>NC_137080.1:96060117-96664171 GCF_951640355.1 Cnephaeus nilssonii | reverse complement strand
CCTCCCCCCTCCCCCTCCTCCTGATGTTCCTCTCCTCTTCCTCCTTTTTCTTAAAGACTTTATTGTGGTAAAATATGCGTACCATTTGCATGTGCCCTTGCCGGGCGGCTCAGTGGGTTGGAGCGGCATCCCGTACAGGGAAAGGTGGGAGGTTTGATCCCAGGACAGGGCACATGCCCAGGTTGCAGGGTCCATACGTGCTTGGGGCTCCTGCGGGAGGCAACCGATCGATGTTTCTCTCACACATCAATGCCCCCCCCCTCTCTCTGTTTCTCTCTCTCTCTCCCTTCCGCTCTCTAAAATCAACAAAAAGATGCATAACATACATTTTAGCTTTTTAACCACGCTGCAGCCATGTCTGGAGAGTTCCTTCTGACCCTCCCAGAGCAGCATGCTCAGGCTTCAGCATGGTCCTGTCCCTGTGCTTCAAACGGAGAGACTGTGCTGCTCAGTGGGCAGCGCCACGGGCACAGCCGGGCGGTGCGAGGGCCCCCCTGACAGCTCTGCAGCTGGAGCCAGGCAGATGAGCGAGGGACTGGAGCAACTGTTCTCTTCCCACAGGTGGGACAATTCTTAATTTCCTCCCAAACACCTCTTTCTTTCTGAAGAGTGCGGGCTGCGGAACCCTGCACCGTGTAGCAGCGCTGGGAGGCGGCCAGCACTCACCGCCTAGGGGTGTTCCTCTCGGCGGCTGACAGTGGCAGAGCCTTTTCTGGATCCAGTTCTCCAGCAGCATCCCAGCTCCTCCGGGCCAGGGGCCAGCGCTGCTCTGCGGGGAGTGGCTTGGCCAGCACCATGGTCTGCGCTGCTCGAAGCACCTCTCAGCTGCCGATGACCTCTGGCCTAGACTCCGGGCCAGGCACCGTGCATGAGCGCCAATGCCACGCCATGCTCTCGATTCCTACTCCTTTCTACTCTGGCCTCGCCTCCTGTGGTTAGAGTCCATCATTTCCACCAGGTCAGCAGCTCTTCTGTGGGAACACCCCCACGAGGTGGTCACATCCCAGCTCTCCTGTGGGAACGTCCCCACGAGGTGGGTACATCCCAGCTCTCCTGTGAGAACACCCCCACGAGGGGGTTACATCCCAGCTCTCCTGTGGGAACGTCCCCCACGAGGTGGGTACATCCCAGCTCTCCTGTGGGAACACCCCCACGAGGTGGGTACATCCCAGCTCTCCTGTGAGAACACCCCCACGAGGTGGTCACATCCCAGCTCTCCTGTGGGAACGTCCCCCACGAGGGGGGTACATCCCAGCTCTCCTGTGGGAACGTCCCCACGAGGTGGGTACATCCCAGCTCTCCTGTGGGAACACCCCCACGAGGTGGGTACATCCCAGCTCTCCTGTCGAAATGTCCCCACGAGGTGGGTACATCCCAGCTCTTCTGTGGGAACGTCCCCCACGAGGGGGTCACATCCCAGCTCTCCTGTGGGAACGTCCCCCACGAGGTGGGTACATCCCAGCTCTCCTGTGGGAACGTCCCCCACGAGGGGGGTACATCCCAGCTCTCCTGTGGGAACGTCCCCCACGAGGGGGGTACATCCCAGCTCTCCTGTGGGAACGTCCCCCACGAGGGGGTCACATCCCAGCTCTTCTGTGGGAACACCCCCACGAGGGGGTCACATCCCAGCTCTTCTGTGGGAACGTCCCCCACGAGGGGGTCACATCCCAGCTCTTCTGTGGGAACGTCCCCCACGAGGTGGGTACATCCCAGCTCTTCTGTGGGAACACCCCCACGAGGTGGGTACATCCCAGCTCTTCTGTGGGAACACCCCCACGAGGTGGGTACATCCCAGCTCTCCTGTGGGAACGTCCCCCACGAGGTGGGTACATCCCAGCTCTTCTGTGGGAACGTCCCCCACGAGGTGGGTACATCCCAGCTCTTCTGTGGGAACGTCCCCCACGAGGTGGGTACATCCCAGCTCTCCTGTGGGAACGTCCCCCACGAGGGGGTCACATCCCAGCTCTTCTGTGGGAACGTCCCCCACGAGGTGGGTACATCCCAGCTCTCCTGTGGGAACGTCCCCCACGAGGTGGTCACATCCCAGCTCTCCTGTCGGAACGTCCCCCACGAGGGGGTCACATCCCAGCTCTTCTGTGGGAACACCCCCACGAGGGGGTCACATTCCAGCTCTCCTGTGGGAACGTCCCCCACGAGGTGGGTACATCCCAGCTCTCCTGTGGGAACGTCCCCCACGAGGTGGGTACATCCCAGCTCTCCTGTGGGAACGTCCCCCACGAGGTGGTCACATCCCAGCTCTCCTGTCGGAACGTCCCCCAGGAGGGGGTCACATCCCAGCTCTTCTGTGGGAACACCCCCACGAGGGGGTCACATTCCAGCTCTCCTGTGGGAACGTCCCCCACGAGGTGGGTACATCCCAGCTCTCCTGTGGGAACACCCCCACGAGGTGGGTACATCCCAGCTCTTCTGTGGGAACACCCCCACGAGGTGGGTACATCCCAGCTCTTCTGTGGGAACGTCCCCCACGAGGTGGGTACATCCCAGCTCTTCTGTGGGAACGTCCCCCACGAGGGGGGTACATCCCAGCTCTTCGGCCTACAGTGGCCTCACCTCACCTCTACTGACCCCCATCCTCACCCGTCAGCTCCTCTCACTTCTGAGCCCAGTACAATCAGCCGATTCCTCCCCATCAGGGACCCCACCCCACCCCCATCCACTGGCCTGGCTCAGCGCCTGGCGCCTCCTGCTGTCCAGTCCTCCACACCAGCGCTGGGGGCCCAGCCGCCTGTTCCTTCCCATGGCAGCAGCTGTGGCTCCTGGCCTGTTTGTGACAGAGCCGCTGGGACCCAAACTCCTTTAAAATGTGCCCTCTGACCCTTCCCAGGGAAAGTGCGGCCTCCTCTGGGCTCAGACCTCAGCTTTCTCGTGTTTGCTCGCGCTCTGAGCAAACCCACGGGGCACGTGCCACCGGCGCTCCTGTGGGACAGGCTCTCCCCCCCAAAAAAAACCCCACCCCGCTTTGCTCTGGGCCGCCCAGCGCCAGGCAGCGACTCCGCTCCGCCCGTGGCCTCTGCCCACCGAGCCCAGCCACTGCGTGGAGGCCGCCCTGGGCCTCGCTGAGGCCGCGCCTGCTCCCCGCCCTGCGCACCCGCCTCAGGCCTCACCTGGGTCACCTCACCTCGCCTGCAGCAGGGCGCTGCCTCCCCCACACGTAGACCTCCTTCCCCGTCTGGAGGGACCCCCCACCACCACCCCGTGCACCCAGGGCCCGTCACAGAGTCACCTCGGTCTCGCTGGCGCCACTCCTGAGGGTGCACAGGCTTCTGCACGAATTGGGTCGCATTTCCTGGACCCTCTGCCTCCCCCGCCAGCGCCACCAGGGGACACGTGCTGCCTCCTCTTCGCTAAGACACTCCCCTGCTCTGGGCCCGGCCTCCAGGGAGCCACTGCCCCCCCCCCCCCCCCCACACACACACATCGCTCTCCCGCCACCATCGTGTGCTGGGCTCACTCCTCTGCTCCGGCGCCCCCCTTTAATGCTCCCACCGCCAACCCAGCGAGCTGTGTCCTGTCACCTGTTTCCTAGGCACCGGGCCCGCCGGGACCAGACCCACGCCCCCCGGCTCTGTCACCGCGGGAATGGAGGCCGTGAGCACTGCGGGCAGTGCGGTGCCTGGGACCCCGAGGACGGCCGGCCTGAGCTCCCCCACCGCGGGAGCCACCCCCTCTGTCCCCAGCACCACCTTCCCGGGGACCGGCTCTGTCCCCACGGGCACCAGCACTGGGCCCGGCGGCCTCAGGCCCACAGGTGGCCGAGCCCCGAGGGCGGGCGTCTGCGCTGGGCCGTGGTCCTCATCCCTGCACGGTGGGCGCCATCGGAGAGTCAGCGGGGAGCGAGGTTTGCTGCTGAGACTGTGGTGGACAGGTGGCCCTCCTAGCAGATGGGTCACGAGTGGGCGTGGGATTACAGGCGGAGGATGCCCGAAGGAGAGGGCCGTGGGCAGAGTCGCCTTACCCACGCCCACTGCCCACGAGCAGCTGAGCAAGCGGTGGTCTCCCAGCGTTTAGTGGCTCAGGCCACCGCAGAGACTGCAGAGGGCAGCACGGAGCGGCTCCGGAGCCAGGGCAGGCCTGGGGGAGGGGCAGGCCCTGGGGGAGGGGCATCGCTGGGGGAGGGGCAGGCCCTAGGGGAGGGGCAGGCCCTGGGGGAGGGGGTTAGGCCCTGGGGAAGGGGCAGGCCTTGGGGGAGGGGGTTAGGCCCTGGGGGAGGGGGCAGGCCTTGGGGGAGGGGCAGGCCCTGGGGAAGGGGGTTAGGCCCTGGGGGAGGGGCAGGCCTTGGGGGAGGGGGTTAGGCCCTGGGGGAGGGGCAGGCCCTGGGGGAGGGGGTTAGGTCCTGGGGGAGGGGGCAGGCCTTGGGGGAGGGGCAGGCCCTGGGGTAGGGGGCAGGCCCTGGGGGAGGGGTTAGGCCCTGGGGGAGGGGGCAGGCCCTGGGGGAGGGGCAGGCCCTGGGGGAGGGGGTTAGGTCCTGGGGGAGGGGGCAGGCCTTGGGGGAGGGGCAGGCCCTGGGGGAGGGGGTTAGGCCCTGGGGGAGGGGGCAGGCCCTGGGGGAGGGGCAGGCCCTGGGGGAGGGGGTTAGGTCCTGGGGGAGGGGCAGGCCTTGGGGGAGGGGCAGGCCCTGGGGGAGGGGGTTAGGCCCTGGGGGAGGGGCAGGCCCTGGGGGAGGGGCAGGCCCTGGGGGAGGGGCAGGCCCTGGGGGAGGGGGTTAGGCCCTGGGGGAGGGGGTTAGGCCTTGGGGGAGGGGCAGCCCTGGGGGAGGGGTTAGGCCCTGGGGGAGGGGCAGCCCTGGGGGAGGGGCAGCCCTGGGGGAGGGGCAGGCCCTGGGGGAGGGGCAGGCCCTGGGGGAGGGGCAGCCCTGGGGGAGGGGTTAGGCCCTGGGGGAGGGGCAGGCCCTGGGCGGCAGGCAGCTCCGGGGCAGGGCTGGGGGCAGGTGCGCCCTGGGCTGGGTATTGGAGCGACCACGCGCGTAGACGTGGGTGATCAGAGCCGCTCCTCCGCGCCTGGCTGGGAAGCGAGGCCGCTTCTCTGTCGAAGTAACAGATTCTCAGACAAGATGGGGCCGTTTCCTTCTCACTGAGATTTCAAACAGCAAATCTGTGTCCTCTGTGAGCTTGGAGAACTCCATTTCCCACGACTGAGTCCGTGGGAGTGAGCCCTTCGCTCCGAGAGCCCCCCCCCCCCCCCCCCGCTGTGTGCCTGGGCGCCTTCGCAGCCCACCTGGAGCCGGGGTCCCAGCTCCCCCACCCACCCCCGGCCATCCCAACGGGGAGCTGTTGGGCTCTCAGCCGGGTGTTCACTCTCTGTGAGGATGGCAGAAAGCCCAGGAGGAGGGAGAGGGCACGTACCCCACAGACAGACAAGAGGGCGCGGGCGGGGCGGTGTGGAGGGGCGGGAGGCCGGCGGGCCTTCCCGGTCTCAGAGGCCCACCTGCTGCTCCTGGGGGCGGGCGGGGAGGCTCTTTCCCTGCCCTGTTGGATTGTACCCAAGTGAAAAGAAATTCTCTTGGAAATTTCAAACTAGGTCATTAGAGGCTAAGCGTGGGTAACGGGGAAATAGCCTTAACTGGACAGAAACCAGGAAACCACGGCAACGTGCGCCCCCCCCCCCCCAGCCCTGCAGGGGCCTGTGGTGGGCGTGCCAGCCGCCAGCCCTGCCTGCATTCTAATCTCCACCCTGCTCTTCATCTTCTATTCTAATGTATTTTTCTTGTTCTATTTTTAAAAATACTTTTCTGTTTTCTCATTTTGGCTGTACATATTTCTGTAATGGTCTTCCACGTGTGTAGGATGACTCAGAGTAAATACGCAGTAAATGAATGAAAATTCCACACACCAGCCAACAAATCATTGGCATAATTTACAATTAATTTATTTGAGTTTCTTATTTCAGAACTAGTGCCCAGTGCACGGATTTGTGCACCTGAAATGAAATCGGGAGCCCACGCAGTGTGCCGGGGAGTTCCCACGTCCCCGCGAGCCGCAGGGAAGTCACATGGGGACTCTGCCCTCCCGAAGCTTTCTGAAAAAATATTTCCAAATGTCCCGTCTGTGGCCAGGGCTGCGCCTTGCCAGCCTGGAGGTCCCCAGTGGAGCCTTGGGCCATGCCGGACACTTTCCACCACTCGGGCGGGATAAGAGACGCTCCAAGGTGAACAATACAAAGCTGGGGATCTTGGGGAGGGGGGGTGCTCTGTTGCCCGTGCTCCACCCTTCAGATCCATCTCTCTGACTTTTACCCCGATTATCAGTCGCCACTTGTGGCCACTGTTACATTGCTGCCTCCCTCTATAGCTCCGGGGCAATCGGTAAGGATGAGATTTGATCTCGAGGCTCGAGGCAAAGCTCCAGGAGCCCTGCAGCGATATCAGGCTGGTCCTGATCGAGTGTCCGCACTTCAATCACTCTCCGGAGGCTGTAACTGCAGGCCTGTGGGGTGTGAGGGATGTAGCAGTGCACTAAGTGGCAGGTGTCCGGGAAGAGCCTGGGCGGGCCGGGCCCCCTGCGCCTGCTGCAGCTGCACTTGCCAGCTGTGAGCCCAGCTTCTGGCTGAGCGGTGCTTCCCTGTGGGAGCTCACTGACTACCGAGCGTCTGCCCCCTGGTGGTCAGAGCACGTAATAGAGACTGGTCGACCGGTCGTTCTGGTCATTCAGTCATAACGGTCGCTTCGGCTTTTATATATAGACTAGTAGCCCGTTTGCACGAAGATTCGTGCAATAGACCTTCATTCACCTGGCTGCCTGCACCAGTTTTCTGCCGGCACCGGGAACCCAGGCCTTGGCTGTGGCCACCGCCTTCTGCCTTTTTCAGGGTCGGGGCTTGGCCCCGGGTGGTGGCCTTGGGCTCGGCCGCACCCAGCGTCCCTGCTACCGATCGCAGGAGCCGACCCCCAGTGGTTTCCTGCGATCGGTGCAGGCTCCCCTCTGGTGCCCAAGACCGGGAAAGCCTCCGCCCAAGGCTTTCCCGGCCTTGGGCTCCGCCACACCCCAACATCCCTGCAATGGTTTCCTGGTGGGCGTGGTTAGTGGGCGTGGCTTGGTTAGTGGGCATGGCTTGGGCGTAGCAAAGGTGCGGTCAATTTGCATATTTGTCTATTATAAGGTAAGATAGATCTCCGATCCCTTTCTTTGGTGAGAACAAAATGAGGCTCCCAGCCATGACCAAGCCCTGCCTGTTTAAGATGAAGGTGTGACAATAAGTAGCATTTTATTAACTGTTTACTAGGTGTGAGGTCCAGAGCTAAGAGAACAGGAGACCACATCTCCCTTAACTCTGCCCACCCACCTGGGGCGTGCACCCATTATCCTGAAGAGACTGGGGTGACGTTCTAAGGTCACGGGGCGGAGGCGGGCTCGGCCCGTCTGCACAGGAGTTTGTGCTCACAGCCCAGTGCTTGGGCGGCTCGCCAGGCCTTAGCTCTGTGGGCGTTCCCTATCTTTTCTAAAAATTGAAGTATAACTTATAGGAAGTGCATGAATCTCAAGTGTAGAGCTTCATTTGGTGTAAAAATGTGGGCACACCTGCACCACCACCACCCAGTTCAAACTCTTGAACATTTCAATCATCTGAGTGGTTTCCTCTGTGCCCCTCCCTGTCAATACCCGCCCCACCCAGGGAATTACTGTTCTGACCTCTGTTCTGTGAGAGCTCGTTATTTGTACCTGTCCTCACAGACAGGTTGGATGGTTAACGTGACAAAAGGCTCAACCCCTCCTGGGTTCTGGATTCACCTGTCCCATAAGCCTAGGCACATGCTCTCCAGGACCTTGCAGGGCCTCCCAGGGAGAGTGCAAGTGCAGGAGGGAGGGCGGCAGTTTGCTCCCATAGTGACTGCACAAATGAGAGGGAGAGAAGCAGCAATAGCACGCCCACAAAGGGAATGAATGAGACGCAGGGAACCCAGATGGCTGTGTAGGTAAACATGGTACTCACCACCTCCCACAACCACATCAAAATTACAACTAAATACAGAACAACCCTCATTCAGAACCGCTGAATGGAAGTCCTACAACTAGAGAAGTAAAGAAGAAAGCACACCGAGACTGGTAGGAGGGGTGGAGGCACAGACCAGCTTGGCCCAACACCCACGTGTGCCATTTTTTTTTAAATCAGGAGGGCTATCTAGGCTGCAGTGGCTCCCCGCCCCAATGAGGAGCAAGGGGTCCCAACCCCACACCAGGCCGCCAGCCCAGGCTTCCAGACCTGGGAAGAGAAGTCCCCATAACCTCAGGCTGTAAAAACCAGCAAGGATTGTGGCTGAATGACAGAGAGGCTACTGGAGGCCCAGATGTTCTTCTTAAAGGGCCGGTACATAAATTTACTCGACTTGATCCCCTGAGTTCCAGCACTGGGGTGGCAGCTTGAAAGGAACCAGGGACATTCAGGAGGAGCTGGATGGTCTGGCATCAGGGCAAGAATACAGGGATGGCTTTCTCTCAGATGGGGGTGCTTGCAGGGGTCATTGTTGCTGTGTTGGGACCTCCCCTGTCTCAGGGCTGATTGACAGCCATATCTGAGTGTCCATCAACCTGTTTGCTCCGCCCTTGGGGTTCCCTGAGACTCCGCCCCATCCAATTTGCAGCCCCACCCAAGCTCTTTGCAGAACCTTTTCCATGTGAATGGCCTGTCCTGGCTCAGGCTTCAGACTTCGCTAAAATCTCTCAAACAAGCATCAGCTGGCGACCTGCAGGGGAGGGCAGTTGCAGGGGGACCCAGGCCTGCAGGGGAGGGCAGTTGGGGGGACCAGGCCTGCAGGGGAGGGCAGTTATGGGTAAACAGGCTGGCAGGGGAGCAGTTAGGCATCAATCAGCCTGGCAGGGAAGTGGTTAGGGGGTGATCAGGATGGCAGGCAGAAGCAGTTAGGGTGTGATTGCCGGAAACCGAACATTGACACTTTGTAGTTAAATGTGAAAAGGGAATCCGGAAGGCTGGTCAACCTTAATAGCTCTCAATGGTCAGAGCCATTCACTCATTGTTTAGCTGCGACATTGGTAGTTAAAGAAACTCTCACCTGTTAATCATATGTAAATTTTTGCTGATTGTCTTTTGTTGTAATTTCCTGCCTAAAGGATGTGGATGTAATTCAGAACCCCAATAAAAGGGATGGCAAAGGCCAGAGCAGTGAGCAGTCCTCCCACTAGAGGTGGGCTCCCGCCTGGCCCCCCATTTACCCAAATTGATTCTTTTCTAGCTTCTTTTCATTTTGATTGCGGCCTTCTCCAGAAACCGGACCTGAACGGGAACCCTGAAACACGCGGGACGTGACAAGGGATTCCCACATCTGGCGCCCACGCGGGGCTTCTGGAGGAGATGATATTTTTCGCCTAGAGCGAAGGAGGAAAAATACACCGAGAAAAGGTGTGGAAATTCACCGGAAAAAGGTGAGGGAAATTCACCGCATTCAAAAGCCCACGGCCAGCTGCACAGTCGCGATCTGTAAGTAGGGTGGGAAAGTCTTTTTCAACCAGGCTAATGGGGAAGAATTAGGTTATAAATATAAAGTAAACTTTATTATAGAATTTTGGTTTGTATGCTTAAAGAATGTGGTTTCTTGTTCAAATTAAAATCTTAATTTGTATTTGGAATCTAAAATCTGTAATAAGAAATGAAACTCCACTGCTGAAGCCGTCTCCAGTGGGGAGAAATTCAAAGGTGGCAGGAGAGGGCAAGGCTATCTGCTCTCCCGAAATGAGATTACTCAATGCTTTGTTTAAAAATTATAAAAGAACTCGAAGAGAAGTTCAAATCTTGGCCAAATTGGGTGTTAGTTATTATTTTGGAAAGCAAAAAAGAAAGAAAAAATTTAAGATCTGTCTGTCTTTTAAGCATGAAAAGAAATTCGGCCAGATCTGTTGCTGAAACTTCCCTCAAAGTAAGTAGGATGTGGGGGAAGGGAGACACGTGGTGATCCAATATGGACGCCACTCCCCAAGAAAGCCACTTCTTCGCCTCATCTTCGCCATCTTTATTTATTTTCCAGCTAATGACTTAAAGCTTTTACAGATTCATGGATGCATCCGGGATTTCTGTGCACATGCAAAGGGAGAAGGCCAGTTTAAAAACGAGTGCGCATAGTTTTGAGCTGAACTTGACCTTTTGCTGTGTACAGAATAAAAACCCGAGACTGTTTTTGGCCTTAAAAATGGCGGAGATGAACCGGGGAAAGAGATATAGGCGGGCTTCCCAAGGCTCTTTTGAAATTTCCCGCCCAGAAGCAGGTAACCACCAGGAAGCAGAAAGCAAGTTTACATGTGAATAGCTATGGGTTTGTTTCTTGACTTCCTCAGCAGGAAAAATTCTTTAAAAATTTAGTGGCTGTGCCAAGCCTATTGGCTGGAAATTTAAAACTTTTAAGTTCAAATGATCTAAATGTATTGAAATTTAAAATAATGAAATGTTGATCTGAGTATGCCTAGTATGAAGTCTAGATGATATAAGTTAATCTATTAATTGAATATGCCTTATATTTTATTTGAAAAGTATCCTTAAAAATGTAAAAGTATTATTGATTTGAGACATGCTAAGTTTAAGGTCTCTTTCCTTGCAATGAAAAAGTTTTTAAAGCTACACCCCTTGTTAATGGCAGAAGGGGTATACTATGCCCTTTCCCCAGAAGAACCAGTAGCCATTTTTTAAGGACCTACAAGTTTGCTTCCCAGGCAGAAAAAACATGGTTTAAAGTTAATTATTAGATTTTAAAATTTATTCTTAAAAATATAAAGGGTTATTAATAAAGAACTGCTAAATATTTGACTTACAAACTCTGGAAGTTTAATGTTCAGATTGAATTGGGAGAACTTACATAATTGTGGTAACTAAATGCCTAGAGTGTAGTAAAATGTGTTTTTGAGAAAATAAAATGTTTTCTCTTAAATAATTAGGAATTCAAAATATGTTACTTCTTGGTCTGATTTAAAAGAGAGGATTAATTCTGTGATCCAGATTAAATTTAATTGATATTCTTTAAGATAATTTAAGTATATGATCTTTAAATCATATATATAAATATATATATTATATGTTTGATCTTTCCAAGGTATTTCAAGGTTTTGAGAATAGCTTTTAAGACATTTCACGGGCCCTGAAATGTATTACAAAAGTCTATTCTCTCTTAAAAGAAATATATATTTTTAATTAAACTGATTGATACTTAAAATCACATGGAAAGCTTTATCAAATAAAAATTAATTAATATATTTTACTTACATACATATATATTAAATGTTATGGAAGTTTTTGCCTGTAAGAAGGGTAAAAACAATTTATTTCTTAAATATAGTCAAAATTTTCAACAGCAGTAGAATTTCTAGAAAGACAAGCCTCAAGCAGCCTTCATTTTTGAATCGGCTGGAGGTGGCACAGTGTTTATACTTTTGGATCAGAACAATAAAGTATCAAATAAGTTTACTGAATAAGTTTCTTTGCCTTTTTTAATTAAAGATACCTACTTAAGTTACTTTATAAATTAGACTTTTAAAAATATAATCAAGGTCTCATATAAGTTAAGTTACATGAGAAGCCAATGTTTTTATAAGTAAAAATTTGAATTGAATCCTAACTTTATGTAGCCCCCTGCATATTTAATTAAGCTAGAGGTGGGGCAACATATTCAGCTTGTGAATTCAGACGTAAATTTGCTTTATTTTTTTAAATGAAGATACCTACTTTAATTACTTAAAAAAATTTTAGCTTATTAAATTATAATCAAGGTTTTCAGCTAAATGAAAAGCCAATATTTTATAAATAATTCTAATAAGACCAGAAACAGCTAGTGATTGTCTGCAATGTGATTGAGCGGCCGCCATGATGGCCACGTGGCTTACTGCTTGCCATCTTGAAATAACAAAGGCCAACCCTCTTCCTTTAAATAAGCCAATGTCTTTGTAAGCAATTTAAATAAGTTTTTTAAGGAAGTTACTGAAGACTTCCCATGATCCCTCTGTATATGCAAATTAGCTAATGGGAATACTCTTAAAAATAAATTTCTTGCTTAATTAAAAGGAGAAATTTGAAAATTTTGAAATCTCTTTCACTGGTATTCCAGGATAAACTGAGGATTGTTATTAAAATATTAAATCTAATCCATACTAGTGGTCACTATAACCTTAAGAGAAATTGTTTCATGTGGCAAAGATTTTTAAATGAAACTGTATAGCCTAAAAATTATTTTGGAAGGAAATAAAGAGAGGTTTCCTTCAAATATCATAAAGATTGTAATTGATAACCAATGCATTAGGCCTCAGAAGGTGGAGATAAGAAAGAATTTTCTTAAAACTTTAAGTAACTTTTAGGAATTATTAGGGGACTTTAACAGTTAAAACCTTTTCTATACAAAAGAAATTGATAGCCAGTTTGAAAATTGAATTGCCATGCCTAGAGCAAAGTATCCTTACATGATATTTTTCTACAATTTCATTATAAATTTTGATATTTTACAATAGCACATTGTACAATTATCCCAAACAAACTTAAAAATCTAATTTTTTGAATGTCTGGCAACAATTTAATAAAGACATGAAAGGATTTAAGGCCCCCTGGGGAGGCACTTGAGCATTCTATATTGGCCCTTTTTGCCAAGTGGGACCCTCTTGTCACAATCCAATTGTCCACAGCTGTTGCCTGAGTTTCCAGTTCATGCTGAGGTTGAAGCCTCGTGGTGGCTGGTACCACGGATCTATCTCTCGCACAATGGCGTGAGCTGGGCCCTCCATGGAGAAGAAACCCGGGTTCCCCAAGATATGTGATCAGTGCTGGGGTCCTGCCAGCCAGCGAGGGGATCCCAAGGCAGGTGCTGGGCATGGAGGCCACAGGGGCATAGGCTACCAAGGAGACAGAACTGAACCTCACGTCACCCTGCTTGGCCCCGGAGGATGGCTGGTTAGTCAATGACGGGTAAGATTCCTCAAGGGAGGAACAACCTAAGACAGGCACAGTCGCAGAGGGGCCATCAGGAGAGAACTTGGGGGTCAACAGAGGTGGAGCACAGAACCTCACCCCCCCAACATTGCAGGGGCTTGAACACTCGCCCCTTCTGAGGGAGGTCTCCTGCCCCATGGCTGCTTCACGCTTCCCATGCCCAGCTCAGATCGGAACCCAGGCAACATACAGAGACTTGGCCGAGCTCAGATCCGGGAAGAGACCCAGATAACAGAAAGAGACTTGGCCCAGCTAAGATTGGGACCCAGGCAACAGAGAGTTGGCCAATGGCAGCTGCCCTATATCAAAATCCAGCCTAAATCCAGGAATGATCAGGGCTTTCTCAAGGATGCAAAATATTCCTTTTCATTGATATTTACAGTGTAAACTAAGATTTTTGTTAGAGTATTAAATTTGACAGTAAAATAGTAATCAAGTTTTTCAGATTAATTTAATTGGCTAAATGAAATAAGTGAATATTTAAGGAAATTTAATTGTACAAAAAGCTGTTCCTAAAGTATTAACCAAAATTTCTATTGGTAGTTCATTTCATGGTAAAATTAGTTAACATGCAATGAACCTAAAGCAGTCATATTTTTGTGCAAAAATTTAAAGTTATCAAGACTGTTATAAAAATTTTCCAAAAGCCTCCTAAAAATTTAATAAAAAAGGGGGATGGTGGAAAAATACCATGTAAGAAAAAATATCCTGTAAGTAAATTACATCTAAAAAAATTTTTTTTACTTTGAAAATTAATTTTCATACAGCAGGACACCCATGAAAAACATACATGGTGTCAAAATAGCCAAAGGAAAATTGTTTGGGCAAAAAATAATAGGATCCCAAGAAAAATTTATAGAAAAGATTCCTTTATTAACTTTTGGTCGAGAATATGTTTGTATATTTTCAGAAAACAACTCCGAGACCATGTGGATTCCTGTAATAGAGAGGAATTAACAGGAATGATCCAGCCATGAAGACAAGAGGAGAAATAGTCCTGAGATGGAGGACGCTGACGACGCCTTGCCATGCTAGCAGTCAGCAGATGTGCATCGCTGCAGGTTGCCCAGGACCAAACCAGAGGACGGACCTGCATCGCCACCGTTTGTCCACCATCCAGATATCATTGCTGACATGTACACTTGAGGAACTTTTGGACATTGAAACTTTGGACTCAGAACTTTTGGACATTAAAATTGGGACTCAAACATATTTTGTTCTTATATGTTTATTTCTGGTCTTCAAATGTATGATTTTTTAAAGGAAGGAATTGGGGGGAGATGCCGGAAACCGAACATTGACACTTTGTAGTTAAATGTGAAAAGGGAATCCGGAAGGCTGGTCAACCTTAATAGCTCTCAATGGTCAGAGCCATTCACTCATTGTTTAGCTGCGACATTGGTAGTTAAAGAAACTCTCACCTGTTAATCATATGTAAATTTTTGCTGATTGTCTTTTGTTGTAATTTCCTGCCTAAAGGATGTGGATGTAATTCAGAACCCCAATAAAAGGGATGGCAAAGGCCAGAGCAGTGAGCAGTCCTCCCACTAGAGGTGGGCTCCCGCCTGGCCCCCCATTTACCCAAATTGATTCTTTTCTAGCTTCTTTTCATTTTGATTGCGGCCTTCTCCAGAAACCAGACCTGAACGGGAACCCTGAAACACGCGGGACGTGACAAGGGATTCCCACATGTGATCAGAAAGGCAGGGAGGCGAGCGATTGGGAGCCAGCAGTCCTGGATTGTGAGAGGGATATCTGACTGCCCATTTAGGCCCAATCCTACCGGGATCAGGCCTAAATGGGCAGTCGGACATCCTTCGAGGGGTCCCAGATTGGAGAGGGTGCAGGCTGGGTTGAGGGACACACACCCCTGTGCACGAATTTCGTGCACTGGGCCTCTAGTTGAATATAAAAATCACAATAAACAAACAAGAAATATAATGAACAAAATAAACTGGTGAATAAAATAGAATCAGAGGCATGGAAACATGGAACACACTGAGAAATCTCAGAGGGAAGGGGGTGGGGGTGGGGGTGGGAAGAGATTAACCAAAGATCTTATATGCATATATGAATCACCTATAGACACAGACAATAAGGTGGTGAAGGACTGGAGTGGGATGGGAACCAGGTGGAGTGGGGCGGGGCGGGTGGAAGTGGGACATCTGTAATACTCTGAACAATAAGATTTAAATAAATAAATAAATAAAAATAAAAAAGAGGGGAAGAATGAATGAGAACAGAAGGGGAAAACACAGAGTATTGCAAAGTGAATTTTTTTTTACTTTTGACAACCCAAGAAGGTTTAATGATAGGGAAGGAAGTATTCACTCTAATAATGTTTTTTTTTTTTTTAATATTTTTAAATTTATTTCAGAGAGGAAGGAAAAGGGAGAGAGAGAGATAGAAGCATCAGTGATGAGAGAGAATCATTGATTGGCTGCCTCCTGCATGCCCAACACTGGGGATTGAACCTGCAACCTGGACATAATCCCTAACTGGGAGTCAACCATGATCTCCTTGTTCATAGGTCAACAGTCAGCCATTGAACCATTGGGCTAATAATGTTTTTTTTTTTTCCTCTTTCAGAAGGAGTTTTGTTTTCCTCCATGCATTTGTCTGGACCTGGGCACAAGACTGGGCCCTGGAATGCTCCACAGCTTGGGAAATGAGCTGGTCCATGGAGGAGCACATGGCTTGGACACGGAGTGAGCCATGGCATGGCCTTGAATTGAGCCACAGCCATGAGGTGGTTGTGACATGGATCATGGCAGCATTATGGATGTGGAAGAGGCCACTTCCATGTCCAGGAAACAGCCATGACCTGGCTCACCGATGAGGCCCTGAGGAAGCCATGGAGGCAAAGGGCAGTGTGGACATAAAGTGGACAGTAGAGTATGCTGCCAAAAGAAAATATTTGGGAAGAAGGGGATTATGGAGGAGAAGGCAGTGACCATGCATAGTCTGGATGGGCTTCCAGAAGGCAATAGAGTGGACATTAATCATGCCTCAGGGAGAGCAGCAAAAACTGCAGGCAAATGTTGGGAGATGTCTTGGTAATCGTATTAGTTAGCTGGGGAGATAGTAGGCAATATTTGGATTAACAACCGAGAGAAGGCGATACTCAGAGACTGAAAGAGTTCTGATCCAGCCTTTACATTGAGGGCATTTGTCAAGTCTGATGAACTTCACGTGAGGACGCAGGAGGCACAGTGCGGGGAAAGCCTGGATAAAGCAGGGCCCTGCGGGCTAAAGCTTCCAGGGCCTGGTTAGACTGGAGTAAGGCTGAGCGTCAGGCCCGGAAACATCTACTGCTAACCCTGACGCTGAGCGGAGGGTGTGGAAAGTCTCCCCCGAGGACTCATAAATTGCATGACCTCCTTCATTGTTGTTGTTTTTTAATATATTCTTATTGATTTCAAACAGGAAGGGAGAGGGAGAGAGAGATAGAAACATCAATGAAGACAGTCATTGATTCGCTGCCTCCTACATGCTCCCTATAGGGAATTGAGCCCTCAACCTAGGCATCAAACCTTGACTGGAATCAAACCCAGGACCCTTCAGTCTGCAGGCCGACTATCCACTGAGCGAAACCAGCTAGGCATCCTCCTTCATTTTTAAAAAGGTCAAGCAAAGCAACTTTATTGACTCCTTTTGTAATGACAGTAACAATAAAAAGCACACAGAGAGAGCAGTTAGACATTTCTTAAGCAGGGAAAATGAGAAACCTTTCATAGCATTTGCTAAAATTACCAGTCTAAAATGGCAAAAACAACAGAGAAGGTAAAAAACACTGTTGGGTTCATTTCTAAGACTCAAGGCATAACAACTATCTTACTGGACTCTGGAAAGGAGACTTTCACACCAGAAACCTCTCCTTCATGGAAACGTGGTCTCACATCAAAGATTATCTTGGCAACAGTGACCAGTTCACATCTCCAGGATGCCAGCTGTGGAAACAGCTGTTGTAGCTGGTTAAAGGGGGATATTTCCAAAGCAGTGGGATTCAGAAACTGTCCTGCACTAGAGACTGAGAGGCGTAGCAGATCTACCTAATACATAGTCACAAACCCAAACAGGCACCAAAATGAGGACACAAAGAAACAACCCCCAAATGAAAGAACAAGAGAATCCTCCAGAAGAAGAGATAAATGAAATGGAGATAAGAAATTTATCTGATATAGAGTTCAGAATAATGATGGTAAAGATGCTCAACAGCATGAGAAAAGATATAGTAACTATGAAAACAGAAATAAAGAATTACATAGCATAAATAAAGAACACATTGGATGGAATACACAGCAGATTAGGGAAGCTCAGGATTGAATTAGTGAATTAGAAGACAGGGTTGAAAAAAATCACTTAATCAGTGAAACAAAAAGAAAAAACAATTAAAAAACCAGAAGACAGCTTAAGGGAATGCAAAATGTAACAATATTTGAATAGCAGCTGTGCTAGAAGAGTCAGAAAGTAAGCAAGGGATAGAGGACATGTTTGAAGAAATAATAGCAGAAAACTTCCCTAACCTGGTGTAGGAAAAAGTCACCCAAGTTCAGGAGGCATAGAGAACCTCAAGCAAAAAGAACTCAAATAGGCCCATGCCCAGACACATCATAATTAAAATGCCAAAAATTAAAGACAAAGAGAATCTTTAAAAAATTTTTTTAAAATTAATTTCAGAGAGAGGTAGGGAGAGGGAGAGAGAGAAACATCAATGATGAGAGAGAATCATTGATTGGCTGCCACCTGCACGCCCCTCCACTGAGGATCGCCCCCCCTCTCCCCCACTGAGGATTGAGCCCACAACCTGGGCATGTGCCCTTGACCAGAATCAAATCTGAGACCCTTCAGTCCACATGCCAAGCTCTATCCACTGAGCCAAACCAGCTAGGGCCAAAGAGAGAATCTTAAAGGCAGCAAGAGAAAAGCAAACTGTTACCTACAAAGGGACTCCCATAAGGAAGTCATCTGATTTCTCATTGGAAACTCTACAGGCCAAAAGGGAATGGTATGAAGTACTCAAGGTAATGGAAAGCAAGGATCTGAGACCAAGATTACTATATCCAGCAAGGCTGTCATTCAAAATAGTTGGTGAAATAAAGAGCTTCCCAGACAAAAAAAGGCTAAAGGAGTACATCACCACCAAGTCAGCATTACAAGAAATGCTAAAAGAACTGCTGTAATGAGAAGAAACACAGAGAGAAACCTAGGCATACAGAATTAAAATGGCAATAAATAAGTTCCTATCAATAATAACCCTAAATGCAAATGGATTAAATGCTCCAATCAAAAGGCATAGGGTAGCTGAATAGATATGAAAACATGACCCAACTATGTGCTATCTACAAGAGAACCACCACAAAACAAAAGACACACACAGGGTGAGAGTAAAGGGATGGAAAACATTTTCCCCATGCAAATGGAAAAGAAAAAAAAAAAAAAGCTGGAGTAACAATTCCCCATATCTGAAAAATAGAGATCAAAATGAAGGCCATCACAAGAGACAACAAAGGTCACTACATAATAGTAGAGGCATCGATCCAACAAGGGGATATAATCCTAGTAAACATATATGCACCCAATATAGCAGCACCTAAATATATAAAAATTCTTCTAGAGGACTTTAAGGGAGAGATCGACAACAACACAGTCATAGTAGGGGACTTTAGCACCCCGCTGACTGGATAGATATTCCAGACAAACAATTAACAAGGAAACAGTGACTCTAAAGGACACAATGGATCAGATGGATTTTTAAAATATATATTTTTTATTGATTTCAGAGAGAAAGGGAGAGGGAGAAAGACGGAAACATCAATGATGAGAGAGAATCATTGATTGGCTGCCTCCTGCACGCCCTGTACTGGGGATCAAGTCCGCAACCCAGATATGTGCCCTTGGCTCGAATAAAACTTGGGACCCTTCAGTCCGCAGGCCGACGTTCTATCCACTGAGCCAAACCAGCTCGGGCTGGATCAGATGGATTTAATTGACATTTATAGAACATTTCACCCCAAAGCTGCAGAATATACATTCTTCTCTAGTGCACATGAAACATTCACAAGACCACATGTTAGGACATAAAGAAGTCTCTATAAGTTCAAGAAGATTGAAATTATATCAAGCATCTTCTCAGATCACAGTGGAATGAAATTAGAAATCAGCCACAGTAAAAACACCCAAAAACATTCAAACTCATGGAGGCTAAATAGCATGTTATTAAACAATGAATGGGTTACCAATGAGATCAACAAAGAAATAAAGAACTTCCTGGAAACAAATGAAAATGAACACACAACCACCCAAAACCTCTGGGTGACAGCAAAAGCAGTTCTGAGAGGGAAGTTCATAGCACTACAGGCCTATCTCAAAAAATAAGAAAAAATTAATAATAAACTACTTAACTCTACATCTTAAAGAACTAGAAAGAGAACAATAAGAGAAGCCCAGAGTAAGTAGAAGGAAGGAAGTAAAGATTATAGCAGAAATAAATGACATAGAAACTAAAAAATCAATACAAAAAAAATCAATAAAACAAAGAGCTGAAAGGATGAAAAGATAGATGAACCATTAGCTAGACTTTGAAAGGATAAAAAGATAGATGAACCATTAGCCAGACTCATCTAGAAACAGAGAGGACCTAACTAAATAAAATCAGAAAAGAAAGTGGAAAAGTAACCACTGACACCACAGATATACAAAGGACTGTAAGAAAATACCGTGAACAACTATTTGCCAACAAGCTGGACAATGTGGATGAAATGGACAAATTCCTGGAAAAATACAACCTTCCAAAACTGAATCAAGAAGAATCAGAAAACCTAAATAGGCCGATAACAACCAATGAAATAGAAGCAGCAATCAAAATACTCCCACCAAACAAAAGCCCAGGTCCAGACGGCTTCACAGGGGAGTTTTACCAAACATTCAAAGAAGAACTAACACTTGTCCTCCTCAAACTATTCCAAAACATCCAAGAGGAAGGAACACTTCCAAACTCTTTTTATGAGGCCAGCATTATCCTAATTCCAAAACCGGATAAAGAGACTATAAATAAAGAGAATTATAGGCCAATTTCCCTGATGAACATAGATGCTAAAATCCTTGAGAAAATATTAGAAAATTGGATCCAGCAATATATTAAAAAGATCATACACCACAACCAAGTGGGATTCATTGCAGGGATGCAAAGCTGGTACAATATTCTCAAATCAATAAACGTGATACATCACATAAACACATTGAAAGACAAAAATCACATGATCATATCAATAGACACAAAAAGCATTTGACAAAATCCAACACCTTTTTTAAAAAAATTGGTTTTTTATTGATTTTTTTACAGAGAGGAAGGGAGAGGGATAGAGAGTTACAAACATCGATCAGCTGCCTCCTGCACACTCCCTACTGAGTATGTGTCTGCAACCAAGGTACATGCCCTTGACCGGAATCGAACCCGGGACCCTTCAGTCCGCAGGCCGACGCTCTATCCACTGAGCCAAATCGGTTAGGGCCCAACACCCATATTTGATAAAAACTCTCAGCAAAGTGGGAATAGAGGGAGCATATCTCAACATGAGTAAGGCCATATATGACAAACCTACAGCCAACATCATACTCAGTGGGCAAAACTAAAACCATTTCCCCTAAGAAAAGGAACAAGACAGGGATGTCCACTCTCACCACTCTTATTCAACATAAAACTGGGAGTCCCAGCCACAGCAATCAGACAAGAAGAAGAAATAAAAGGCATCCAAACTGGAAGTGAGGAAGAAAAACTCTCATTATTTGCAGATGACATGATATTGTACATAAAAAAACCCTAAAGACTGCACCAAAAAAACTACTAGATTTAATAAATGAATTTGGCAATGTAGCAAGATACAAAATCAACACCCCCAAATCAATGGCTCTTTTATACACCAATAATGAACTCTCAGAAAGAGAAACTAAACAAACAATCCCATTTATCATTGTAACAAAAATATTAAGATACTTAGGAATAAACTTAACCAACAAGTTGTGCCCGGGCTGAACAGCAGACCCTGAGCAACGGATGAATGATCATTCTAACACACGTTTCTGTGAAAGAGAAGGCTAAGGGGCTGTTTTGCTTTAGAAGCAAACAGCCCTGTTCACCTGCCTCCTCGGGCTTTTATTGTCACAACAGCTTGAACTAAATTAACCTCTAGATACAATCAGCAGGGTGAGCATCCTTGAGAAAACACCTGCATCTGTAGTGTCTTTCGAACAAGGACGTTTTGAAGTCTAAACATAAAGATTCCGGTAAAACACCCGGGGGCTCAGTCTTGTTTGGAAAAGTCAAGGCAGGAGCTGCCGCCTTCGGCCAGGCCCCCCAGAGGCCTCTGACCTTTCGGAGACTCCTCCTTACAGACCTTCCAACCAAGTCCCATGCTTCCCCACAGACCTGTACTCAGAAAACTACAGTACTTTGAAAAAAAGAGATAGAAGAAGATATAAACAAGTGAAAAAACATACTGTGCTCATGGATTGGTAGAATTAACATCATTAAAATGTCCATGCTACCCAAGGCAATCTACAGAGTCAATGCAATCCCTATTAAAATACCAACAGCATATTACACAGATCTAGAACAAATACTCCAAAAATTTGTATGGAACCAAAAAGACCCCGAATAGCAGCAGCAATCTTGAGAAAGAAGAACAAAGTTGGAGGAATCACAATACCAGATTTCAAGTTATACTACAAAGCCACCATAATCAAAACAGCCTGGTACTGGCACAAGAACAGGCATATAGATCAAAGGAACAGAACAGAGAACCCAGAAATCAACCCAAGCCATCATTCTCAATTAATATTTGACAAAGGAGGCAAGACCATGCAATGGAGTCAAGGCAGTCTCTTTAATAAATGGTGCTGGGAAAATTGGACAGACACATGCAAAAAAAAAGAAACTAGACCACTAACTTACAGCATACACAAGAATAAACTCAAAATGCATAAAGGACTTAAATGTAAGATGGGAAACCATAAAAATCTTAGAAGAAACCAAAGGCAGCAAAATCTCAGACATCGCTTGTAGCAATATGTTTATGGATACATCTCCTAGGACAGTGGAAACTAAGGAGAAAATAAACAAATGGGACTACATCAAAATAAAAAGCTTCTGCACCACAAAAACAAACAAACAAACAAAAACAAAACCATCAACAAAATGAAAAGGGCACTCCCTATATGGGAGATCATATTTGGCAATGATACATCTGATAAAGGGTTAATATCCATAAAATATAAGGAACTCATACAACTTAACAAAAGGAAGACAAACAATCTAATTAAAAAATGGGCAAAGACTTAGACACTTCCCTAAAGTGGACATACAGATGGTCAAGAGACATGTGAGAAAATGTTCAAAGTCACTGATCATCAGAGAGATGCAAATCAAAATGACAATGCGGTACCATCTCACACCTGTCAGAATGGCTGCCATCAACAAATCAACAGGTGACAAGTGCTGGCGAGGATGCGGAGAAAAGGGAACCCTCGTGCACTGCTGGTGGGAATGCAGACTGGTGCAGCCACTGTGGAGAATAGTATGGAGTTTCCTCAAAAAATTAAATATGGAACTGCCATTTGACCCAGTGACCCTACTTCTAGGAATATGTCCCAAGAAACCTGAAACACCAATCAGAAAGAATGTGTGCACCCCTATGTTCATAGCAGCACAATTTACAATAGCTAAGATCTGGAAATAGCCCACGTGCCCATCAGCAGATGAGTGGATAAAAAAGCTGTGGTACATTAATACCATGGAATACTATGCAGCAGTGAAAAAGAAGGATCTCTTACCCTTTGAGACAGCATGGAGGGACCTGGAGAGTATCATGCTAAGTGAAATAAGTCAGTCAGAGAAAGACAAGTGTCACATGATCTCTCTCATGTGTGGAATCTAATGAACAAAATAAACTGATGAACGGAGTGGATCCGGAGGCATGGAAGCCTGGAACAGAGTGCGGAATCTCAGAGGGAAGGCGGGGGAGGGATGGTGGTGTGATGTAATCACCCAAAGACCTTGTATACAAAAACAAACAAACAAGCAGTGGGAAGTCACCTCTAATTACATCAGGCTGGAGTCCTGACCATGGACTTGATTGGTAAAAGGTTCACAGCAGGAATTCTGCAAGCGCTGTTGGCGACCTGGTCTTCACGGGTCTACTGCCCATTCTTCCTTTTGTGGTGTGTGTTCGTCTTCGCTCAAGGATATTTTTCCATTGATTTTTAGAGAGTGGAAGGGAGGGAGAGAGACAGAAACATCGGTGTGAGAGAGACGCATCAATTGGTTGTCTCCTGCACAGCCCCGAGCAGGGCCGGGGATCGTGCCTGCAACCAAGGTACATGCCCTTGATTGGAATCAAACTTGGGACCCATCTGTTCGTGGGCCGATGCTCTAACCACTGAGCAACTGATTAGGGCATTTCTTGTTTTTTTTAGTGTTTTTGTTGTTGTTGTTGTTAATCCTCACCTGAGGTTCTTTTTCCATTGATTCATAGGGAGAGTAGACAGAGGGAAAGACAGAGGGAAAGACAGAGAGAAACATCAATGTGAGAGAAACACATCAATTGGTTGCCTCCTGCATGAGCCCCAACCAGGGCCCTGGCTGGGGAGGAGCCTGCAACCCAGGTACGTGCCCTTGACCGGAATCAAACCCGGGACCTTTTGGTCCTCAGGCCGACGCTCTATCCACTGAGCCAAACTGGCTAGGGCACATTCCTTTTTTAAAAAAATTGAGGTGCAGTTGACCTCTAAGATTACGTTAGTTACATAGGTATACAACATAATGTTTGATATTTGCATTCATGTGAAATGGTCCCCCGGCAAGCCTCGGTGCCCTCTGTCGAGACTGTAGCTTCAATCACACAAACCAGGCGGACAGCAAAGTGTCTGAGACCCCTCAGTGCCTCCAGGCCCCCTCCCCTTTGGGGAGGTTCTTCCTCCTCACTCTGTTTCTTCCAGATCTCTCCCAGGTGGAATCTATAGAGTCGTGTTTTTCTCCTTTGCTTTTGGCCTTCATTGTCGCATGCTTGTTATGTGCGAACACCATGCTGGTACCTTTAAACACACCATCATTTCTTTCTCAAAGCAATCCAGTGAGAACTTAAATTTCCGGCTCTATAACGAGGTAGGAGCCTTGACGTAAAATACCCTGAAAAGGTTAACATGGCGAACCAGCCAGCTGGCAGGGAAGTAAGGAATGCTAAAAGCAAAGACTAAGTTAAGTTAGGAAGCCAGGCGTAAGGGGAGTACTGAAGCCAACTTTGGCCAAACCAGGTGCACTGAACCTTCGGCAGCACCAGCCAGGGCGGGGGCGGGACTGGGCAGTGACCCTCACAGGATTCTGAACCTGCAGGGAGAGTGCAGACTGAAGCGCCCCCTGCCGCCCCGCCCTTCCCCTCCCAACCCACCCCCACCCCCGCCCGCCACCAGGGAAACACAGGTAAGATTGCTGGTCTCTAAACGTGGTGCAGGGGAAGGGAGAAGAAAGGGACATATGTCAAGAAATAGTTGTAACCACAACACTTACATGGGTTGCAGCCCCAAATCATGGGTAATTCAAAAGACCTCCAGCCTATCATTTAATTTAAAAGAATTCTTGAATGATAATGCTTCCATATTCCTGGCCCAAGCATGCAGATTCTTTGTGGAAGATCAGATCTTCACCTCAGGCCTCACGGAACTTCTACAGATAAGATCACAAGAGAGGTAAGTTCATAGTCACAGCTCTCAATCACAAACGAGAGCAGACACCAGGAGCGACAGCCCGCAGGAAGCCAGCTGCACAGCCCGGGCGCTGGGATTAGTGCACCAGAGCACAAAGCCACGGGCTTACGTGTGTCACGGCTGTAGCGCTGACCAAGAATATCCGCTCTCCGTCTTCAACAACAGAACCCTCAAGTTTCAGTTGAGCACATGCCCACCCACCTAGAGAGTGTGTTTCCATCTCTTTGAAGCTGTGTTGGTGTGACCATGTCCTGGCTTATGGTGTATAAGCAGACAATAATCACCTCTCACGAAGTTATAAAACAAGATAAAATTAAAATACGTGATAACGTTAGGGTCTGAGTTTGGGAAGTGGTAATAAGAATTAAAACGTGCCGAGGTCCTTGCATTGTTTTGAGGAAGAGTAAACTATCAGTTACGTTTGGACTATAATGTTATGCATGTGAAGTTCTTTTTAGGATAAACTCTCACAGGTGCGATCTGGGCTGCAATTCAGGACCCATGGATTCTAGCGGGAAGAAGGCTTCTTTCTCAGAGTGCTGCTATTTTTTTAGCCACAGAATAGGATTGCTGTGAATCCAGGACCCAACCCTCCACTGACCGGCCCATCGCCCTCTGCTCAGGCGCTGCCCATCACAGCCGCCAGGACACCTGTGTCTGAGCCTTTCCCAGTGTACCCCATCTCTTCCTGACTCAGACTCACTCATCCCAAAGTCTCGGGTGTCTCTAGCGCCCTCCCGCTGGCCAACTCCTTTCTAACAGGTCTTCCGTTGGGGAAGCTCATTCAAATAAACAACCACACACACTCCATGAGGAACGCCCATGGGTCCCACACCTCCTGCCCTGGCCACATGATGTCTTCTCCACGCGCTCCCCAAACCTCCCACTCATTTGGGTTTGCCCAGTCATGCTCACTTAGTGGACCGCGTGTGCCTTCTGCGGCTTCAGTACTTCCATGTGACGCTCCCGCGGACCTGGACCAGCACTCCCCCTAACGGACGTGCAGGCTCCTGATGTGGCCCGAGGTGCACCCGGGGGGAGAGGCCTCACTGATACTTACGAGAAGGAACAGCTGTGGGTCCCAGAGCGGAAACGCTCCTACAGATTCCTCTGAAAACAGGCAAGACGGGAAGTCCTTGTAGTTGGGGTCATACCGCCCCTTCAGTCTGATGGGTGGCTCGTTCTTGCACATTCAACACTCTGCCACGCCCCCAGCCCCCAAGCCCAGGACACCTCCGAGATGGCTTCATTGAGCCCTGGACCCCTCTGGCTCTGTTCACTCATTAATTGTTGAATGCCTACTGCTCACTGCCTTCTGCCCATAGCCCAGGGCCCAGGGCCCTCATTACTGCTCTCCTTAGTCTCCTGTTTCTGTTTGTCCCCTTAGCTCAGTCCATTAGGGCATCCTCCCTGCTAAAACAGCAGGCCCACAGGACTCCCTGACCGGGAAACAGAAGTAGAACAGGTTTCTGGCCCCATCCCTGCCTCAGAGGGTGGGTCCCCTTCTACTCGATAACCTTGATTACCTTGTCCCATTCTGCTTCCTGCTGCAACCCAGCCCATGCCCTGTCTAGTGTGATCAAGTCTTTCTCCTTTCTCACCTTCCTCTTGACCCCTAGTCTATTCCTTCCCAAGCTCAGTATTGTTTTGTTAGCTGCTCAAAGTTGACAGAAGAACAAGTCAACCTCTCAACCCTGCCCCCACCCATCTGAAGCTATAAAGGCCCTGCAGCTCTTCTATGATAAAGAGGCAACAGCAGCGCATGGAGAGAGTGTAAGGCATCCAGTCTCTCACCCCCCCTCCAGCTCACGGCTCTTCCAAGAACACATACCGAGGAGAGCCCAGCTCCTGGGAGCGTCAGCCTTCCCTCCTCACCCGGAGCTCTTCTTTCTCGAGGAGACTGCTCTTTGCCTCCCAGGGCTTGGCCGCATCTGGGATCCATGCATCTTGCTTTCTGGCCACCAAGAGGCAGATCGAGATGCAGACAGGAAGCATTCCCTTGAAGTACTGGCTGCTGTTCCATCTCCTGGTCTTAGAGCATGGTGAGTGATCTTCCTGAGAGCGGGTGGCCGGAGAGCCTCTGAGGGACTGCGGAGTGGTGGCCACCCCCAGGCGGCGGTCCTCCACGTGAGCACCTTCGCTTTGCTCCAGTCTAACAACGAATGCCCCGGGAGGCCCGCGGAGCTCAGCGTTAAGACTGGCCTCAGAGGCCTCCCAAGAATCATGGCTCCTTCGCTACCTGGTGCTTTGGGTGAGCTGTGTAACTTCCCTGTGCCTATAAAGTTCTGCATCTATAAAATGGTAATGACTTATGGGATATGGCTGGGCCAGGGGGAGTTAAATAGTAAGGACAGGAAGAGTTGTCTACTTTAAAAAGTATCAATCATCTATATTCTATAAATTTAATTTCTCTCCTGCTCCTAACCTGATTCGCACCATCCTAATCAGCCTCAGACCAAGGAGAATAGAAGTCAAGAGTCAAAACGGACTCTCACCCCGTCTCCATAGCCCTGGCACTCACACCCCAGAGCTCCGTCTCCTAGTGCACAACCAGAAAGCAGGACTTCCCAGAGAATTCATCATTTGGAATCAAAATTAGCCCTCTTATCATTTTGACTCACCTGTTCTCCAAAGCTTCTTAGTCAAAGCCACTCTCTCTTTCACATGTCACCTCTACCTGTGGTTGTCTCCATTTCCTATTTAGTTTTACTCATGATTCTGATCTTACCCCCAATTTCCATCCCATTGCAGAATGTGGGGACCTTCCCCAAACAGAGCTATACTCTAACCCTGTGTCACCTGAAATAAAACTGAGGGGAACACACACACGCAGAGTGCGGGGAGGAGCACCGTGTCCCAGGCAGCGGAGGAACGAGCCCCAACGAGATAGACGCAGGCTCGGGCGAGGCCGCGTGTCTGGCCTTCAGGGTCATGAGGGCAAACAGTGGGCACAACCTTAACTCCAGCTGAGCCTCTCTGCACCCGTGGGTGTTGCTTTATGGCCGTTAATCTGGGCAGATCGTGCACATTTAACTACACATAACCTGCTCTTCTCCGGGCTTTGCCAGGGTGGTCAGGAGCCCCTGCACTGCAATGCCATAGAATCACTCGCCCTCTAGGAGAGGCAGGTAGCTGGCCCCACCTCAAACTGACTCATTCCGTCTGGAGTGGTTTGTGTAGACATCTTTATTTTCCACTGGTGGCCCAGGGCGCGGACTCATGCATATTGAAAGGAAATTAATTAGAAGAAATATTTTAATATCGCTATTCGCCCTTTCTCTATAATAGAAGTGTCAACCAAATTCACGATTGACAATGACAGATGGAAACACACACATGCGACTGGTGCCAGCAAGAGCTTTATATGTATTGTGCATGCTTGAGTCAACTTAGCCTTTTATAGATATAGAATAAACTTGCTTAATTAGACCTGCTTTCTGGTGTAGCTAAACTTTTCCCAGCCCAGTGAAGCACCCCAACTTCTCTTTCAGGTAATTGTCAGCAGCACAGCGTAAATATTAACACAAAGCAGATTATTATTGTAGATCACACAGGGAGAACAAAGGGTAAAATATTTAACTGCAGCAGTGTTTGACTATATTCTGTTCAGTGAGAAAACCAGAAGTCATTTTCAAGGTCCACCATTTCTAACTTCTTTTCAGTCAGGTCAAATTTCTAAGCTTTCTAAATCTCCATTTTCCAGCTAATGAAAAGAAAATAGGATTCCACCGAGTCTCCTATCTACCTACTCTAGGACTTCAGTAAGGATCAAATGAGATGAGGAAAACTCTTCACAGAGTTGAAATGTTTGCACCTGGCTGTAAAGCAAGTCGTGTTCCTGGGCTGAAAAAATTGCAAGGAGGCTAGTTGTTAGGGAGAGGAAGCTGGGTGTTGCTACGTGATGTCATTACCTAGATGGTTGGCTACTTAGCATATTAGCCTTTTATATAGATAGATAAGCTCTCCAGGAGACCCTAATGTAGGTGTTTTCTGAATAACACTCTGAGAAATATTTTCCAAGGAGGGAGCAATACTACTTTAAGAATGAATGAATCAACATACTAGTTTCACCTGGTCCTACAATTCCTTTATGATGATTTTAATCTGTATTAGATCTTGTATAGAAGATTTTGGAATGAGCTTATTGCCAGTGAAACTAGGTCAGCTAACCCTGGTATTGGGGCTGGGTGGGGAGGATGACAGGGCGAGGCAGCTACTAGTAAAGGTACAGGCTCAACAGCTTGGGTTCAAATTCCTGTTCTGCTGACCAGCTATATAAACTTGGGCTGGATTCAACATCTGTTAGCCTCCACTTCTTCATCTTAGCTGGTAATAGTAATAGAATCTTGTGCTGCTACCTCAACGATTCGTGGGCTGTGTGAGCATTAAATAGAATTACCTATGTAACGAATTTAAACAAAATGTTGAGCAGAAAGTATATATTCTCTTAAATGTGTCATTATTTATCATTATCATCAGGTATAAATTCCAGTGATACTAGCACAACTACCAATGCTGGATCCAGTGCTGCCCCCAGTGGTAACAGCGGAGCCCCGACCACTGGATCCAGTGTCGCCCCCAGTGGTAACAGCGAAGCCCCCACCACTGGATCCAGTGCTGCCCCCAGTGGGAACAGCGGAGCCCCCACCACTGGATCCAGTGTCGCCCCCAGTGGCAACAGCGGAGCCCCGGCCACTGGATCCAGTGTCGCTCCCAGTGGTAACAGCGAAGCCCCCACCACTGGATCCAGTGCTGCCCCCAGTGGTAACAGCGAAGCCCCCACCACTGGGTCCAGTGTAGCCCCCAGTGGTAACAGCGGAGCCCCCCCCACTGGATCCAGTGTCGCCCCCAGTGGTAACAGCGAAGCCCCCACCACTGGATCCAGTGTCGCCCCCAGTGGTAACAGCGAAGCCCCCACCACTGGATCCAGTGCTGCCCCCAGTGGGAACAGCGGAGCCCCCACCACTGGATCCAGTGTCGCCCCCAGTGGCAACAGCGGAGCCCCGGCCACTGGATCCAGTGTCGCTCCCAGTGGTAACAGCGAAGCCCCCACCACTGGATCCAGTGCTGCCCCCAGTGGTAACAGCGAAGCCCCCACCACTGGATCCAGTGTAGCCCCCAGTGGTAACAGCGGAGCCCCCCCCACTGGATCCAGTGTCGCTCCCAGTGGTAACAGCGAAGCCCCCACCACTGGATCCAGTGCTGCCCCCAGTGGTAACAGCGAAGCCCCCACCACTGGGTCCAGTGTAGCCCCCAGTGGTAACAGCGGAGCCCCCCCCACTGGATCCAGTGTCGCTCCCAGTGGCAACAGCGGAGCCCCGACCACTGGATCCAGTGTAGCCCCCAGTGGTAACAGCGGAGCCCCCCCCACTGGATCCAGTGTCGCTCCCAGTGGCAACAGCGGAGCCCCGGCCACTGGATCCAGTGTCGCTCCCAGTGGCAACAGCGGAGCCCCGACCTCTGGATCCAGTGTTGCTCCCAGTGGCAACAGCGGAGCTCCCACCACTGGATCCAGTGCTGCCCCCAGTGGTAACAGCGGAGCCCCTCCACCTTCTCCACCTGGATTGCACACAACTTCCGATGTGCTGAGCATGAGTGCTGCTACCTCAACGAGCAGCGTGCGGCCCGCCGGGTCACTGAAGCCGTGGGAAATCGTCCTCATCGCGCTGGGCTCGGCTGCAGTGGCGGTGGGCCTCTTCGCCGGGCTCTTCCTCTGCGCGGTGAGTGCGAGTGAGCGGGAAGTGCCTGGGAGGAGCAGCAGCCCAGGAGGGGGTCTGAGGAGCAGGGGCCAGGCCGGGCTGAGCAGGGGAGGAAGACGTACCAAGAGAAGGGCCGCCCTTGAGAGGGAGCTGTTGACGGGAGAGAAGGGCTGGAGGAAGGAGAGGCGGGAGGCCCAGGCGGGTCGAAGGGGAGGAGACTCTGGAAGGCGTCGGGGTGAAGACCTGTGAGAGGGGTGCAGTGGTGACACTATTCACCCTTCTTGTTCCAGAGAAACTCCCTGTGCCTGAGAGACGCCTTTGACGCCGCTGTCTACTGTCCCCACGACCTCAACGTGGGCCCGGGCCCCGGAGGCAGGCAGGGTGCCCACTACAGGCCGAGGTGGAGGAGACGGGTGTCCGCCGCAGCCCTGGAGATGAGGGGGCCCTACCCAGGGCCCTGAGCAGGCTGGCCAGGGCCACGCTGTCCTGAGGACGTGGGCCTGGGGTGGGAGACCGAGTGTCCTCCTTCATCCTCAGGAGTCCCGCCCAGAGCTGTTTGGATCTGTGAATGCCGGGGGAAGACACTTCCTCCCTCTCAGTGTTTCACCAGACATTGGAGAGGAGACACTCTTCCTGGTCCCTGAGCTAAGAAATAAACGCCCCTGAAGGAGCTCAAGCCTGAGACTGAGTGAGTGAGTGAGTGAGTGAGTGACAAACTGTTGGGAGCACTAACTCCTGAATCCTACTTGCTGCGCCAACTGTGGGAGCAAGGTCCTTCTCTGCCAGGTCTGAGCTCCATGGACACCGGGCATTAGACGGAGAAGACATGAGAAGTCGGTGAGAGGCTATAAGAGAGTCTTTACTGCAGACCAGAAGCCACTGCTAACCAGGAGCCATCAGCAAAACAGTTCTCCCAGAAACCCCAAAGGCAGCCGCAAACACAGGAGCCCAGTACACACAGCAGCCCCTGCTAATACAGAACAAAGACATGAGCCCAGTACACACAGCAGCGCCTGCTAACACAGGACAAACACAGGAGCCCAGTAGACACAGCAGATCCTGCTAATACAGTCCTAACACAGGAGCCCAGTACACACAGCATCCCCTGCTAAAACAGGACAAACACAGGAGCCCAGTACACACAGCAGCCCCTGCTAACACAGGACAAACACAGGAGCTCAGTACACACAGCAGCCCCTGCTAACACAGGACAAATACAGGAGCCCAGTACACACAGCAGCCCCTGCTAATACAGGACAAACACAGGAGCCCAGTACACACAGCAGCCCCTGCTAACACAGTCCTAACACATGAGCCCAGTACACACAGCAGCCCCTGCTAATACAGGACAAATACAGGAGCCCAGTACACACAGCAGCCCCTGATAATAAGGACAAACACAGGAGCCCAGTACACACAGCAGCCCCTGCTAACACAGTCATAACATAGGAGCCCAGTACACACAGCAGCCCCTGCTAATACAGGACAAACAAAGGAGCCCAGTACACACAGCAGCCCCTGCTAACACAGTCATAACATAGGAGCCCAGTACACACAGCAGCCCCTGCTAATACAGTCCTAACACAGGAGCCCGGTACACACAGCAGCCCCTGCTAACACAGTCCTAACACCGGAGCCCAGTACACACAGCGGCCCCTGCTAACACAGTTCTAACACAGGAGCACAGTATACACAGCAGCCCCTGCTAATACAGTCCTAACACAGGAGCCCAGTACACACAGCAGATCCTGCTAACAAAGGACAAACACAGGAGCCCAGTACACACAGCAGCCCCTGCTAACACAGTCATAACATAGGAGCCCAGTACACACAGCAGCCCCTGCTAATACAGTCCTAACACAGGAGCCCGGTACACACAGCAGCCCCTGCTAACACAGTCCTAACACCGGAGCCCAGTACACACAGCGGCCCCTGCTAACACAGTCCTAACACAGGAGCAGAGTATACACAGCAGCCCCTGCTAATACAGTCCTAACACAGGAGCCCAGTACACACAGCAGATCCTGCTAATACAGTCCTAACACAGGAGCCCGGTACACACAGCAGCCCCTGCTAACACAATCCTAACACCGGAGCCCAGTACACACAGCGGCCCCTGCTAACACAGTCCTAACACAGGAGCACAGTATACACAGCAGTCCCTGCTAATACAGTCCTAACACAGGAGCCCAGTACACACAGCAGATACTGCTAACACAGTACAAACACAGGAGCCCAGTACACACAGCAGCCCCTGCTAATACAGGACAAACAAAGGAGCCCAGTACACACAGCAGCCCCTGCTAACACAGTCATAACATAGGAGCCCAGTACACACAGCAGCCCCTGCTAATACAGTCCTAACACAGGAGCCCGGTACACACAGCAGCCCCTGCTAACACAGTCCTAACACCGGAGCCCAGTACACACAGCGGCCGCTGCTAACACAGTCCTAACACAGGAGCACAGTATACACAGCAGCCCCTGCTAATACAGTCCTAACACAGGAGCCCAGTACACACAGCAGATCCTGCTAACAAAGGACAAACACAGGAGCCCAGTACACACAGCAGCCCCTGCTAACACAGTCCTAACACCGGAGCCCAGTACACACAGCGGCCCCTGCTAACACAGTCCTAACACAGGAGCACAGTATACACAGCAGCCCCTGCTAATACAGTCCTAACACAGGAGCCCAGTACACACAGCAGATACTGCTAACACAGTACAAACACAGGAGCCCAGTACACACAGCAGCCCCTGCTAATACAGGACAAACAAAGGAGCCCAGTACACACAGCAGCCCCTGCTAACACAGTCATAACATAGGAGCCCAGTACACACAGCAGCCCCTGCTAATACAGTCCTAACACAGGAGCCCAGTACACACAGCAGATACTGCTAACACAGTACAAACACAGGAGCCCAGTACACACAGCAGCCCCTGCTAATACAGGACAAACAAAGGAGCCCAGTACACACAGCAGCCCCTGCTAACACAGTCATAACATAGGAGCCCAGTACACACAGCAGCCCCTGCTAATACAGTCCTAACACAGGAGCCCAGTACACACAGCAGATACTGCTAACACAGTACAAACACAGGAGCCCAGTACACACAGCAGCCCCTGCTAATACAGGACAAACAAAGGAGCCCAGTACACACAGCAGCCCCTGCTAAAACAGTCATAACATAGGAGCCCAGTACACACAGCAGCCCCTGCTAATACAGTCCTAACACAGGAGCCCAGTACACACAGCAGCCACTGCTAACACAGTCCTAACACAGGAGCACAGTATACACAGCAGCCCCTGCTAATACAGTCCTAACACAGGAGCCCAGTACACACAGCAGATCCTGCTAACAAAGGACAAACACAGGAGCCCAGTACACACAGCAGCCCCTGCTAACACAGGACAAACACAGGAGCCCAGTACACACAGCAGCCCCTGATAATACAGGACAAACACAGGAACCCAGTACACACAGCAGCCCTGCTAACACAGTCCTAACACCAGAGCCTAGTACACACAGCGGCTCCTGCTAACACAGTCCTAACACAGGAGCACAGTATACACAGCAGCCCCTGCTAATACAGTCCTAACACAGGAGCCCAGTACACACAGCAGATCCTGCTAACACAGTCCTAACACAGGAGCCCAGTACACACAGCAGCCCCTGATAATACAGGACAAACACCGGAGCCCAGTACACAAAGCGGCCCCTGCTAACACAGTCCTAACACAGGAGCACAGTATACACAGCAACCCCTGCTAATACAGTCCTAACACAGGAGCCCAGTACACACAGCAGATCCTGCTAACACAGTCCTAACACAGGAGCCCAGTACACACAGCAGCCCCTGATAATACAGGACAAACACAGGAGCCCAGTACACACAGCAGATACTGCTAACACAGTCCTAACAAAGGAGCCCAGTACACACAGCAGTGCCTGCTAACACAGTACAAACACAGGAGCCTGGTACACACAGCAGATACTGCTAACACAGGACAAACAAAGGAGCCCAGTACACACAGCAGCCCCTGCTAACACAGTCCTAACACAGGAGACCAGTACACACAGCAGCCCCTGCTAATACAGTCCTAACACAGGAGCCCGGTACACACAGCAGCCCCTGCTAACACAGTCCTAACACCGGAGCCCAGTACACACAGCGGCCCCTGCTAACTCAGTCCTAACACAGGAGCACAGTATACACAGCAGCCCCTGCTAATACAGTCCTAACACAGGAGCCCAGTACACACAGCAGCCCCTGCTAATACAGGACAAACAAAGGAGCCCAGTACACACAGCAGTCCCTGCTAACACAGTCCTAACACAGGAGCCCAGTACACACAGCAGCACCTGCTAACACAGGACAAATACAGGAGCCCAGTACCCACAGCAGATCCTGCTAATACAGTCCTAACACAGGAGCCCAGCACACACAGCAGATACTGCTAACACAGTACAAACACAGGAGCCCAGTACACACAGCAGCCCCTGCTAACACAGTCCTAACACAGGAGCCCAGTACACACAGCAGCCCCTGCTAATACAGTCCTAACACCGGAGCCCGGTACACATAGCAGCCCCTGCTAACACAGTCCTAACACAAGAGCCCAGTACACACAGCAGCCCCTGCTAACACAGTCCTAACACCGGAGCCCAGTACATACAGCAGCCCCTGCTAATACAGGACAAACACAGCAGCCCAGTACACACAGCAGCCCCTGCTAACACAGTACAAACACAGGAGCACAGTACACAGAGCAGCCCCTGCTAATACAGTCCTAACACAGGAGCCCAGTACACACAGCAGCCCCTGCTAACACAGTACAAACACAGGAGCCCAGTACACACAGAGGCCCCTGCTAACACAGTCCTAACACCGGAGCCCAGTACATACAGCAGCCCCTGCTAATACAGGACAAACACAGCAGGCAAGTACACACAGCAACCCCTGCTAACACAGTACAAACACAGGAGCACAGTACACACAGCAGCCCCTGCTAACACAGTCCTAACACCGGAACCCAGTACATACAGCAGCCCCTGCTAATACAGGACAAACACAGGAGCCCAGTACACACAGCAGCCCCTGCTAATACAGTCCTAACACAGGAGCCCAGTACACACAGCAGATCCTGCTAATACAGTCCTAACACAGGAGCCCAGCACACACAGCAGCCCCTGCTAATACAGTCCTAACTCAGGAGCCCAGTACACACAGCAGATCCTGCAAATAGAGAGCAAACACAGGAGCCCAGTACACACAGCAGCCCCTTATAATACAGGACAAACACAGGAGCCCAGTACACACAGCAGCCCCTTATAATACAGGACAAACACAGGAGCCCAGTACACACAGCAGCCCCTGCTAATACAGGACAAACACAGGAGCCCAGTACACACAGCAGCCCCTGCTAATACAGGACAAACACAGGAGCCCAGTACACACAGCAGCCCCTGCTAATACAGGACAAACACAGGAGCACAGTACACACAGCAGCCCCTGCTAATACAGTCCTAACACAGGAGCCCAGTACACACAGCAGCCCCTGCTAATACAGTCCTAACACAGGAGTCCAGTACACACAGCAACCCTGCTAAAACAGTACAAACACAGAAGCCCAGTACACACAGCAGATCCTGCTAATACAGTCCTAACACAGGAGCCCGGTACACACAGCAGCCCCTGCTAACACAGTCCTAACACCGGAGCCCAGTACACACAGCGGCCCCTGCTAACACAGTCTTAACACAGGAGCACAGTATACACAGCAGCCCCTGCTAATACAGTCCTAACACAGGAGCCCAGTACACACAGCAGATCCTGCTAATACAGTCCTAACACCGGAGCCCAGTACACACAGCAGCCCCTGCTAACACAGTACAAACACAGGAGCCCGGTACACACAGCAGATCCTGCTAATACAATCCTAACACTGCAGCCCGGTACACACAGCAGCCCCTGCTAATACAGTCCTAACACAGGAGCCCAGTACACGCAGCAGCCCCTGCTAATACAGGACAAACATAGGAGCCCAGTACACACAGCAGATACTGCTAACACAGTACAAACACCGGAGCCCCGTACACACAGCAGCCCCTGCTAACACAGGACAAACACAGGAGCCCAGTACACACAGCAGCCCCTGCTAACACAGTCCTAACACAGGAGCCCAGTACACACAGCAGCCCCTGCTAATACAGTCCTAACACAGGAGCCCAGTACACACAGCAGCCCCTGCTAACACAGTCCTAACACCGGAGCCCAGTACATACAGCAGCCCCTGCTAATACAGGACAAACACAGGAGCCCAGTACACACAGCAGCCCCTGCTAATACAGTCGTAACACAGGAACCCAGTACACAAAGCAGATCCTGCTAATACAGGACAAACACAGGAGCCCAGTACACACAGCAGCCCCTGCTAACACAGGACAAACACAGGAGCTCAGTACACACAGCAGCCCCTGCTAACACAGGACAAATACAGGAGCCCAGTACACACAGCAGCCCCTGCTAATACAGGACAAACACAGGAGCCCAGTACACACAGCAGCCCCTGCTAACACAGTCCTAACACATGAGCCCAGTACACACAGCAGCCCCTGCTAATACAGGACAAATACAGGAGCCCAGTACACACAGCAGCCCCTGATAATAAGGACAAACACAGGAGCCCAGTACACACAGCAGCCCCTGCTAACACAGTCATAACATAGGAGCCCAGTACACACAGCAGCCCCTGCTAATACAGGACAAACAAAGGAGCCCAGTACACACAGCAGCCCCTGCTAACACAGTCATAACATAGGAGCCCAGTACACACAGCAGCCCCTGCTAATACAGTCCTAACACAGGAGCCCGGTACACACAGCAGCCCCTGCTAACACAGTCCTAACACCGGAGCCCAGTACACACAGCGGCCCCTGCTAACACAGTTCTAACACAGGAGCACAGTATACACAGCAGCCCCTGCTAATACAGTCCTAACACAGGAGCCCAGTACACACAGCAGATCCTGCTAACAAAGGACAAACACAGGAGCCCAGTACACACAGCAGCCCCTGCTAACACAGTCATAACATAGGAGCCCAGTACACACAGCAGCCCCTGCTAATACAGTCCTAACACAGGAGCCCGGTACACACAGCAGCCCCTGCTAACACAGTCCTAACACCGGAGCCCAGTACACACAGCGGCCCCTGCTAACACAGTCCTAACACAGGAGCAGAGTATACACAGCAGCCCCTGCTAATACAGTCCTAACACAGGAGCCCAGTACACACAGCAGATCCTGCTAATACAGTCCTAACACAGGAGCCCGGTACACACAGCAGCCCCTGCTAACACAATCCTAACACCGGAGCCCAGTACACACAGCGGCCCCTGCTAACACAGTCCTAACACAGGAGCACAGTATACACAGCAGTCCCTGCTAATACAGTCCTAACACAGGAGCCCAGTACACACAGCAGATACTGCTAACACAGTACAAACACAGGAGCCCAGTACACACAGCAGCCCCTGCTAATACAGGACAAACAAAGGAGCCCAGTACACACAGCAGCCCCTGCTAACACAGTCATAACATAGGAGCCCAGTACACACAGCAGCCCCTGCTAATACAGTCCTAACACAGGAGCCCGGTACACACAGCAGCCCCTGCTAACACAGTCCTAACACCGGAGCCCAGTACACACAGCGGCCGCTGCTAACACAGTCCTAACACAGGAGCACAGTATACACAGCAGCCCCTGCTAATACAGTCCTAACACAGGAGCCCAGTACACACAGCAGATCCTGCTAACAAAGGACAAACACAGGAGCCCAGTACACACAGCAGCCCCTGCTAACACAGTCCTAACACCGGAGCCCAGTACACACAGCGGCCCCTGCTAACACAGTCCTAACACAGGAGCACAGTATACACAGCAGCCCCTGCTAATACAGTCCTAACACAGGAGCCCAGTACACACAGCAGATACTGCTAACACAGTACAAACACAGGAGCCCAGTACACACAGCAGCCCCTGCTAATACAGGACAAACAAAGGAGCCCAGTACACACAGCAGCCCCTGCTAACACAGTCATAACATAGGAGCCCAGTACACACAGCAGCCCCTGCTAATACAGTCCTAACACAGGAGCCCAGTACACACAGCAGATACTGCTAACACAGTACAAACACAGGAGCCCAGTACACACAGCAGCCCCTGCTAATACAGGACAAACAAAGGAGCCCAGTACACACAGCAGCCCCTGCTAACACAGTCATAACATAGGAGCCCAGTACACACAGCAGCCCCTGCTAATACAGTCCTAACACAGGAGCCCAGTACACACAGCAGATACTGCTAACACAGTACAAACACAGGAGCCCAGTACACACAGCAGCCCCTGCTAATACAGGACAAACAAAGGAGCCCAGTACACACAGCAGCCCCTGCTAAAACAGTCATAACATAGGAGCCCAGTACACACAGCAGCCCCTGCTAATACAGTCCTAACACAGGAGCCCAGTACACACAGCAGCCACTGCTAACACAGTCCTAACACAGGAGCACAGTATACACAGCAGCCCCTGCTAATACAGTCCTAACACAGGAGCCCAGTACACACAGCAGATCCTGCTAACAAAGGACAAACACAGGAGCCCAGTACACACAGCAGCCCCTGCTAACACAGGACAAACACAGGAGCCCAGTACACACAGCAGCCCCTGATAATACAGGACAAACACAGGAACCCAGTACACACAGCAGCCCTGCTAACACAGTCCTAACACCAGAGCCTAGTACACACAGCGGCTCCTGCTAACACAGTCCTAACACAGGAGCACAGTATACACAGCAGCCCCTGCTAATACAGTCCTAACACAGGAGCCCAGTACACACAGCAGATCCTGCTAACACAGTCCTAACACAGGAGCCCAGTACACACAGCAGCCCCTGATAATACAGGACAAACACCGGAGCCCAGTACACAAAGCGGCCCCTGCTAACACAGTCCTAACACAGGAGCACAGTATACACAGCAACCCCTGCTAATACAGTCCTAACACAGGAGCCCAGTACACACAGCAGATCCTGCTAACACAGTCCTAACACAGGAGCCCAGTACACACAGCAGCCCCTGATAATACAGGACAAACACAGGAGCCCAGTACACACAGCAGATACTGCTAACACAGTCCTAACAAAGGAGCCCAGTACACACAGCAGTGCCTGCTAACACAGTACAAACACAGGAGCCTGGTACACACAGCAGATACTGCTAACACAGGACAAACAAAGGAGCCCAGTACACACAGCAGCCCCTGCTAACACAGTCCTAACACAGGAGACCAGTACACACAGCAGCCCCTGCTAATACAGTCCTAACACAGGAGCCCGGTACACACAGCAGCCCCTGCTAACACAGTCCTAACACCGGAGCCCAGTACACACAGCGGCCCCTGCTAACTCAGTCCTAACACAGGAGCACAGTATACACAGCAGCCCCTGCTAATACAGTCCTAACACAGGAGCCCAGTACACACAGCAGCCCCTGCTAATACAGGACAAACAAAGGAGCCCAGTACACACAGCAGTCCCTGCTAACACAGTCCTAACACAGGAGCCCAGTACACACAGCAGCACCTGCTAACACAGGACAAATACAGGAGCCCAGTACCCACAGCAGATCCTGCTAATACAGTCCTAACACAGGAGCCCAGCACACACAGCAGATACTGCTAACACAGTACAAACACAGGAGCCCAGTACACACAGCAGCCCCTGCTAACACAGTCCTAACACAGGAGCCCAGTACACACAGCAGCCCCTGCTAATACAGTCCTAACACCGGAGCCCGGTACACATAGCAGCCCCTGCTAACACAGTCCTAACACAAGAGCCCAGTACACACAGCAGCCCCTGCTAACACAGTCCTAACACCGGAGCCCAGTACATACAGCAGCCCCTGCTAATACAGGACAAACACAGCAGCCCAGTACACACAGCAGCCCCTGCTAACACAGTACAAACACAGGAGCACAGTACACAGAGCAGCCCCTGCTAATACAGTCCTAACACAGGAGCCCAGTACACACAGCAGCCCCTGCTAACACAGTACAAACACAGGAGCCCAGTACACACAGAGGCCCCTGCTAACACAGTCCTAACACCGGAGCCCAGTACATACAGCAGCCCCTGCTAATACAGGACAAACACAGCAGCCAAGTACACACAGCAACCCCTGCTAACACAGTACAAACACAGGAGCACAGTACACACAGCAGCCCCTGCTAACACAGTCCTAACACCGGAACCCAGTACATACAGCAGCCCCTGCTAATACAGGACAAACACAGGAGCCCAGTACACACAGCAGCCCCTGCTAATACAGTCCTAACACAGGAGCCCAGTACACACAGCAGATCCTGCTAATACAGTCCTAACACAGGAGCCCAGCACACACAGCAGCCCCTGCTAATACAGTCCTAACTCAGGAGCCCAGTACACACAGCAGATCCTGCAAATAGAGAGCAAACACAGGAGCCCAGTACACACAGCAGCCCCTTATAATACAGGACAAACACAGGAGCCCAGTACACACAGCAGCCCCTTATAATACAGGACAAACACAGGAGCCCAGTACACACAGCAGCCCCTGCTAATACAGGACAAACACAGGAGCCCAGTACACACAGCAGCCCCTGCTAATACAGGACAAACACAGGAGCCCAGTACACACAGCAGCCCCTGCTAATACAGGACAAACACAGGAGCACAGTACACACAGCAGCCCCTGCTAATACAGTCCTAACACAGGAGCCCAGTACACACAGCAGCCCCTGCTAATACAGTCCTAACACAGGAGTCCAGTACACACAGCAACCCTGCTAAAACAGTACAAACACAGAAGCCCAGTACACACAGCAGATCCTGCTAATACAGTCCTAACACAGGAGCCCGGTACACACAGCAGCCCCTGCTAACACAGTCCTAACACCGGAGCCCAGTACACACAGCGGCCCCTGCTAACACAGTCTTAACACAGGAGCACAGTATACACAGCAGCCCCTGCTAATACAGTCCTAACACAGGAGCCCAGTACACACAGCAGATCCTGCTAATACAGTCCTAACACCGGAGCCCAGTACACACAGCAGCCCCTGCTAACACAGTACAAACACAGGAGCCCGGTACACACAGCAGATCCTGCTAATACAATCCTAACACTGCAGCCCGGTACACACAGCAGCCCCTGCTAATACAGTCCTAACACAGGAGCCCAGTACACGCAGCAGCCCCTGCTAATACAGGACAAACATAGGAGCCCAGTACACACAGCAGATACTGCTAACACAGTACAAACACCGGAGCCCCGTACACACAGCAGCCCCTGCTAACACAGGACAAACACAGGAGCCCAGTACACACAGCAGCCCCTGCTAACACAGTCCTAACACAGGAGCCCAGTACACACAGCAGCCCCTGCTAATACAGTCCTAACACAGGAGCCCAGTACACACAGCAGCCCCTGCTAACACAGTCCTAACACCGGAGCCCAGTACATACAGCAGCCCCTGCTAATAAAGGACAAACACAGGAGCCCAGTACACACAGCAGCCCCTGCTAATACAGTCGTAACACAGGAACCCAGTACACAAAGCAGATCCTGCTAATACAGGACAAACACAGGAGCCCAGTACACACAGCAGCCCCTGCTAATACAGGACAAACACTGGAGCCCAGTACACACAGCAGCCCCTGCTAACACAGTCCTAACACCGGAGCCCAGTACACACAGCGGACCCTGCTAACACAGTCCTAACATAGGAGCACAGTATACACAGCAGCCCCTGCTAATACAGTCGTAACACAGGAACCCAGTACACACAGCAGACCCTGCTAATAAAGGACAAACACAGGAGCCCAGTACACACAGCAGCCCCTGCTAATACAGGACAAACACAGGAGCCCAGTACACACAGCAGCCCCTGCTAATACAGGACAAATACAGGAGCCCAGTACACACAGCAGCCCCTGCTAACACAGTCATAACATAGGAGCCCAGTACACACAGCAGCCCCTGCTAATACAGTCCTAACACAGGAGCCCGGTACACACAGCAGCCCCTGCTAACACAGTCCTAACACCGGAGCCCAGTACACACAGCGGCCCCTGCTAACACAGTCCTAACACAGGAGCAGAGTATACACAGCAGCCCCTGCAAATACAGTCCTAACACAGGAGCCCAGTACACACAGCAGATCCTGCTAATACAGTCCTTACACAGGAGCCCGGTACACACAGCAGCCCCTGCTAACACAGTCCTAACACCGGAGCCCAGTACACACAGCGGCCCCTGCTAACACAGTCCTAACACAGGAGCAGAGTATACACAGCAGCCCCTGCAAATACAGTCCTAACACAGGAGCCCAGTACACACAGCAGCCCCTGCTAATACAGGACAAACAAAGGAGCCCAGTACACACAGCAGCCCCTGCTAACACAGTCATAACATAGGAGCCCAGTACACACAGCAGCCCCTGCTAATACAGTCCTAACACAGGAGCCCGGTACACACAGGAGCCCCTGCTAACACAGTCCTAACACCGGAGCCCAGTACACACAGCGGCCGCTGCTAACACAGTCCTAACACAGGAGCACAGTATACACAGCAGCCCCTGCTAATACAGTCCTAACACAGGAGCCCAGTACACACAGCAGATCCTGCTAACAAAGGACAAACACAGGAGCCCAGTACACACAGCAGCCCCTGCTAACACAGTCCTAACACCGGAGCCCAGTACACACAGCGGCCCCTGCTAACACAGTCCTAACACAGGAGCACAGTATACACAGCAGCCCCTGCTAATACAGTCCTAACACAGGAGCCCAGTACACACAGCAGATGCTGCTAATACAGTCCTAACACTGGAGCCCGGTACACACAGCAGCCCCTGCTAACACAGTCCTAACACCGGAGCCCAGTACACACAGCGGCCCCTGCTAACACAGTCCTAACACAGGAGCACAGTATACACAGCAGCCCCTGCTAATACAGTCCTAACACAGGAGCCCAGTACACACAGCAGATACTGCTAACACAGTACAAACACAGGAGCCCAGTACACACAGCAGCCCCTGCTAATACAGGACAAACAAAGGAGCCCAGTACACACAGCAGCCCCTGCTAACACAATCATAACATAGGAGCCCAGTACACACAGCAGCCCCTGCTAATACAGTCCTAACACAGGAGCCCGGTACACACAGCAGCCCCTGCTAACACAGTCCTAACAGAGGAGCACAGTATACACAGCAGCCCCTGCTAATACAGGACAAACACAGGAGCCCAGTACACACAGCAGCCCCTGCTAATACAGGACAAATACAGGAGCCCAGTACACACAGCAGCCCCTGATAATAAAGGACAAACACAGTAGCCCAGTACACACAGCAGATACTGCTAACACAGTACAAACACAGGAGCCCAGTACACACAGCAGCCCCTGCTAATACAGGACAAACAAAGGAGCCCAGTACACACAGCAGCCCCTGCTAACACAGTCATAACATAGGAGCCCAGTACACACAGCAGCCCCTGCTAATACAGTCCTAACACAGGAGCCCGGTACACACAGCAGCCCCTGCTAACACAGTCCTAACACCGGAGCCCAGTACACACAGCAGCCCCTGCTAACACAGTCCTAACACAGGAGCACAGTATACACAGCAGCCCCTGCTAATACAGTCCTAACACAGGAGCCCAGTACACACAGCAGATCCTGCTAACAAAGGACAAACACAGGAGCCCAGTACACACAGCAGATCCTGCTAACACAGTCATAACATAGGAGCCCAGTACACACAGCAGCCCCTGCTAATACAGTCCTAACACAGGAGCCCGGTACACACAGCAGCCCCTGCTAACACAGTCCTAACACCGGAGCCCAGTACACACAGCGGCCCCTGCTAACACAGTCCTAACACAGGAGCAGAGTATACACAGCAGCCCCTGCTAATACAGTCCTAACACAGGAGCCCAGTACACACAGCAGATCCTGCTAATACAGTCCTTACACAGGAGCCCGGTACACACAGCAGCCCCTGCTAACACAGTCCTAACACCGGAGCCCAGTACACACAGCGGCCCCTGCTAACACAGTCCTAACACAGGAGCACAGTATACACAGCAGTCCCTGCTAATACAGTCCTAACACAGGAGCCCAGTACACACAGCAGATACTGCTAACACAGTACAAACACAGGAGCCCAGTACACACAGCAGCCCCTGCTAATACAGGACAAACAAAGGAGCCCAGTACACACAGCAGCCCCTGCTAACACAGTCATAACATAGGAGCCCAGTACACACAGCAGCCCCTGCTAATACAGTCCTAACACAGGAGCCCGGTACACACAGGAGCCCCTGCTAACACAGTCCTAACACCGGAGCCCAGTACACACAGCGGCCGCTGCTAACACAGTCCTAACACAGGAGCACAGTATACACAGCAGCCCCTGCTAATACAGTCCTAACACAGGAGCCCAGTACACACAGCAGATCCTGCTAACAAAGGACAAACACAGGAGCCCAGTACACACAGCAGCCCCTGCTAACACAGTCCTAACACCGGAGCCCAGTACACACAGCGGCCCCTGCTAACACAGTCCTAACACAGGAGCACAGTATACACAGCAGCCCCTGCTAATACAGTCCTAACACAGGAGCCCAGTACACACAGCGGCCCCTGCTAACACAGTCCTAACACAGGAGCACAGTATACACAGCAGCCCCTGCTAATACAGTCCTAACACAGGAGCCCAGTACACACAGCAGATACTGCTAACACAGTACAAACACAGGAGCCCAGTACACACAGCAGCCCCTGCTAATACAGGACAAACAAAGGAGCCCAGTACACACAGCAGCCCCTGCTAACACAGTCCTAACACCGGAGCCCGGTACACACAGCAGCCCCTGCTAACACAGTCCTAACACCGGAGCCCAGTACACACAGCGGCCCCTGCTAACACAGTCCTAACACAGGAGCACAGTATACACAGCAGCCCCTGCTAATACAGTCCTAACACAGGAGCACAGTATACACAGCAGCCCCTGCTAATACAGTCCTAACACAGGAGCCCAGTACACACAGCAGATACTGCTAACACAGTACAAACACAGGAGCCCAGTACACACAGCAGCCCCTGCTAATACAGGACAAACAAAGGAGCCCAGTACACACAGCAGCCCCTGCTAACACAGTCATAACATAGGAGCCCAGTACACACAGCAGCCCCTGCTAATACAGTCCTAACACAGGAGCCCGGTACACACAGCAGCCCCTGCTAACACAGTCCTAACACAGGAGCACAGTATACACAGCAGCCCGTGCTAACACAGTCCTAACACAGGAGCACAGTATACACAGCAGCCCCTGCTAATACAGTCCTAACACAGGAGCCCAGTACACACAGCAGATCCTGCTAATACAGTCCTAACACAGGAGCCCAGTACACACAGCAGCCCCTGCTAACACAGGACAAACACAGGAGCCCAGTACACACAGCAGCCCCTGCTAACACAGTCCTAACACAGGAGCCCAGTACACACAGCAGCCCATGCTAACACAGTACAAACACAGGAGCCCAGTACACACAGCAGCCCCGGCTAACACAGTCCTAACACCGGAGCCCAGTACATGCAGCAGCCCCTGCTAATACAGGACAAACACAGGAGCCCAGTACACACAGCAGCCCCTGCTAATACAGTCCTAACACAGGAGCCCAGCACACACAGCAGCCCCTGCTAATACAGTCCTAACACAGGAGCCCAGTACACACAGAAGATCCTGCTAATAGAGAGCAAACACAGGAGCCCAGTACACACAGCAGCCCCTTATAATACAGGACAAACACAGGAGCCCAGTACCCACAGCAGATCCTGCTAATACAGTCCTAACACAGGAGCCCAGCACACACAGCAGATACTGCTAACACAGTACAAACACAGGAGCCCAGTACACACAACAGCCCCTGCTAACACAGTCCTAACACAGGAGCCCAGTACACACAGCAGCCCCTGCTAATACAGTCCTAACACCGGAGCCCGGTACACATAGCAGCCCCTGCTAACACAGTCCTAACACAAGAGCCCAGTACACACAGCAGCCCCTGCTAACACAGTCCTAACACCGGAGCCCAGTACATACAGCAGCCCCTGCTAATACAGGACAAACACAGCAGCCCAGTACACACAGCAGCCCCTGCTAACACAGTACAAACACAGGAGCACAGTACACAGAGCAGCCCCTGCTAATACAGTCCTAACACAGGAGCCCAGTACAAACAGCAGCCCCTGCTAACACAGTACAAACACAGGAGCCCAGTACACACAGAGGCCCCTGCTAACACAGTCCTAACACCGGAGCCCAGTACATACAGCAGCCCCTGCTAATACAGGACAAACACAGCAGCCCAGTACACACAGCAGCCCCTGCTAACACAGTACAAACACAGGAGCCCAGTACACACAGCAGCCCCTGCTAACACAGTCCTAACACCGGAACCCAGTACATACAGCAGCCCCTGCTAATACAGGACAAACACAGGAGCCCAGTACACACAGCAGCCCCTGCTAATACAGTCCTAACACAGGAGCCCAGTACACACAGCAGATCCTGCTAATACAGTCCTAACACAGGAGCCCAGCACACACAGCAGCCCCTGCTAATACAGTCCTAACTCAGGAGCCCAGTACACACAGCAGATCCTGCAAATAGAGAGCAAACACAGGAGCCCAGTACACACAGCAGCCCCTTATAATACAGGACAAACACAGGAGCCCAGTACACACAGCAGCCCCTGCTAATACAGGACAAACACAGGAGCCCAGTACACACAGCAACCCCTGCTAATACAGGACAAACACAGGAGCCCAGTACACACAGCAGCCCCTGCTAATACAGGACAAACACAGGAGCACAGTACACACAGCGGCCCCTGCTAACACAGTCCTAACACAGGACCACAGTATACACAGCAGCCCCTGCTAATACAGTCCTAACACAGGAGCCCAGTACACACAGCAGCCCCTGCTAATACAGTCCTAACACAGGAGTCCAGTACACACAGCACCCCTGCTAAAACAGTACAAACACAGAAGCCCAGTACACACAGCAGATCCTGCTAATACAGTCCTAACACAGGAGCCCGGTACACACAGCAGCCCCTGCTAACACAGTCCTAACACCGGAGCCCAGTACACACAGCGGCCCCTGCTAACACAGTCCTAACACAGGAGCACAGTATACACAGCAGCCCCTGCTAATACAGTCCTAACACAGGAGCCCAGTACACACAGCAGATCCTGCTAATACAGTCCTAACACCGGAGCCCAGTACACACAGCAGCCTCTGCTAACACAGTACAAACACAGGGGCCCGGTACACACAGCAGATCCTGCTAATACAATCCTCACACTGCAGCCCGGTACACACAGCAGCCCCTGCTAATACAGTCCTAACACAGGAGCCCAGTACACGCAGCAGCCCCTGCTAATACAGGACAAACATAGGAGCCCAGTACACACAGCAGATACTGCTAACACAGTACAAACACCGGAGCCCCGTACTCACAGCAGCCCCTGCTAACACAGGACAAACACAGGAGCCCAGTACACACAGCAGCCCCTGCTAACACAGTCCTAACACAGGAGCCCAGTACACACAGCAGCCCCTGCTAATACAGTCCTAACACAGGAGCCCAGTACACACAGCAGCCCCTGCTAATACAGTCCTAACACAGGAGCCCAGTACACACAGCAGCCCCTGCTAACACAGTCCTAACACCGGAGCCCAGTACATACAGCAGCCCCTGCTAATACAGGACAAACACAGGAGCCCAGTACACACAGCAGCCCCTGCTAATACAGTCGTAACACAGGAACCCAGTACACACAGCAGATCCTGCTAATACAGGACAAACACAGGAGCCCAGTACACACAGCAGCCCCTGCTAATACAGGACAAACACTGGAGCCCAGTACACACAGCAGCCCCTGCTAACACAGTCCTAACACCGGAGCCCAGTACACACAGCGGACCCTGCTAACACAGTCCTAACATAGGAGCACAGTATACACAGCAGCCCCTGCTAATACAGTCGTAACACAGGAACCCAGTACACACAGCAGACCCTGCTAATAAAGGACAAACACAGGAGCCCAGTACACACAGCAGCCCCTGCTAATACAGGACAAACACAGGAGCCCAGTACACACAGCAGCCCCTGCTAATACAGGACAAATACAGGAGCCCAGTACACACAGCAGCCCCTGCTAACACAGTCATAACATAGGAGCCCAGTACACACAGCAGCCCCTGCTAATACAGTCCTAACACAGGAGCCCGGTACACACAGCAGCCCCTGCTAACACAGTCCTAACACCGGAGCCCAGTACACACAGCGGCCCCTGCTAACACAGTCCTAACACAGGAGCAGAGTATACACAGCAGCCCCTGCAAATACAGTCCTAACACAGGAGCCCAGTACACACAGCAGATCCTGCTAATACAGTCCTTACACAGGAGCCCGGTACACACAGCAGCCCCTGCTAACACAGTCCTAACACCGGAGCGCAGTACACACAGCAGCCCCTGCTAACACAGTCCTAACACAGGAGCAGAGTATACACAGCAGCCCCTGCAAATACAGTCCTAACACAGGAGCCCAGTACACACAGCAGCCCCTGCTAATACAGGACAAACAAAGGAGCCCAGTACACACAGCAGCCCCTGCTAACACAGTCATAACATAGGAGCCCAGTACACACAGCAGCCCCTGCTAATACAGTCCTAACACAGGAGCCCGGTACACACAGGAGCCCCTGCTAACACAGTCCTAACACCGGAGCCCAGTACACACAGCGGCCGCTGCTAACACAGTCCTAACACAGGAGCACAGTATACACAGCAGCCCCTGCTAATACAGTCCTAACACAGGAGCCCAGTACACACAGCAGATCCTGCTAACAAAGGACAAACACAGGAGCCCAGTACACACAGCAGCCCCTGCTAACACAGTCCTAACACCGGAGCCCAGTACACACAGCGGCCCCTGCTAACACAGTCCTAACACAGGAGCACAGTATACACAGCAGCCCCTGCTAATACAGTCCTAACACAGGAGCCCAGTACACACAGCAGATGCTGCTAATACAGTCCTAACACCGGAGCCCAGTACACACAGCGGCCCCTGCTAACACAGTCCTAACACAGGAGCCCAGTACACACAGCAGATACTGCTAACACAGTACAAACACAGGAGCCCAGTACACACAGCAGCCCCTGCTAATACAGGACAAACAAAGGAGCCCAGTACACACAGCAGATACTGCTAACACAGTACAAACACAGGAGCCCAGTACACACAGCAGATGCTGCTAATACAGTCCTAACACTGGAGCCCGGTACACACAGCAGCCCCTGCTAACACAGTCCTAACACCGGAGCCCAGTACACACAGCGGCCCCTGCTAACACAGTCCTAACACAGGAGCACAGTATACACAGCAGCCCCTGCTAATACAGTCCTAACACAGGAGCCCAGTACACACAGCAGATGCTGCTAATACAGTCCTAACACAGGAGCCCGGTACACACAGCAGCCCCTGCTAACACAGTCCTAACACCGGAGCCCAGTACACACAGCGGCCCCTGCTAACACAGTCCTAACACAGGAGCAGAGTATACACAGCAGCCCCTGCAAATACAGTCCTAACACAGGAGCCCAGTACACACAGCAGATCCTGCTAATACAGTCCTTACACAGGAGCCCGGTACACACAGCAGCCCCTGCTAACACAGTCCTAACACCGGAGCCCAGTACACACAGCGGCCCCTGCTAACACAGTCCTAACACAGGAGCAGAGTATACACAGCAGCCCCTGCAAATACAGTCCTAACACAGGAGCCCAGTACACACAGCAGCCCCTGCTAATACAGGACAAACAAAGGAGCCCAGTACACACAGCAGCCCCTGCTAACACAGTCATAACATAGGAGCCCAGTACACACAGCAGCCCCTGCTAATACAGTCCTAACACAGGAGCCCGGTACACACAGGAGCCCCTGCTAACACAGTCCTAACACCGGAGCCCAGTACACACAGCGGCCGCTGCTAACACAGTCCTAACACAGGAGCACAGTATACACAGCAGCCCCTGCTAATACAGTCTTAACACAGGAGCCCAGTACACACAGCAGATCCTGCTAACAAAGGACAAACACAGGAGCCCAGTACACACAGCAGCCCCTGCTAACACAGTCCTAACACCGGAGCCCAGTACACACAGCGGCCCCTGCTAACACAGTCCTAACACAGGAGCACAGTATACACAGCAGCCCCTGCTAATACAGTCCTAACACAGGAGCCCAGTACACACAGCAGATGCTGCTAATACAGTCCTAACACTGGAGCCCGGTACACACAGCAGCCCCTGCTAACACAGTCCTAACACCGGAGCCCAGTACACACAGCGGCCCCTGCTAACACAGTCCTAACACAGGAGCACAGTATACACAGCAGCCCCTGCTAATACAGTCCTAACACAGGAGCCCAGTACACACAGCAGATACTGCTAACACAGTACAAACACAGGAGCCCAGTACACACAGCAGCCCCTGCTAATACAGGACAAACAAAGGAGCCCAGTACACACAGCAGCCCCTGCTAACACAGTCATAACATAGGAGCCCAGTACACACAGCAGCCCCTGCTAATACAGTCCTAACACAGGAGCCCGGTACACACAGCAGCCCCTGCTAACACAGTCCTAACAGAGGAGCACAGTATACACAGCAGCCCCTGCTAATACAGGACAAACACAGGAGCCCAGTACACACAGCAGCCCCTGCTAATACAGGACAAATACAGGAGCCCAGTTCACACAGCAGCCCCTGATAATAAAGGACAAACACAGTAGCCCAGTACACACAGCAGATACTGCTAACACAGTACAAACACAGGAGCCCAATACACACAGCAGCCCCTGCTAATACAGGACAAACAAAGGAGCCCAGTACACACAGCAGCCCCTGCTAACACAGTCATAACATAGGAGCCCAGTACACACAGCAGCCCCTGCTAATACAGTCCTAACACAGGAGCCCGGTACACACAGCAGCCCCTGCTAACACAGTCCTAACACAGGAGCACAGTATACACAGCAGCCCCTGCTAATACAGTCCTAACACAGGAGCCCAGTACACACAGCAGATCCTGCTAACAAAGGACAAACACAGGAGCCCAGTACACACAGCAGATCCTGCTAACACAGTCATAACATAGGAGCCCAGTACACACAGCAGCCCCTGCTAATACAGTCCTAACACAGGAGCCCGGTACACACAGCAGCCCCTGCTAACACAGTCCTAACACCGGAGCCCAGTACACACAGCGGCCCCTGCTAACACAGTCCTAACACAGGAGCAGAGTATACACAGCAGCCCCTGCTAATACAGTCCTAACACAGGAGCCCAGTACACACAGCAGATCCTGCTAATACAGTCCTTACACAGGAGCCCGGTACACACAGCAGCCCCTGCTAACACAGTCCTAACACCGGAGCCCAGTACACACAGCGGCCCCTGCTAACACAGTCCTAACACAGGAGCACAGTATACACAGCAGTCCCTGCTAATACAGTCCTAACACAGGAGCCCAGTACACACAGCAGATACTGCTAACACAGTACAAACACAGGAGCCCAGTACACACAGCAGCCCCTGCTAATACAGGACAAACAAAGGAGCCCAGTACACACAGCAGCCCCTGCTAACACAGTCATAACATAGGAGCCCAGTACACACAGCAGCCCCTGCTAATACAGTCCTAACACAGGAGCCCGGTACACACAGGAGCCCCTGCTAACACAGTCCTAACACCGGAGCCCAGTACACACAGCGGCCGCTGCTAACACAGTCCTAACACAGGAGCACAGTATACACAGCAGCCCCTGCTAATACAGTCCTAACACAGGAGCCCAGTACACACAGCAGATCCTGCTAACAAAGGACAAACACAGGAGCCCAGTACACACAGCAGCCCCTGCTAACACAGTCCTAACACCGGAGCCCAGTACACACAGCGGCCCCTGCTAACACAGTCCTAACACAGGAGCACAGTATACACAGCAGCCCCTGCTAATACAGTCCTAACACAGGAGCCCAGTACACACAGCAGATCCTGCTAATACAGTCCTAACACTGGAGCCCGGTACACACAGCAGCCCCTGCTAACACAGTCCTAACACCGGAGCCCAGTACACACAGCGGCCCCTGCTAACACAGTCCTAACACAGGAGCACAGTATACACAGCAGCCCCTGCTAATACAGTCCTAACACAGGAGCCCAGTACACACAGCAGATACTGCTAACACAGTACAAACACAGGAGCCCAGTACACACAGCAGCCCCTGCTAATACAGGACAAACAAAGGAGCCCAGTACACACAGCAGCCCCTGCTAACACAGTCATAACATAGGAGCCCAGTACACACAGCAGCCCCTGCTAATACAGTCCTAACACAGGAGCCCGGTACACACAGCAGCCCCTGCTAACACAGTCCTAACACAGGAGCACAGTATACACAGCAGCCCCTGCTAACACAGTCCTAACACAGGAGCACAGTATACACAGCAGCCCCTGCTAATACAGTCCTAACACAGGAGCCCAGTACACACAGCAGATCCTGCTAATACAGTCCTAACACAGGAGCCCAGTACACACAGCAGCCCCTGCTAACACAGGACAAACACAGGAGCCCAGTACACAGAGCAGCCCCTGCTAACACAGTCCTAACACAGGAGCCCAGTACACACAGCAGCCCCTGCTAACACAGTACAAACACAGGAGCCCAGTACACACAGCAGCCCCGGCTAACACAGTCCTAACACCGGAGCCCAGTACATGCAGCAGCCCCTGCTAATACAGGACAAACACAGGAGCCCAGTACACACAGCAGCCCATGCTAATACAGCCCTAACACAGGAGCCCAGCACACACAGCAGCCCCTGCTAATACAGTCCTAACACAGGAGCCCAGTACACACAGCAGATCCTGCTAATAGAGAGCAAACACAGGAGCCCAGTACACACAGCAGCCCCTTATAATACAGGACAAACACAGGAGCCCAGTACACACAGCGGCCCCTGCTAACACAGTGCTAACACAGGACCACAGTATACACAGCAGCCCCTGCTAATACAGTCCTAACACAGGAGTCCAGTACACACAGCAGCCCCTGCTAACACAGTCCTAACACAGGAGCCCAGTACACACAGCAGATCCTGCTAACACAGTCCTAACACCGGAGCCCAGTACACACAGCGGCCCCTGCTAACACAGTCCTAACACAGGAGCACAGTATACACAGCAGCCCCTGCTAATACAGTCCTAACACAGGAGCCCAGTACACACAGCAGATCCTGCTAACACAGTCCTAACACCGGAGCCCAGTACACACAGCGGCCCCTGCTAACACAGTCCTAACACCGGAGCCCAGTACACACAGCGGCCCCTGCTAAAACAGTCCTAACACAGGAGCACAGTATACACAGCAGCCCCTGCTAATACAGTCCTAACACAGGAGCCCAGTACACACAGCAGATACTGCTAACACAGTACAAACACAGGAGCCCAGTACACACAGCAGCCCCTGCTAATACAGGACAAACAAAGGAGCCCAGTACACACAGCAGCCCCTGCTAACACAGTCATAACATAGGAGCCCAGTACACACAGCAGCCCCTGCTAATACAGTCCTAACACAGGAGCCCGGTACACACAGCAGCCCCTGCTAACACAGTCCTAACAGAGGAGCACAGTATACACAGCAGCCCCTGCTAATACAGGACAAACACAGGAGCCCAGTACACACAGCAGCCCCTGCTAATACAGGACAAATACAGGAGCCCAGTACACACAGCAGCCCCTGATAATAAAGGACAAACACAGTAGCCCAGTACACACAGCAGATACTGCTAACACAGTACAAACACAGGAGCCCAGTACACACAGCAGCCCCTGCTAATACAGGACAAACAAAGGAGCCCAGTACACACAGCAGCCCCTGCTAACACAGTCATAACATAGGAGCCCAGTACACACAGCAGCCCCTGCTAATACAGTCCTAACACAGGAGCCCGGTACACACAGCAGCCCCTGCTAACACAGTCCTAACACCGGAGCCCAGTACACACAGCAGCCCCTGCTAACACAGTCCTAACACAGGAGCACAGTATACACAGCAGCCCCTGCTAATACAGTCCTAACACAGGAGCCCAGTACACACAGCAGATCCTGCTAACAAAGGACAAACACAGGAGCCCAGTACACACAGCAGATCCTGCTAACACAGTCATAACATAGGAGCCCAGTACACACAGCAGCCCCTGCTAATACAGTCCTAACACAGGAGCCCGGTACACACAGCAGCCCCTGCTAACACAGTCCTAACACCGGAGCCCAGTACACACAGCGGCCCCTGCTAACACAGTCCTAACACAGGAGCAGAGTATACACAGCAGCCCCTGCTAATACAGTCCTAACACAGGAGCCCAGTACACACAGCAGATCCTGCTAATACAGTCCTTACACAGGAGCCCGGTACACACAGCAGCCCCTGCTAACACAGTCCTAACACCGGAGCCCAGTACACACAGCGGCCCCTGCTAACACAGTCCTAACACAGGAGCACAGTATACACAGCAGTCCCTGCTAATACAGTCCTAACACAGGAGCCCAGTACACACAGCAGATACTGCTAACACAGTACAAACACAGGAGCCCAGTACACACAGTAGCCCCTGCTAATACAGGACAAACAAAGGAGCCCAGTACACACAGCAGCCCCTGCTAACACAGTCATAACATAGGAGCCCAGTACACACAGCAGCCCCTGCTAATACAGTCCTAACACAGGAGCCCGGTACACACAGGAGCCCCTGCTAACACAGTCCTAACACCGGAGCCCAGTACACACAGCGGCCGCTGCTAACACAGTCCTAACACAGGAGCACAGTATACACAGCAGCCCCTGCTAATACAGTCCTAACACAGGAGCCCAGCACACACAGCAGATCCTGCTAATAGAGAGCAAACACAGGAGCCCAGTACACACAGCAGCCCCTGCTAACACAGTCCTAACACCGGAGCCCAGTACACACAGCGGCCCCTGCTAACACAGTCCTAACACAGGAGCACAGTATACACAGCAGCCCCTGCTAATACAGTCCTAACACAGGAGCCCAGTACACACAGCAGATCCTGCTAACACAGTCCTAACACCGGAGCCCAGTACACACAGCGGCCCCTGCTAACACAGTCCTAACACCGGAGCCCAGTACACACAGCGGCCCCTGCTAACACAGTCCTAACACAGGAGCACAGTATACACAGCAGCCCCTGCTAATACAGTCCTAACACAGGAGCCCAGTACACACAGCAGATACTGCTAACACAGTACAAACACAGGAGCCCAGTACACACAGCAGCCCCTGCTAATACAGGACAAACAAAGGAGCCCAGTACACACAGCAGCCCCTGCTAACACAGTCATAACATAGGAGCCCAGTACACACAGCAGCCCCTGCTAATACAGTCCTAACACAGGAGCCCGGTACACACAGCAGCCCCTGCTAACACAGTCCTAACAGAGGAGCACAGTATACACAGCAGCCTCTGCTAATACAGGACAAACACAGGAGCCCAGTACACACAGCAGCCCCTGCTAATACAGGACAAATACAGGAGCCCAGTACACACAGCAGCCCCTGATAATAAAGGACAAACACAGTAGCCCAGTACACACAGCAGATACTGCTAACACAGTACAAACAAAGGAGCCCAGTACACACAGCAGCCCCTGCTAACACAGTCATAACATAGGAGCCCAGTACACACAGCAGGCCCTGCTAATACAGTCCTAACACAGGAGCCCGGTACACACAGCAGCCCCTGCTAACACAGTCCTAACACAGGAGCACAGTATACACAGCAGCCCCTGCTAACACAGTCCTAACACAGGAGCACAGTATACACAGCAGCCCCTGCTAATACAGTCCTAACACAGGAGCCCAGTACACACAGCAGCCCCTGCTAACACAGGACAAACACAGGAGCCCAGTACACACAGCAGCCCCTGCTAACACAGTCCTAACACAGGAGCCCAGTACACACAGCAGCCCCTGCTAACACAGTACAAACACAGGAGCCCAGTACACACAGCAGCCCCGGCTAACACAGTCCTAACACCGGAGCCCAGTACATGCAGCAGCCCCTGCTAATACAGGACAAACACAGGAGCCCAGTACACACAGCAGCCCCTGCTAATACAGTCCTAACACAGGAGCCCAGCACACACAGCAGCCCCTGCTAATACAGTCCTAACACAGGAGCCCAGTACACACAGCAGATCCTGCTAATAGAGAGCAAACACAGGAGCCCAGTACACACAGCAGCCCCTTATAATACAGGACAAACACAGGAGCCCAGTACACACAGCGGCCCCTGCTAACACAGTCCTAACACAGGAGTCCAGTACACACAGCAGCCCCTGCTAACACAGTCCTAACACAGGAGCCCAGTACACACAGCAGATCCTGCTAACACAGTCCTAACACCGGAGCCCAGTACACACAGCGGCCCCTGCTAACACAGTCCTAACACAGGAGCACAGTATACACAGCAGCCCCTGCTAATACAGTCCTAACACAGGAGCCCAGTACACACAGCAGATCCTGCTAACACAGTCCTAACACCGGAGCCCAGTACACACAGCGGCCCCTGCTAACACAGTCCTAACACAGGAGCACAGTATACACAGCAGCCCCTGCTAATACAGTCCTAACACAGGAGCCCAGTACACACAGCAGCCCCTGCTAACACAGGACAAACACAGGAGCCCAGTACACACAGCGGCCCCTGCTAACACAGTCCTAACACAGGAGCCCAGTACACACAGCAGCCCCTGCTAACACAGTACAAACACAGGAGCCCAGTACACACAGCAGCCCCGGCAAACACAGTCCTAACACCGGAGCACAGTACATACAGCAGCCCCTGCTAATACAGGACAAACACAGGAGCCCAGTACACACAGCAGCCCCTGCTAATACAGTCCTAACACAGGAGCCCAGTACACACAGCAGATCCTGCTAACACAGTCCTAACACCGGAGCCCAGTACACACAGCGGCCCCTGCTAACACAGTCCTAACACCGGAGCCCAGTACACACAGCGGCCCCTGCTAACACAGTCCTAACACAGGAGCACAGTATACACAGCAGCCCCTGCTAATACAGTCCTAACACAGGAGCCCAGTACACACAGCAGATACTGCTAACACAGTACAAACACAGGAGCCCAGTACACACAGCAGCCCCTGCTAATACAGGACAAACAAAGGAGCCCAGTACACACAGCAGCCCCTGCTAACACAGTCATAACATAGGAGCCCAGTACACACAGCAGCCCCTGCTAATACAGTCCTAACACAGGAGCCCGGTACACACAGCAGCCCCTGCTAACACAGTCCTAACAGAGGAGCACAGTATACACAGCAGCCCCTGCTAATACAGGACAAACACAGGAGCCCAGTACACACAGCAGCCCCTGCTAATACAGGACAAATACAGGAGCCCAGTACACACAGCAGCCCCTGATAATAAAGGACAAACACAGTAGCCCAGTACACACAGCAGATACTGCTAACACAGTACAAACACAGGAGCCCAGTACACACAGCAGCCCCTGCTAATACAGGACAAACAAAGGAGCCCAGTACACACAGCAGCCCCTGCTAACACAGTCATAACATAGGAGCCCAGTACACACAGCAGCCCCTGCTAATACAGTCCTAACACAGGAGCCCGGTACACACAGCAGCCCCTGCTAACACAGTCCTAACACCGGAGCCCAGTACACACAGCAGCCCCTGCTAACACAGTCCTAACACAGGAGCACAGTATACACAGCAGCCCCTGCTAATACAGTCCTAACACAGGAGCCCAGTACACACAGCAGATCCTGCTAACAAAGGACAAACACAGGAGCCCAGTACACACAGCAGATCCTGCTAACACAGTCATAACATAGGAGCCCAGTACACACAGCAGCCCCTGCTAATACAGTCCTAACACAGGAGCCCGGTACACACAGCAGCCCCTGCTAACACAGTCCTAACACCGGAGCCCAGTACACACAGCGGCCCCTGCTAACACAGTCCTAACACAGGAGCAGAGTATACACAGCAGCCCCTGCTAATACAGTCCTAACACAGGAGCCCAGTACACACAGCAGATCCTGCTAATACAGTCCTTACACAGGAGCCCGGTACACACAGCAGCCCCTGCTAACACAGTCCTAACACAGGAGCACAGTATACACAGCAGTCCCTGCTAATACAGTCCTAACACAGGAGCCCAGTACACACAGCAGATACTGCTAACACAGTACAAACACAGGAGCCCAGTACACACAGCAGCCCCTGCTAATACAGGACAAACAAAGGAGCCCAGTACACACAGCAGCCCCTGCTAACACAGTCATAACATAGGAGCCCAGTACACACAGCAGCCCCTGCTAATACAGTCCTAACACAGGAGCCCGGTACACACAGGAACCCCTGCTAACACAGTCCTAACACCGGAGCCCAGTACACACAGCGGCCGCTGCCAACACAGTCCTAACACAGGAGCACAGTATACACAGCAGCCCCTGCTAATACAGTCCTAACACAGGAGCCCAGCACACACAGCAGATCCTGCTAATAGAGAGCAAACACAGGAGCCCAGTACACACAGCAGCCCCTGCTAACACAGTCCTAACACCGGAGCCCAGTACACACAGCGGCCCCTGCTAACACAGTCCTAACACAGGAGCACAGTATACACAGCAGCCCCTGCTAATACAGTCCTAACACAGGAGCCCAGTACACACAGCAGATCCTGCTAACACAGTCCTAACACCGGAGCCCAGTACACACAGCGGCCCCTGCTAACACAGTCCTAACACCGGAGCCCAGTACACACAGCGGCCCCTGCTAACACAGTCCTAACACAGGAGCACAGTATACACAGCAGCCCCTGCTAATACAGTCCTAACACAGGAGCCCAGTACACACAGCAGATACTGCTAACACAGTACAAACACAGGAGCCCAGTACACACAGCAGCCCCTGCTAATACAGGACAAACAAAGGAGCCCAGTACACACAGCAGCCCCTGCTAACACAGTCATAACATAGGAGCCCAGTACACACAGCAGCCCCTGCTAATACAGTCCTAACACAGGAGCCCGGTACACACAGCAGCCCCTGCTAACACAGTCCTAACAGAGGAGCACAGTATACACAGCAGCCTCTGCTAATACAGGACAAACACAGGAGCCCAGTACACACAGCAGCCCCTGCTAATACAGGACAAATACAGGAGCCCAGTACACACAGCAGCCCCTGATAATAAAGGACAAACACAGTAGCCCAGTACACACAGCAGATACTGCTAACACAGTACAAACACAGGAGCCCAGTACACACAGCAGCCCCTGCTAATACAGGACAAACAAAGGAGCCCAGTACACACAGCAGCCCCTGCTAACACAGTCATAACATAGGAGCCCAGTACACACAGCAGCCCCTGCTAATACAGTCCTAACACAGGAGCCCGGTACACACAGCAGCCCCTGCTAACACAGTCCTAACACCGGAGCCCAGTACACACAGCAGCCCCTGCTAACACAGTCCTAACACAGGAGCACAGTATACACAGCAGCCCCTGCTAATACAGTCCTAACACAGGAGCCCAGTACACACAGCAGATCCTGCTAATACAGTCCTTACACAGGAGCCCGGTACACACAGCAGCCCCTGCTAACACAGTCCTAACACCGGAGCCCAGTACACACAGCGGCCCCTGCTAACACAGTCCTAACACAGGAGCACAGTATACACAGCAGTCCCTGCTAATACAGTCCTAACACAGGAGCCCAGTACACACAGCAGATACTGCTAACACAGTACAAACACAGGAGCCCAGTACACACAGCAGCCCCTGCTAATACAGGACAAACAAAGGAGCCCAGTACACACAGCAGCCCCTGCTAACACAGTCATAACATAGGAGCCCAGTACACACAGCAGCCCCTGCTAATACAGTCCTAACACAGGAGCCCGGTACACACAGGAGCCCCTGCTAACACAGTCCTAACACCGGAGCCCAGTACACACAGCGGCCGCTGCTAACACAGTCCTAACACAGGAGCACAGTATACACAGCAGCCCCTGCTAATACAGTCCTAACACAGGAGCCCAGCACACACAGCAGATCCTGCTAATAGAGAGCAAACACAGGAGCCCAGTACACACAGCAGCCCCTGCTAACACAGTCCTAACACCGGAGCCCAGTACACACAGCGGCCCCTGCTAACACAGTCCTAACACAGGAGCACAGTATACACAGCAGCCCCTGCTAATACAGTCCTAACACAGGAGCCCAGTACACACAGCAGATCCTGCTAATACAGTCCTAACAGTGGAGCCCGGTACACACAGCAGCCCCTGCTAACACAGTCCTAACACCGGAGCCCAGTACACACAGCGGCCCCTGCTAACACAGTCCTAACACAGGAGCACAGTATACACAGCAGCCCCTGCTAATACAGTCCTAACACAGGAGCCCAGTACACACAGCAGATACTGCTAACACAGTACAAACACAGGAGCCCAGTACACACAGCAGCCCCTGCTAATACAGGACAAACAAAGGAGCCCAGTACACACAGCAGCCCCTGCTAACACAGTCATAACATAGGAGCCCAGTACACACAGCAGCCCCTGCTAATACAGTCCTAACACAGGAGCCCGGTACACACAGCAGCCCCTGCTAACACAGTCCTAACACAGGAGCACAGTATACACAGCAGCCCCTGCTAACACAGTCCTAACACAGGAGCACAGTATACACAGCAGCCCCTGCTAATACAGTCCTAACACAGGAGCCCAGTACACACAGCAGATCCTGCTAATACAGTCCTAACACAGGAGCCCAGTACACACAGCAGCCCCTGCTAACACAGGACAAACACAGGAGCCCAGTACACACAGCAGCCCCTGCTAACACAGTCCTAACACAGGAGCCCAGTACACACAGCAGCCCCTGCTAACACAGTACAAACACAGGAGCCCAGTACACACAGCAGCCCCGGCTAACACAGTCCTAACACCGGAGCCCAGTACATGCAGCAGCCCCTGCTAATACAGGACAAACACAGGAGCCCAGTACACACAGCAGCCCCTGCTAATACAGTCCTAACACAGGAGCCCAGCACACACAGCAGCCCCTGCTAATACAGTCCTAACACAGGAGCCCAGTACACACAGCAGATCCTGCTAATAGAGAGCAAACACAGGAGCCCAGTACACACAGCAGCCCCTTATAATACAGGACAAACACAGGAGCCCAGTACACACAGCGGCCCCTGCTAACACAGTGCTAACACAGGACCACAGTATACACAGCAGCCCCTGCTAATACAGTCCTAACACAGGAGTCCAGTACACACAGCAGCCCCTGCTAACACAGTCCTAACACAGGAGCCCAGTACACACAGCAGATCCTGCTAACACAGTCCTAACACCGGAGCCCAGTACACACAGCGGCCCCTGCTAACACAGTCCTAACACAGGAGCACAGTATACACAGCAGCCCCTGCTAATACAGTCCTAACACAGGAGCCCAGTACACACAGCAGATCCTGCTAACACAGTCCTAACACCGGAGCCCAGTACACACAGCGGCCCCTGCTAACACAGTCCTAACACAGGAGCACAGTATACACAGCAGCCCCTGCTAATACAGTCCTAACACAGGAGCCCAGTACACACAGCAGATCCTGCTAATACAGTCCTAACACAGGAGCCCAGTACACACAGCAGCCCCTGCTAACACAGGACAAACACAGGAGCCCAGTGCACACAGCAGCCCCTGCTAACACAGTCCTAACACAGGAGCCCAGTACACACAGCAGCCCCTGCTAACACAGTACAAACACAGGAGCCCAGTACACACAGCAGCCCCGGCAAACACAGTCCTAACACCGGAGCACAGTACATACAGCAGCCCCTGCTAATACAGGACAAACACAGGAGCCCAGTACACACAGCAGCCCCTGCTAATACAGTCCTAACACAGGAGCCCAGTACACACAGCAGATCCTGCTAATACAGTCCTAACACAGGAGCCCAGCACACACAGCAGCCCCTGCTAATACAGTCCTAACACAGGAGCCCAGTACACACAGCAGATCCTGCTAATAGAGAGCAAACACAGGAGCCAGTACACACAGCAGCCCCTTATAATACAGGACAAACACAGGAGCCCAGTACACACAGCGGCCCCTGCTAACACAGTCCTAACACAGGAGCCCAGTACACACAGCAGCCCCTGCTAATACAGTCCTAACACAGGAGTCCAGTACACACAGCAGCCCCTGCTAACACAGTACAAACACAGAAGCCCAGTACACACAGCAGATCCTGCTAATACAGTCCTAACACAGGAGCCCGGTACACACAGCAGCCCCTGCTAACACAGTCCTAACACCGGAGCCCAGTACACACAGCGGCCCCTGCTAACACAGTCCTAACACAGGAGCACAGTATACACAGCAGCCCCTGCTAATACAGTCCTAACACAGGAGCCCAGTACACACAGCAGATCCTGCTAATAGAGTCCTAACACAGGAGCCCAGGACACACAGCAGATCCTGCTAACACAGTCCTAACACAGAAGCCCAGTACACACAGCAGCCCCTGCTAACACAGTCCTAACACAGGAGCCCAGTACACACAGCAGATCCTGCTAACACAGGACAAACACAGGAGCCCAGTACACACAGCAGCCCCTGCTAATACAGGACAAACACAGGAGCCCAGGACACACAGCAGCCCCTGCTAATACAGGACAAACACAGGAGCCCACTACACACAGCAGCCCCTGCTAACACAGGACAAACTCAGGAGCGAGTACACACAGCAGCCCCTGCTAATACAGGACAAACACAGGAGCAAGTACACACAGCAGCCCCTGCTAATACAGTCCTAACACCGGAGCCCAGTACATACAGCAGCCCCTGCTAATACAGGACAAACACAGGAGCCCAGTACACACAGCAGCCCCTGCTAATACAGTCCTAACACAAGAGCCCAGTACACACAGCAGCCCATGCTAACACAGTCCTAACACAGGAGCCCAGTATACACAGCAGCCTCTGCTAATACAGGACAAACACAGGAGCGAGTACACACAGCAGCCCCTGCTAATACAGTCCTAACACCGGAGCCCAGTACATACAGCAGCCCATGCTAATACAGGACAAACACAGGAGCCCAGTACACACAGCAGCCCCTGCTAACACAGTCCTAACACCGGAGCCCAGTACATACAGCAGCCCCTGCTAATACAGGACAAACACAGGAGCCCAGTAAACACAGCAGCCCCTGCTAACACAGTCCTAACACAAGAGCCCAGTACACACAGCAGCCCCTGCTAACACAGTCCTAACACAGGAGCCCAGTATACACAGCAGCCCCTGCTAATATAGGACAAACACAGGAACGAGTACACACAGCAGCCCCTGCTAATAAAGTCCTAACACCGGAGCCCAGTACATACAGCAGCCCCTGCTAATACAGGACAAACACAGGAGTTCAGTACACACAGCAGCCCCTGCTAACACAGTCCTAACACCGGAGCCCAGTACATACAGCAGCCCCTGCTAATACAGGACAAACACAGGAGCCCAGTACACACAGCAGCCCCTGCTAATACAGTCCTAACACCGGAGCCCAGTACATACAGCAGCCCCTGCTAATACAGGACAAACACAGGAGCCCAGTACACACAGCAGCCCCTGCTAACACAGTCCTAACACCGGAGCCCAGTACATACAGCAGCCCCTGCTAATACAGGACAAACACAGGAGCCCAGTACACACAGCAGCCCCTGCTAACACATTCCTAACACAAGAGCCCAGTACACATAGCAGCCCCTGCTAAAACAGTCCTAACACAGGAGCCCAGTATACACAGCAGCCCATGCTAATACAGGACAAACACAGGAGCGAGTACACACAGCAGCCCCTGCTAATACAGTCCTAACACCGGAGCCCAGTACATACAGCAGCCCCTGCTAATACAGGACAAACACAGGAGCCCAGTACACACAGCAGCCCCTGCTAATACCGTCCTAACACAGGAGCCCAGTACACACAGCAGCCCCTGCTAACACAGTCCTAACACAGGAGCCCAGTACACACATCAGTCCCTGCTAATACAGTCCTAACACAGGAGCCCAGTACACACAGCAGATCCTGCTAATACAGTCCTAACACAGGAGCCCAGTACACACAGCAGATCCTGCTAATACAGTCCTAACACAAGAGCCCAGTACACACAGCAGATCCTGCTAATACAGGACAAACACAGGAGCCCAGTACACACAGCAGCCCCTGCTAATACAGTCCTAACACCGGAGCCCAGTACACACAGCAGCCCCTGGTAATACTGTCCTAACACAGGAGCCCGGTACACACAGCAGATCCTGCTAATACAGTCCTAACACAGGAGCCCAGCACACACAGCAGCCCCTGCTAATACAGTCCTAACATAGGAGCCCAGCACACACAGCAGATCCTGCTAATAGAGAGCAAACACAGGAGCCCAGTACACACAGCAGCCCCTGCTAATACAGTCCGAACACAGGAGCCCGGTACACCCAGCAGCCCCTGCTAATACAGTCCTAACACAGGAGCCCAGTACACACAGCAGCCCCTGCTAATACAGTCCGAACACAGGAGCCCGGTACACACAGCAGATCCTGCTGATACAGTCCTAACACTGGAGCCCAGCACAGACAGCAGCCCCTGCTAATACAGTCCTAACACAGGAGCCCAGCACACACAGCAGCCCCTGCTAATACTGGACAAACACAGGAGGCCGGTACACACAGCAGCCCCTGCTAATACAGAGCAAACACAGGAGCCCAGTACACAAAGCAGTGCCTGCTAACACAGTCCTAACACAGGAGCCCAGTACACATAGCAGCCCCTGCTAACATAGTACAAACACAGGAGCCCAGTACACACAGCAGATCCTGCTAATACAGGACAAACACAGGAGCTCAGTACACACAGCAGCCCCTGCTAACACTGTACAAACACAGGAGCACGGTACACACAGCAGATCCTGCTAATACAATCCTAACACTGGAGCCCGGTACACACAGCAGCCCCTGCTAATACAGTCCTAACACAGGTGCCCAGTACACACAGCAGATCCTGCTAACACAGGACAAACACAGGAGCCCAGTACACGCAGCAGCCCCTGCTAATACAGGACAAACACAGGAGCCCAGTACACACAGCAGATACTGTTAACACAGTACAAACAACGGAGCCCAGTACACACAGCAGTCCCTGCTAACACAGGACAAACACAGGAGCCCAGTACACACAGCAGCCCCTGCTAACACAGTCCTAACACAGGAGCCCAGTACACACAGCAGCCCCTGCTAATACAGTCCTAACACAGGAGCCCAGTACACACAGCAGCCCCTGCTAATACAGTCCTAACACAGGAGCCCAGTACACACAGCAGCCCCTGCTAACACAGTCCTAACACCGGAGCCCAGTACATACAGCAGCCCCTGCTAATACAGGACAAACACAGCAGCCCAGTACACACAGCAGCCCCTGCTAATACAGTCGTAACACAGGAACCCAGTACACACAGCAGATCCTGCTAATACAGGACAAACACAGGAGCCCAGTACACACAGCAGCCCCTGCTAATACAGGACAAACACAGGAGCCCAGTACACACAGCAGCCCCTGCTAACACAGTCCTAACACCGGAGCCCAGTACACACAGCGGCCCCTGCTAACACAGTCGTAACATAGGAGCACAGTATACACAGCAGCCCCTGCTAATACAGTCGTAACACAGGAACCCAGTACACACAGCAGATCCTGCTAATACAGGACAAACACAGGAACCCAGTACACACAGCAGCCCCTGCTAATACAGGACAAACACAGGAGCCCAGTACACACAGCAGCCCCTGCTAACACAGTCCTAACACCGGAGCTCAGTACACACAGCGGCCCCTGCTAACACAGTCCTAACACAGGAGCCCAGTACACACAGCGGCCCCTGCTAACACAGTCCTAACACAGGAGCCCAGTACACACAGAAGCCCCTGCTAACAAAGGACAAACACAGGAGCCCAGTACACACAGCAGCCCCTGCTAATACAGGACAAACACAGGAGTCCAGTACACACAGCAGCCCCTGCTAATACAGTCCTAACACAGGAGCCCGGTACACACAGCAGATCCTGCTAATACAGTACAAACACAGAAGCGAGTACACACAGCAGCCCCTGCTAACACAGTCCTAACACAGGAGCCCAGTACACATAGCAGCCCCTGCTAATACAGTCCTAACACAGGAGCCCAGTACACACAGCAGCCCCTGCTAACACAGTCCTAACACAGGAGCCCAGTACACACAGCAGATCCTGCCAATACAGTACGAACACAGGAGCCCAGTACACACATCAGCCCCTGCTAACACAGTCCTAACACCGGAGCCCAGTACATACAGCAGCCCCTGCTAATACAGGACAAACACAGGAGCCCAGTACACACAGCAGATCCTGCTAATACAGTCCTAACACCGGAGCCCAGTACATACAGCAGCTCCTGCTAATACAGGACAAACACAGGTGCCCAGTACACACAGCAGCCCCTGCTAATACAGTCGTAATACAGGAGCCCAGTACACACAGCAGCCCCTGCTAATACAGGACAAACACAGGAGCCCAGTACACACAGCAGATACTGCTAATACAGAGCAAACACAGGAGCCCAGTTCACACAGCAGCCCCTGCTAATACAGGACAAACACAGGAGCCCAGTACATACAGCAGCCCCTGCTAACACAGTCCTAACACAGGAGCCCAGTACACACAGCAGCCCCTGCTAATACAGTCCTAACACTGGAGCCCGGTACACACAGCAGCCCCTGCTAACACAGTCCTAACACCGGAGCCCAGTACACACAGCGGCCCCTGCTAACAAAGGACAAACACAGGAGCCCAGTACACACAGCAGATCCTGCTAATACAGGACAAACACAGGAGCCCAGTACACACAGCAGATCCTGCTAATACATGACAAATACAGGAGCCCAGTACACACAGCAGATCCTGCTAATACAGGACAAACACAGGAGCCCAGTACACACAGCAGATCCTGCTAATACAGGACAAACACAGGAGCCCAGTACACACAGCAGCCCCTGATAATACAGGACAAACACAGGAGCCCAGTACACACAGCAGCCCCTGCTAATACAGGACAAACACAGGAGCCAGGTACACACAGCAGCCCCTGCTAATACAGGACAAACATAGGATCCCAGTACACACAGCAGCCCCTGCTAATACAGGTCCTAACACAGGAGACCAGTATACACAGCAGGCCCTGCTAACACAGTCCTAACACAGGAGCCCAGTACACACAGCAGCCCCTGCTAATACAGGTCCTAACACAGGAGACCAGTATACACAGCAGCCCCTGCTAATGTATAAACACAGGAGCCCAGCACACACTACAGATCCTGCTAATACAGTCCTAACACAGGAGCCCAGTACACACAGCAGGTCCTGCTAACACAGTACAAACACAGGAGCCCAGTACACACAGCAGGTCCTGCTAACACAGTACAAACACAGGAGCCCAGTCAAGCAGCCTCCTACCGGCCGGTCAACAGCACATTTTGTACCAATTGGGACCAAAGAGGCTCCTTGCCGAGCAGTGGCCTCAGTGTTGGGTGTGGAAAGGTTCGTATGCGCAGTACGTGCAGTGTCCTTGCCTGGCACCTGCGTATGCAAACTGGCCTTGAACAGCCCGCGTGCTCTGATCAGGGATCTCACGTGCGTGCGTGTGAACACAGCCAGAGGAGCACACAGCCGTGCTGAGTCTGCCGCTCTGAGAGACGCCCCGCTGGGCCCTCTGCATTCACAGGCTCCACCGTGGAGCCCAGAGCTTGGTTGTCCCCGTTCTCTCCTCCTTCCTCACTCCGGCTGCCAGGGCAGTGAGAAGGGAGGGCCTGGGCCAGGCTTCCCGGGGCCCACGGAGCGGCCTGGGGTGCACAGGCTGAACCCGGGCACGGGGGTGGAGAGTGCAGGTGCTGTGGGCAGGTGTGTCCCCTCCGATCGCAGTTTGCAGGGCCTCGTGTTTGCTCTAGGCCGAGCAGCAGGAGGAAGGGATGAGAGGAAGTGGAAGGTAACAGAGAGGAAGGACTGGGCCTCAGGTCAAAAGTAAACACAACTCAGTCAACACACTAAACACCAAGGACTTGCCTGTTCTAAACAAGTGAACTATATGGCATGTAAGTTATATTCAACTAGAGGCCCGGTGCATGAAATTCTTGCACTCGGGGAGGGGGCGGGTCCCTCAGCCCAGCCTGTGCCCTCTTGCAGTCTGGGAGCCCTTGGGAGATGCCCGACTGACAGGCGGGGAGTGGGCCTAAGCCAGCAGTCGGACATCCCTCTTACAGTCCGGGAACACTTGCTCCGTACCGCCTGCCTGCTTACTAGTCCTTACCACTTGGCTCGCTGCTCCTTAGCTCTGCCTCCGAGGCAGCAGAGGCTCCTGCCACCACCACTGCCCTTGCCAGCCCTGAGCCCGGCTTCTGGCTGAGCGGCGCTCCCCCTGTGGGAGTGCACTGACCACCAGGGGCAGCTCCTGCACTGAGCATCTGCCCCCTAGTGGTCAGTGTGAGTCATAGTGACCAGTCATCCACTATGTTTAGGCTACGTGTTGATCTGCATATTAGCCTTTTATTATGTAGGATAAAGCTATTAAAATATTACTACCAGGCATTATACAAATGTGTAAGCATTAAAATTTTGGTTTTTAAAAATAAACAACAAATGACTCAAAGCAATGAGCACTTGGCGACAGAAAGGGCCGGAAGGGAGGAGACGCGGGGCAGTGGTTCGGCTTGTGACTAATTCACTGGTAATTCTGCAAACACTTCCCTACTCCCAGAAACTGGTGTGTTTGCAGAATGCGAAGGCCTCCTTACTCAGCCTCTGTCGTGGGGTGCCTCCCGGGAGCGCCCATGCCGGGCGGCCGGCCAGGCTGGTGCCCCGTGCCTTGCCGAGCCCTGGCCCAGGGCCCACGCGGCGAGGCTGCGTGCTCTTCGAGGGGCGGGGGCTTTCTGAAGATCACTGTGCCGGTTTGGGACGTTCTACAGGAACAGTGTCCAGAGCTTCCATGTCCACGGATATGGATTTGCTGAAACGGAAGGTGTGAGAAGTCCTCTGTGGCTGCACCGGCCAGGTCTGCTTTCCCGGCTCCCGGCACGGCAGCGCCTTTCCTTCCGGCCCCTGTTACTGTGGAGCAAATGGAGGGCCAGGGCCGAAGTCTCTCCTCCCTGAGGCCCCATTTACCCAGAGGGCTTCAAGCCTCCCGCCTCACAGGTTCCTGTTAGGGGCCCAGGGTGTGTAATAACCCGTGATTTGGGGACATGTTAGATGTTATCTAGTCACATATATTGTAGAGGGAAGTTCAGGAGTAACAAAACTTCTGTTTAGCATCCCTTCTCTCCCCTTCGTGTCAAAGAATGTGTCCCCTGAGGGCGAGTCCTGGAGCAGGGCCGAGGCCAGCCTGCGCCCACCCGGCGACAGCCGCGAGCAGCCCGCCCCGCTGCGGCTGCAGAATGTTCAGGATCTGTGAACCCCAGCAACGGACAGGGAGCCCACGCCCCACCGTGCACCGCCGGCCAGGAGAGGTTCACCCCGTGCGTGGTCCGGGCGCTGCGGGAGCCTTCCAGGAGAAAGATGCTCCTAGCTCCTCCGGTACTTCCCGCGGATTCTGTTTCCTCGGAGATGAAAGGGCACAGAGGCGGTGGCGGGTGGCGGGTGGCAGGTGAGGGACTGGAACTTCTGGCTTCCAACCTGAACTCCGAGGCGGCACAGACCCGGGTCCCCAGGCCCCCGAGCTCGCCTGGAGGCGGAGCGGGGGCCTTGGATCCGTCCTGCAGTGGGAGCCTAAAATGGTATGGCTGGTTTTATATTAGGTAGGTTTGTGTTTCATATTTTCTTGAAAATATGGAAAAACATTTCATAGAAGAACATTTTCATTTACTTTCACCGAAAGGTTATTGAGGACTATAACTTTTAAAAGCACATAAACATGCATTTGGTGCATAAACATACTCAGAAATGCCTCTTAAGCAAAAATATATCAAAGCTGAATAGCGTGGGGCAAGCAGCGAGCCAGAGAGCAGGAGGCCGCGAGCAGGGGCAGGCGTTCCGTGCTGCCAACGGGGACCCAGCGCCACACCCCGTCCACAGCTCAAACAGCAGCAACACTTCTTATTCCAGTGCTGTACTGACAACAGGGAGCAATTGCATTTAAAAATCATTAAATTTGTGATAAGAAGTTTAGATTAAACATAGAGCAATAAGGAGCACGTGGCTTTTCCTATGCAGATGGCGGCTCAGATATTTGACAAAGTCCAAGCCGCATCCTGAGACCCTCCGCTCCAGGCAGGGGACAGCGCCGCGGGGCCACCTGGACACAGGCGGGTCGCAGGAGGACCATGTGGCTTGTGTTTCACAGAAAAGCTTGTTCCTTTTGTCTGCGTTGTTTTCTGATGACTGTCCCCCGGGGAGCAGCTCTCTGCCTGAGGGAGGACCAGCGGGCCGGGGATTGGGGGCCGGGGATTGGGGGGGTGGGGGGCCTGGCTGAGGGCCGCGCAGCGAGAGGCAGGAGCCTGGGCATTTCCCAAGTAACGTTCAGCACCCGAGGTGAAGGATGGACTTCAAAACCACGCGCTGTGTTTACTTGACAAGGTGTTGGCCTGGCACGCCTTGCGCTGTGACACACGAATTCTTGCACCTGACTCTCCTTGCGGGCTGGGAGGGGCCGCCCGCGTGGCCCTGGGTGTGTGCAAGCACAGGCTCTGAAGCGGGCCTGTTCGCTTAGCTCCTGCCTTCTCAGCGCGTGAGTTGGCCAAGTTACTAGACTCCTTTCTCTGAGACCCGGGTTCCTCCTTCCCACATGGGGCAGCAGTCGCTGTGTCTCAGGCTGTGTCTCAGGGTCGGGGATGCAGCACGGCTCCGGGCCAATGGGGTGGGAGGGAGCGGGGTCCTCCTCCTCAGCGGGAGACCCTTGGAAGGGTGTGCAAGGCGGCCATCTCCTGTGTGAGGCCGTGGCATCGTAACGTGCCTACGCGGCCAGCCCGCGTGCACTCCTGCCACCCTCATATCACCCCCATGTCACCCCGGGAGCCACCGTTTGGAGCCACACATGGTCGCAGGCTTTGCATATAAGTAGACCCACCGTGCAATATGCATCCAAGGGACCTTTTGTTGTTCATCCTCACCCGAGGATATTTCCCCGCTGATCTTTAGAGAGAGTGGAAGGGCAGGAGCGAGGCGGGGGGAGAGAAACATAGATGTGAGAGAGACACATAGATTGGTGCCTCCCAAGCGCCTCCCTACTGGGCCTGGGTCGAACCTGCAACCCAGGTACCTGCCCTTGACAGGAAATCGAACCTGGGATCCTTCGGTCTGCAGGCTGGCGCTCTAACCATTGAGCACACCGCCCAGGGCTCCAAGAGACCCTTTTATTTTATTTTTTTGACAAGAAAATAAATTATTATTCATCAGTTCATGTTGTTCATTAGGTTCCACATATGAGTGAAATCATGCAACACTTAACTTTCTCTGAATGGCTTATTTCACTTAGCACAATGCCCTCCAGGTCCCTCCACGCTCATAGGAGAATCAGACTGTCAAGCCTCAGAGGGAAGGCAGGGGAGGATGGTGTTTGGCGGGGAAGAGATCAACCAGGGAACTCATATGCGAATATGCATCACCCATGGACACAGATGGGGGGGGGGGCTGGAGGAGGGGTGGGAGAGATCAATGGGGGTTTCCTCCTTTGGGGAACATATGTAATACTTTCAACAATAAATATTTAACACACACGCACACACACACACACACACACACACACACACACACAGTGCGCTGAGGGAAGTGGTACTCCTAGGCCGTCATGGGAGCGGGAGGAGGAAGGACCCACCTCTTCCTGGGGAGACAAGGAGGCCTCAGAGCGCTGGTGCCTGAGCAGGAGCTCGCCAGGTGAGCCGGCGGGGGAAGGGACCACCGGAAGGAGTGTATGCACAGAATGAGAACCGGCATCGGCATCGGCAAGGGCCTGAAGGCTGGAGCCACGACGCTGAGGAAGGCCTGCCTGGAGATGGACCGAGACAGCCTTTGGTTGCCTAGCGACTGGGTCAGTTACCCAGATTGGTTCTTATTTTCCAAGTTCCTCCCGGTGCCTCGGGCTGTGCTCACCCCTCTCTCGGATGCTTCTTCAAGAGCTCTGTGTTCTTCAGATCTCAGTTCCAACGTCACCGCTTCACCAGGCTTCGTCCGGCCACACCTAGTGCGCTCCTTCTTCCCACCTGCCGTGTCAATGACCTCCTCTCTTTTCCGTACAGTGTTCTCTCGCCATCAGTGGAAATTACTATACTAATTAATTAGTTCCCTTGTTTATTGTCTTTATCTCCCCATTAGAATGTAAGCTTTATGAGGGCGGGAACCTGCTCTACCTTCTTGTTCTTCATTGATTAAGGTATTACATATGTGTCCTTACCCCCCCAGTGCCCCCGCCCGCTCATGCCCTCACCCCCGGGTGTCTGTGTCCATTGGTTAGGCTCATATGCATGCATACAAGTCCTTTGGTTGATCTCAAGAGACCCTTTTAAAAGGAAGTGAAAGGAAAGCCAACTTCTGGCGCTCAAATTCATGGCCTCCGCCTCACCACAGCCTCCCTGCCTTTGGCGGGACGCGCCGGAACGCAGTCAGATCAGTGAGTGCAAGTCCTTACATTTCTGTCCTTACATCTGACCTGCGGAGTCAGTTCAGCCCACTGCTAGTTGTGAGGCCTAGAAACTGGGCCAGTCATGGGGTAGGCCCTGGCCCATTCTGAGAGCCCTCGCCCTCTCGCAGGGGGACCACGTGAGAGCCGGAGCCCAGAGGAAGGAGCCCGGGCTGCCCCGCCCCCCCGCCAGCACCTGGCTCAGGCCCAGATCGCCAGCTTCCCTGGATGAACACCTGCTGACCTCTAAGACCCATTTGCTTCCTTTTCCTCTTCCTCTTTCCTCCTCGAGGCGGCCTGCTGTGAATGAGGCGTACACTCAAAGCAAACAGACTTAGGGCCGTTTCTGGTTCAGAGGGTGGTCCCGTCCTCAGGCACGGAGCCCCTCCTTGCCCCTCCCTCCACCCTTTTCTGGGTTTGCCCCCTCCCTCTGCTCCTTCGGGGACCTCGGTGCCCACAGTGCCAACGGCGGGGCGGGCCGGGGCTCTGGCCGGTATAAATGCCCCGGCCATGCTCATGAGAAAGAGGAGAAAAGGAGAACAAACTGGGACAATCCGTGGCGCTCCTCAGCCCCACCCCGAGGCCCGCCTGGCCCTAACTGGCCGGAGCTCCGCGACTTGACTTCCCCTGGAGGCCCTGGGGTACCCGGCCTCGCAGCCGCCATTCCTCCACCCAGGCTTCACCATGAGGACTTGCCCGCTGCGTCATTTCAAGATGGGGAGAGGCAACGCCCCTCCGGGGGTCCCCGTCCTGTGGCCTCTGCTCTTCGGACTCCTGGGTAAGTGAGGGGTTGGAGGCCGCGGGTCTGAGATGGTCCCAGCCCTTGTGGACTTCCTGCTCGCTCTCCTGGTCATTTCTGCAAAAGCCAGTGCTGCCGCCCAGGGCCCTGCCTGCGCGCCTCCCCAGCGAGGGCCGGCGCAGGGGGCTCACTTGGCTGCGTTTTGCACTAAGTTTTGTTTTTAACTGGGACATCCTAGTTCCAATAGCATTCTTTTATATATATCCTACATAATAAAATGGTAATATGCAAATTGACCATACCTCCGCCATGCCCATGATTGGGCCGGGAGGCACGGGGGGGCGGGACTTGGGGTGGCCAGGGTAGCCAATTGGGCTGGTGGGAGGAGCGGGGGGCGGGGACTCTTGATCGGCTGTCACGCTGCTGAGCAGGGACCAAATGGGGCCGGCAGGACGCTGAGCCATGGCTGTGCTGCAGCCCAGCGGGCCATGCGGCGGGAGTAAACGGGCCTCCGGGGCCGCGCGCATGTGCTCCCGCCCCGGCCAGCCATGCGGCGTGAGTTAAAGGGCCCCCGGCGCCGCGCGCATGTGCTCCCGCCCCGGCCAGCCGTGCGGCGTGAGTTAAAGGGCCCCCAGCGCCGCGCGCACGTGCTCCCGCCCCGGCCAGCCATGCGGCATGAGTTAAAGGGCCCCCGGCGCCGCGCGCACGTGCTCCTGCCCCGGGCAGCCGTGCAGCAGGAGTGAACGGGCCTGTGGGGCCAGGAGCTCAGCATCCGCGCGGCAGGGGAGGAACCAGAAAAATGGATCTTTCCAGTTCCTGATGCTGACAGCCCTATGGGTGCCGGGGTCCTCCACCTGCAGCCCCCAGTCGCAGCCCATCAGCCCCAGTCGCAGACTGGAAGCCCCCTGCCGGCAGTCCAGACGGGACCAGTGTTGTGCCGCGGTGGTGGGTGTCAGCGGGCATGCTACAGACATCAAATCACTGCCACTGAGGCCACCTCCTCACACACACACTCGCAAGTAGTATGGTCCAAGGGGCGACTCCTAAGGCAAGGCTCCCATGGCAGCTGATGCTCACCATGTCAGGTGAGGAAGCCAGACCTGAAAGCCCAAGCCCCCAAGTACCCGAACTGCAGGGCGTCGTGGGCCAGGGCACTGAGGAGACCCCAGGACAAGGATCTTCCCAGAGGCTGTGCAGAAGGAGGGGAGGAACCTCTGGCTAGAGGCCGGGGTGAGGGATGCTGGTGTCTTTGCAGGCCAAGACAGGGCTGAGGGACATCCCCCCGCTGCACCCCCGTGTACGAATTTCATGCACCGGGCCTCTAGTATATATATATATATGTATTGATTTCAGAGAGGAAGGGAGAGGGAGAGAGAGAGAAGCATCAATGATGAGAGAGAATCGTGGATCAGCTGCCCCCTGCACGCCCCCTGTTGGGGGTCAAGCCTGCAGCCTGGGCCTGTGCCCTGACCGGGAATCAAACCGTGACCTCCTGGTTCATAGGTCGACGCTCAACCGCTGAGCCCAATAGCATTCTTAAGTCCAAATCCGAGCCAGGTTCTGAGCCCACAGTTAGAGAACTGTCCCTTCCTTGAACGCCGCCTGATGTCCACCAGGCTTCCTCCACAGAGATCCTGGGAGGAGCAGCCCGGGGCTCAGGGCCGCACTGACGCCGCCTCTGGCCCTGGATTTCTCCCATCAAACGGTCCTTAACCAGCTCCGCTGAGACCCTCACCTCCAGTAAAGGCTTCAGGCGGGAGGGAGGCGTGGGATTAAAGGAAGGGTGCCGTTTGGATGAGGTAGAGGATCGGGGGTGCGCCCCCTTTGTTCCCCAATACGTCCCATTGCCTCCTTTCCTGGGTTTGCTCCTCCCTCTGCTCCAGCCTCCCTCCTTTAGGGCTGGCGCCGACCTTCCGGACTGTGAGCCCTCATCCTAAGGCTTCACCTGTTCCCCCCCTACCAGCGGCTCCATCCCACCCCCAACGCGGGTCCCTGACTCCTGTCCCACCCCCAACGCGGGTCCCTGACTCCTGTCCCACCCCCACCGCGGGTCCCTGACTCCTGTCCCACCCCCACCGCGGGTCCCTGACTCCTGTCCCCCCTCCAATGCGGGTCCCTGACTCCTGTCCCCCCCCCCACCGCGGGTCCCTGACTCCTGTCCCACCCCCAACGCGGGTCCCTGACTCCTGTCCCACCCCCACCACCGGTCCCTGACTCCTGTCCCCCTCCAATGCGGGTCCCTGACTCCTGTCCCACCCCCAACGCGGGTCCCTGACTCCTGTCCCACCCCCAAGGTGGGTCCCTGACTCCTGTCCCACCCCCACCGCGGGTCCCTGACTCCTGTCCCCCCCCAACGCGGGTCCCTGACTCCTGTCCCACCCCCAACGCGGGTCCCTGACTCCTGTCCCACCCCCAACGCGGGTCCCTGACTCCTGTCCCACCCCCAACGCGGGTCCCTGACTCCTGTCCCACCCCCAACGCGGGTCCCTGACTCCTGTCCCCCCCCAACGCGGGTCCCTGACTCCTGTCCCACCCCCAATGCGGGTCCCTGACTCCTGTCCCACCCCCAACGCGGGTCCCTGACTCCTGTCCCCCCACCACCACGGGTCCCTGACTCCTGTCCCACCCCCAACGCGGGTCCCTGACTCCTGTCCCACCCCCACCGCGGGTCCCTGACTCCTGTCCCACCCCCACCACCGGTCCCTGACTCCTGTCCCCCCCCAACGCGGGTCCCTGACTCCTGTCCCCCCCCACCGCGGGTCCCTGACTCCTGTCCCACCCCCAACGCGGGTCCCTGACTCCTGTCCCACCCCCAACGCGGGTCCCTGACTCCTGTCCCACCCCCAATGCGGGTCCCTGACTCCTGTCCCCCCCGCAACGCGGGTCCCTGACTCCTGTCCCACCCCCAAGGTGGGTCCCTGACTCCTGTCCCACCCCCAACGCGGGTCCCTGACTCCTGTCCCCCCTCCAACGCGGGTCCCTGACTCCTGTCCCACCCCCAACGCGGGTCCCTGACTCCTGTCCCACCCCCAAGGTGGGTCCCTGACTCCTGTCCCCCCTCCAACGCGGGTCCCTGACTCCTGTCCCACCCCCACCGCGGGTCCCTGACTCCTGTCCCACCCCCAAGGTGGGTCCCTGACTCCTGTCCCACCCACCCAATCACCTCAGACAGGGGCGTCCTCCACGCGGCCATTCCAAGGACTCACGGCTGCAGGAGAGAGCTCCCCCGACGCCGCTGACACGCACAGGCCCGTGGGGAGGAGAAGTGCCTGTAGCGTGACCTCTGTCACAGGACCCGGAGGCCCTGTCCCTCTCACCCTCCGCTCTCGGCCTTCTCAGGGGTTTGCTCCTCTCCCGTCTTTTCTGCCCCTCCCATCAGCACCCAAACACTGAGCACAAATGCCCCTCCGGGAGGTCAAAGGCCAGGCTGCCTGAGGCCCTGCCAGCTCGGGGTCTAACCCGAGGCCCCTGGCCCTGGGCGGGAAGGACTTCCACCCTAACCCGGCCTCAGCACTCCCAGCACTGCCGCCCTCCTCCCCCAGCGTCCCCACCTCCCGGTCCACGGCTCACCTCCCACTCACTGTCTGCTTCCTTTTCATTCTCCCACTGGGTGGCAATGTGCACCCCTTCATGGGGCCCGCTGCAGGTGCCGTCCCAGTCCCACGCAGACCCTCTCCTCCCGCTGCTCCTCCCGCTGCTCCTCAGGCTGCTCCTCCTGCTGCTCCTCCCGCTGCTCCTCAGGCTGCTTTGACTTTTACCATCTGTTCTAAACAGCATTTAGGCTGTCCCTTGTTTGTTGTTGTTCTGGTGTTTTTTGTGTGTTTGCTTTAAATGTGTGTATTGTTCACAGTATTTAGATGTCCCCCGTTTCTCCCCGCACCCCCCCCCCCGCCCCTCCCCCTCACCACAGGTTGCTCTGGTTTTCCTCTCTGCTTCAGGAAGGGTTTACTGACTTCCTTCTACTCAAAAGGAGGAGTGAACTCCTGGACACCCCCCATTGCATCTCACAGCTCCCCTAAATGTTTATGTCAAATCTTTACATTATGATAATTATACCAGTAATGTTTATAGCTGAGTTATACATTGTATTATGAGTACTCTCCATTCTTTCCTTTTAAAAAAATAAAATTTTATTGATTTCAGAGAGGAAAGGAGATAGAGAAACATCAACAATGAGAGAGAATCATCAACTGGCTGCCTTCTGCACGCCCCCCACTGGGGATTGAACACAAAACCTGGGCATGTGCCCTGACGGGGAATTGAACCGTGACCTCCTGGTGCATAGGTCGACGCTCAACCACTGAGCCATGACGGCTGGACAGTAATAGCCTCATTTTAAGATTTGCTTTGCTTTCTTCATATGTATTAATTCACCTAAAAGCCCCATCAGACGTACAGATTTCTTTTCCATGCACCGAGGCAATCTCTCAGGTTCCCTTTCCTCCCCCGAAGCATCTGTCCACCTCCAATCAATACTTGCTGCTCCCAGGTCTCTGCTCAGCTCCTGTCCGACAGTTTCCCGTTACCGACATCTGGAAATGTTCGTTTCCCTCTTGTAGATCCCTATCTTGTTTCTTGTTTCATTTTCTCATTTTGATGCAGACTTTTTCTAGAAGCTTCCCCGAGAGAGGGCTCATGGTAGGAGATTGTTTAAAATCTTATGCACTGTTAGGGTAATGCTAAGCTGCTGTAACAAACAGATCCCCAAAATGACTTTAAAAAATTAACAAGTTTAAAAGTAAAATACACTTTATTATAAAATTAAAATAAAGTAAAATAAAATAGACTTTGTCGTAGGGTGGTGGAACCTCTGCTCCATGTAATCATTCAGGGGCCCAGGCTGAAGGTGGTTCCCATGTTATCATCATTTCAGCCAAAGGCAAGGGCAAAAGAACAGAAATCAAAGAAAAGAGATTTCTTCTTAAGCAAGTGAAGTTATACATATCCCATGCCTTCACAGTCCTCTGGCCGGGGCTTCGACACGTAGCCATACCCAGCTACAAGCAAGGTTGGGAAATGTGTGCAGGAAGAAGAGAAAAATGCATCTAGCAGTCTACAGACCTTATATGTCTTTATTCCAGTCACACATTTGTTCAGAGTTCAGCTGGTTATAGAATTCTAGGTTGGAGACTGTATTTCCTCAGAATTTTAAAGGCATTAATTCACTGTTTCTAGCACCTAGATAGTGAAGTCTGATATTATTTCAAACTAGAGGCCTGGCACATGAAAATTCATGCACTGGGGGGCGGGGGGGGGCGTCCCTCAGCCCGGCCTGCCCCGCTCACAGTCCGGGAGCCCTCAGGGGTGGGAAGCGACCCTGCGATCAGGGGAAGGTGATAACCCCATCACACCTCTGCTGCTGTCACTGAAGGCAGCGCAAGCCTCGGCCGGCCCTGGTTACCTGAGCCTCGGGCAGCCCTGGGTGGCTGGGGGGATGAGGGGACTGGGGGACTCTGGAGGCAGGCGCACAGCAAGGCCAGGCCTGCTGCCCTGGCGGGGCTGAGGGGACTGGGTGCTGCCATCTTGTGGCTGTGGGTGCCGCCATCTTTGAGGGCGTGGAAGTCAAGTAGCATATTCCCTCCTTATTGGCTATGGGCACCACCATCTTTGTGATGGCATGACGGTCAATTATCATATTCCTTCTTCATTAGAAAGGCTACTCATTGTTTCTCTGGAAAATTTATGATTTTAAAACAACTACTGTTGCTTTAAAATCTCATGATATAGTGCTATAGTGAGGATTCTTCTTTCTTTGTGTGAGGAACTTACAGAGTAGAAAGTTGTGTCATTTCTGGAAAATTTTCTTGCATTTTCTTCTCTGATAATTGCCTCCAATCCATTTCTCTGTTCAGTCTTTCTGAAATATTATTTGGATGTTTGACCTCCTGGATTGACACTTTATTAGTTTTCTGTCTTCCAACTTTGTCATTTTATTTTTCTTCTGGGGAGATAGCCTCAGCCTCTGGGGTCTTCTAATTCTTCTAATGAATTTTGAGTTTTAAAATTTTTTTCAAGAGTTATTTTTTGGTTTTGGTATGCTCCTTTAAAAAATAGTATGGTGTTTTTTTGTTTTTTTTTCATAGGTGCTATATATTTACTTATTTTGTTTAGGACATTTGAAATGGTTTTGCTTTCTGCATTGTCTCAGTTTTCTCTGAATTTTGTTCATAGAATGCTTGTTTTGGCATTTGTATTTCAAGTTAGAGATTTCCTCAAATATGTAGTGATTCAGAATGTCTTTTGTATTTGAGAGTGAGGCACTAAAATGATGTTAGAAGCTCTGTGTTCGGGGTGGAGCCTGCTAACTTACGGACTTAGCTCCAAGGTCACGCGACAGAGATGTGGCACCTTTGATTGGGAAGACCCTAAAAATGTCAGTATCTGCAGGTGTTTTCTAGTGTGGGATAATTTCTCTGTCCAAAAGAAAACTTCCAGATTTCTGCTTAGAAAGAGTAGGCATAGCTACCAATATGTTAGGAGCTGAGTAGGGCAAGAAAAATGAGAGTTTTACAGTTGAGAATGAATTGCACACTTTGAGAACCACCAATCCTGACTTTAGCAGTACCTGGGACCCACGAACCAGAGTTTCTTTGGTTTCAGTATCTCCAGAGATAAAACCCCAGGCTCACAGGATGGCCAGCGGTGTATTCACCTCAGTACTTGAACAGAAGGAGGGACATGGGGTTGAGGTGGGTCCTAGCTGCACTGTATTTCAATCTTCCATTCTGTATCTAGTCACACATCACACCCATGTCTTCAGAGCAATCCCTGACCCTTTCAGAATTCCACATAATGAATAACGGACCAGTCTGTGGTGACTCTCACCCCGACACAGCCTTGTGTTGAAGCATTCTCTGTTCTGTGGGAGAGTCACCCCTCACCCACCTGCTGTCCATTATCTAGAAGATAATGTATCTTCTGCTGTTGTTATCTCTCAGTTCTCTGTCTTCATAGTTTTGTTATTATTTTACTTCAGTTCTTCTGGGAAGAACTGAACCTGTATGCATGCTCATTCGCTTTTCTGTTCACTTCCGTCATGGTCTTCCCAGCATGCAGATCTGCACTCAATACAGTAAAGAGTGGCCTCCATACTAAAAATATTCCAGCCTCATCGGATTTTAGTTAATTCATTAATGCATATAAAGTGCTAAGCACGCGCCCCTGGGTCCGGGTGAGGCCACGTGCCCCTGGGTCCGGGGGAAGCTAGAGTCCGGGTCCGGGAGAGGCCACGCGCCCCTGGGTCCGGGAGAGGCCACGCGCCCCTGGATCCGGGTGAAGCCGTGCCCCTGGGTCCGGCCGAGACCAAACCAGAGGGAGTCTGACCTGCATTACCACCATTTGTCCACCATCCAGAGCTGAGGGGTCAGTGCCGACATGTACTTATAAGGAACTGGTGGACATTGATATTGGGTCTCAAAAGAACTGACTCCCAGAAAGAAACTCACTACAGACTGATTCATTTGCCTGTCAGCATAACTATTATTGCTCGTCGCACATTCAATTCTTATAAGTATATCTCTAGTGACACATGATTTCGCTCATCTAGGGGAAATGATGAACAACATAGACTGATGAACAAGAACAGAACCAGAAACAAGGAGGCATCGATCGGACTATCGGGCCTCAGAGGGAGGATAGGGGAGGGTGGGGGGAGGGGGGAGAGATCAACCAAAGGTCTTGTGTGCATGCATATGAGCCTAACCAATGCTTAAGTTCAACAGAGGGTTGGGGCATCCATGGGGAGGGGTGTGGGATGGGAATGGGGGGATGAGGACAAATATGTGACACCTTAATCAATAAAGAAATTTAAAAAATAAATAAATAAAAAGCATAATAAAAAGAAAAAAAAAATAAAGTGCTAAGCAGCCCAGCCAGTGTTGCTCAGTGGTTGAGCATCAATCTATGAGCCGGGAGGTCATGGATTGATTCCCAGCCAGGGCACATGCCTGGGTTGTGGGCTCCATCCCCAGTGAGGGGTGTGCAGGAGGCAGCCGATTCTCATCATTGATGTTTGTACTTCTCTCTCCCCCTCTCCCTTCCTCTCTGAAATCAATAAAAATATATTTTAAAAATAAAAAAAAAGTGCTAAGCAATATACTTAGTATGTAGTAAGCCCTCAATAAAATAATTATATGTGATTATTATTAACTAAAGGATAATGTGTGAGAATGCTTTGCAAATTATAATTTATCATATTAGCATGTTATATTGTTATTAAGGGATCTGAATAAACATGTGCATGATTTAGAAAAGTTTAAAAAATGTCATGAAAGTTAAAGGAAGATGAAGAACTGCCACAGACTGGAAAGGACTAAAGAGACACAGAACTAATATCCTGACTCTGATTTGGATCAGTTTGCCATCAACTGGCAAACTTGAAAGGGGCGTGCGGATGAGGTGGCAGCGAAGCGTCAGTGTGAATTTCCTGATTTTGATGGTGGAATTATGGTTGTGTCCGAGAATATTTAAAGTGTTAAATGATAATGGAATAGCCGATTGCTAAATAAATCCCAACTGGTTCAGGGGCAGGGGGAGTTCTTCGCTGTGTAGTTGCTACGAAAGAATTTGTTCCTTTCAAAAATAACAAATTAAGAAAAATTAATTAGATTCTGTTATTCCAGTGGCTTCTCAATGTATTTGAAATAAAACTTAACTCTTTACTGTGGCCTTAAAATCCCCTTTAACCTTGTTTCTTACAATTTTCTTATTCAGTGACCACATGTCAGCCACCTTGGTCTCCTATTTGTTCTTGCATCCCATTGAGCTCATCAGCAGCCCAGGGGGTCCCGTGCTCCATCGCTCTTTGACATCCTCCTCCCGGCTTTCCACGGCCGCCTCCCATCCGCCAGATCTCAGTTACCCTCTCTCCTCAGTCGCACCTTTCCCAGCTCTGCCACCTACAGCAGTATCCCTGCTCCCTCAGCCGCCCAGAGCCTCGGTGCATTTATAGTCTGGCATGCTTTGTCTCTCTTCTTTACTTGACTATAAGTCCACAGCTGTTTTGTTGACACTGATATGGCCAGAGTTTGGCAAAATACCAGGCACAATTTAAGAGCTCGACATTTCCAAATAATTAATTATATTTTAAAGTAATACCATCCCGAACTTGCAAATTTACCCCTAATTTATCCCCACCGCCTCCTTTGGCCTAGTTGATTATTTTTGGAAGCTAAAAGCACTTTGAAAAGCATCCCGCTCACATGAGGCCAGGATCTACCTGGTACATACCTCCTGTCCCTAGAGAACACTGCTCCTTAGGGTTCACCTGCATCCAAGGGCTTCTACCGCACGCCTGCCACGCCGCTGCCAAACTCACTCCTTAAAGAGCCCTCCGGCACCTGGTCCGACACGAACGGTGGAGTCTGAGGGCTCAGTGTTCCTGCAGCAGAATGCCTAGGATTTATCCATTCGGGGCAGCGACTCACTCCCAAGCCTTAGCTAAAGCTGTTTGCACACCCTACCTTTAACCCAACTAACCACAATCCCCAATTACGGGCACCCTGCACAAGGGCCATGACCTCTATGAACTCTCCGGGAAGCGAAACTTCTCTCTCCTATGAGCACCAACTACCCACAAGAACAAATAATGCACCATATTTTAATTATCTTTTTCGGTTTACATACAATAGTATTCACACTTTTGCTATATGGTTCTATAATTTTGCAAATGCTCAGTTATGTAACCACTTGGTTCATCAAAATGCAGAACATTTTTATCAGCCTTCAAAGTTCCCTCATACCCTGTCATCAACCTATCGTCCCCACCCCCGATCTGGGAACCCCAGAACTGTCCTGTGTGCCAACTGCCCTGCCGTTTGTAGACTGTCATACACCCGGATCGTATAACATGTAGCCTTTGGAGTCTGGCCACGTTCGCTCAGCAGAGCGCCTGCGACCGATGTTACTGCGTGCCTCGGTGTTCCCGTCTTGTTGCCGAGAATGGCTGTATGGCTGTACATCCCACAGTGGCCTAACGATTCACCGGTTAAAAGGCAATTGAGTGGTTTCCAGGTTTTTGTTTTTGTTTTTTTGGGGTTTTTTTATGGATTTTTTTACAGAGAGGAGGGGAGAGGGATAGAGAGTTGGAAACATTGATGAGAGAGAAACATTGATCAGCCGCCTCCTGCACACCCCCCACTGGGGATGTGCCCGCAACCAAGGTACATGCCCCCGACCGGAATCGAACCTGGGACCCTTCAGTCCGCAGGCCGACGCTCTATCCACTGAGCCAAACCAGCCAGGGCGGTTTCCAGGTTTTGAATGAAATCTCTCGAAACATTAATTTTTTTATTTTATTGTTTTCTTGCTTGCTTCCTTGTTTGCTTTATTTGATTAAAATAAAATTTCAATTAAGTTCACAAACAATATTATATTGGTTCAGGTGTACCAAACAGTGATTAGACATTTATATATCTTATGATCAACCCGTAACGTCTAGTGCCCATCTGGCACCACACATAGTTATTACAATATTACTGATTATATCCCTTATGCTGTACTGTACACCCCATAACTACCTCTGTAACTGGACACTTACATCTTAATCCATTCACCTTTTTCACCCAGCCCCCCACACCCTCCCATCTGACAGCCATCATTTGTTCTCTGCATCTATGAGTTTTTTCCTGTTTGTTTGTTTATTTTGTTCTTTAGATACCGCTCACAAGTGAAATCATATAGTATTCGTCTCTCTCTGACTTATTTCACTTAACAGAATACTCTGTAGGTCCATCCATGTTGCCGCAAATGGCGAGATTTCATTCTTTTTTGTGGCTGAGTGACCTTCCATTGTACACATGTACCACGTCTTCTTTATTCAATTGTCCATCGATGGGCACTAAGCTCACTTCCGTATTGTGGCTATTCTAAATAGCTCTGCAATGAACATAGGGGTGTGGATATATTTTCAAATTAGTGTTTTGGGTTTCTTTAGATAAATACCCAGAAGTGGAATTGCAGGGCCATATGGCAGTTGCATTTTTAATTTTTTGAGGAAACTCCATACTGTTTTCCAAAGTGGCTGCACCAGTCTGCATCCCTACCAACAGTGCACGAGGGCTCCCTTTTCTCCTCGCCAGCACTTGTCATTTGTGGATTTGTTGATGGTAGCCATTCTGGCAGGTGTGAGGTGGCACCTCACTGTAGTTTTTTTTTTTTTAAATATATTTTATTGGTTTTTTACAGAAAGGAAGAGAGAGGGATAGAGTTAGAAACATCAATGAGAAACATTGATCAGCTGCCTCCTGCACACCTCCTACTGGGGATGTGCCCACAACCAAGGTACATGCCCTTGACCGGAATCGAACCTGGGACCTTTCAGTCCGCAGGCCGACGCTCTGTCCACTGAGCCAAACCTGTCAGGGCTGTAGTTTTAATTTGCATTTTCCTGATGGTTAGTGACATTGAACATCTTTTCATATGTCTCTTGGCCATCGGTATGTTCTCTTTGGAGAAGTGCCCTTTTTAAAACTGGGTTGTTTGGGGTTTTCTTGGTGTTAAGTTTTATGGTTCTTCATAAATTTGGATAGTAACCCCTTATTGGAAATATCATTGGCGAATATGTTCTCCCCTTCAGTAAGTTGTCTTTTCATTTTGTTGATGGTTTCTCTTTAGTTTGATATAATCCCATTTGTTAATTTTTTTTCCTTTTGTTTCCCTTGACTGAAGAGGCATGCCCAAAAAAACATGACTGAAAGTGATGTGAGAGAATTTACTGCCTATGTTTGTTTGTGGTTGTTTTGTTGTTGTTGTTGTTTGTTTGTTTAGTTTTATGGTTCATTTTGAGTTTATTTCTGTATATGATTCATTCTGAGTTTATTTCTGTATATGACGTGAGAAAGTTATCCCATTTCATTCTTTTGCGTGTACCTGTCCAGCTTTCTCAACACCACATCTTGAAGAGACTGTCTTTACAACATTATTTACTCTTGCCTTCTTGGCATAGATTGAGCATATAGGCATGGGCTTATTTCTGGGTTCTCTCCTCTTTTCCATTGACCTATCTGTCTGTCCTTTTGCTGCTTACTATATGGCTATAGTATGCTTGGTATCAGGTAGTGTGTTACCTCTAACTTTGTTCTTGTTGCTCAAGATTGCTTTGGCTATTTGGGGTCTTTTGTGATTCCATATACATTTTAGGATTATTTGTTCTAGTTCTGTGAAAAATGTCATTGGTATTTTGATAGGGATTGCATTAGATCTGTATATTGCTTTAGGTAATATGGAAATTTTATCTTTTTTTTAAAGTTCTTAAATAACCCTCTCATGAAAACTCTGCACAGTCACCACAGATCGAGTCCCTGAAGAATCTTTACTCCTTCTGTCGTCCCGTCTCCAGCTCACTCTCTGCAGCACCAACACTGGCCTCTGCAGCCCCCTGACGTTCCTCATTCTGTTCTTACGTTCTTTTCTCTGTTTCCTTGAGGCCTTTCTCATCTCATACAGGCCATGTCTTTCAAGTCTATGTTTGGGCTCACTTTCCTTTGGGTGATTCAGGAATCATCATGCCAGACCCAGGGGTCTTGCCACCACCAAGATGGGTGCTGGATCCAAACACAAAGATGGCACCTGGTTGGTCTTGTCTGTTTTGGCTAGTTTTTCCTAATTTCTGTCTTAGGTGCTGTTGCCTTCCCAGGATGAAGCACGTCAGTGAGCATTTGTTTCCTCTGAAGTTGTCTGTTGGTCATGAACTTCGCAGTCCAGATAGTTACTGTGTCGTTCATGATGGTGGCTGATCCTCAAGCAGCCGGGGAGGAAAAAAGAATATGGACATTCTAACGATGTCAATTCTTTCTATCCTTGATCAGCATAGTGTATGCTTCCATTTACTTGTGTTTCTTCAATTGCTTTTTCCAATGTCTAATAGTTTTCTGAATACAGGCCTTTCACTTCCTTGATTAAATTTATTTCTAGGTATTTTATTCTTTTTGATGCAATTGTAAATGGGATTGCATTCTTAATTTCTCTTTCTGATACTTTATTATTGGTACATAAAAATGCAACCAATTTCTAAAAATTAATTTTGAATTATGCCACTTTGATGAATTCATTGACTAGTTCTAATAGTTCTTTGGTGGATTCTTGATCGTTATCTGTACATAGTATCATGTCATCTGCAAATGGCGGTTTTACTTCTTTTTCAATTCAAATGCCATGTTTATCTTGCTGATTGCTTTGGCTAGGACTTACAATGCTATGGTGAATAAAAGTGGTGAAAGTGGACATCCTTGTTGCATTGAGTATGATGTTAACTGTGGGTTTGTCAAATATAGTCTTTATTATGTTGGGGTCTAGCCCCACTTTGCTGAGATAAATGTATGTATTTTGCCAAATGCTTTTTCTGCATCTATTGATATAATCACATGATTTTTATTCTTCATTTTGCTTATGTGGTGCATCATGTACATTTATTGTGGATATTGAGCCCACCTTGCATCCCAGGAATAAATTCCTCTTGATTACAGTGTAATCATCTTTTTAATGTATTGCTGAATTCATCTTGTTATTTTGTTGAGTATTTTTACATCTATATTCGTCAAGTATGTTAGTCTAAAATTTTCTTTTTTGGGTAGTATCTTTGTCTGATTTTGGTATCAGGATACTATTGGTCTTATAAAATAAGACCCTCCTCTTCATTTTTTTATAATAGTTTGAAAAGGATAGGTATTCATTATTATTTGAATGTTTGGTAAAATTCACCTTTGAAACCATCTGGTTCAGGGCTTTTGTTTGTTGAGAGGTTTTTGATTACTGATTTGATTCTTATAGTAGTTATCGGTCTGTTCAGATTTTCTGTTTCTTCCTTATTTAGCCTGGAAGACCCATTTCTTCCAGGTTGTATAATTGGTTGGCATTTAATTGTGGTATTTCCTGGTAATTCTTTGTCTTTCTGTGGTGTTTGTGATCTGTATCCTCCTTTTGGTTTTATTTTGGCTCCCTTCCTTTTTTCTTCATGAGTCTGGTTAAAGGTTCATCACTTCTGTTTATCTTCTCGGAGAACCAGCTCTTGGTTTCATTGATCTTTTCTAGTTTTTAGACTTTACTTCATTTATTTCCACTCTGAACTTTATTATTTCCTTCCTTCTGCTCACTTTGGGTTTCACTTGTTTTTTCTTTTCCAGTCCTTTAAGTGTGAGGTTAGATTATTTATTTGAGATTTTTCTTGTTTCCTGAGGTAGGCCTGTATTGTTATAAATTTGTCTCTTATAAATTTGCCTGGCTACGTCTCATAGATTTTGGGTCATTGTGTTTTCATTTTCTTTTATCCCAAGGTACCTTTTATTTCTCCCTTGATCTCACTGTTAACCCATTCACTGTTTAGTGGTATGTTATTTAGCACCCACATGTTTTTCTGTTTTGTCCTTATAATTGGTTTCTACTTCCAGACCATTGTGATCAGAAAAGATACTTGATATGATTCCAATCTTCTTAAATTGATTGAGACTTGTTTGGTGGCCTAACATGTGGTCTATCCTGGAAAATGTTCCGTGTGCACTTGAAGAAGAATGTACATTCTGCTGAATTTTAGTAAGATGGGCTAAGAACATTTATTAAGTCCATCTGGTCTTATGTGTCATTTGAAGCCACTGTTTCCTTGTTAATTTTCTGTCTGGATGATCTATTCATTGATGTCAATGGTGTGTTAAAGTCCCCTAATATGTCTGTATTATTGTCCATCTCTCCCTTTATCTCCATCAGTATTTGCTTTATATATTTAGTGCTCCTATCTTGGGCGGGTAAATGTTCACAAGGGTTATATCCTCTTGTTGGAGTACTCTCTATGTATCATTCTGAAATGTCTTTCTTTGCTTCTTGTTACAAGCTTTATTTTATTTTTATTTATTTTTAAAAAAATCTTTATTGTTGAGAGTATTACAAATGTCCCCTTCCCCTCCACCCCCCCCCCCCCCGCTCCATTGCCTCCCTCCACCCAGTTCCCACCCCGTCCCAGGCCTTCACCACCCTATTGTCTGTGTCCAGAGGTGAGACCTTTCGTTAATCTCTTCCTGTCTCCTCTCCCACCTTCCCTCTGAGGTTCGTCAGTCTGCTCCATGCTTCCATGTCTCTGATTCTGTTTCACTCTCCAGTTTATTTTGTTCATTAGATTTCTTGTTTGTTTATTTTTAGATTCAATTATTGCTAGATATGTATTTATTTCCATTTTATTGTTCATATTTTTTTATCTCTTCTTCTTGTTCTTGTTATTATTGTTGTTGTTATTCCTCTTCTTAAAGAATACCCTTCAACATTTCTTTTTTTTAATTACTTTATTAAGGTATCACATATTTGTCATCACCCCCCCCCCACACACACACACACACACACACACACACATGCCCCCCTCCCCCTGTTGTCCGTGATCACTGGTTAGGCTCATATGCAAGCACACAAGTCCTTTGGTTGATCTATCTCCCTTGTCCCCACCCTCCCCTACCTTCCCTCTGAGGTCTGACAGTCTGATCAATGCTGTTCTTGTTCTTCAGTCTATGTTATTCATCATTTCCCCTAGATGAGTGAGCTCATGTGATACTAGGAATACACTTATAGGAACCAAAAATGAAACAAGCAATAATGGTTATGCTGAGAGGCAAATGAATCAGTCTATAGTGAGTTTCTTTCTGGGCCAACAGTTCTTTTGAGTCCCGATTTCTATGTCCAACAGTTGTTTATGTGTACATAACAGCAATGATATTTCAGTTCTGGATGGTGGACAAATGGTGGTAATGCAGGTCCGACCCTCTCTGGTTTGGTCCTGGGCAATCTGCAGTGACGCACATCTGCTGACTGCTAGTATGGCAAGGCATGGTCAGCGTCTTCCATCTCTGCACTGTTTCTCTTCTGACTTCATGGCTGGAGCACTCCTGTCAATTCCTCCCTGTTGCAGGAATCCACATGGTCTCGGAGTTGTTTCCTGAAAATATACAAACATATTTTCGACCAAAAGTTAATAAAGGAATATTTTCTATAAATTTGACTTGCGATCCTTTTTCATTTTTTTTCCCAAACAATTTTCCTTTGGCTTGTTTTGACACCATGTATATTTTACCTGGGTGTCTTGCTGTTAGCATTACAAATGAAAGTTAATTTTCTAAAGTAAAAATTTTCTAGATGTAATTTATTTGCAGGATATTTTTCCTTACATGATATTCTTCTACTATCCCCCCTTTTTTGGTTTAAATATTGGGAGGCTTTTGGAAATTTTATGCTGTAATCTTGATAGCTTTTAAATTTTACTTTTTTGCACTAAAATGTGACTGCTTTAGGTTCATTATATGTTACACAATTTTACCATGAGATGAACTACCAATAAAAATTTTAGTTAACACTTTAGGAACAGCTTTTTTTGTCCAGTACAATTGATTTTTCTAGAGTATTTGCTTATTTTGATTGGCCAATTTAAATTAGTCTGAAAACTTGACTACTATTTTACTGTCAAATTTAATACTCTAACAACCATCTTGTTTTACCCTGTAAATATTAGTGGAGAGGATTATTTGCCTTCTTGAGTAGGCCCTGAGCATTCCTGGTGCTAGGCTGGATTTAGATATCATAGACCCCAGTTCCCCGGATCATGGGTGCAAGACATCTCCATCAAGTCTTGTTGCAGTGAGAGGGCATCTGCTGTCGGCCAAGTCTCTGTTACCTGGGTCCTGATCTGAGCTGGGCATGTGAAGCTGAGCAGCCATGGGGACAGGAGATCTCCTTCAGCAGGGGTGAGGGTTAAGGCCCCTGCAAACTGGGGGCGGGGGGGTGAAGGTCTGTGCCCCACCTCTGTTGACCCCCAAGTTCTCTCCTGGTGGCCCCTATGCGACTGTGCCTGTCTTAGGTTGTTCCTTCCCTGAGGAATCTTACCCGTCTCTGGCTAACCAGCCATCCTCCGGGGCCAAGCAGGGTGATGTGAGGTTTAGTTCTGTCTCCTTGGTCGCCTATGCCCCTACCCTTCAACATTTCATGTAATACTGGTTTGGTGGTGATGAACTCCTCTAGCTTTTTCTTGTTTGTAAAGCTCTTTATCTGACCCTCAATTCTAAATGAGAGCTTTGCTAGGTAGAGTAATCTTGGTTATAGGTCCTTACTATTCATCACTTTGAATATTTCTTGCCAGTCCATTCTATTGAGAAACCAGATGACAGTCTTATGGGCGCTACTTTGTAGGTAACTAACTACTTTTCTCTTGCTGCTTTTAAAATTCTCTCTTTGTCTTTAACCCTTGGCATTTAATGATGATGTGTCTTGGTGTGGGCCTCTTTGGATTCCTTGTGTTTGGGACTCTCTGGGCTTACCAGACTTGTAAGTCTATTTTGTTCATCAGGTAGGGGAAGTTTTCTGCTATTATTTCTTCAGAGAGGTTTTCAATACCTTCTGGCACCTCCATAATGTGAATGTTGGTATGATTGAAGTTGTCCCAGAGGCTCCTTACACTATCTTCATATTTTTTTTATTCTTTTTTATTTTTACTGTTCTGCTTGGTTGTTTTTTGCTTCCTCATATTCCAAATTATTGACTTGATTCTCGGAATCTTCTACTCTACTGTTGAATCCCTGTAAATTATTCTTTATTTAAGTTAGTGTATGCTTAATTTCTAACTGGTCCCTTTTTGTGTCTTTGACATTCTCACTAAGATCCTTAAAAGTCTTATGAAGATCCTTGAGTAACCTTATAACCATGATTTTGAACCATGTACCCAGTAGTTTGCTTGCTTCCATTTCTTTCATTTGTGACATGTTTCTTTGTCTGCACATTTTGGCTGCTTCCCTGTGTTTGTTTCTATGTATTAGGTAGAGATGCTATGTCTCCTGGAATTGGTAGAGTGGCCTTGTGTAGCAGGTGTCCTACAGGGCCCAGTGGCCCAACTTCCCCAGTCACCTGAGCTGGGAACTCTAGGGGCACCCCTGTGTGGGTTGTGTGCACAATCTTGTAGTTGAGCCTTGATTGCTGTAGGTGTCACTGAGAAAATTGACCTCCAGTTCAATTGGCTGTGAGGACCAGCTGCGACTACAGTGGGAGAGCTGCTGTGCAGGAAATACCCCTATGGAGGAGGTCTTGCCTCAGTGGGGCTTTGGTGATCACTGAGTCTGCCCCTTGAGTGTGTTGCTTGTGGACGTGTAGAGTTGTAATCTGCTGTGGTCTGAAGCTGTCCAATGGGTGTACTGGCTCTAGGGCCTCCAAGGAGGTGCAAAGTCAGCCACTGCCTGGGACCACCCTGCAGGAACTACAGAAGGATCTGCAGATGGCTGCTACTTGCTATTTGTATTGGATTTGGAAGTGCCCAGGTGAGGCCCAGCTGTGAAGAAGGCAGGCTGGTGCTAGTGCCAGGTCTTGGACCTTTTATTGACAGGTTTAGGGCACACTGTCGCCAGCTGATGCTTGTTTGAGAGATTTTAGCAGAGTCTGAAGCCTGAGCCAGGACAGGCCATTCATATGGGAAAGGTTCTGCAAACAGCTTGGGTGGGGCTGCACATTGGATGGGGTGGGGTCTCAGGGAATCCCCAGGACTGAGCAAACAGTGTGCTCCAGGCTGATGGAGACTCAGATATGGCTGCCAATCAGCCCTACAAGAAGGTAAGTCCCAGCATAGGAATAATGACCCTTGTGAGCACTCTTATCTGGGAGAAAGCTGCCCCTGACTTCCTGTCCTGATGCCAGACAATCCAGTATGTGTCTGGGTCCCCCAAAGCCACCCCATGCTGGAAGTCCGAGTAAGTTTGTGCACTGGCCCTTTAAATGGGACATCTGGGTCTCCAGCAGCCTCCATGTCACTCAGCCACAATCCCCACTGGTTTTTAAAGCCGTCATGGTGGGGACTTCTCTTCCCAGCTCTGGGACCCTGGGCTGGGGGTGTGGTGTGGGGCGGGACCCCTTGCTCTGCATGGGCAGCCTCTGCAGAGATGATCTCCCTCCCAATTATAACCATGGGCACAGGTGGGTGTCAGAGCACCCCGTTTGTGACTCCGCCCCTCCTACCAGTCTCCATGTGCTCTCCTCTTTACTTCTCCAGTTGTAGGACTTATACTCAGCCAGCGTTCAGGTGGTTCTGGATGATGGTTGTTCTGTATTTTAGTTGTAATTTTGATGTGGTTGTGGGAGGTGGCGAGTACAGGCATTTACCTATGCCACCATCTGGGTGCTCTGCTTATATTTTTAGGCTCTGTTCTAAAGTCTACGTTGTCTGATATAGGTATTGCTACCCCAGTTTTTTCCCCATTTGCATGAAGTATCTTTTTCCATCCTTTTACTTTCAGTCTGTGTGTCTTTTTACCTGAGATGGGTGTCTGGTAGGCAGCATTACACAGATCTTTTTAAAAATCCATTCAAACAATCTAAGTCTTTTGATGTGAGCATTTAGTTCATTTACATTTAGAGCAATTATTGATAGGTATATTATTATTGCCATTTTATTAATTGTTTCCTGATTATGTTTGTGATTCTTCTCTGTTCTGTCATATTCTCTTGTATGTTGATGACTTCCTATAGTGTTATATTTTGACTAGAGGCCCAGTGCATGATTTAGTCATGCACCTGGTGCACCAGCTGGGTGGCTGTCCGCTGGTGCACCAGGCCTTCCGAAAGCCTCCGGCGTGGCGGAGGCTTTCGAAAGGCCTTGTGCTGGAGCAGACAGACAGCCAGCTCCCCCGCTTTGGCTTTTGATCGCGGGGGAGCTGGCTGTCTATCCGCTGGTGCACCAGGCCTTTCGAAAGCCTCCGGCACAGCCATGGCACAGGCGCTGAGCCACTGGCGCCACGAGCTCAGCGTCCTGCTGGCCCAATCAGCTACCCCGGCCACCCTGAGTCCCGCCCCCTGCGCCTCCTGCTGGCCCAATCGTGGGCGTAGCGGAGTGATGGTAATTTACATATTACCATTTTATTATGTAGGATTCCTTTCTCTTTATTTCTTGTATGTCGCTTGTAGATTTCTGGTTTCTGGTTTCCACGTGCTTCATATAACGAAGCTGTGTTGATAGCAGTTTGTTTTAAGTTGATGATCTCTTAAGTTTGAACACATTCTAAACACATTACTCACCCCCTCCATGTTTATCTTTTTGTCATTATTATTTACTTCTTTTGTCTGTGTGTGTTTGTGTGTATTTAAGCTATTGTTGTAATTACACATGATCTTTTTACTTTTGCCTTTTTACCTTTGTACCAACTTTATAGTTGGTTGATTCACTGCTTTTAAGTGTTTGCCTTTGTCAGTTAGAATTTTTTTCTTTCTTATATTTCTTATTCATATGATCCTTTCTTTTCTTTTTAAAGAAGTCTATTTAACACTTCTAGTAATGCTGGTTTCGTGGTGATAAAACCCATTGGCCGTCTGTTGTTGTGGTTTGTTTTTGTCTGGGAAACTCTCTCTTCTTTGATTCTAAATGATAGCCTTGCTGGGTAGAAATAGCTTCGTTGTAGGTCCTGGTTTTCATCACTTTGAATATTTTGTTCCACTCCCTCCTGGCCTGCAAAGGTTCAGTTGAAAATCAGCTGAACGTCTTGTGGGGGCTCGCTCCACTGTATGTAACTGCTTTTCTCTGGCTACTTTTAAGATTTGCTCTTTGTTTTTAACTTTGGCATTTTAATTTTGATGTGTCTTGGTGTGGCCTCTTTATTTTTACTGGACTTGTCTGACTATTCCCTTCCTCAGATTAGGGAAGTTTTCAGTCGTTATTTATTCAAATAGGTTTTCAGTACCTTGCTCGCTCTTTCTTCTTCGTGCACCCCTCTGATGCAAGTGTTGCTATGCTCGATGTTGCCCCACAGGTCCTTTAAAGTATCTTCACTTCCTAATATCATTTTTCCTTCCCACTGTCTGATTGGGTGTTTTCTATTACATTGTATTCCAATAGCTGATCCAGTCCCCTGATTTATCTAACCTGCTGTTGATTCTCTCTAACGTATTCTTTATCTCAGTTACACATTCTTTATTTCCTTTTAAAGAGTTATTATTTTTATTTGTTTATTTAATTTTTTTATGGACTTGAGAGAAGAAGGGAGAAGGAGAGTTAGAAGCATCAATGATGAGAATCATTGATAGCTGCCTCCTGCACACCCCACAATGGGGATTGAGCCTGCAACCTGGGCATGTGTCCTGACCAGGAATCAAACCATGACCTCCTGGTTCAAAGGTCAATACTCAACCACTCAGCCACACTGGCTGGGCACATTCTTTATCTCTGACTGCTTCTTTTTAAAGTTTCTTCCCCTGAGGTTATTGAGCCGCTTATAACTAGTGTTTCCAACTCCGTGCAGGGAGCTGCCTGCCTGTCTTCTTTGCTGCGGGCCTTTTCCTGGAGTTTGCCCTGTTCTTTATTTGGGATGTGTCCTTGTTTCCTCACCTGGCTTCTCCCTGTTTGTTTCTGTGTCGGTGGATCTGCTGGGAGGCCTTGTGTACCTGTCCTGGGGCTCCAGGTGGTCTCCGGGTTCACCTGAGCCAGGTGCGCGGGAGGCCTGTGTGAGCCTGGAGTGCATTAGGGGCGGGCGGGGCTGTAGGGGCGGAGCCGGGAGGGACCAGGGGCTGTGCAGGGGCTGCGGGCCAGAGCTCGCGTGCGGTCCGGTCCGGTCCGGTCCGGGAGCGTTGGCCTTTGTGCGGTGCACCTGGCGGGGGTGGAGTGTGATTCCGGAGTGATTTTCCTGTGGTCGTGGGGGCGGGTGGGGGGCCCGCGCTGCGCTGACTACTGTGCCTTCTGGACCCAAAGTCTTACAACATTGGACTCCAGGCTTTGTTAGCCCGCGTGTGAACATCTGATGGAACAGGTTCTGCAACAATCACTGTGCTGGGGCCGCACAGAGAAGCAAGGACAGCGTGCCCCCCGGACCTAAGGGGTGCCTGTGCCTGCAGGTGGCCTGGGAGGCGCGGAGGGGGCGGAGCCCGGCGCGGGGAGGGGGGATCCAGCTTGGGGGACGCACCAGCCGCCAGGGGAAGAGCTGATGTCGGCCCCTTTGGGGGCAGAAAGGCGGCAGGAGGGGAAGGAAAGGTGGAAAGGCTGCGAGGTCTCATCACAAACCCCTGTGCCCGTTCCAGTGACCACCCAGGCCGCGCCACGAGCACAGGGCACCTCGGAGGGCACCGCCGCCCCACCCACCGGGAGGAGGGCAGCCCACCGCCCGGCCCAGGACACCCCCCTGCCAGCCGCTGCCTCCGCCACCCCCACCTCCACGACGGCCACCCCCACACTCACTGCAGCTGAGGGCGCCCTGAAAACACAGACACCCGCCACAGGCCCCACCACCCCCCAGGGGACCACAGGACGGTCCACAGCACACCCGGGAACAGCAGCCCCCACAACCACCTCACCCTCCACCACAGCCCCTACCACCACTACACCCTCCACCACAGCCCCTACAACCACCACCACACCCTCCACCACAGCCCCTACCACCACCACACCCTCCACCACAGCCCCTACCACCACCACACCCTCCACCACAGCCCCTACAACCACCACCACACCCTCCACCACAGCCCCTACAACCACCACACCCTCCACCACAGCCCCTACAACCACCACCACACCCTCCACCACAGCCCCTACAACCACCACCACACCCTCCACCACAGCCCCTACAACCACCACACCCTCCACCACAGCCCCTACAACCACCACCACACCCTCCACCACAGCCCCTACAACCACCACACCCTCCACCACAGCCCCTACAACCACCACCACACCCTCCACCACAGCCCCTACAACCACCACCACACCCTCCACCACAGCCCCTACAACCACCACCACACCCTCCACCACAGCCCCTACAACCACCACCACACCCTCCACCACAGCCCCTACAACCACCACACCCTCCACCACAGCCCCTACAACCACCACCACACCCTCCACCACAGCCCCTACAACCACCACCACACCCTCCACCACAGCCCCTACAACCACCACACCCTCCACCACAGCCCCTACAACCACCACCACACCCTCCACCACAGCCCCTACAACCACCACACCCTCCACCACAGCCCCTACAACCACCACCACACCCTCCACCACAGCCCCTACCACCACCACACCCTCCACCACAGCCCCTACCACCACCACACCCTCCACCACAGCCCCTACAACCACCACCACACCCTCCACCACAGCCCCTACAACCACCACCACACCCTCCACCACAGCCCCTACAACCACCACCACACCCTCCACCACAGCCCCTACAACAACCACCACACCCTCCAACACAGCCCCTACAACCACCACCACACCCTCCACCACAGCCCCTACAACCACCACCACACCCTCCACCACAGCCCCTACAACCACCACCACACCCTCCACCACAGCCCCTACAACCACCACCACACCCTCCACCACAGCCCCTACAACCACCACCACACCCTCCACCACAGCCCCTACAACCACCACCACACCCTCCACCACAGCCCCTACAACCACCACAACACCCTCCACCACAGCCCCTACAACCACCACACCCTCCACCACAGCCCCTACAACCACCACCACACCCTCCACCACAGCCCCTACAACCACCACACCCTCCACCACAGCCCCTACAACCACCACCACACCCTCCACCACAGCCCCTACAACCACCACACTCTCCACCACAGCCCCTACAACCACCACACCCTCCACCACAGCCCCTACAACCACCACCACACCCTCCACCACAGCCCCTACAACCACCACCACACCCTCCACCACAGCCCCTACAACCACCACCACACCCTCCACCACAGCCCCTACAACCACCACCACACCCTCCACCACAGCCCCTACAACCACCACCACACCCTCCACCACAGCCCCTACAACCACCACACCCTCCACCACAGCCCCTACCACCACCACACCCTCCACCACAGCCCCTACAACCACCACCACACCCTCCACCACAGCCCCTACAACCACCACCACACCCTCCACCACAGCCCCTACAACCACCACACCCTCCACCACAGCCCCTACAACCACCACCACACCCTCCACCACAGCCCCTACAACCACCACCACACTCTCCACCACAGCCCCTACAACCACCACACCCTCCACCACAGCCCCTACAACCACCACCGCACCCTCCACCACAGCCCCTACAACCACCACACCCTCCACCACAGCCCCTACAACCACCACCACACCCTCCACCACAGCCCCTACAACCACCACCACACCCGCCACCACAGCCCCTACAACCACCACCACACCCTCCACCACAGCCCCTACAACCACCACTACACCCTCCACCACAGCCCCTACAACCACCACCACACCCTCCACCACAGCCCCTACAACCACCACACCCTACACCACAGCCCCTACAACCACCACCACACCCTACACCACAGCCCCTACAACCACCACACCCTCCACCACAGCCCCTACAACCACCACACCCTCCACTACAGCCCCTACAACCACCACACCGTCCACCACAGCCCCTACAACTACCACTGCACTCTCCACCACAGCCCCTACAACCACCACCACACCCTCCACCACAGCCCCTGCAACCACCACCACACCCTCCACCACAGCCCCTACAACCACCACACCCTCCACCACAGCCCCTACAACCACCACCACACCCTCCACCACAGCCCCTACAACCACCACACCCTCCACCACAGCCCCTACAACCACTACCACACCCTCCACCACAGCCCCTACAACCACCACACTCTCCACCAGAGCCCCTACAACCACCACACCCTCCACCACAGCCCCTACAACCACCACCGCACCCTCCACCACAGCGCCTACAACCACCACACCGTCCACCACAGCCCCTAAAACCACCACTACACCCTCCACCACAGCCCCTACAACCACCACCACACTCTCCACCACAGCCCCTACAACCTCCACACCCTCCACCACAGCCCCTACAACGACCACCACACCGTCCACCACAGCCCCTACAACCACCACCACACTCTCCACCACAGCCCCTACAACCACCACACCCTCCACCACAGCCCCTACAACCACCACCACACCCTCCACCACAGCCCATACAACCACCACACCCTCCACCACAGCCCCTACCACCACCACCGCACCCTCCACCACAGCCCCTACAACCACCACACCCTCCACTACAGCCCCTACAACCACCACACCCTACACCACAGCCCCTACAACCACCACTACACCCTCCACCACAGCCCCTACAACCACCACACTCTCCACCACAGCCCCTACAACCACCACACCCTCCACCACAGCCCCTACAACCACCACCGCACCCTCCACCACAGCCCCTACAACCACCACACCGTCCACCACAGCCCCTACAACCACCACCACACCCTCCACCACAGCCCCTACAACCACCACCACACTCTCCACCACAGCCCCTACAACCACCACACCCTCCACCACAGCCCCTACAACCACCACCGCACCCTCCACCACAGCCCCTACAACCACCACACCCTCCACCACAGCCCCTACAACCACCACCACACCCTCCACCACAGCCCCTACAACCACCACCACACCCTCCACCACAGCCCCTACAACCACCACCACACCCTCCACCACAGCCCCTACAACCACCACTACACCCTCCACCACAGCCCCTACAACCACCACCACACCCTCCACCACAGCCCCTACAACCACCACACCCTACACCACAGCCCCTACAACCACCACCACACCCTACAACACAGCCCCTACAACCACCACACCCTCCACCACAGCCCCTACAACCACCACACCCTCCACTACAGCCCCTACAACCACCACACCGTCCACCACAGCCCCTACAACTACCACTGCACTCTCCACCACAGCCCCTACAACCACCACCACACCCTCCACCACAGCCCCTGCAACCACCACCACACCCTCCACCACAGCCCCTACAACCACCACCACACCCTCCACCACAGCCCCTACAACCACCACACTCTCCACCACAGCCCATACAACCACCACCACACCCTCCACCACAGCCCCTACAACCACCACACCCTCCACCACAGCCCCTACAACCACCACTACACCCTCCACCACAGCCCCTACAACCACCACACTCTCCACCACAGCCCCTACAACCACCACCACACCCTCCACCACAGCCCCTACAACCACCACTACACCCTCCACCACAGCCCCTACAACCACCACCACACCCTCCACCACAGCCCCACCAACCACCACTACACCCTCCACCACAGCCCCTACAACCACCGCACGCTCCACCACAGCCCCCACAACCACCACCACACACTCCAACACAGCCCCTACAACCACCACTACACCCTCCACCACATCCCCTACAACCACCACACTCTCCACCACAGCCCCTACAACCACCACCGCACCCTCCACCACAGCCCCTACAACCACCACACCCTCCACCACAGCCCCTACAACCACCACCACACCCTCCACCACAGCCCCTACAACCACTACACCCTCCACCACAGCCCCTACAACCACTACACCCTCCACCACAGCCCCTACAACCACCATCACACCCTCCACCACAGCCCCTACAACCACCACCACATCCTCCACCACAGCCCCTACAACCACCACCACACCCTCCACCACAGCCCCTACAACCACCACCACACCCTCCACCACAGCCCCTACAACCACCACTACACCCTCCACCACAGCCCCTACAACCACCACCACACTCTCCACCACAGCCCCTACAACCACCACTACACCCTCCACCACAGCCCCTACAACCACCACCACACCCTCCACCACAGCCCCTACAACCACCACTACACCCTCCACCACAGCCCCTACAACCACCACCACACCCTCTACCACAGCCCCTACAACCACCACTACACCCTCCACCACAGCCCCTACAACAACCACACACTCCACCACAGCCCCTACAACCACCACCACACCGTCCACCACAGCCCCTACAACCACCACCACACCCTCCACCACAGCCCCTACAACCACCACCACACCCTCCACCACAGCCCCTACAACCACCACTACACCCTCCACCACAGCCCCTACAACCACCACCACACCCTCCACCACAGCCCCTACAAACACCACCACACTCTCCACCACAGCCCCTACAACCACCACACCCTCCACCACAGCCCCTACAACCACCACCACACCCTCCACCACAGCCCCTACAACCACCACCACACCCTCCACCACAGCCCCTACAACCACCACTACACCCTCCACCACAGCCCCTACAACCACCACCACACCCTCCACCACAGCCCCTACAACCACCACCACACCCTCCACCACAGCCCCTACAACCACCACACCCTCCACCACAGCCCCTACAACCACCACAGCACCCTCCACCACAGCCCCTACAACCACCACACCGTCCACCACAGCCCCTACAACCACCACTACACCCTCCACCACAGCCCCTACAACCACCACCACACCCTCCACCACAGCCCCTACAACCACCACCACACCCTCCACCACAGCCCCTACAACCACCACACCCTCCACTACAGCCCCTACAACCACCACACCGTCCACCACAGCCCCTACAACTACCACTGCACTCTCCACCACAGCCCCTACAACCACCACCACACCTTTTACCACAGCCCCTGCAACCACCACCACACCCTCCACCACAGCCCCTACAACCACCACACACTCCACCACAGCCCCTACAACCACCACCACACCCTCCACCACAGCCCCTACAACCACCACACCCTCCACTACAGCCCCTACAACCACCACACCGTCCACCACAGCCCCTACAACTACCACTGCACTCTCCACCACAGCCCCTACAACCACCACCACACCCTCCACCACAGCCCCTGCAACCACCACCACACCCTCCACCACAGCCCCTACAACCACCACACACTCCACCACAGCCCCTACAACCACCACCACACCCTCCACCACAGCCCCTACAACCACCACACCCTCCACCACAGCCCCTACAACCACCACTACACCCTCCACCACAGCCCCTACAACCACCACCACACCCTCCACCACAGCCCCTACAACCACCACCACACCCTCCACCACAGCCCCTACAACCACCACACCCTCCACTACAGCCCCTACAACCACCACACCGTCCACCACAGCCCCTACAACTACCACTGCACTCTCCACCACAGCCCCTACAACCACCACCACACCCTTTACCACAGCCCCTGCAACCACCACCACACCCTCCACCACAGCCCCTACAACCACCACACACTCCACCACAGCCCCTACAACCACCACCACACCCTCCACCACAGCCCCTACAACCACCACACCCTCCACTACAGCCCCTACAACCACCACACCGTCCACCACAGCCCCTACAACTACCACTGCACTCTCCACCACAGCCCCTACAACCACCACCACACCCTCCACCACAGCCCCTGCAACCACCACCACACCCTCCACCACAGCCCCTACAACCACCACACACTCCACCACAGCCCCTACAACCACCACCACACCCTCCACCACAGCCCCTACAACCACCACACCCTCCACCACAGCCCCTACAACCACCACTACACCCTCCACCACAGCCCCTACAACCACCACACTCTCCACCACAGCCCCTACAACCACCACCACACCCTCCACCACAGCCCCTACAACCACCACTACACCCTCCACCACAGCCCCTACAACCACCACCACACCCTCCACCACAGCCCCTACAACCACCACTACACCCTCCACCACAGCCCCTACAACCACCACACACTCCACCACAGCCCCTACAACCACCACCACACCGTCCACCACAGCCCCTACAACCACCACCACACCCTCCACCACAGCCCCTACAACCACCACCACACCCTCCACCACAGCCCCTACAACCACCACTACACCCTCCACCACAGCCCCTACAACCACCACCACACCCTCCACCACAGCCCCTACAACCACCACCACACTCTCCACCACAGCCCCTACAACCACCACACCCTCCACCACAGCCCCTACAACCACCACCACACCCTCCACCACAGCCCCTACCACCACCACCGCACCCTCCACCACAGCCCCTACAACCATCACACCCTCCACTACAGCCCCTACAACCACCACACCGTCCACCACAGCCCCTACAACCACCACTACACCCTCCACCACAGCCCCTACAACCACCACACTCTCCACCACAGCCCCTATAACCACCACACCCTCCACCACAGCCCCGACAACCACCACCGCACCCTCCACCACAGCCCCTACAACCACCACACCCTCCACCACAGCCCCTACAACCACCACTACACCCTCCACCACAGCCCCTACAACCACCACCACACCCTCCACCACAGCCCCTACAACCACCACCACACCCTCCACCACAGCCGCTACAACCACCACACTCTCCACCACAGACCCTACAACCACCACCACACCCTCCACCACAGCCCCTACAACCACCACACCCTCCACCACAGCCCCTACAACCACCACTACACCCTCCACCACAGCCCCTACAACCACCACACTCTCCACCACAGCCCCTACAACCACCACCACACCCTCCACCACAGCCCCTACAACCACCACCACACCCTCCACCACAGCCCCTACAACCACCACACCCTCCACCACAGCCCCTACAACCACCACCACACCCTCCACCACAGCCCCTACAACCACCACACCCTCCACCACAGCCCCTACAACCACTACCACACCCTCCACCACAGCCCCTACAACCACCACACTCTCCACCACAGCCCCTACAACCACCACACCCTCCACCACAGCCCCTACAACCACCACCGCACCCTCCACCACAGCGCCTACAACCACCACACCGTCCACCACAGCCCCTAAAACCACCACTACACCCTCCACCACAGCCCCTACAACCACCACCACACTCTCCACCACAGCCCCTACAACCCCCACACCCTCCACCACAGCCCCTACAACGACCACCACACCGTCCACCACAGCCCCTACAACCACCACCACACTCTCCACCACAGCCCCTACAACCACCACACCCTCCACCACAGCCCCTACAACCACCACCACACCCTCCACCACAGCCCATACAACCACCACACCCTCCACCACAGCCCCTACCACCACCACCGCACCCTCCACCACAGCCCCTACAACCACCACACCCTCCACTACAGCCCCTACAACCACCACACCCTCCACCACAGCCCCTACAACCACCACTACACCCTCCACCACAGCCCCTACAACCACCACACTCTCCACCACAGCCCCTACAACCACCACACCCTCCACCACAGCCCCTACAACCACCACCGCACCCTCCACCACAGCCCCTACAACCACCACACCGTCCACCACAGCCCCTACAACCACCACCACACCCTCCACCACAGCCCCTACAACCACCACCACACCCTCCACCACAGCCCCTGCAACCACCACCACACCCTCCACCACAGCCCCTACAACCACCACCACACCCTCCACCACAGCCCCTACAACCACCACACTCTCCACCACAGCCCATACAACCACCACCACACCCTCCACCACAGCCCCTGCAACCACCACCACACCCTCCACCACAGCCCCTACAACCACCACCACACCCTCCACCACAGCCCCTACAACCACCACACTCTCCACCACAGCCCATACAACCACCACCACACCCTCCACCACAGCCCCTACAACCACCACACCCTCCACCACAGCCCCTACAACCACCACCGCACCCTCCACCACAGCCCCTACAACCACCACACCCTCCACCACAGCCCCTACAACCACCACCACACCCTCCACCACAGCCCCTACAACCACCACCACACCCTCCACCACAGCCCCTACAACCACCACCACACCCTCCACCACAGCCCCTACAACCACCACTACACCCTCCACCACAGCCCCTACAACCACCACCACACCCTCCACCACAGCCCCTACAACCACCACACCCTACACCACAGCCCCTACAACCACCACCACACCCTACACCACAGCCCCTACAACCACCACACCCTCCACCACAGCCCCTACAACCACCACACCCTCCACTACAGCCCCTACAACCACCACACCGTCCACCACAGCCCCTACAACTACCACTGCACTCTCCACCACAGCCCCTACAACCACCACCACACCCTCCACCACAGCCCCTGCAACCACCACCACACCCTCCACCACAGCCCCTACAACCACCACCACACCCTCCACCACAGCCCCTACAACCACCACACTCTCCACCACAGCCCATACAACCACCACCACACCCTCCACCACAGCCCCTACAACCACCACACCCTCCACCACAGCCCCTACAACCACCACTACACCCTCCACCACAGCCCCTACAACCACCACACACTCCACCACAGCCCCTACAACCACCACCACACCGTCCACCACAGCCCCTACAACCACCACCACACCCTCCACCACAGCCCCTACAACCACCACCACACCCTCCACCACAGCCCCTACAACCACCACTACACCCTCCACCACAGCCCCTACAACCACCACCACACCCTCCACCACAGCCCCTACAAACACCACCACACTCTCCACCACAGCCCCTACAACCACCACACCCTCCACCACAGCCCCTACAACCACCACCACACCCTCCACCACAGCCCCTACAACCACCACCACACCCTCCACCACAGCCCCTACAACCACCACTACACCCTCCACCACAGCCCCTACAACCACCACCACACCCTCCACCACAGCCCCTACAACCACCACCACACCCTCCACCACAGCCCCTACAACCACCACACCCTCCACCACAGCCCCTACAACCACCACCGCACCCTCCACCACAGCCCCTACAACCACCACACCGTCCACCACAGCCCCTACAACCACCACTACACCCTCCACCACAGCCCCTACAACCACCACCACACTCTCCACCACAGCCCCTACAACCACCACACCCTCCACCACAGCCCCTACAACCACCACACCCTCCACCACAGCCCCTACCACCACCACCGCACCCTCCACCACAGCCCCTACAACCACCACACCCTCCACCACAGCCCCTACAACCACCACCACACCCTCCACCACAGCCCCTACAACCACCACCACACCCTCCACCACAGCCCCTACAACCACCACCACACCCTCCCCCACAGCCCCTACAACCACCACCAAACCCTCCACCACAGCCCCTACAACCACCACTACACCCTCCACCACAGCCCCTACAACCACCACCACACCCTCCACCACAGCCCCTACAACCACCACCACACCCTCCACCACAGCCCCTACAACCACCACACCCTCCACTACAGCCCCTACAACCACCACACCGTCCACCACAGCCCCTACAACTACCACTGCACTCTCCACCACAGCCCCTACAACCACCACCACACACTCCAACACAGCCCCTACAACCACCACCACACCCTCCACCACAGCCCCTACAACCACCACACCCTCCACTACAGCCCCTACAACCACCACACCGTCCACCACAGCCCCTACAACCACCACACCCTCCACTACAGCCCCTACAACCACCACACCGTCCACCACAGCCCCTACAACTACCACTGCACTCTCCACCACAGCCCCTACAACCACCACCACACCCTCCACCACAGCCCCTACAACCACCACACCCTCCACTACAGCCCCTACAACCACCACACCGTCCACCACAGCCCCTACAACTACCACTGCACTCTCCACCACAGCCCCTACAACCACTACACCCTCCACCACAGCCCCTACAACCACTACACCCTCCACCACAGCCCCTACAACCACCATCACACCCTCCACCACAGCCCCTACAACCACCACCACATCCTCCACCACAGCCCCTACAACCACCACCACACCCTCCACCACAGCCCCTACAACCACCACCACACCCTCCACCACAGCCCCTACAACCACCACCACACCCTCCACCACAGCCCCTACAACCACCACCACACTCTCCACCACAGCCCCTACAACCACCACCACACCCTCCACCACAGCCCCTACAACCACCACTACACCCTCCACCACAGCCCCTACAACCACCACCACACCCTCCACCACAGCCCCTACAACCACCACCACACCGTCCACCACAGCCCCTACAACCACCACCACACCCTCCACCACAGCCCCTACAACCACCACCACACCCTCCACCACAGCCCCTACAACCACCACTACACCCTCCACCACAGCCCCTACAACCACCACCACACCCTCCACCACAGCCCCTACAACCACCACACCCTCCACCACAGCCCCTACAACCACCACCGCACCCTCCACCACAGCCCCTACAACCACCACACCGTCCACCACAGCCCCTACAACCACCACTACACCCTCCACCACAGCCCCTACAACCACCACCACACTCTCCACCACAGCCCCTACAACCACCACACCCTCCACCACAGCCCCTACAACCACCACTACACCCTCCACCACAGCCCCTACAACCACCGCACGCTCCACCACAGCCCCCACAACCACCACCACACACTCCAACACAGCCCCTACAACCACCACTACACCCTCCACCACATCCCCTACAACCACCACACTCTCCACCACAGCCCCTACAACCACCACCGCACCCTCCACCACAGCCCCTACAACCACCACACCCTCCACCACAGCCCCTACAACCACCACCACACCCTCCACCACAGCCCCTACAACCACTACACCCTCCACCACAGCCCCTACAACCACCACCACACCCTCCACCACAGCCCCTACAACCACCACCACACCCTCCACCACAGCCCCTACAACCACCACTACACCCTCCACCACAGCCCCTACAACCACCACCACACCCTCCACCACAGCCCCTACAACCACCACTACACCCTCCACCACAGCCCCTACAACCACCACCACACCCTCCACCACAGCCCCTACAACCACCACTACACCCTCCACCACAGCCCCTACAACCACCACACACTCCACCACAGCCCCTACAACCACCACCACACCGTCCACCACAGCCCCTACAACCACCACCACACCCTCCACCACAGCCCCTACAACCACCACCACACCCTCCACCACAGCCCCTACAACCACCACTACACCCTCCACCACAGCCCCTACAACCACCACCACACCCTCCACCACAGCCCCTACAACCACCACCACACTCTCCACCACAGCCCCTACAACCACCACACCCTCCACCACAGCCCCTACAACCACCACCACACCCTCCACCACAGCCCCTACAACCACCACCACACCCTCCACCACAGCCCCTACAACCACCACTACACCCTCCACCACAGCCCCTACAACCACCACCACACCCTCCACCACAGCCCCTACAACCACCACACCCTCCACTACATCCCCTACAACCACCACACCGTCCACCACAGCCCCTACAACTACCACTGCACTCTCCACCACAGCCCCTACAATCACCACCACACCCTTTACCACAGCCCCTGCAACCACCACCACACCCTCCACCACAGCCCCTACAACCACCACACACTCCACCACAGCCCCTACAACCACCACCACACCCTTTACCACAGCCCCTGCAACCACCACCACACCCTCCACCACAGCCCCTACAACCACCACACACTCCACCACAGCCCCTACAACCACCACCACACCCTCCACTACAGCCCCTACAACCACCACACCGTCCACCACAGCCCCTACAACTACCACTGCACTCTCCACCACAGCCCCTACAACCACCACCACACCCTCCACCACAGCCCCTGCAACCACCACCACACCCTCCACCACAGCCCCTACAACCACCACACCCTCCACCACAGCCCCTACAACCACCACTACACCCTCCACCACAGCCCCTACAACCACCACACTCTCCACCACAGCCCCTACAACCACCACCACACACTCCACCACAGCCCCTACAACCACCACCACACCCTCCACCACAGCCCCTACAACCACCACTACACCCTCCACCACAGCCCCTACAACCACCACACACTCCACCACAGCCCCTACAACCACCACCACACCCTCCACCACAGCCCCTACAACCACCACCACACCCTCCACCACAGCCCCTACAACCACCACCACACCCTCCACCACAGCCCCTACAACCACCACTACACCCTCCACCACAGCCCCTACAACCACCACCACACCCTCCACCACAGCCCCTACAACCACCACCACACTCTCCACCACAGCCCCTACAACCACCACACCCTCCACCACAGCCCCTACAACCACCACCACACCCTCCACCACAGCCCCTACAACCACCACACCCTCCACCACAGCCCCTACCACCACCACCGCACCCTCCACCACAGCCCCTACAACCACCACACCCTCCACTATAGCCCCTACAACCACCACACCGTCCACCACAGCCCCGACAACCACCACCGCACCCTCCACCACAGCCCCTACAACCACCACACCCTCCACCACAGCCCCTACAACCACCACTACACCCTCCACCACAGCCCCTACAACCACCACCACACCCTCCACCACAGCCCCTACAACCACCACCACACCCTCCACCACAGCCCCTACAACCACCACCACACCCTCCACCACAGCCCCTACAACCACCACCACACCCTCCACCACAGCCCCTACAGCCACCACCACACCCTCCACCACAGCCCCTACAACCACCACAACACCCTCCACCACAGCCCCTACAACCACCACACCCTCCACCACAGCCCCTACAACCACCACCGCACCCTCCACCACAGCCCCTACAACCACCACACCGTCCACCACAGCCCCTACAACCACCACTACACCCTCCACCACAGCCCCTACAACCACCACCACACTCTCCACCACAGCCCCTACAACCACCACACCCTCCACCACAGCCCCTACAACCACCACCACACCGTCTACCACAGCCCCTACAACCACCACCACACTCTCCACCACAGCCCCTACAACCACCACTACACCCTCCACCACAGCCCCTACAACCACCACCACACCCTCCACCACAGCCCCTACAACCACCACCACACCCTCCACCACAGCCCCTACAACCACCACACCCTCCACCACAGCCCCTACAACCACCACCGCACCCTCCACCACAGCCCCTACAACCACCACACCGTCCACCACAGCCCCTACAACCACCACTACACCCTCCACCACAGCCCCTACAACCACCACCACACTCTCCACCACAGCCCCTACAACCACCACACCCTCCACCACAGCCCCTACAACCACCACCACACCGTCTACCACAGCCCCTACAACCACCACCACACTCTCCACCACAGCCCCTACAACCACCACACCCTCCACCACAGCCCCTACAACCACCACCACACCCTCCACCACAGTCCCTACAACCACCACTACACCCTCCACCACAGCCCCTACAACCACCACCACACCCTCCACTACAGCCCCTACAACCACCACCGCACCCTCCACCACAGCCCCTACAACCACCACCACACCCTCCACCACAGCCCCTACAACCACCACCACACCCTCCCCCACAGCCCCTACAACCACCACCAAACCCTCCACCACAGCCCCTACAACCACCACTACACCCTCCACCACAGCCCCTACAACCACCACCACACCCTCCACCACAGCCCCTACAACCACCACCACACCCTCCACCACAGCCCCTACAACCACCACACCCTCCACTACAGCCCCTACAACCACCACACCGTCCACCACAGCCCCTACAACTACCACTGCACTCTCCACCACAGCCCCTACAACCACCACCACACCCTTTACCACAGCCCCTGCAACCACCACCACACCCTCCACCACAGCCCCTACAACCACCACACACTCCACCACAGCCCCTACAACCACCACCACACCCTCCACCACAGCCCCTACAACCACCACACCCTCCACTACAGCCCCTACAACCACCACACCGTCCACCACAGCCCCTACAACTACCACTGCACTCTCCACCACAGCCCCTACAACCACCACCACACCCTCCACCACAGCCCCTGCAACCACCACCACACCCTCCACCACAGCCCCTACAACCACCACACACTCCACCACAGCCCCTACAACCACCACCACACCCTCCACCACAGCCCCTACAACCACCACACCCTCCACCACAGCCCCTACAACCACCACTACACCCTCCACCACAGCCCCTACAACCACCACACTCTCCACCACAGCCCCTACAACCACCACTACACCCTCCACCACAGCCCCTACAACCACCACACTCTCCACCACAGCCCCTACAACCACCACCACACCCTCCACCACAGCCCCTACAACCACCACTACACCCTCCACCACAGCCCCTACAACCACCACCACACCCTCCACCACAGCCCCTACAACCACCACTACACCCTCCACCACAGCCCCTACAACCACCACACCCTCCACTATAGCCCCTACAACCACCACACCGTCCACCACAGCCCCTACAACCACCACTACACCCTCCACCACAGCCCCTACAACCACCACACTCTCCACCACAGCCCCTACAACCACCACACCCTCCACCACAGCCCCGACAACCACCACCGCACCCTCCACCACAGCCCCTACAACCACCACACCGTCCACCACAGCCCCTACAACCACTACTACACCCTCCACCACAGCCCCTACAACCACCACCACACCCTCCACCACAGCCCCTACAACCACCACCACACCGTCCACCACAGCCCCTACAACCACCACACTCTCCACCACAGCCCCTACAACCACCACACCCTCCACCACAGCCCCTACAACCACCACTACACCCTCCACCACAGCCCCTACAACCACCACCACACCGTCCACCACAGCCCCTACAACCACCACCACACCCTCCACCACAGCCCCTACAACCACCACCACACCCTCCACCACAGCCCCTACAACCACCACTACACCCTCCACCACAGCCCCTACAACCACCACACTCTCCACCACAGCCCCTACAACCACCACTACACCCTCCACCACAGCCCCTACAACCACCACCACACCGTCCACCACAGCCCCTACAACCACCACCACACCCTCCACCACAGCCCCTACAACCACCACACCCTCCACCACAGCCCCTACAACCACCACTACACCCTCCACCACAGCCCCTACAACCACCACACTCTCCACCACAGCCCCTACAACCACCACCACACCCTCCACCACAGCTCCTACAACCACCACACTCTCCACCACAGCCCCTACAACCACCACACCCTCCACCACAGCCCCTACAACCACCACTACACCCTCCACCACAGCCCCTACAACCACCACCACACCGTCCACCACAGCCCCTACAACCACCACCACACCCTCCACCACAGCCCCTACAACCACCACCACACCCTCCACCACAGCCCCTACAACCACCACTACACCCTCCACCACAGCCCCTACAACCACCACCACACCGTCCACCACAGCCCCTACAACCACCACCACACCCTCCACCACAGCCCCTACAACCACCACCACACCCTCCACCACAGCCCCTACAACCACCACCACACCCTCCACCACAGCCCCTACAACCACCACACCCTCCACCACAGCCCCTACAACCACCACCACACCCTCCACCACAGCCCCTACAACCACCACCACACCCTCCACCACAGCCCCTACAACCACCACCACACCCTCCACCACAGCCCCTACAACCACCACACTCTCCACCACAGCCCCTACAACCACCACACCCTTCACCACAGCCCCTACAACCACCACCGCACCCTCCACCACAGCCCCTACAACCACCACACCGTCCACCACAGCCCCTACAACCACCACTACACCCTCCACCACAGCCCCTACAACCACCACCACACTCTCCACCACAGCCCGTACAACCACCACCACACCCTCCACCACAGCCCATACAACCATAACACCCTCCACCACAGCACCTAAAACGACCACTACACCCTCCACCACAGCCCCTACAACCACCACCACACCCTCCACCACAGCCCCTACAACCACCACCACACCCTCCACCACAGACCCTACAACCACCACCACACCCTCCACCACAGCCCCTACAACCACCACTACACCCTCCACCACAGCCCCTACAACCACCACCACACCCTCCACCACAGCCCCTACAACCACCACCACACTCTCCACCACAGCCCCTACAACCACCACACCCTCCACCACAGCCCCTACAACCACCACCACACCCTCCACCAAAGCCCCTACAACCACCACCACACCCTCCACCACAGCCCCTACAACCACCACTACACCCTCCACCACAGCCCCTACAACCACCACCACACCCTCCACCACAGCCCCTACAACCACCACCACACCCTCCACCACAGCCCCTACAACCACCACACCCTCCACCACAGCCCCTACAACCACCACCGCACCCTCCACCACAGCCCCCACAACCACCACCACACCTTCCACCACAGCCCCTACAACCACCACCACACCCTCCACCACAGCCCCTACAACCACTGCACCCTCCACCACAGCCCCTACAACCACCACTGCACCCTCCACCACAGCCTCTCTAACCACCACCACACCCTCCACCACAGCCCCTACAACAACCACACCGTCCACCACAGCCCCTACAACCACCACACCCTCCACCACAGCCCCCACAACCACCACCACACCCTCCACCACAGCCCCTACAACCACCACTACACCCTCCACCACAACCCCTACAACCACCACTACACCTTCCACCACAGCCCCTACAACCACCACCACACCCTCCACCACAGCCCCTACAACCACCACCACACCGTCCACCACAGCCCCTACAACCACTGCACCCTCCACCACAGCCTCTATAACCAACACCACACCCTCCACCACAGCCTCTATAACCACCACTACACCCTCCACCACAGCCCCTACAACCACCACACCCTCCACCACAGCCCCTACAACCACCACTACACCCTCCACCACAGCCCCTACAACCACCACCACACCCTCCACCACAGCCCCTACAACCACCACCACACCCTCCACCACAGCCCCTACCACCACCACCACACCCTCCACCACAGCCCCTACAACCACCACCACACCCTCCACCACAGCCCCTACAACCACCACCACACTCTCCACCACAGCCCCTACAACCACCACTACACCCTCCACCACAGCCCCTACAACCACCACCACACCCTCCACCACAGCCCCTACAGCCACCACCACACTCTCCACCACAGCCCCTACAACCACCACTACACCCTCCACCACAGCCCCTACAACCACCACCACACCCTCCACCACAGCCCCTACAACCACCACTACACCCTCCACCACAGCCCCTACAACCACCACACTCTCCACCACAGCCCCTACAACCACCACCACACTCTCCACCACAGCCCCTACAACCACCACCACACCCTCCACCACAGCCCGTACAACCACTACACCCTCCACCACAGCCCCTACAACCACCACCACACCGTCCACCACAGCCCCTACAACCACCACTACACCCTCCACCACAGCCCCTACAATCACCACACTCTCCACCACAGCCCCCACAACCACCACCACACCGTCCACCACAGCCCCTACAACCACCACACTCTCCACCACAGCCCCTACAACCACCATCACACTCTCCACCACAGCCCCTACAACCACCACATCCTCCACCACAGCCCCTACAACCACCACTACACCCTCCACCACAGCCCCTACAACCACCACACCCTCCACCACAGCCCCTACAACCACCACCACACCCTCCACCACACCCCCTACAACCACCACTACACCCTCCACCACAGCCCCTACAACCACCACCACACCGTCCACCACAGCCCCTACAACCACCACTACACCCTCCACCACAGCCCCTACAACCACCACACTCTCCACCACAGCCCGCACAACCACCACCACACCGTCCACCACAGCCCCTACAACCACCACACTCTCCACCACAGCCCCTACAACCACCATCACACTCTCCACCACAGCCCCTACAACCACCATCACACCCTCCACCACAGCCCCTACAACCACCACTACACCATCCACCACACCCCCTACAACCACCACCACACCCTCTACCACAGCCCCTACAACCACTGCACCCTCCACCACAGCCCCTACAACCACTGCACCCTCCACCACAGCCCCTACAACCACCACATCCTCCACCACAGCCCCTACAACCACCACTACACCCTCCACCACAGCCCCTACAACCACCACACCCTCCACCACAGCCCCTACAACCACCACCACACCCTCCACCACACCCCCTACAACCACCACTACACCCTCCACCACAGCCCGTACAACCACCACACTCTCCACCACAGCCCCTACAACCACCACCGCACCCTCCACCACAGCCCCTACAACCACCACACCCTCCACCACAGCCCCTACAACCACCACACCCTCCACCACAGGCCCTACAACCACCACCACACCCTCCACCACAGCCCCTACAACCACCACTACACCCTCCACCACAGCCCCTACAACCACCACCACACCCTCCACCACAGCCCCTACAACCACTGCACCCTCCACCACAGCCCCTACAACCACCACCGCACCCTCCACCACAGCCCCTACAACCACCACACCGTCCACCACAGCCCCTACAACCACTACTACACCCTCCACCACAGCCCCTACAACCACCACCACACCCTCCACCACAGCCCCTACAACCACCACCACACCGTCCACCACAGCCCCTACAACCACCACACTCTCCACCACAGCCCCTACAACCACCACACCCTCCACCACAGCCCCTACAACCACCACTACACCCTCCACCACAGCCCCTACAACCACCACCACACCGTCCACCACAGCCCCTACAACCACCACCACACCCTCCACCACAGCCCCTACAACCACCACCACACCCTCCACCACAGCCCCTACAACCACCACTACACCCTCCACCACAGCCCCTACAACCACCACACTCTCCACCACAGCCCCTACAACCACCACTACACCCTCCACCACAGCCCCTACAACCACCACCACACCGTCCACCACAGCCCCTACAACCACCACCACACCCTCCACCACAGCCCCTACAACCACCACACCCTCCACCACAGCCCCTACAACCACCACTACACCCTCCACCACAGCCCCTACAACCACCACACTCTCCACCACAGCCCCTACAACCACCACCACACCCTCCACCACAGCTCCTACAACCACCACACTCTCCACCACAGCCCCTACAACCACCACACCCTCCACCACAGCCCCTACAACCACCACTACACCCTCCACCACAGCCCCTACAACCACCACCACACCGTCCACCACAGCCCCTACAACCACCACCACACCCTCCACCACAGCCCCTACAACCACCACCACACCCTCCACCACAGCCCCTACAACCACCACTACACCCTCCACCACAGCCCCTACAACCACCACCACACCGTCCACCACAGCCCCTACAACCACCACCACACCCTCCACCACAGCCCCTACAACCACCACCACACCCTCCACCACAGCCCCTACAACCACCACCACACCCTCCACCACAGCCCCTACAACCACCACACCCTCCACCACAGCCCCTACAACCACCACCACACCCTCCACCACAGCCCCTACAACCACCACCACACCCTCCACCACAGCCCCTACAACCACCACCACACCCTCCACCACAGCCCCTACAACCACCACACTCTCCACCACAGCCCCTACAACCACCACACCCTTCACCACAGCCCCTACAACCACCACCGCACCCTCCACCACAGCCCCTACAACCACCACACCGTCCACCACAGCCCCTACAACCACCACTACACCCTCCACCACAGCCCCTACAACCACCACCACACTCTCCACCACAGCCCGTACAACCACCACCACACCCTCCACCACAGCCCATACAACCATAACACCCTCCACCACAGCACCTAAAACGACCACTACACCCTCCACCACAGCCCCTACAACCACCACCACACCCTCCACCACAGCCCCTACAACCACCACCACACCCTCCACCACAGACCCTACAACCACCACCACACCCTCCACCACAGCCCCTACAACCACCACTACACCCTCCACCACAGCCCCTACAACCACCACCACACCCTCCACCACAGCCCCTACAACCACCACCACACTCTCCACCACAGCCCCTACAACCACCACACCCTCCACCACAGCCCCTACAACCACCACCACACCCTCCACCAAAGCCCCTACAACCACCACCACACCCTCCACCACAGCCCCTACAACCACCACTACACCCTCCACCACAGCCCCTACAACCACCACCACACCCTCCACCACAGCCCCTACAACCACCACCACACCCTCCACCACAGCCCCTACAACCACCACACCCTCCACCACAGCCCCTACAACCACCACCGCACCCTCCACCACAGCCCCCACAACCACCACCACACCTTCCACCACAGCCCCTACAACCACCACCACACCCTCCACCACAGCCCCTACAACCACTGCACCCTCCACCACAGCCCCTACAACCACCACTGCACCCTCCACCACAGCCTCTCTAACCACCACCACACCCTCCACCACAGCCCCTACAACAACCACACCCTCCACCACAGCCCCTACAACCACCACACCCTCCACCACAGCCCCCACAACCACCACCACACCCTCCACCACAGCCCCTACAACCACCACTACACCCTCCACCACAACCCCTACAACCACCACTACACCTTCCACCACAGCCCCTACAACCACCACCACACCCTCCACCACAGCCCCTACAACCACCACCACACCGTCCACCACAGCCCCTACAACCACTGCACCCTCCACCACAGCCTCTATAACCAACACCACACCCTCCACCACAGCCTCTATAACCACCACTACACCCTCCACCACAGCCCCTACAACCACCACACCCTCCACCACAGCCCCTACAACCACCACTACACCCTCCACCACAGCCCCTACAACCACCACCACACCCTCCACCACAGCCCCTACAACCACCACCACACCCTCCACCACAGCCCCTACCACCACCACCACACCCTCCACCACAGCCCCTACAACCACCACCACACCCTCCACCACAGCCCCTACAACCACCACCACACTCTCCACCACAGCCCCTACAACCACCACTACACCCTCCACCACAGCCCCTACAACCACCACCACACCCTCCACCACAGCCCCTACAGCCACCACCACACTCTCCACCACAGCCCCTACAACCACCACTACACCCTCCACCACAGCCCCTACAACCACCACCACACCCTCCACCACAGCCCCTACAACCACCACTACACCCTCCACCACAGCCCCTACAACCACCACACTCTCCACCACAGCCCCTACAACCACCACCACACTCTCCACCACAGCCCCTACAACCACCACCACACCCTCCACCACAGCCCGTACAACCACTACACCCTCCACCACAGCCCCTACAACCACCACCACACCGTCCACCACAGCCCCTACAACCACCACTACACCCTCCACCACAGCCCCTACAACCACCACACTCTCCACCACAGCCCCCACAACCACCACCACACCGTCCACCACAGCCCCTACAACCACCACACTCTCCACCACAGCCCCTACAACCACCATCACACTCTCCACCACAGCCCCTACAACCACCACATCCTCCACCACAGCCCCTACAACCACCACTACACCCTCCACCACAGCCCCTACAACCACCACACCCTCCACCACAGCCCCTACAACCACCACCACACCCTCCACCACACCCCCTACAACCACCACTACACCCTCCACCACAGCCCCTACAACCACCACCACACCGTCCACCACAGCCCCTACAACCACCACTACACCCTCCACCACAGCCCCTACAACCACCACACTCTCCACCACAGCCCGCACAACCACCACCACACCGTCCACCACAGCCCCTACAACCACCACACTCTCCACCACAGCCCCTACAACCACCATCACACTCTCCACCACAGCCCCTACAACCACCATCACACCCTCCACCACAGCCCCTACAACCACCACTACACCATCCACCACACCCCCTACAACCACCACCACACCCTCTACCACAGCCCCTACAACCACTGCACCCTCCACCACAGCCCCTACAACCACTGCACCCTCCACCACAGCCCCTACAACCACCACATCCTCCACCACAGCCCCTACAACCACCACTACACCCTCCACCACAGCCCCTACAACCACCACACCCTCCACCACAGCCCCTACAACCACCACCACACCCTCCACCACACCCCCTACAACCACCACTACACCCTCCACCACAGCCCCTACAACCACCACACTCTCCACCACAGCCCCTACAACCACCACCGCACCCTCCACCACAGCCCCTACAACCACCACACCCTCCACCACAGCCCCTACAACCACCACACCCTCCACCACAGGCCCTACAACCACCACCACACCCTCCACCACAGCCCCTACAACCACCACTACACCCTCCACCACAGCCCCTACAACCACCACCACACCCTCCACCACAGCCCCTACAACCACTGCACCCTCCACCACAGCCCCTACAATCACCACTGCACCCTCCACTACAGCCTCTATAACCACCACCACACCCTCCACCACAGCCCCTACAACCACCACACCCTCCACCACAGCCCCTACAACCACCACCACACCCTCCACCACAGCCCCTACAACCACCACCACACCCTCCACCACAGCCCCTACAACCACTGCACCCTCCACCACAGCCCCTACAATCACCACTTCACCCTCCACCACAGCCTCTATAACCACCACCACACCCTCCACCACAGCCCCTACAACCACCACACCCTCCACCACAGCCCCTACAACCACCACCACACCCTCCACCACAGCCCCTACAACCACCACCACACCCTCCACCACAGCCCCTACAACCACTGCACCCTCCACCACAGCCCCTACAATCACCACTTCACCCTCCACCACAGCCTCTATAACCACCACCACACCCTCCACCACAGCCCCTACAACCACCACACCCTCCACCACAGCCCCTACAACCACCACCACACCCTCCACCACACCCCCTACAACCACCACTACACCCTCCACCACAGCCCCTACAACCACCACACTCTCCACCACAGCCCCTACAACCACCACCGCACCCTCCACCACAGCCCCTACAACCACCACACCCTCCACCACAGGCCCTACAACCACCACCACACCGTCCACCACAGCCCCTACAACCACCACACTCTCCACCACAGCCCCTACAACCACCACACCCTCCACCACAGCCCCTACAACCACCACTACACCCTCCACCACAGCCCCTACAACCACCACCACACCGTCCACCACAGCCCCTACAACCACCACCACACCCTCCACCACAGCCCCTACAACCACCACCACACCCTCCACCACAGCCCCTACAACCACCACTACACCCTCCACCACAGCCCCTACAACCACCACACTCTCCACCACAGCCCCTACAACCACCACTACACCCTCCACCACAGCCCCTACAACCACCACCACACCGTCCACCACAGCCCCTACAACCACCACCACACCCTCCACCACAGCCCCTACAACCACCACACCCTCCACCACAGCCCCTACAACCACCACTACACCCTCCACCACAGCCCCTACAACCACCACACTCTCCACCACAGCCCCTACAACCACCACCACACCCTCCACCACAGCTCCTACAACCACCACACTCTCCACCACAGCCCCTACAACCACCACACCCTCCACCACAGCCCCTACAACCACCACTACACCCTCCACCACAGCCCCTACAACCACCACCACACCGTCCACCACAGCCCCTACAACCACCACCACACCCTCCACCACAGCCCCTACAACCACCACCACACCCTCCACCACAGCCCCTACAACCACCACTACACCCTCCACCACAGCCCCTACAACCACCACCACACCGTCCACCACAGCCCCTACAACCACCACCACACCCTCCACCACAGCCCCTACAACCACCACCACACCCTCCACCACAGCCCCTACAACCACCACCACACCCTCCACCACAGCCCCTACAACCACCACACCCTCCACCACAGCCCCTACAACCACCACCACACCCTCCACCACAGCCCCTACAACCACCACCACACCCTCCACCACAGCCCCTACAACCACCACCACACCCTCCACCACAGCCCCTACAACCACCACACTCTCCACCACAGCCCCTACAACCACCACACCCTCCACCACAGCCCCTACAACCACCACCGCACCCTCCACCACAGCCCCTACAACCACCACACCGTCCACCACAGCCCCTACAACCACCACTACACCCTCCACCACAGCCCCTACAACCACCACCACACTCTCCACCACAGCCCGTACAACCACCACCACACCCTCCACCACAGCCCATACAACCATAACACCCTCCACCACAGCACCTACAACGACCACTACACCCTCCACCACAGCCCCTACAACCACCACCACACCCTCCACCACAGCCCCTACAACCACCACCACACCCTCCACCACAGACCCTACAACCACCACCACACCCTCCACCACAGCCCCTACAACCACCACTACACCCTCCACCACAGCCCCTACAACTACCACCACACCCTCCACCACAGCCCCTACAACCACCACCACACTCTCCACCACAGCCCCTACAACCACCACACCCTCCACCACAGCCCCTACAACCACCACCACACCCTCCACCAAAGCCCCTACAACCACCACCACACCCTCCACCACAGCCCCTACAACCACCACTACACCCTCCACCACAGCCCCTACAACCACCACCACACCCTCCACCACAGCCCCTACAACCACCACCACACCCTCCACCACAGCCCCTACAACCACCACACCCTCCACCACAGCCCCTACAACCACCACCGCACCCTCCACCACAGCCCCCACAACCACCACCACACCTTCCACCACAGCCCCTACAACCACCACCACACCCTCCACCACAGCCCCTACAACCACTGCACCCTCCACCACAGCCCCTACAACCACCACTGCACCCTCCACCACAGCCTCTCTAACCACCACCACACCCTCCACCACAGCCCCTACAACAACCACACCGTCCACCACAGCCCCTACAACCACCACACCCTCCACCACAGCCCCCACAACCACCACCACACCCTCCACCACAGCCCCTACAACCACCACTACACCCTCCACCACAACCCCTACAACCACCACTACACCTTCCACCACAGCCCCTACAACCACCACCACACCCTCCACCACAGCCCCTACAACCACCACCACACCGTCCACCACAGCCCCTACAACCACTGCACCCTCCACCACAGCCTCTATAACCAACACCACACCCTCCACCACAGCCTCTATAACCACCACTACACCCTCCACCACAGCCCCTACAACCACCACACCCTCCACCACAGCCCCTACAACCACCACTACACCCTCCACCACAGCCCCTACAACCACCACCACACCCTCCACCACAGCCCCTACAACCACCACCACACCCTCCACCACAGCCCCTACCACCACCACCACACCCTCCACCACAGCCCCTACAACCACCACCACACCCTCCACCACAGCCCCTACAACCACCACCACACTCTCCACCACAGCCCCTACAACCACCACTACACCCTCCACCACAGCCCCTACAACCACCACCACACCCTCCACCACAGCCCCTACAGCCACCACCACACTCTCCACCACAGCCCCTACAACCACCACTACACCCTCCACCACAGCCCCTACAACCACCACCACACCCTCCACCACAGCCCCTACAACCACCACTACACCCTCCACCACAGCCCCTACAACCACCACACTCTCCACCACAGCCCCTACAACCACCACCACACTCTCCACCACAGCCCCTACAACCACCACCACACCCTCCACCACAGCCCGTACAACCACTACACCCTCCACCACAGCCCCTACAACCACCACCACACCGTCCACCACAGCCCCTACAACCACCACTACACCCTCCACCACAGCCCCTACAACCACCACACTCTCCACCACAGCCCCCACAACCACCACCACACCGTCCACCACAGCCCCTACAACCACCACACTCTCCACCACAGCCCCTACAACCACCATCACACTCTCCACCACAGCCCCTACAACCACCACATCCTCCACCACAGCCCCTACAACCACCACTACACCCTCCACCACAGCCCCTACAACCACCACACCCTCCACCACAGCCCCTACAACCACCACCACACCCTCCACCACACCCCCTACAACCACCACTACACCCTCCACCACAGCCCCTACAACCACCACCACACCGTCCACCACAGCCCCTACAACCACCACTACACCCTCCACCACAGCCCCTACAACCACCACACTCTCCACCACAGCCCGCACAACCACCACCACACCGTCCACCACAGCCCCTACAACCACCACACTCTCCACCACAGCCCCTACAACCACCATCACACTCTCCACCACAGCCCCTACAACCACCATCACACCCTCCACCACAGCCCCTACAACCACCACTACACCATCCACCACACCCCCTACAACCACCACCACACCCTCTACCACAGCCCCTACAACCACTGCACCCTCCACCACAGCCCCTACAACCACTGCACCCTCCACCACAGCCCCTACAACCACCACATCCTCCACCACAGCCCCTACAACCACCACTACACCCTCCACCACAGCCCCTACAACCACCACACCCTCCACCACAGCCCCTACAACCACCACCACACCCTCCACCACACCCCCTACAACCACCACTACACCCTCCACCACAGCCCCTACAACCACCACACTCTCCACCACAGCCCCTACAACCACCACCGCACCCTCCACCACAGCCCCTACAACCACCACACCCTCCACCACAGCCCCTACAACCACCACACCCTCCACCACAGGCCCTACAACCACCACCACACCCTCCACCACAGCCCCTACAACCACCACTACACCCTCCACCACAGCCCCTACAACCACCACCACACCCTCCACCACAGCCCCTACAACCACTGCACCCTCCACCACAGCCCCTACAATCACCACTGCACCCTCCACTACAGCCTCTATAACCACCACCACACCCTCCACCACAGCCCCTACAACCACCACACCCTCCACCACAGCCCCTACAACCACCACCACACCCTCCACCACAGCCCCTACAACCACCACCACACCCTCCACCACAGCCCCTACAACCACTGCACCCTCCACCACAGCCCCTACAATCACCACTTCACCCTCCACCACAGCCTCTATAACCACCACCACACCCTCCACCACAGCCCCTACAACCACCACACCCTCCACCACAGCCCCTACAACCACCACCACACCCTCCACCACACCCCCTACAACCACCACTACACCCTCCACCACAGCCCCTACAACCACCACACTCTCCACCACAGCCCCTACAACCACCACCGCACCCTCCACCACAGCCCCTACAACCACCACACCCTCCACCACAGGCCCTACAACCACCACCACACCCTCCACCACAGCCCCTACAACCACCACTACACCCTCCACCACAGCCCCTACAACCACCACCACACCCTCCACCACAGCCCCTACAACCACTGCACCCTCCACCACAGCCCCTACAATCACCACTGCACCCTCCACTACAGCCTCTATAACCACCACCACACCCTCCACCACAGCCCCTACAACCACCACACCCTCCACCACAGCCCCTACAACCACCACCACACCCTCCACCACAGCCCCTACAACCACCACCACACCCTCCACCACAGCCCCTACAACCACTGCACCCTCCACCACAGCCCCTACAATCACCACTTCACCCTCCACCACAGCCTCTATAACCACCACCACACCCTCCACCACAGCCCCTACAACCACCACACCCTCCACCACAGCCCCTACAACCACCACCACACCCTCCACCACACCCCCTACAACCACCACTACACCCTCCACCACAGCCCCTACAACCACCACACTCTCCACCACAGCCCCTACAACCACCACCGCACCCTCCACCACAGCCCCTACAACCACCACACCCTCCACCACAGCCCCTACAACCACCACACCCTCCACCACAGGCCCTACAACCACCACCACACCCTCCACCACAGCCCCTACAACCACCACTACACCCTCCACCACAGCCCCTACAACCACCACCACACCCTCCACCACAGCCCCTACAACCACTGCACCCTCCACCACAGCCCCTACAATCACCACTGCACCCTCCACTACAGCCTCTATAACCACCACCACACCCTCCACCACAGCCCCTACAACCACCACACCCTCCACCACAGCCCCTACAACCACCACCACACCCTCCACCACAGCCCCTACAACCACCACCACACCCTCCACCACAGCCCCTACAACCACTGCACCCTCCACCACAGCCCCTACAATCACCACTTCACCCTCCACCACAGCCTCTATAACCACCACCACACCCTCCACCACAGCCCCTACAACCACCACACCCTCCACCACAGCCCCTACAACCACCACTACACCCTCCACCACAGCCCCCACAACCACCACCACACCTTCCACCACAGCCCCTACAACCACCACCACACCCTCCACCACAGCCCCTACAACCACTGCACCCTCCACCACAGCCTCTATAACCAACACCACACCCTCCACCACAGCCTCTATAACCACCACCACACCCTCCACCACAGCCCCTACAACCACCACACCCTCCACCACAGCCCCTACAACCACCACCACACCCTCCACCACAGCCCCTACAACCACCACCACACCCTCCACCACAGCCCCTACCACCACACCTTCCACCACAGCCCCTACAACCACCACCACACCCTCCACCACAGCCCCTACAATCACCACTCCCTCCACCACAGCCCCTACAACCACCACACCCTCCACCACAGCCCCTACAACCACCGCACCCTCCACCACAGCCCCTACAACCACCACCACACCCTCCACCACAGCCCCTACAACCACCACCACACCCTCCACCACAGCCCCTACAACCACCACCACACCCTCCACATCAGCCCCTACAACCACCACACCCTCCACCACAGCCTCTGCAACCACCACCACACCCTCCACCACAGCCCCTACAACCACCACACCCTCCACCACAGGCCCTACAACCACCACCACACCCTCCACCACAGCCCCTACAACCACCACTACACCCTCCACCACAGCCCCTACAACCACCACCACACCCTCCACCACAGCCCCTACAACCACTGCACCCTCCACCACAGCCCCTACAATCACCACTGCACCCTCCACTACAGCCTCTATAACCACCACCACACCCTCCACCACAGCCCCTACAACCACCACACCCTCCACCACAGCCCCTACAACCACCACCACACCCTCCACCACAGCCCCTACAACCACCACCACACCCTCCACCACAGCCCCTACAACCACTGCACCCTCCACCACAGCCCCTACAATCACCACTTCACCCTCCACCACAGCCTCTATAACCACCACCACACCCTCCACCACAGCCCCTACAACCACCACACCCTCCACCACAGCCCCTACAACCACCACCACACCCTCCACCACACCCCCTACAACCACCACTACACCCTCCACCACAGCCCCTACAACCACCACACTCTCCACCACAGCCCCTACAACCACCACCGCACCCTCCACCACAGCCCCTACAACCACCACACCCTCCACCACAGGCCCTACAACCACCACCACACCCTCCACCACAGCCCCTACAACCACCACTACACCCTCCACCACAGCCCCTACAACCACCACCACACCCTCCACCACAGCCCCTACAACCACTGCACCCTCCACCACAGCCCCTACAATCACCACTGCACCCTCCACTACAGCCTCTATAACCACCACCACACCCTCCACCACAGCCCCTACAACCACCACACCCTCCACCACAGCCCCTACAACCACCACCACACCCTCCACCACAGCCCCTACAACCACCACCACACCCTCCACCACAGCCCCTACAACCACTGCACCCTCCACCACAGCCCCTACAATCACCACTTCACCCTCCACCACAGCCTCTATAACCACCACCACACCCTCCACCACAGCCCCTACAACCACCACACCCTCCACCACAGCCCCTACAACCACCACCACACCCTCCACCACACCCCCTACAACCACCACTACACCCTCCACCACAGCCCCTACAACCACCACACTCTCCACCACAGCCCCTACAACCACCACCGCACCCTCTACCACAGCCCCTACAACCACCACACCCTCCACCACAGCCCCTACAACCACCACACCCTCCACCACAGGCCCTACAACCACCACACCCTCCACCACAGCCTCTACAACCACCACCACACCCTCCACCACAGCCCCTACAACCACCACACCCTCCACCACAGCCCCTACAACCACCACTACACCGTCCACTACAGCCCCCACAACCACCACCACACCTTCCACCACAGCCCCTACAACCACCACCACACCCTCCACCACAGCCCCTACAACCACTGCACCCTCCACCACAGCCTCTATAACCAACACCACACCCTCCACCACAGCCTCTATAACCACCACCACACCCTCCACCACAGCCCCTACAACCACCACACCCTCCACCACAGCCCCTACAACCACCACCACACCCTCCACCACAGCCCCTACAACCACCACCACACCCTCCACCACAGCCCCTACCACCACACCTTCCACCACAGCCCCTACAACCACCACCACACCCTCCACCACAGCCCCTACAATCACCACTCCCTCCACCACAGCCCCTACAACCACCACACCCTCCACCACAGCCCCTACAACCACCGCACCCTCCACCACAGCCCCTACAACCACCACCACACCCTCCACCACAGCCCCTACAACCACCACCACACCCTCCACCACAGCCCCTACAACCACCACCACACCCTCCACATCAGCCCCTACAACCACCACACCCTCCACCACAGCCTCTGCAACCACCACCACACCCTCCACCACAGCCCCTACAACCACCACACCCTCCACCACAGCCTCTACAACCACCACCACACCCTCCACCACAGCCCCTACAACCACCACCACACCCTCCACCACAGCCCCTACAACCACCACCACACCCTCCACCACAGCCCCTACAACCACTGCACCCTCCACCACAGCCCCTACAACCACCACACCCTCCACCACAGCCCCTGCATCTATTACAGCTTCCACCTTAGCTCCTGCAACCATGGCAGCTTCCACCAGGGCCCCTGCCACCATTACAGATCCCAGCAAAACCCGTACAACCACTGCAACTTCCACCACAGCCTTTGAAACCACTGGAGCTTCTACCACTGCCCCTGCCACCAAAACAGTTTTCACCACATCCCCTGCAACTTTATCAGCCTCCAGCACAGCCCCGTCCTCCACTGCAGCTTCCACCACAGCGTATGTGCCCATGGCGATCTCTACTCCAGCGTCGAACCTCACCACATCCTCCAGTGTACCTGTGCCCACCACAGCCTCCACGGCAGTACCTGAAACTAGTGTGGGCTCCAGCCCGCCCCCTCTGATCACATCAGCATCTGTTAGTAGCACCGCCTCCACCATGTTGTCCTCCCCTCCGTCCCTGAGCAGCACAGTCTACTCGGTGGGCTCAGATCCCACGAAGTCCAGCCCAGCCTCCTCCTCAGCCTCTCCGCTCAGCACAGATTTTCCCACCACTTCTGCGCCCCTGGCAAACAGCACCGCAGTTTCTCAGACCCTGACCTTCTCCGCCACAGCTGCTCAGAGCACCACAGGCCCTGCCTCAGCTCCCGTGCCCTCCACAGTGCTCACGTGGACTTCTTCACACCTGCTGGCCTCCACCTCCACTCCCGGGGCCACGGGAGGCTTCCCCAGCGTCACCAGGCCTTCCACGGGCTCCTTCACCACCGTGGTGCCCTCCGAGGCAGCAGACTTCTCTCCTCCGTCCGTGGCCAGCACCGTGGCCTCAGGTAGCCGTCGTCTCATCTTCTCTAAGCACCTCTGAGCTGCCTCTATGATCTCTGGTCTAGACCAGTGGTCGGCAAACTCATTAGTCAACAGAGCCAAATATCAACAGTACAACGATTGAAATTTCTTTTGAGAGCCAAATTTTTTAAACTTAAACTTCTTCTAACGCCACTTCTTCAAAAGAGACTCGCCCAGGCCATGGTATTTTGTGGAAGAGCCACACTCAAGGGGCCAAAGAGCCGCATGTGGCTCGCGAGCAGCAGTTTGCCAACCACCGGTCTAGACTCCGGTCCAGTCACTACGTATGAGCTCCACTGTTACTCCCTCCTCTCGATTCCTACTCCTTTCTACTCTGGTCTCGCCTCCTGTGGTTAGATCCATCACTTCCACCAGGTCAGCAGCTCTTCTGTGGGAACACCCCCAGGAGGTGGGTACATCCCAGCTCTTCTGTGGGAACGTCCCCCACGAGGTGGTCACATCCCAGCTCTCCTGTGGGAACGTCCCCCACGCGGTGGGTACATCCCAGCTCTTCTGTGGGAACGTCCCCCACGAGGTGGTCACATCCCAGCTCTTCTGTGGGAACGTCCCCCACGAGGTGGTCACATCCCAGCTCTCCTGTGGGAACGTCCCCCATGAGGTGGTCACATCCCAGCTCTCCTGTGGGAACACCCCCACGAGGTGGGTACATCCCAGCTCTTCTGTGGGAACGTCCCCCACGAGGTGGGTACATCCCAGCTCTTCTGTGGGAACACCCCCACGAGGGGGGTACATCCCAGCTCTTCGGCCTACAGTGGCCTCACCTCACCTCTACTGACCCCCATCCCCACCCGTCAGCTCCTCTCACTTCTGAGCCCAGTACAATCAGCCGATTCCTCCCCATCAGGGACCCCACCCCACCCTCATCCACTGGCCCTGGCTCAGCGCCTGGCGCCTCCTGCTGTCCGGTCCTCCACGCGCAGCGCTGGGGGCCCAGCCGCCTGTTCCTTCCCATGGCAGCAGCTGTGGCTCCTGGCCTGTTTGTGACAGAGCCGCTGGGACCCAAACTCCTTTAAAATGCGCCCTCGGACCCTTCCCAGGGAAAGTGCGGCCTCCTCTGGGCTCAGACCTCAGCGAATCTCGTGTTTGCTCGCGCTCTGAGCAAACCCACGGGGCACGTGCCACCGGGGCTCCTGTGGGACAGGCTCCCCCCCCCCCCCCAAACCCCGCCCCGCTTTGCTCTGGGCCGCCCAGCGCCAGGCAGCGACTCCGCTCCGCCCGTGCCTCTGCCCACCAAGCCCAGCCACTGCGTGGAGGCCGCCCTGGGCCTCGCTGAGGCCGCGCCTGCTCCCCGCCCTGCGCACCCGCCTCAGGCCTCACCTGGGTCACCTCACCTCGCCTGCAGCCGGGCGCTGCCTCCCCCACACGTAGACCTCCTTCCCCGTCTGGAGGGACCCCCCACCACCACCCCGTGCACCCAGGGCCCGTCACAGAGTCACCTCGGTCTCGCTGGCGCCACTCCTGAGGGTGCACAGGCTTCTGCACGAATTGGGTCGCATTTCCTGGACCCTCTGCCTCCCCCGCCAGCGCCACCAGGGGACACGTGCTGCCTCCTCTTCGCTAAGACACTCCCCAGCTCTGGGCCCGGCCTGCAGGGAGCCACTGCCCCCCACACACACACACACACACACACATCGCTCTCCCGCCACCATCGTGTGCTGGGCTCACTCCTCTGCTCCGGCGCCCCCCCTTTAATGCTCCCACCGCCAACCCAGCGAGCTGTGTCCTGTCACCTGTTTCCTAGGCACCGGGCCCGCCGGGACCAGACCCACGCCCCCCGGCTCTGTCACCGCGGGAATGGAGGCCGTGAGCACTGCGGGCAGTGCGGTGCCTGGGACCCCGAGGACGGCCGGCCTGGGCTCCCCCACCGCGGGAGCCACCCCCTCCGCCCCCAGCACCACCTTCCCGGGGACCGGCTCTGTCCCCACAGGCACCAGCACTGGGCCCGGCGGCCTCACACCCACAGGCGGGCCGAGCCTCGGCCGGCGTTTGCCTCGCTGGGCCATCGTCCTTATCTCTCTGGCGGCCGTCCTGCTCGGCGTTGGGTTGTTGGTGGGAATGAGTGTTTGCCTGGTGAGTATGAGGTGCGTTCACAGCGGCCCCGGGAGGTGGAGGCGTGCTGTGAGCAGTGCGGGAAGGGCTCGCAGGAGGGAGTGGGTGGCTTAGCCTGAGACACAGGCCCGAGAGACTGAGGCAGGAGAGGTGAGAGGCAGAAGGTAGAAGGAAAGGAAAGAGGTGACCGTAGGGCCACAGGGAGAGAAACTTGTGTGGTTGGAGAACAAAGGAAGAAGTTGTGGAAGGTAAGTCATGTTTCTTAGTAAAAGCAGAGCTGGGCGTTTGGATGTCTGGGCCCTGCAGGAGCCTGCACAGCGAGGGCCTCCGCCCCTGCTCCCCTGCGTCCCTGCTCCCCTGCGTCCCTGTGCCCCTGCTCCCCGCTCCCCTGCTCCCCTGCGTCCCTGCTCCCCTGCGTCCCTGCTCCCCTGCGTCCCTGCTCCCCTGCGTCCCTGCTCCCCTGCTCCCCTGTGCCCCTGCTCCCCTGCTCCCCTGCTCCCCTGTGCCCCTACTCCCCGCTCCCCTGCTCCCCTGCTCCCCTGTGCCCCTACTCCCCTGTGCCCCTGCTCCCCTGTGCCCCTGCGTCCCTGCTCCCCTGTGCCCCTGCTCCCCTGCTCCCCTGTGCCCCTGCTCCCCTGCGTCCCTGCTCCCCTGCTCCCCTGTGCCCCTACTCCCCTGTGCCCCTACTCCCCTGTGCCCCTGTGCCCCTGCTCCCCTGCGTCCCTGCTCCCCTGTGCCCCTACTCCCCTGTGCCCCTACTCCCCTGTGCCCCTGTGCCCCTGCTCCCCTGTGCCCCTGCTCCCCTGTGCCCCTGCTCCCCTGCTCCCCTGCTCCCCTGTGCCCCTACTCCCCTGTGCCCCTGCTCCCCTGTGCCCCTACTCCCCTGTGCCCCTGCTCCCCTGCTCCCCTGCTCCCCTGTGCCCCTACTCCCCGCTCCCCTGCTCCCCTGCTCCCCTGTGCCCCTACTCCCCTGTGCCCCTGCTCCCCTGTGCCCCTGTGCCCCTACTCCCCTGTGCCCCTGCTCCCCTGCTCCCCTGTGCCCCTGTGCCCCTACTCCCCTGTGCCCCTGCGTCCCTGCTCCCCTGTGCCCCTGCTCCCCTGCTCCCCTGTGCCCCTGCTCCCCTGTGCCCCTACTCCCCTGTGCCCCTGCTCCCCTGCTCCCCTGTGCCCCTACTCCCCTGTGCCCCTACTCCCCTGCTCCCCTGCTCCCCTGCTCCCCTGTGCCCCTACTCCCCTGTGCCCCTGCTCCCCTGTGCCCCTGTGCCCCTGCTCCCCTGCTCCCCTGCTCCCCTGTGCCCCTGCTCCCCTGTGCCCCTACTCCCCTGCTCCCCTGTGCCCCTACTCCCCGCTCCCCTGCTCCCCTGCTTCCCTGCTCAGTGCAGCCTCCCTGCCGCTCTGCCAGGAGGAGATGGAGAGTCTGCCCATGGTTCTCCTCAGCGCCGCTGACAAACTAGAATCCTCAAAACACTTCACCGGCCCTCAAAGAGGAGAGACAGAGAGCACAAAGCAGGGCCCGCAGCTCACGGCTGTGGCAGCAACGCCTCTGAGCCACGGCCTCTGCCTCCGGACCGGCTGGGGCGGCCGCTCTCTCACGTCCACTGCGTCTCCGCTCTCTGGGCTTGATCTTTCTCTGAACACGTTTTCCTTATCCTGACGTTAAAATGTGTTTACATCCACGTTTTCTGACAGTTCCTGGCAGGAAGTGCATATTGAGGAAGGATGGAGAGTGTGAGTGGGTGGGGTCTAGGAGTCACAGCCTCACATTGAGGAAGGATGGAGAGTGTGCGTGGGTGGGGTCAAGGGGTCACAGCCTCACATTGAGGAAGGATGGAGAGTGTGTGTGGTGGGGTCTAGGGGTCACACAGCCTCACACTGAGGAAGGATGGAGAGTGTGAGTGGGTGGGGTCTAGGGGTCACAGCCTCACATTGAGGAAGGATGGAGAGTGTGCGTGGGTGGGGTCTAGGGGTCACAGCCTCACACTGAGGAAGGATGGAGAGTGTGCGTGGTGGGGTCTAGGGGTCACAGCCTCACAAGAAGACTGTACATCTCTTTCCACCTCTGGAACTACTGGTGTCGCATTCGTAGGCTAACGTGTGCTGTGGTGGCTGCATTTACACCACGGAAATGGACAAACCACACACCACAGTTTCCCTGTCTGCGAGAGGCTGCTGTGCAGGGAGCAGAGTGCCACTGGCAGGCGGGCCAAGAAAGAAGGCGCGCACTGCAGCCAGGGCACTCGGCACCATAGCCGCTTCATGGGATTCTTTCTCTCAAGGTTCTGCTCCCGCCCCACAGACAGGTGCAGGTCAGAGACCGCGGCCCACAGACAGGTGCAGGTCAGAGACCGCGGCCCACAGACAGGTGCAGGTCAGAGACCGCGGGCCCACAGACAGGTGCAGGACAGAGACCGCGGGCACCCACAGACAGGTGCAGGACAGAGACCGCGGGCCCACAGACAGACTGCAGGACAGAGACCGCGGGCGCCCACAGACAGGTGCAGGACAGAGACCGCGGGCGCCCACAGACAGGTGCAGGACAGAGACCGCGGGCCCACAGACAGACTGCAGGACAGAGACCGCGGGCGCCCACAGACAGGTGCAGGACAGAGACCGCGGGCCCACAGACAGGTGCAGGACAGAGACCGCAGGCCCACAGACAGACTGCAGGACAGAGACCGCGGGCCCACAGACAGACTGCAGGACAGAGACCGCGGGCCCACAGACAGGTGCAGGACAGAGACCGCGGGCGCCCACAGACAGACTGTAGGACAGAGACCGCGGGCCCACAGACAGGTGCAGGACAGAGACCGCGGGCCCACAGACAGGTGCAGGACAGAGACCGCGGGCCCACAGACAGACTGCAGGACAGAGACCGCGGGCCCACAGACAGACTGTAGGACAGAGACCGCGGGCCCACAGACAGGTGCAGGACAGAGACCGCGGGCCCACAGACAGGTGCAGGACAGAGACCGCGGGCGCCCCACAGACAGGTGCAGGACAGAGACCGCAGGCCCACAGACAGGTGCAGGACAGAGACCGCAGGCCCACAGACAGGTGCAGGACAGAGACCGCAGGCCCACAGACAGGTGCAGGACAGAGACCGCAGGCCCACAGACAGGTGCAGGACAGAGACCGCAGGCCCACAGACAGGTGCAGGACAGAGACCGCAGGCCCACAGACAGGTGCAGGTCAGAGACCGCGGGCCCACAGACAGGTGCAGGACAGAGACCGCAGGCCCACAGACAGGTGCAGGACAGAGACCGCGGGCGCCCCACAGACAGGTGCAGGACAGAGACCGCAGGCCCACAGACAGGTGCAGGTCAGAGACCGCGGGCCCACAGACAGGTGCAGGACAGAGACCGCGGGCTCACAGACAGGTGCAGGACAGAGACCGCGGGCCCACAGACAGGTGCAGGACAAAGACCGCGGGCCCACAGACAGACTGTAGGACAGAGACCGCGGGCCCACAGACAGGTGCAGGACAGAGACCGCGGGCCCACAGACAGGTGCAGGACAGAGACCGCGGGCCCACAGACAGACTGTAGGACAGAGACCGCGGGCCCACAGACAGGTGCAGGACAAAGACCGCCTGCCCCCACAGACAGGTGCAGGACAGAGACCGCGGGCCCACAGACAGACTGTAGGACAGAGACCGCGGGCCCACAGACAGACTGCAGGACAGAGACCGCGGGCGCCCACAGACAGGTGCAGGACAGAGACCGCGGGCCCACAGACAGGTGCAGGACAGAGACCGCGGGCCCACAGACAGACTGTAGGACAGAGACCGCGGGCCCACAGACAGACTGCAGGACAGAGACCGCGGGCCCACAGACAGACTGTAGGACAGAGACCGCGGGCCCACAGACAGACTGTAGGACAGAGACCGCGGGCCCACAGACAGACTGTAGGACAGAGACCGCGGGCCCACAGACAGACTGTAGGACAGAGACCGCGGGCCCACAGACAGACTGTAGGACAGAGACCGCGGGCCCACACACAGGTGCAGGACAGAGACCGCGGGCCCACAGACAGACTGTAGGACAGAGACCGCGGGCCCACAGACAGACTGCAGGACAAAGACCGCGGGCCCACAGACAGGTGCAGGACAGAGACCGCGGGCCCACAGACAGGTGCAGGACAAAGACCGCGGGCCCACATACAGGTGCAGGACAGAGACCGCGGGCCCACAGACAGACTGTAGGACAGAGACCGCGGGCCCACAGACAGGTGCAGGACAAAGAGCTCAGGCAGGAGCACGTTCTGAACTCTCTCCGCTTTAGCGCAAGGTCAGGGCGCTGAGAAGGGGCATGAGCCGCCTCCCGCCCTGTCATTCGCTCCATGTCCTCAGGGGGTGCCATGGCCGCCTTCTGGTGAGGGACCTGGAGCCCGTGGCCCACAGGCGCGGTCAGTGGCAGGGCTGGACTGCGGCCCCGGGAGGTTTCCCTCGGGACTTCACGCCGGTCACTCAGGGCTTTCTGGGCTCTCACTCCCCTCTCTGTCCCCAGCTCCGTGCTGACCGGCGTTGAGTGGCTATCTCTCAGGGGGTCCTCCACCTTTCCCGTGGGAATGGGGGTCCGCCCTGAGTGCCTCACCTCGTAGCAGGGGCCGTGCTAGTGAGGAAGGTGTTTCCTGGGTAGAGAAGCAGTGAGCCGACGCCGAGAGAGACTCAGGGCCACGAGAAGGGGGTGGTAAAGGGGAGAAGAGTGAAAACCTGGCAGTGCAGTGGAGATGTACAGTAAGGGAGAGGGAACTTAATTTTATATTATTTTTTCTCTTTTAGGGACACTTTCCCTCCCCCTTGATAAATAGTGGCACATATTACCTTCAGGGCCCCAGCATCGGCCTGGGTCTGGATCTGGACACGGGGCTGGGCCCTGGGCTGTTCCGCAGCGTGGGAGATGAGCTGGCCCACGGAGGAGCACATGGCTTTGGACACGAAGTGGGCCACGAGCTGAGCCACAGCCACGGCGGCCCTTACGACATGCATCACGGAGGGCATCCTGGACGTGGGGGAGGCCCTTACAATGGCCATGAAGTGGATCCCAGGCGAGGCCACCGAGGAAGCCATGGAGCGGGCCGTGCAGGGAGCCACGGCGGGACGCGCTGGCTGTGGCCCTAGAGCCGGTCCTGCAGCACGCTCTGGGGAAGGCAGTGTAGGGTGAGAGGGGGTGGGGAGGAGGAGAAGAGAATGATCATGGAATGATTAAATGGGGCGTCAAAAGACTCAGGGAGTGAGGTCAAGGCAAGAAAAGAACCGGCAGCGGCTCAGGGACCTCGGCTGACCGTGGGAAAGGTGAAGCAGACACTGGGTTTGGGGAGACGCACGGCCATACGCCTGCAGATGAGTTCAAGTCTGAGTTTGCTTGAGTTCCGCCTGAGTCTCAGACTGGCGGGCGGGAGTCCCGGGGACCACCCGCATCTCTGCCATCTCTGCCCTGCAGCCCTGGTCAGTGTTTCGCATTTCTGTGTCTCCTCGGGGTCCTGTACACGGGCGTGTACATATCTAAACCTCATCTCTCAGACACAGGATCATATAATAAATGGATTCTCGGGACCACGTGCTTACTTGGTTTGCTAGTTGTTCTTTCGGTTTTCTCTGTGAGTTTTTGAGTGCTTACTATGTACCAGGTGTCTTTAATACATCATCTTTTAATGTTAAAAAATCCTGTGAGGAGAACCTTGCAGTAGGCCAAGATATTTAAACTTGACACACACAGCACCAGCTCGCTGTAAAAGAAAAGTTTGATGATTTGGACCTCATTACAGTTCAGGATCAGAATACACCTGTCAGAGAAGGAAAAGCAGAGCCAGAGACGGCTCAGCTCCTGCACGCACATGCCTGACGAAGCCTCAGCGGGATGCAGGAAGGACTGCACGTCAACAAGAGAGAGAGTGTAATTTTAAACCGGGCAGGAGATTTGATAAATAGTTAAAAGAGGATGGAAAATGTCCATGAACACTTGAAAAGGTGCTGAGTGTCATTGTTTATCAGAGAAATGGGAATTAAAACCACAATGAGACACCACTCCTATACACCAAACAACTAGAATTTAAATGACTGCCAATACCAAGTATTGACAAGGATATTGAAGAACTGGAATCCTCATACATAGTGACAGTGTAAACTGATACAATTATTTTGGGGAAATGTTTGCCAACACTAAAATTGAACATACATGTATCCTATGACCCAGCAATTCCACTCCTGAGTACATATGTCCAGCAGAAATGAAGGCTCTGTCTCTCAGGTGAGTCTGCATCTTTCACAAAGGAACGTCCACCAAAAGACGGGTCTCACAACGTCTTTATTTACAACAGAGCCAAGCTGACCCTCCCCCATCCATTAACATCCGGGCGGGTATATAAACTGCCGTATTCGTGCAATGGAATGGATCCTGTAGTGAGAGAAAATGAACTACTGGATCACACAATAGCACTAATGACTCTCATAGACATAATGTGGAGAAAAATAAGTCAAAAAGCACAAGAGTACATTCTATATACTTCTATTTACATGTAGTTCAAGGACATGTGAAATTCATTTACTGTGATAAAGGTCAAGATCATGGCCCTAACTGGTTTGGCTCAGAGCGTTGGCCTGCAGACTGAAGAGTCCTGGGTTCGATTCCGGTCAAGGGCATGTACCTTGGTTGCGGGCACATCCCCAGTAAGGGGAGTGCAGGAGGCAGCTGATCGATGTTTCTCTCTCATTGATGTTTCTAACTCTATATCCCTCTCCCACCCTCTCTGTAAAAAAAAAAAAATTTTTTTTCAATAAAAAAAAAAGTCAAGATCATGGCTGTCAGAGAGAGAACTTTGTGGAGGGGAGATGATAACATCTATATTTTACATGGGTGTATACATATCTAAAACATCATTGAAATGTGTACATAAGACTTGTGCATTTTATCATATGTAAGTTATACCTCAGTTAAAAAGTAAAAGGTATCCTCTAGCCCTAACCGGTTTGGCTCAGTGGATAGAGCATTGGCCTGCGGACTCAAGGGTCCCAGATTCGATTCCGGTCAAGGGCATGAACCTTGGTTGTGGGCACATCCCCAGTAGGGGGTGTGCAGGAGGCAGCTGATTGATGTTTCTCTCTCATTGATGTTTCTAACTCTCTATCCCTCTCCCTTCCTCTCTGTAAAAAATCAATAAAAATATATATATATTTTAAAAAGGTATCCTCTATGCCTGTCTTTTTTTTTTAATTTAATAAATCTTTATTGTTCCGACTAGAGGCCTGGTGCACGAAATTCGTGCATGGGGGTGTGTGTCCCTCAGCCCAGCCTGCACCCTCTTCAATCTGGGACCCCTTGAAGGATGTCTGACTGCCCGTTTAGGCCCGATCCCGTTGGAATCGGGCCTAAACGGGCAGTCGGACATCCCTCTCACAATCCAGGACTGCTGGCTCCCAACTGCTCGCCTGCCTGCCTTCCTGATTGCCCTTAACCACTGCTGCCTGCCAGCCTGATCATCCTCTAACCACTCCCCTGCCAGCCTGATTGATGCCTAACTGCTCCCCTGCCAGCCTGATTGTCCCTAACTGCCCTCCCCTGCAGGCCTGGTCACCCCTAACTGCCCTCCCCTGCAGGCCTGGACACCCCCAACTGCCTTTCCCTGCAGGCCCGGTTGCCCCCAACTTCCCTCCTCTGCTGGCCTGGTCACCCCTAACTGCCCTCCCCTGCAGGCTTGATTGCCCCCAACTAACCTCCATTGCAGGCCTAGTCCCTCCCAACTTCCCTCCCCTGCTGGCCATCTTGTGGTGGCCATCTTGTGTCCACATGGGGGCAGCCATCTTTGACCACATGGGGGCAGCCATCTTGTGTGTTGTAGCAATGGTCAATTTGCATATTACTCTTTTATTAGATAGGATTATTACAATTGTTTCTCTTTTTTCCCCCCATAGCTCCCCTCCACCCGGTTCCCACTCCACCCTCTGCCCTTATCTCCCCCCCACTGTCCTCATCCATAGGTGTACAATTTTTGTCCAGTCTCTTCCCATACCCCCCACACCCCTTTCCCCCTGAGAATTATCAATTCCCTCCCATTCTATGCGCCTGATTCTATTATATTCACCAGTTTATTCTGTTCCTCAGATTTTTAATTCACTTGGTTTTTAGATTCACTTGTTGATAGATATGTATTTGTTGTTCATAATTTTTATCTTTACCTTTTTCTTCTTCCTCTTCTTAAAGAATACCTTTCAGCATTTCATATAATACTGGTTTGGCGGTGATGAACTCCTTTAGCTTTTTCTTGTCTGTGAAGCTCTTTATCTGACCTTCAATTCTGAATGATAACTTTGCTGGGTAGAGTAATCTTGGTTGTAGGTTCTTGCTATTCATCACTTTGAATATTTCTTGCCACTCCCATCTGGCCTGCATAGTTTCTGTTGAGAAATCAGCTGACAATCATATGGGTGCTCCCTTGTAGGTAATTAACTGCTTTTCTCTTGCTGCTTTTAAGATTCTCTCTGTCTTTTGCCTTTGGCATTTTAATTATGATGTGTCTTGGTGTGGTCCTCTTTGGATTCCTTTTGTCTGGGGTTCTGTGCACTTCCTGGACTTGTAAGTCTATTTCTTTCACCAGGTGGGGGAAGTTTTCAGTCATTATTTCTCCAAATAAGTTTTCAGTATCTTGTTCTCTCTCTTCTTCTGGCACCCCCATAATTCTGATGTTAGTATGCTTGAAGTTGTCCCAGAGGCTCCTTACACCATCTTCAACTTTTTGGATTCTTTTTGCATTTTGCTTTTCCGGTTGAGTGTTTTTTGCTTCTTTGTATTTCAAATTTTTGACTTGATCCTTGCATTCCTCTAGTCTGCTGTTGGGTCTCTGTATAATATTTTTTATTTCAGTCAGTGTATGTTTAATTTCTAGTTGGTCCTTTTTCATATCCTCGAGGGACTTGTTAAATTTTTCAGCCTTTTCTAGGAAATTCTTGAAAAACCTTATAACCGTGGTTTTAAATTCTATATCCAGCCGTTTGTTTTCCTCCACTTCTTTCGTTTGTAATATGTTTTCTTGTCTCCTCATTTTCGCTGCTTCCCTGAGTTTGTAGGGTGGCTTTGTGTGCTAGGTGTCCTATATGGTCCAATGGGTCGGCCTCCCAGTTACCTGAGGTGGACACTCTTGGTGCACCCATTTGTGGACTGTGTGTACAGCCTTGTTGTAGTTGTCTTGATTGTTGTTGGTGTCACTGGGAGGAATTGACCTCCAGGCCAATTGGCTGTGAGGACCCACTGTGTCTATAATGGAAGAATTGCTGTGCTGGAGACACGCTTATGGGGCATAACTTGTTTCAGTGGGACTTTGGTGCTCACTGAGTCTGCCTCTTGAATGTGTCACTTATGGATGTGAGTAGTTGAAATCTGGTGTCGTCTCACACAGACCACTAGATACACTGGCTTCTGGATCTCCAATGGGGTGCAGGTCAGCTACTGTCTGAGGCCACCCAGCAGGAGCTACATCGAGAACCACAGTTTTCTCCTCTTTGCTTGAGGTTTGGAGGTTTTGGAGCTGTCTGACCAGAGCTACAGTTTGTTTGGTTAAGCTGCAATAGGGCAGGCCATTTATATGCAAAAGCCACTGTGTGGAGCTTGGGTGGGTTTGTAGATTGTGTGGGGCAGCGTCTCAGGGCGTCACTAGGCTAGGGCGTGGCAAACAGCAATGGCTGCCAGTCAGCCGTCTCTGCATCTCTGCGTTTCCAAGTCCCTGCGTCCCGCACCCCAGCACAGTAAACAATGATTGCTGGGCGCACCTCTGCAAGAAAGTCACCCTCACTTTCTGACCCGATGGCAGACAGTCCAGCTTCTCCCCATACGAGTTTGGGTCCCTGGCGTCTCCCCAGAAACTGGAGTTCAGTGTAATCGGGAGCTTGTCTCCCTTTGGGTTGAAAAAAAGCAGCGCATCCAATCGCCCGCCGCCAGCCCGATTCGTGCGCCTCCTTTTCAGCACTTGTGCACGTCTCAATGCTCTTTTCTCTTTCCTTCTAGTTGTAGAACATCCACTCATCCAGCTTTCCAGTGGTTCTGGGTGATAGACATTTTGTCTTTTAGTTGTAGTTTTGAAATTGTTGTGCGAGGCAACAGTTTAGGTGTTTACCTATGCCGCCATCTTGGTTTCTCCCTATGCCTGTCTTTTTCTAACAATATTATGATTTCCCGAGTTAGAGAATGTGGTTGAGGACACCATCTATACTAATAATAGAGGAATATGCAAATTGTCCGGGACACCATCACAGTAACAGTAACGACCGAACAGCAGACTGCATGGGGCAACCAGGCCAGCAAGGGGGCTAGTGAGGAACAACCAAACGACTGAACAGCAGGCTGCGTGGGGTGACCAGGCCAGCAGGGTGGGGGCAGTTGGGGGCGACCAGGTCAGCAGAGGGGGCAGTAAGGAATGACCAGGCTGGCGAGGGGTCAGTTGGGGGTGACCAGGCCAGCAGGGGGGCAAGTTAGGGGCAATCAGGCCAGCAGGCAGAGGCGGTTAGGGGTGATCAGGCTGGCAGGGAGGGCAGTTAGTGGTGATCAGGCAGGCAGGCAGGTGAGCAGTTAGGAGCCAGTGGTCCTGTACTGTGAGATGGTTGTCTGACTGCCGGTTTAGGGGCCTAAACCAGCAGTCAGACATCCCCTGAGGGGTCCCAGATTGAAGAGGGTGCAGGCTGGGCTGAAGGGACCCCCCGACCCCCATGCATGAATTTTGTGCACCAAGCCTCTACTGATATATAGGAAGCATTCGGTAAGGCTGGTAACCGTGGTGCTGGTGGAAGTATCATGTGCAGGGATGGCAAATATCCATTCCAATGAAGACAGATCTGCTCCCTCCAGGCTGGTTTCTCTGGACAGTGATGCCACATGGCGAGGTCGACATTGATCTCTGCTGTTGGCAGCTTGGGCACTCAGAAACAGTGCTACCTTTCTGGATCAGCCTTGAGTAGGAGAAGGCATCCTACTGAGCCCATGAACCTCCATCCCTGCCACTATGTCTGCTTATGCATGAGCCCTCAGAGCAGGCACTGGAGCAGCTGGAGAGAAGGCTTGGCCAGCATCCACAGAATGGCCATCTGGTCGCCTGAATTTGAAAGCAGCAAATTCACATGGGACACAAATATGCTCAACATATGTGCCCTTCCCTAAAGGCTCATGCACACTCCTCTTTCCCAGACTTCCTTGTCATCAATTCACCAACCATAGCCTTTCCACATCCCAAGTTACCCAGCCAATGCTGGCCATTGCGTCTGGATCCGGGTAAAGTAACTCTGGTCATCTCTTTGCTCAGGCAAAGTGAACAAGCAGATGCATGTTCAAGGCTCTGCTCCACGGCCCCCCGGGGAGGCATGGGGAGCCCCCGGGGAGGCATGGGGAGTGCTCGGGGAGGCATGGGGAGTGCCCGGGGAGGCATGTGGAGTGCCCGGGGAGGCATGGGGAGCCTAGACATGGCAGCGCCCACTATCTGGTGGTGCTGCTATATCATGCAGACCCTCTGATACCAGAGGAAACCAACCTTTCCCTGCTCATCACCTGGACCTAGGGAACTCTTCAGGTCACTGTGGGTGAGGAGGAGCGGTCAGAAATGTGTCTGGATGCCATGGAGCTTGAGCTACCTACTCATGTCTCCTACTTGTGTCTTGAAGGCCTCATTGAGCCCAAGTCCATTTAGAGCACTTCCGCTTGGTGAGGAGAGTGGTGCTCCCTAAGTACGCCCAACCCTACAGTGAGGGGTGCAGACACCCCCAGTTCATAAAGTGCACAGAGGATCCAATACCAGGTCAGATGCTAGTTATTAAAGGAGGAGGTAAGCTCGCATGGTTTGGGAAGAAGTCATTTCCTTATGGTTGGAGAATTGAGGTCCCTGATCCTTGCTGGGTGTCTGCTGGGGTTGCTCTCAGCTTCAGCTCACCCTGTTTAAGGAGCTGGAGGCCATGAGGGGTGCTTATAAAGGACCTGTAGTAGGAAGACTAATGCTCCCCAAAGATGCCTGCAGCCCAATCCCAGAACCTGTAAATATGCTACTTTACCTGGCAGAGGGGCTTCACAGGGTGATCACAGTATGGATCTTGAGAGGGAAGATGACCCTGGCTTATATGGGTGCTGGGTGGGCGAACGTAATCCCAAAGGTCCTTGCAAGAGGGATGCAGAGCAGTCAGAACCAGACGGCCATCTGACGATGCTGTGATGCTGGCTTTGAAGGTGGAGGAAGGGCCCCAGAGCCCAGGAGTGCAGGAAGCCTCCTGGAGCTGGTGAGGCCAGGAAACAGCTTCCCCCCGAGCCTCCGGAGGACAGAGCCTGCACGCCTCACTCCAGGCCAGCGAGACCGCCTCAGACTTCGGATCTCTGGAGCCCTGGGAATAAGTTGTATTGTTTAAAGCCACTGTGCTTGTGGTATTTGTTACATAAGCCACAGTAAACTAATAAGGGGTCTCATAGTTACAACTGGTCCTCACAACCAACTGGTCCCAACAGCAATCAAGTCTCAACTACAAGACAGTGCATACAGCACAAAGGGTGCACCTAGAGTTCCTAGCTCAGGTGACTGGGGAGGCTAAGCCACTGGGCCCAATAGGACACCTACTACACAAGGCCACTCTACCAACGCCAGGAGACATAGCAACTCTACCCAATACATAGAAACAAATACAGGGAAGCCTAAGCCGTCAGTCGGACATCCTTAGCACTGCCACGGAGGCGGGAGGGGCTCCCACCACTGCCACTGTGCTCGCCAGCCGTGAGCCTGGCTTCTGGCTGAGCGGTGCTCCCCCTGTGGGAACACACTGACCACCAGGGGGCAGCTCCAGCGTTGAGTGTCTGCCCCCTGGTGGTCAGTGCGCATCATAGTGACCGGTCATTCCACCATTCGGTCATTTGCATATCAGCCTTTTATTATGTAGGATATGCTGTAGATGAGGCCCCCTAGAACCATAAGAAATGCAAAAAATTCACTGTTAACTCATTCTTGAATTGCCCCCATTTAAAATCAAATTGCCCTGTGGGGCATGTGCTGCACCTTGGGAACCCCTGGGCTTGACACTTTTCCTCTCTGAGCTTCATTTCTGAATACATACGCATATACCATGGGAATTGTAATCTCTTCTCCGCCTACCTCACTGGGTTGTCATGAGGAGGTTCTGAGCTAATAAACCTATCTTTTTTCATGCTGTTGAACATTTTTACCATCATTACTCTGAACTCTATTTCAGATAAATTTCTTATTTCTGCTTCATTTATCTCTTCTTCTGGAGAATTCCCTAGTTCTTTCATTTGGGGGTTGTTTCTTTGTTTCCTCATTTTTGTTGTCTGTTTGGGTTTGTGCTCTGTATTAGGTAGATCCTCTATATCTCTCAATCTCTATTGCAGGACAGTGTTAAAGGCTGTTTCTGACTAATTGGATCAGGCAAAGACTCAAAGCCTCCAGAGACTGCCTCTGTGTACAGACTAATAGGATTCTGACTTGAATTGCCCCCAGGCAATTCATAGGTATGGCGAGAGTTTTTTCAACAGGGTGGGGTGGTTGCTTCTGCCTGGAGGTTAATTGTCATTTTTAGTCTCTTAAGTGGCCTCAGGGCAAGGTGTTTTCCAATAGGGTGTGTCAACTGTCTTCCCCCAGGCAAGGCAGATATCTATGTGGGAAAGATGTCCTCTCCTGTGTGAGGGAATGACTCAACCCAGGAAACTTGGGGTGTCTCCCTTCTGAGTTCTATCCCCGAGTCCCCAGTCCTGGGTTCTGCTTTCACAGTTCCAGTCTACTTCACCCTCCCTCTGCCAGGGCACAAGGTGGGTGGCTCCACAGGGAATTTTGTGCATTGGCCCTTTAAGAGGCCACTCCCTGGCTGACAGCACCCCACTGCTTTTCACAGCCAGATATTATGTGGGTACCCTCCTCAGTTTGGTGCTCTCTGCTGGGAGGCTCAGCTTCGGGATTAGATCCCAGAGTTCTCAGTGGCACCCCCACAGCTGAGATATCTCTCCGGGACTTCAGTTGCCGTCTGTGGGAGCCCAGCCAGCCCTTTCCCGCCTCCACCCCTCCTACCAGTCTCTGTGGTCTCCACTTTCAGTCCTTGGGTATCAGGGTTCTCACCTGCGAGTTTTCCGTTGATTATTCAGGAATCTATTCAGGAATCCTTTCTGTATTTCCGTTGTAATTCCAGCTTGTTCCTGGGAGCATGTCCATGCCGCATCCTCCTACTCTGCCACCATTTTTAATCTCAAAATATATTTTTATTGATTTTAGAGAGGAAGGGTGAGAGAGAAACATCAATGAGGAGACAGAATCATTGATCGTCTGCCTCCTGCATGCCCCCACACTGGGGATCAAGCCCACAACCGGGGCATGTGCCCTAACCGGAAACCAAACCCTGACCTCCTGGTTCCTAGGCTGATTCACAGTTTGATTCCTAGTCAGGGCACATACCCCGGTTGTGGGCTTAATCCCCAGTGTGGGGCGTGCAGGAGGCAGACGATCAATGATTCTCTCTCATCATTGATGTTTCTCTCTCACCCTTCCTCTCTGAAATTAAAAAAAAACATGTGTATGTATATGTATGTGTGTGTTTGTGTGTGTGTGTGTGTAATTTTAAATCTGGTAAACTGGCCATCACTAAACTGACTTTGAGGAAATTGACCGCCATCTGAGAGGGGAACCTGGTCGCCTGGTCTCGCTCCCTTCTCGTTGGGAGACGCTGGCAGAGACAGGACCTCGGCGATGGGGGCGGAGAAGGAAGGCCCTGGGTGAGCCAACGCCGCCTGTCACAGAGGAGCGCGGGCGAGCGCCCCCTGCAGGCCAGCACGGAGTGAGCCAGTGCGCGGGAGAGGAGCCCCGGAGGACTCGGAGGGCGGGGAGGAGACGCGGAGGACTGGGGAGGGCAGGGAGGGGAGGGGAGGGGGGCTCGGACAGCGGTTAGAGGCCACGCCTGTCGCCAGTGGCGCTCCTTCTGGGAAGCACGAGGTCGCACCTGGCCTCGCCCACCCCCGGCCGGCACTGCCCCCTGGGGGAAGGCAGCCCGCCCCTGGCGCCGCGCCGAGGCCCGGAGCGCTGCTGTGGCCCAGGGCTCCGCATCGGGAAGCCCAGGTGCCGAGCTGGGTGCTGGCACTGCCCAGCCTGCGACGTCCCTCTCCGCCCCGCGGCCGGCGCTCCTCCGCAGGAAGCGCCCAGAAACCCGCCCGCAGCCCAGGGGGAGGAATCCAAGGCGGGGAGGAGGGAGGAGGCGCCGCACGCACTCTCTGGGGATGAAAGACAGTGCGTGCCCCCCCCCCCCCCGCCCCCGTCCGCGGCTGCTGCCTCTGACCGTGTGCTGGGAAAGGGGTGAGAGACTGGACCTGGGGAGACGGGCAGGAAGGCTCCGCGGGGCGGCAGAGACGGGCGGCCGGAGAAGGGCCTCCTGGGAGCGGCAGGCAGCCCTGAGCGAGGCGGTGGAGGGTGCGTGAACTGGGCGGGGCTCCGGCCTCTGTCCGCCCGCTCCGGTCGCAGGCAAGCCGGGCTCCCGGCTGCCGCCCCTTCTCTCCTCAGCCCACTGTGAGCGAATGCTGGTTTTTCCAGTTACATGTATTGGGGTGACATTTGTTAAAAACATTATGTAAGTTTCAAGTGTATAATTCTATGTCTCATCATCTGGTTACTGCACTGCGTGCTCGCCACCCAAAGTCCAGTCTCCTTCTGTCATGCATCTCCAGTTACTCAGTCTGCATCAGCTCAGATGTGAGCCCTGGGGCGGGCTGGGGGAACAGCCCCATCTGGCCAGCGAGCTCTCCTTTAAAGCACACCAAGCCGGGGCCTGAGTTAATCTAGTGTGAACCCCGGCTCCTGCCCCGTGTGGTTACCGGGGCCCAGGCACGTGGAGGAGAGGAGACACGTGCAAACGGGGAGTCAGAGTGCTGACCCGCCAGGCCCTGAGAGAGCCGGGCTCCCTCCCACCAGCTGCCACGGGCAAACACAGGGGCTGGGAGGGGAGGCCTCCTGGGATACAGCTTAGCACCAAATAGTCCAGATTGGATGTATGTACTACTATATGTAATATTTTAAACAATAAAAGTAAATAAATAAATAAATAAATAAATAAATAAATAAATAATCCATCCTGGCATTTACCTAAAGAAAAAAACAAACAGAAAACCTTTTAAACAAACAGACGTGGAGATCATATTGGGAAACTGAAGGCAGAGCCCCAGGAAGAGCAAAAATCATTAAAGGGCTGTCACCCATCTTCATATGTGTTTGCAAACAACACATAAACAACTTCACCTCATGGCACGTGAAATGCAAAACAGTTCTGCTGTGGGTTTTCTTTTGGCCATCCTTAAAGTATAATTAGATCCAGCTGGAGGAAAGCTATAGCTTCCAGCATGAGACCCCCCGCCGGCCCCACCCCCGACCAGCCCCCGTCAGGTCGGGACGGATGGACCTCACCGATGCACTAATTCGTGCACTGGCCCTCTAATTGTGTTATAAGAGTTCTTTGTATATTCTGGATGCAAGTCCTTTGTCAGATAATAAGAGCTGTGAATATTTTCTCTCAGTCTGTGGTTTGCCTTTACATTTCCTTAATGGTGTCTTTTATCAGTGTTTATCTTTTTTAAAATATATTTTTATTGATTTCAGAGAGTAAAGAAGAGGGAGAGACGGATGAAAGCATCAATGATGAGAGAGAATAATTGATTGGCTGCCTCCTGCACACCCCACACAGGGGATTGAGCCTGCAACCCAGGCATGTGCCCCAACTGGGAATCAAACCATGACCCCCTGGTTCGTAGGTCAATGTTCAACCACTGAGCTACACCAGCTGGGCTATCAGTATTTATCTTTTATGATTCAGTGTTATTATCACCTAAGACATCTTTGCCTATCTCAATGTCACAAATCTTTTTTCCCCTGTTTCTTCTGGAAGATTTATAGTTTTATAGTTTTAGCCTTTACTTTTAAGTCTATGCTCCATATCAAGTTAATTTTTTAATATACTGTGAAAAAAGTTAAAGTTCACTTTTTCCCCTATACTGGTATCTAGTTGTTCTGACACCAATGGTTGACAAGACCATTTTTGCTCCAGTGGATTACCATGGTAACTTAGCTGAAAGCCACACATGTAACAGGTCTATTTCTGGGCTCTGTATTGTGGCACACTGTCCTCTATGTCTACTCTTATGCCTACCTTAATTATTGTAGTTTTATAATAAACTAGTAGCCCGTTTGCACGAAGATTCGTGCAATAGACCTTCATTCACCTGGCTGCCTGCACCAGTTTTCTGCCGGCACCAGGGACCCAGGCCTTGGCTGTGGCCACCGCCTTCTGCCTTTTTCAGGGTCGGGGCTTGGCCCCTGGCGGTGGCCTTGGGCTCGGTGGCACCCAACATCCTTGCTAAGGATCGCAGGAGCCGACCCCCAGTGGTTTCCTGCGATCCATGCAGGCTGCCCACTGGTGCCCAAGGCCGGGAAAGCCTCCGCCCCAGGCTTTCCCGGCCTTGGGCTCACCGCACCCAGCGTCCCTGCTACCGATCACAGGAGCCGACCCCCAGTGGTTTCCTGCGATCGGTGCAGGCTCCCCGCTGGTGCCCAAGGCCCAGAAAGCCTCGGCCCCTGGGACCCCCGGGAGCGGCGGGAGGAGCCGGGCCACGCCCCCCCAGGTGGCCGATCGACCCCCGGACCCCCTGGTGGCCGATCGCCTCCGGGACCCCCGGGAGGGGCGGGAGGGGCAGGGCCACGCCCTCCCAGGTGGACGATCAACCCCAGGACCCCCGGGAGGGGCGGGAGTGGCGGGAGGGGCCCGGACACGCCCCCCTAGGTGGCCGATCGCCCCAGGCACCCCCGGGAGCGGCAGCATGGACCCGGCCACGCCCCCCCGGGGTGCCGATGGGCCCGGCCACGTCCCCCGGGGTGCCGATCGCCCCAGGCACCCCCAGGAGCGGCTGAATGGGCCCGGCTAGCCCCCCCTCGGGGTGCCGATGGGCCAGGCCACGCCCCCTGGGGTGCCGATGGCCCCAGGCACCCCCGGGAGCGGCGGCATGGGCCTGGCCATGCCCCCCCGGGGTGCCGATGGGCCCGGCCACGTCCCCCGGGGTGCCGATCGCCCCAGGCACCCCCGGGAGCGGTGGCATGGGCCCAGCCACTGGGCACCGCCATCTTGAACTTCTCAACGGCAGATATGCCACCCGGAGTCCCGCCCCCAGCCTCCTGCCGGCCCAATCGTGGGCATAGCGGAGGTGCGGTCAATTTGCATGTTTCTCTATTATAAGGTAAGATTTTGAAATCACTCAAAAAAAAATAGTCTAGATTGTAGTGCAAGAGGCTTCCTTGTGGGAGTGTGTTTTATCAGAATTAAATCCAAAATACCAGACTATCCTTAGCTCTGATAGACCCAGCCCCATGATGGGAGGCGTGACGTGGGAATGGGCAGGACAATGGGCCAGGGCAGATGATAGCCGGCCATCAATGACCCACATTGAAACAGATTATTTCTTAGTAGGAACCAGCCAAAATCTAGTGGCCAGCCCAGAAGACTCAGAAACAAGAGAAACCTTTACCACTAGTCACCTAGGGACCACGGAGAACCATGACACCCGGACCCGGGACCACCGAGGACCCTGACACCCGGACCCGGGACCTCCGAGGACCATGACACCCGGACCCGGGACCACCGAGGACCCTGACGCCCAGACCCGGGACCACCGAGGACCCTGACACCCGGACCCGGGACCACCGAGGACCATGACACCCGGACCCGGGACCTCCGAGGACCATGACACCCGGACCCGGGACCACCGAGGACCATGACACCCAGACCCAGGACCACCGAGGACCCTGACACCCGGACCCGGGACCACCGAGGACCCTGACACCCGGACCCGAGACTACCGAGGACCATGACACCCGGACCCGGGACCACCGAGGACCCTGACACCCGGACCCGAGACTACCGAGGACCATGACACCCGGACCCGGGACCACCGAGGACCCTGACACCTGGACCCGGGACCACCGAGGACCATGACACCCGGACCCGGGACCACCGAGGACCATGACACCCGGACCCGGGACCACCGAGGACCATGACACCCGGACCCGGGACCACCGAGGACCCTGACACCCGGACCCGGGACCACCGAGGACCATGACACCTGGACCCGGGACCACCGAGGACCATGACGCCCACACCAGGGACCACCGAGGACCCTGACACCCGGACCCGGGACCACCGAGGACCCTGACACCCAGACCCGGGACCATCGAGGACCATGACACCCGGACCCGGGACCACCGAGGACCCTGACACCTGGACCCGGGACCACCGAGGACCATGACACCCGGACCCGGGACCACCGAGGACCATGACACCCGGACCCGGGACCACCGAGGACCATGACACCCGGACCCGGGACCACCGAGGACCCTGACACCCGGACCCGGGACCACCGAGGACCATGACACCTGGACCCGGGACCACCGAGGACCATGACGCCCACACCAGGGACCACCGAGGACCCTGACACCCGGACCCGGGACCACCGAGGACCCTGACACCCAGACCCGGGACCATCGAGGACCATGACACCCGGACCCGGGACCACCGAGGACCCTGACGCCCGGACCCGGGACCATCGAGGACCCTGACACCCGGACCCGGGACCACCGAGGACCCTGACACCCGGACCCGGGACCACCGAGGACCATGACACCCGGACCCGGGACCACCGAGGACCATGACACCCGGACCCGGGACCACCGAGGACCCTGACACCCGGACCCGGGACCACCGAGGACCCTGACACCCGGACCCGGGACCACCAAGGACCATGACACCCGGACCCGGGACCACCGAGGACCATGACACCCGGACCCGGGACCACCGAGGACCCTGACACCCGGACCCGGGACCACCGAGGACCATGACACCCGGACCCGGGACCACCGAGGACCCTGACACCCGGACCCGGGACCACCGAGGACCCTGACACCCGGACCCGGGACCACCGAGGACCATGACACCCGGACCCGTGACCACCGAGGACCATGACACCTGGACCCGGGACCACCGAGGACCCTGACACCCGGACCCGAGACCACCGAGGACCCTGACACCCGGACCCGAGACTACCGAGGACCATGACACCCGGACCCGGGACCACCGAGGACCATGACACCCGGACCCGGGACCACCGAGGACCATGACACCCGGACCCGGGACCACCGAGGACCCTGACACCCGGACCCGGGACCACCGAGGACCATGACACCCGGACCCGGGACCACCGAGGACCCTGACACCCGGACCCGGGACCACCGAGGACCATGACACCTGGACCCGGGACCACCGAGGACCATGACGCCCACACCAGGGACCACCGAGGACCCTGACACCCGGACCCGGGACCACCGAGGACCCTGACACCCGGACCCGGGACCATCGAGGACCATGACACCCGGACCCGGGACCACCGAGGACCCTGACACCCGGACCCGGGACCACCAAGGACCATGACACCCGGACCCGGGACCACCGAGGACCCTGACACCCGGACCCGGGACCACCGAGGACCCTGACACCCGGACCCGGGACCACCGAGGACCCTGACACCTGGACCCGGGACCACCGAGGACCATGACACCCGGACCCGGGACCACCGAGGACCCTGACACCCGGACCCGGGACCACCGAGGACCCTGACGCCCGGACCCGGGACCACCGAGGACCCTGACACCTGGACCCGGGACCACTGAGGACCCTGAGGACCCTGACACCCGGACCCGGGACCACCGAGGACCATGACACCTGGACCCGGGACCACCGAGGACCATGACACCCGGACCCGGGACCACCGAGGACCATGACACCCGGACCCGGGACCACCGGGGACCCTGACACCCGGACCCGGGACCACCGGGGACCATGACACCCGGACCCGGGACCACCGAGGACCATGACACCCGGACCCGGGACCACCGAGGACCCTGACACCCGGACCCGGGACCACCGAGGACCCTGACACCCGGACCCGGGACCACCGAGGACCATGTCACCCGGACCAGGGACCATCGAGGACCATGACACCCGGACCCGGGACCACCGAGGACCCTGACACCCGGACCCGGGACCACCGAGGACCATGACACCCGGACCAGGGACCATCGAGGACCCTGACACCCGGACCCAGGACCACCGAGGACCCTGACACCCGGACCCGGGACCACCGAGGACCATGACACCCGGACCCGGGACCACCGAGGACCCTGACGCCCGGACCCGGGACCACCGAGCACCCTGACACCTGGATCCGGGACCACCGAGGACCATGACACCCACACCAGGGACCATCGAGGACCCTGACACCCGGACCCGGGACCGGAGAAGATTATGCCAGTAAATATCTAGGCACTCAGCCAGAGGGAACCGACCGGTTTTGTAACCACAGGGAGCCACTGGGTTCCTGGCACCAGTAGCGCCGCCCCTCTCCCCGTGGCCTCGGGGTCACGGCTGCGCCCTGTGCTGGGTGTGGCCTCACTGTGGTGAATATTTGGCCCAGGAATGAGAAGGACATTATGGGAACGGGGCCCGTTTGGAGAGGAGGGGGCTGGGCGCAGAGGCGGGTACTGCCCAAGGCCCGGAAACGCGCATAGAGCTTTGCAAAGACAGAGACGGAGACGGAGAGGAAAGGAGCACGTGCCTAGCAGTGAGGACGGGCTGAGGGCGGGAGAGGCAGCAGAGCAGGGGAGAGGAAGAGGGGACGGAGACCAGAAAGAAGACCATGAAAACACAAGTAGAGGAGGCGCGGTGAGCACCAGAGCACGCATAAACCTTTAGGGCACGATGGAGTCAGAGTGGAATTTTCCATCAGAAAGCAAGAAATGGGGGCAAGCAGAGAGGAGAGGGAAACGTTCAGATGGCTCACTCTGTTGTGGAGCGGATGCGAGTGAATGACCACTGGAGCCCAGACCAAATTAAAATTTAGGGAGCCTTTATTAGCCGGGCAGCAGGACGACCCGGCGACTGCTCTGCCATTCTCCACACAGGGAGACCAGAGAGCAGCAGCGACCCTTTGTGTAGGACCGCTTTTAAGCACATTAACCACATCCGGTTTTTGCAGAACAAGTAACCCAAGACAAAACAGTTTTTCCCAAGCAACGTCAGGATCATGCCAATGACGACCATGTTATTCACAGGGTCATCCTGTTCTTCAGAAAGCTGACAGTGTTCTGGGAAAGAAGGCTACGTGCTGGGAAGGGGCCATGAGACCGTATCTCAAGGCCTGGCCTGGTGTCAGCACTGACAACTCTATCTGGGGCACAGTCCACGGCCTCTCTGGAAGCATGCTCAAAAATTCCCACTCTCCAACAACTCATGTCAGATATGTATTATTTTGTGTTAATTACGACCCGCTCTGGAATTTTGCAAAAGATGTTTTGAAACCAGGATTGGGCGGGTTTTAGGAGCATGGCGACTCTACTGGAGAGACGCCGGTACCAGCTCCCCGGGAGCTCGGGCCTTGTCCGTCTGAGGGCCACTGCTCTGTAAGAGGAGGTGAGGACGCCCTGCTAGCCCGTGGCTTCCTCTTGCTGAGTTTCGGCCTAAAGCCCAAGCCTCCAACCTCTGGCCTTGGCTCAGTGGGGAGGGCCAGCCTCTGCAGTAGCTCTGACCTGAGGACTGAGGCATGCGGAGCCTTTGCAGGTGCAGCTGGCGTGACTGGCCAGCTCTGCAGGGCACTAGAGCCTCGCGAGTTCTTGTCAGCCACCATGTCGGCGTGCACTGACCTCTGCCCCAGAGGTGAGCCCTCAGCGTGGGGTCAGGTTGCAGCTGAGCAAGTGAAAAGGAACGCGTTGTTCAGTGGAGGTGTTCCCGTCTGATTGCACCGGCCACACAGGAAAGGAGACACGAAGGCCGGCCTCCAGGAGGAAGGCCCGCGAGCCTCCACATGTGCGTGGCACCGAGTTGGGCTCCATTCGCTGGAGGTGGCCTTCTGGCTCCACTGTAACCACAGGCAAGTGGGAGCCAGACGCCCGCTCTAGGCTGGCGGGCACCTTCCTCCTCCAAACCAGACCCCTAGGTGTCAGCCCTGATGGTCTGCAGCGAGGGCACCTTCTCAGCCTCTTGTGGAGCCGAACACCAAGGGATGGTTCCGAAGGCTTGTGGTCCAGGAAGTAAGAGGAAAGTTTGTGTTCCTGAACTCGCTGAATTTTTAACTTATAAATGTTTCACCAAAAAGTTCAAAAATTAAGAATTACCTCTATTTCCATCCCTCCCCCAATTCTATTTGTCAAAATATTTTTGTTTTCCCTGGACGACGTCAATGTTTTTGGAGATTATGTATTTCCAGCAGCATCCGGAGCTGAAGGAAATGATGGCGCAGGATGTCAGAGCACTCACTGCCCCATCCTGCCTACTGGTCCAAGTGTGGGAGCCGAGCCCTCTGCCAGGGGCTGGGCCTTCTTGGACGCCGGGTCTTTGGTGGGGAAGCCATGAGAAGTTGTGGTAGGTAAGAAAGTCTTTATTGTAGGAGCTGGTGGCCACGTAGCCCAAGTAGCCATAAGACAAAACAGTTCTTCACGATAGTCCCATCCAGGCAGCCGCTCACTGGCTAGTTAACAAACACATCTTTCCCACAAAGCAGCAGGAGCCTCTGTACCCACAGCTATTATCTGAGCAGCCACACGCTGCCTCTAGACCTACAGCTTTACATAGGAGCTGCATCTGGGCCCTGCCGGCCCTGGCAGCCTCAGTAGCCTCTCCCTCGCAGCCTCTCCAGTCTTTCCAGCCTTACATCACAGCAGCACCAGCTCTGAGCTTCGTCTGAGCTTTCTAGTGAACCGTACCCAGCACGGCCAGGGGTGAACCTGAGGATCGGTGGTGAAGGATTAAAGAAAACAGACAAGAGAATACAGTTGGGGCCAGGTGATCACTGTGCCTGAATGAGGAAACAGTGACCCTGCCTGTAAGCAGGATCTTTATTTTATAGTCAGATCACACAAAGCAAAACAAGGGCAAGATGTTTACAATGTTCTTGCGAGTTTCAAATCTGCTTCTTTCCTGTTGTTGCCATTCTCTGCTTTGTTTAGGCAGCACTTGCTTCTCACACAACCCCCACTCCCCACCCCCCCTGCAGCCCACATCCCTTAGCTACCTAGGACTACATGGTCAGACTATAAGATCAAGCTTACAACCATAGCCTTTTGGAACTTGTATGTGGCTCTGCCACAAGTCAGTCCGAGGCTTGATCCTGTCCGAACGCTGTAGCCGCTCTCCGCATCTAGCTTCTCTCTCTCACATCGCTTCACATTGCAGCAGCACCAGCACACTGGCTGGTCAGTACCATGTATTATCCACTTAGACAAAAGAGGCTTCTTTCCACGCAGTGACCGTGCCGTGTACCTGCATCTGTGCATGGCCCTTGGACACGCTGATTAAGATTCCCATGCTCGGAGTGGCCTTGGCCATCTGGTGTATTAATAACAAGACCTTCACACTCTAATTGGCCTTGACTATCCAGTGACTCTGGCATGGTTCCCACACAGGAACGAGTCCTAGACAGGAGCTGGGTAGGCCTGGCTTAAGAGCAGAGCCAAGTCTTAAAACCAAACCACTCTCTTCCTCCCTAGGAAAATTGTTTCCTGCATCCATTAAATCCATCTACGAGGCTACTTATCACCCCTGCACCATGGACTGCAGGGCACCATGAAGAGGCCAGGCCATGACTGCACTCGGTTCTAGAGCAAATCAGACCCAGGGCAGTTTCTACAGGACCCTCACATTGGCAACCTCGGGCTTCCACTCCCCCCATACCCCACCCCCTCCCGCCCCCGTCTGGAACTCTGGGACCAGCTGCTGAGGGAGGTCTGGGAATAAGCGTGTCAGGGACACTCAGAAGGATGCCTGTCTGCTCTGAGTTACCTCCTAATTCTGAGAGTGGATACCAAACAGGCCGTTACTGCCTGTTGCCCCTAAGCCAATAGCAGGCTGACTCTTTAGGGGCGCTCACTGGTCAGGTAGGGTGGTCTGCAGGAGCAGGGAGAGCACCTTGAAAAACTGCTCTGACATTTCACTTTAAACGAACTCTTATCCTGGGTGAGGGGTGGGTGGGGGTCTAAGGCTAGTGAGTGCCCAGGCTCTGCCTTCTTCCCTGTCCTCGCACAGATACCCCACCCTCTCCCCACCCCAAACGCTGTCTCCCTGAAGGTAGGGCCTGACCTTGGTCTGGGCTCCCGGCTGCCTTATCTTTGGGGCCTACTCTCCTCCTTGTAACACGCCCTCAGTTTCCCAGGGTCTGTAAGAAAATCTCTCCATGACATCAAAACAGTTTAACCCGTTCCAAACACCTTAACCCAAGCATGTCAAATTCACGGCCCGTGGGCCGCATGCCTCATTTATGTGGCCTGTGTTAGCCTTTGAGTTTGACATGCTTGGCTTAACCTATTCCTGGAACCAGAAAATAGTCAGCATTTACAGAAACAATGTCAAATGCAAGGTGGGCAGGTTGCAATGCCCACTGTTACAATGCTATCTGGCCATTCTGCTTCCTCCAGAAAATTGCCTTTCCCTACCTACCAGGCTTAGTCGTGAAAACTATTTGGAGTAGGTACACACGGCTCATGTAAGAGATCTTCATTAAGTCTGATCTAAGAAATAAAGGAATTGTTTGTTTCTGTCTAGGTCACACATCTAAATCCATTTAATTAACAATTAACCATTGGTAAGTGCCTAGCATGGGTCAAACACTCTATGCCTTTCCGTCTGCCCGTCTCAGTCTGCCTACTTGGGAGATACAGCCACTCCCAAGGTCTCCCAGAGCCAGGCCACAGGATCACATCTACAGACATACTAACTGGCCGTTCGCAGGCATCTATTGAGCACATACTGTGGGGCAGGTCCCAGCGTGAGCACTTGAGTCTCACCTCAATCATGTTGTGAAATGCAGGACCTCAAGGCCTGATCTGACCTCTCACCAAAAGAACATCTCTGCCTCTCTGACTTATGGGAAAAGAATTCCTTTCACCAAAAGGCCTTGAAATGCTGCTTCAGGTGGTAAGACCACAGACAGCCAGAGCACCCAGCACAGTGGCTCCGTAAGCAGCACGGACAGAAAGCAGAGCAGCGGTTGATTACTGGGTGCCCTCCCAGCCTCTATGACCAGCATCACCACTGTCATTTGACAATGGAGTTATAGTATTTATTATGTACTAGAGGCCCAGTGCACGAATTTGTGCACGGGTGGGGTTGGGCCTGCCCACCCACCCCAATCGGGTGGGGGGGGCTGAACAGGGGCAGGGCCAGCTGGTGGGAGGGGCTTCAGGAGGTTGGCCAGCCGGCCCTGCCCCACCCACCCCCCTCGAACTCCCAGTGGAACTCCTGGTGGAGGGGACAATTTGCTTATTAGGCTTTTATTATATAGGATGGAGTAAGAAATACAGAATAATAAATTAATATATTAGAATCCAGGTTAAGTCTGTTTCCAAATTTTACATAGAATTTATTGTCATCCATGTATTGTGATTACAAGTTGAATAAGATTCAAATTGCGCCCATCGATAGAGAACAAGATGATGGTTATCCCAGCGACTGGGGATAAATAGGAGCGTCCCCGCTGTTGACTCCCTAGTAAACTGGCCGGACCCAGGACTGGATTCCCAGTGAAACCCTAATGTGACGTGACCAGCCGGGCTCTCTCCCCCTGAAACGCCGTCCCCCAAATCAGCCCCTGCAGGGTGTGTGGGGCCGGCTTCGGGACTGTGTGCATCCTCCTGGTGTGCAGTGGGCCTCGGGTGCTCCACGTCGGCTTGGGGCCGGGTGCAATCTTGGGGGTTCCAAGCCCGTGTGTCCTTCACCGGCGTCCTCTAGCGGCGCCACCCTGGAGGCTTTTAGGGGGTGACCCGTGCCGCCAGGGGTGGCCTCGTGGAGCTGAGAGTCTCGGCCCCTCGCGCCCTCTTCCAGACATGAAGTGAGTCCCTCTTACAGGAGTCAGGTCTGACGGTCTGGCAGGCCTGCCGCGGGGGGTGCGGGGCCTTGTTGGTTGGGGCGGGGGGGGGGGGGGGGGGGGGGGGAGGTGAGGGGGTAGAAGGCAGGAAGGACGCCCCCTCTGGATGTCCCCGGACGGGCCACCAAGTGAGAGGTGAACAGGATGGTGCACACGGGCGGGCTACACAGCCACCCAGACGGTGGGTAGGGAAACACGGATTTTATTAGGGAGAGGGCTGGGGGGGGGGGGGGGCTGTCCGACGGGAGGGGCTGCCCAGCAGCAGCCAGGGGACACGGGCGGTGCTGGCAGCCGGGCTGGGTGCCCTCTCACACGCAGTCGCTGGCGGGACACTGGCAGGGGCCTGGGGCTGAGGCACCAGGTGTGCGAGGGGTGCCTTCCGCACAGTGTCCGTCCTGTGCGGCCTGCCGCCAGGTCAGCGGCGGCTCCGGCCCGTGTGCTCCGGGGAAGCGGCCCCGGCGTCAGGGGCCGTGTTGCCTGCGGTCCCCGCAGCGGGCTCCCTGGCTGGCCATCTGCTCCCAGCGGCGCTCTGCCCCCTGCACCGGCTCCGGCCCGGGGCCCGCGGCCTTGGTGAGCTTTCCCCAGGGCGCCTTGGGCTGGGGAAGGGGCCAGACTAACCCATCGTCTTCCCAATTCCTCACGGGCTGGTGCCGGCCTCCCCCATCACCCCTCCCTGCGTCCTCCCGCAGCCCCACCCTGGTGCCTACTCCCGCTCCCGCTCCCGCCCGCCTGGCCCGCCGGAAAGCCGGCCTTCCTGCCCGCGGTGCGGAGGGGAAGGGCTCGCCCGGGCTGCTGGGAAGCTGTCCTTTCCCGACCCAGTTAACCTTGGGGAGCTCGCTCCTTCCTCTGGTTAACACTGTGAGAGTAACAGGTACTGCTTCCTGCCACAGAAGGTATGTGGGTGGCTGCCATTTTGGCTCCATGACTTGCACTCCCCTGGGGGCCGCCATTTTGAAACAGCAAAGGTCAACCCCTTCCTTTTTCCTTTGAATTAGCCAATCGGGCAAGAGTGTGAACCCAAGCTCTGGCCAATCAGAGGAGGGGCAGATGACGTGTGTAAGGGGTAAACCCGAGTGAACACCCGCAGCCCCCGGGGTGTGCCCCGCCTGCAGGAGGAAAGATGCTGCCTGGGTGCCTGGCCCCAGTGTCCTCTAGTTCTGCCAGGACCCTGGTTTGGGGACTCACCTTCTTTCTAACGCCTAACTAGCCGCTCACTGTAACAATAGGGTAGAAGCATAAGGGACACTGGAAGTCAACTGGCCCACTGACCAGCCCAACATACCCACGTGCCTTTGGGTCAGCAGTTCTGCCAAAAGCTCAGGGGGTTGCTGAGTCCACCCCTGATGCCACCATGCAGCTCCTTCTCCAGAAAGTGCCACGTCCGCAGGGTACCGCTGGGAAGGAGGGCACGGCCCTGCACTGAAGACCAGAGAGATGCACAGCTGTCTGGGCTCTGGACACGACTGAAGGTAGAGAAGGACAAGGCAAAGCTGCTGTAGAAACATCCAGAAAAACTGAAGCCTTAAAAGTAAGGCCAATGCCTTCCTTACCCACTCCTGGGACCTTGAACTACAAGATCCGGTGGTTGGCTCTCAAGCCACATCATCCCTTACTCACGCTGAACCTGTGATGTGTCACAATGCCTACGCAAGCCGCCTCCCAGGGTCTGCACACAGCTCACTCGGTCCTGAGCTCAGCCCACTCAGCTAATCCTCCTTTTTCTGTGTAAAGCCCAGCATTTAAAGGACTTCTCACTTATTGTTAAATACAAGCCCTGGGCAGTGGCTCAGCTGCTTGGAGCATTGTCCTGTGCACGGAAAGTTTCGGTTCCCAGTCAGGGCACATACCCAGGTTGAGGGTTCAATCCCCGGTTAGGGTGCATGGGGAAGGCCACCAATGTATGTTTCTCTCTCACATACATATTTCTCTCTCCCTTTCTGTCTCTGTAAAAAAAAAAAAAAAAAAAAGAATGAATGAATGAAAACATTATCCGGTGAGGATTTTTAAAAAGAGCAAGGCGACATCCAGGTGACCCACTTGGCAAAGGCTGACCCTCTGCCACCCAGAGTGAGGAGCGGGCCAGCGTCCCCTCCCAGGACTGCTGAGCCGAGGTCAGCCTGACGGCATGTCGCCCGGCACCACAGTGTCCAGAGGCCCGTGCTGGCCCAGGCCCGTCTTGACAAATGAGAACGTGCGATGACAGTGCCCACCCGAGACTCGGCACTGGCACAGAGGTGTGGCCCTACCTCAGCCCACGTGGTTTTCAGACCTAGTCTTGACCTTTCCTGTGACTCAACCCAAACCTCTCCCTGCCTGTGTCACCATGTTCATTTCCATGCGGAGCTGACCGCCGCTGAGCTTGCCTGGGTCACGCTTTAATTTACTCGCACCGTCTGTGTCCGTCCGCTACTGCCAGGTCCCCCGGCGCGCAGGCGCCCAGCAGGCGCACGCCCGGTCCCTGCAGCAGCGGAGCCTGACGCGGGGCCTCCCCTGGGCACAGTGCCGTTGTTCATCGGCTGGGCCTCTCCCTCTCAGTGGACATGAGCAATGGCGCGTCTAACTCAGTGTCATCTTACATTTGAAGAAATGCACATATTGGAACAAATGAATGAAGTCGTGCTTTCTTTTGGCGCTCTCCAGGTTTGGTCTTCTTTGGAAATACAAAGAAATGGAAAACCTTTAAATGAGTGTCTATATGTGCTGGGACTCTTCTGCGAACAAGGATGACAGATTGACCAAGTGAATGACCTTGTCCCGCCCTGGAGTGGGATGTGCTGAGTGCTCCAAGGGAGGTAGGTGTTGGGGTGCAGCCGGAGGAGGGGCCACGCAGGCCCGGGAAAGCTTCCCGAGGGAGGGGTGCTGGCCAGGGGTTACTGACACATTTATGGGCACCCCGTGCTCCTTTCACACTCATCTCGGGACCCTCACGTGAGCGCTGTGAAATCACCCCACCTTAGAAATCAGAGGATCAGAGGAGTTAAATTAATCGCCCCAAACACATGACTGGTAAGTGGCAGAGTGGGGTGAGGGGGTGGCATTACACTCAGGCCTTCTGGCTCCTGGATCCTCACTGTTTACCTCGTTAGAGCTGAACCAGCAGCTCAGCGCCCTCCTCAAGGGTCCCTCACAGGTGTGCGCCCACATGCTGCCCCTCTTCTCTGGGCTCCCAGGGCAGGCCCGCGGATCTTGTCTTTGATCTGTTTGGGGTTTTAGGGCAACTAGAGAAACCAGACTTAGTCTCCACTCCTGGGGCCCAGCCTGAGAACCAGTGGCCACACACACACAATCAGACCACCCTGTGTGTACAGTGGGCGGCGGCCTGTGTCACCAGCTTGACATCGATGGCACATGTTTGCCTTGACAAGTGCGTCCTGCTTTTTCAAATATGTGCAGCACCTCGGGCCACACCCTGGAAGGAATGTGAAGACTGGCCACGGTGGAGTCGCTCCGTTTTTAGCTCAGGACCCACCTGAGTCCGGGCCTTCAAGGTCTTTGTGATTTCCTCTGCCTTTCCCGTCCCACGCTCGCCCAGAGTGCCATGTGATGACTCACCTGACCACCAGCAGGTCCTTCCCGAGGACACGAATGCCAGTTGCTGTGTGTGGCCCTGCCACGCAGTGGACAGCCACATAGACAGCTGCTGCCCGCAGGATGCCTGGTGGCAGGAAGCTCATGGGCATTGCTCTCAGGCAGCTGCAAAAGTGTGAAATGCCTCCGTGTTCTGCACCCTCCTTCGGAGCCTTAAACAAATTCGTGGAGCTTTCAGCAGCGACCTTACCATCAGTGATGTGACCATACAGGACAGCAAGCGAGGTACACTCTGGGTGCACCCCTGAGCAGACCGCACGGCCCGCTCTCGCCCCTGCTCGTGCCCGCAGCTTGCTGTGGACACACTATTTGTGAATGGAGCTGAGGTGTAAGGCAGTGTTGGATACTGGATCACAGAGCCTGCAAGTATTTTAAAAAGCAGAACCCAGTGGCAAAGTCAAATAAATACCATGAATGTCACAGTGGATGAGAAGTGGCCATTAGAAAAATTTGTTTCTGGTAAAATTTGTTAAACTGACATAAATGAAGATTAATTAGAATTACATATTCAGCATGTGAAAAGAAATAATGGGGTGGGAACGTAATGACAGTAAGAACGCGCGCGCACAAACACAGGTCTAGGCAACCATGGAAACAGTATCCATAGCAACGAATGGCCTGGCCAAGAGAGGTGTTTCCAGGTTGCCTGTATCTTCCTGATGCAAAGTCTTGATGCGCCCTCTAGTGGCCATGGCTGTGCAGAGGCCTGAGAGAGGCCTGCGCCCCTCCTGGGTGCTGCAGGGGCACCAGCCCCCTGCTTGTCTGGCACCTGTGGGCACTGAGCACAGCATATGTCCACAAACAGCTACCACTTTCCATTGAACCTTAGACTCCATTTGCTGGAAAACATACTTTATTCCGTTCACCAGTAAGAAAGAAACAAAGTCAGCTGTACGGACATGTCATTGATTGTAAGAGGTGTCCCCACTTAAGAGATGTGAAATGTGCCCAACCGGTGTGGCTCAGTGGATAGAGCGTCGGCCTGAAGACTGAAGGGTCCCAGGTTCGATTCCGGTCAAGGGCATGTACCTTGGTTGCGGGCACACTCCCAGTAGGAGGTATGCAGGAGGCAGCTGATCGATGTTTCTCTCTCATCGATGTTTCTAACTCTCTATCCCTCTCCCTTCCTCTCTGTAAAAAAATCAATAAAATATATATTTTTTTTAAAGAGATGTGAAATGTAAAGGTTACCACACTTCTTGAATGTTGCTGGGTCATTTCTGGAGCTTTCTTTCCTCACATAGCAGCTACCCCGTTCGTTCATTCATTCAACCACATTGATTTGTTCTGCACACATTCAGTAAGTGCCCACACTGGGCCAGGGTGGGAGCGGCTGCCCTGCCTTTGGGGCTCTTGTTCTAGTAGCTGCAGGATTTCTAATGGTCTTTGCCGCCCTCACATTCTGTGGGTCAGTATCTTTCACTCTGTAGAGTGAAAATAGACAGAGGAAAGAACACCGGTACCAGAAAGAAAGTCAGAAAACCTGGCTTCTATCTGCTTTCCCCTTTCAGACAGCGTGTGCTCGCTCTGTCGTAGTTTCCCCTTTATGAAATGGGTGGGATTATTGTCTGTCCTGCTGGGTCACCGATAAATCAAGAAACAGCTCTTTTTCTCCTGGCACAGTTGTTCGCTCTCTGCGATGAGTCGGAAATCAGCGCAGCCATGGAAAGTGTCCATGGCCACCAATGGTCCCGTCTTTCTTTCCTGCCCCCGAGTCAGAAAGGTTCCAGAGCTTTTCTTGTCTCCTGAGGTATTAAGCAGTATCACTTTATGTATATAAACGTCTAATCCAGAATAATAGCAACTCTTTTTTCTATTGTCCAGTATAGAGCTTCTTGCTCCCCACTGGACAGTCTGCAGGAGGCTGGTGTCTGACCCTTGCCCAGCAAACAGAGCTGCAGGAGATGGCTGGGTATCTGCCAGGCTAGGGGGTAGGAGAGGACGCTGGGCTGGGGACCTGGTGCTTAAGTTCGGGGCAAAGGCTATGGAAGAGTTTCCAGCACACTAGGTGTGGGCCATGCTAGAAAGCAAGCCAGTGTGGCTTGAGTTAGTCCTGTGTTACATGGCCACCTACGGTGTGAGCTGAAACCATTGCTGCAACCCCAGGGTTCCCAGCAGGTGTGGAAGAAGGCCTCATTGCACCAGGGAGCTGCAGGTGAGCAGTTTCAGTGATGGCTGTGGGGGGGAAAGGGGTCTCCACAGAACCCATGAACACTCAGGAAGAGTCGGCTTTAAGTACATGCCAGTCCCAGCAGGTGCAAACCTTTTACCATCATGCCAGGCAAGAAACAACTCTAGTTTTCAGTCTCTAACTCTTCCCCCTTCTACTCAGACTTGGAGGGTCAGGAACCATCATTAGCAGGATAGGAGGGAACAGACACATAACATAGCAGAAGAGGAGCCGAGTCCACGTCCCCCATCTGCCCCACCTCCCACCCCGTCTGCCCCAGGAAAACACTAGCTGGAGGATTTAACTTTGGAACTAGTCATCAAGTCTCTGAGTTGACGCTTTAGTTGGTAATGGACTTTAGCACCTAAGAGATCAGAAAAGCTTTCATGCTGCCCATGTTTTCATCTTGGAACAGGGAAGACGGCCCACTGAGCAGGTAAGGAGACAGCGGGAGAATGAGGCTGAGTGGCTGTGTGACCACAACCTTTAGGTTGTGCTGGGGCTGACCAGCAGACCCTGAGTGACAGATGAATGGATTACTCTGAGACAATGTTTGCAGTGAAAGAGAGGGCTAAGGGACTGCCTGGCTAAAGGAACCAGACAGCCTCAATTGCCTGCCTCGTTAGGCTTTTATTATAGCAGCAGTTTGAGATAAAGTTTATCTTTTAGATATAATCAATAGGGTAAGTAATATTGGGAGGACACAAGTATTTATAATGTCCTTTAACCCTTTGCACTTGCTTGCTTTTTTCTCGATTCCTTTATTCTAATGCTAACCGTGTCAAGTCACACTCGACATCCGAGTGCAAAAGGTTAAGCAAGAACCCCTAAAGATTAAGGATCAGGATTTCAGCAAACACCCTGGGGTCTGCACGTGCACAGACTTGTTTGGAAAGGTCAGGAATAATTAGGGGCCCCGCCTTCAGCACTCCCCTAAGTCGGAATTCCAATAAACAGGACAGGCAGCCTTCCACACACTTCCCTTTTCTCGGAATGTCCGCCTTACAAACTTTGCAACCAAGTCTCATGTGCTCCCCAACTAGGTCATGCTATTCCACACACCACATGGGCGCTTGAGTGTATGTGTACATGTGCGTGTGTGTGCGCACATGTGTGTTGTGTGTGCATGTGTGTGTGTGTGTGTGTGTGATCCAGCAGCCAGCTTTGGGAGTTTGGAATCAGAAATCCCGAGCATGACGGAAATGTGTCTCTTCAGGCTGTCACCTGACCTGGTCTGATGCAGTTGGTCATAGGCTGGTCTGCAGACGTTCAACAGTCCATCATTCACAGCTAAATATCTTGTTCTCAGGAAATGTGTGCGCCAAGATGAGCACGTGCTGCCAGTCTCCTCTCCGAAGCCCATGGTCTGTGCTGCCACAGAGCAGCCATTGGCCACACGCAGCAATGAGCACTGAGGAGGTGGCCCAACTCAGATAGGCTCTTAAGAACACTACACACCAGACTTCAAATGCTTAGCACCAAAATATCTCATTAATGATGTTTATATTTAGAGAGAGGGGGAAATGGCGGCCAAATAGGCAGAACTTCTTGCACCTCCTCCCAGAGCCAGACTGGAAATAAAACTAACGTGGAGAGCATACACCCGGGATTACCAACTGCGGTCCAGCTGAGGAGACACGTCAGGAAGGACAGAAACCACCTGGAGACCGGTAGGAAGAACGAGGTCGTGAGAGGAGCTGACCCAGCTCCCAGGGGCGGCAGGGGCCCGAGAGGAGGGACCTCCGGGCTCCTGGAGGCTCTGTTCCCTCAGAAGATGGAGGCCTGGAGCCAGGCCGGCTGCACAGCCCGGAGCACCAGAGCTGAGACCAGGCCCACGCAACATCCAGCCGTGAAAGGCGGCAGGGCTGCTGGCCGCGGGGAGTCTGGAGCTGGTCAGAGAGAAAGCCGCAGTTTCTTTTCTTTTTTCTTTTTTCTTTTTTTAAACCTAGAACCCAGGAGTTGCATTTGCAGCTACACACCAGAGGCTTCGGTGCAGGGAGGGCGGACTCGAAGTGCCTAAGGAGACGCGGGGAGGGAAGCATTGTGGGCAGTCGTGGAAAAGCAGCAGCCAGGAGTCCTGCATTTGGTCATAAGGGCCATTTTTCCTGAGAGGAGCCAGCCCCTCCCAGCTGCCTCAGGGCAGGAAAAGGAAAACCGCTCCCCAGGTGATACAGCCCGCCCCCCACCTCCACCCCCCCCACCCCCACCTCCCCCCACCCTCAGGAGCCCTGCCTGCCACACCCTGCAGGGCGACCCTTTCAGAAGAAACAAGAGCAGAGGCAAGTCTGTGGGTCTGAACATCTCCGGAGCATCAGTGACTGGATTGAGGGAGGGGCCATCTGTCCCACTATCCCGGGAACCTGACTGGTACTTTCCCGCACGGAGAGCTGATAGAAACCAGGTCTCCAGCCCATCCCACTGGGTTGCATACAAGGATCTCTGCCCAGCCGAGGGCAGCGTGAGATTTGGGGCCACTTGCTCTGGGAGTAGCTCTGGGTCGGGAAACACCCACCACATTCCCTGAAGCCTGAACAGCACCTCCCGCACCTAAAGGCCTTTCAGAAACAGACTTCTGAGCGGTTCAGATGGACAGCTGGCTGACAGGCAAAGCGGGCAGAGGTGGAGCCTGGGGAACCAAAGGAAGTTTGCTGACCAGCCCCAGGCCCCTTGCTGCTAACAAACCTGCTTCGGAGGGCAGACTGCCCCTCCTGCTGGCAGCCAAGGCCTGTGGAGACAGGCACAAACTTGGAGCTTCAGGCAGGTTGCTGAAAGCGAAAGGAGGACAGTGTCTGACGGTGGTTACCAACGAAATATCTCAAGGAAAGCCCAGAATTGGCAGACAGAACAGTCAGCCAAGGTCATCAGAAGAGCAGCACCCAAAGGGAGCTGCATGGGGCACTAAACTCGGCTGAAACAAACGCCACTTCACTTTTTTATTCTCTTCTCACTTTTTCCTTTTCCGTTTTTAATTTTTTTCTCTTTCCTTTCTTTTTTCTTTTTTAAATTTAGCTTCTTTACCTATCTGCTTTATTGATGTTATTATTCTAGCCTCTGTTGTTTCGTTCATATATCTAAGTTTCCTCTTCCCTTCTCCTACTCAATCTTTTTTTTTTTCCTGCTCTCTTTTTCTTTTCTCTTGCTTTATCATCTTTCTTCCTTTTCTTCTTTTAGGTCTATCTGCTTTATCCTCTATTTTTCTTTTCAAAATTCTTTTCTTTTTTTCTTCTTCATTTTAAATAATTTCTTTCCCCTATTCCCTTAATTTTTTACTTTTATTTTCTTTATTTCAGCTCTGCACCTACATATTCCTTTTTCTTCCCTTATCCTTTTATCTTTTTTCTTTTCTTTTTTGCATTGTTTTTGTTTTGTTGTTGTTGTTATTTTTCTCATGTTCTTTCTTTTCTTCTATCAGTCTTGCTCTCTTTTCTCTTTCCTAATTCTCTCTTATCTGTAGGTTGCTTTTATTGTTGCTGTAGGGATCTTGTGTATGTTTTTGTTTTGTTTCTTTTCTTTTGCATTTTGTTGTGTTGTATTTTATTCTGTTCTGTCAGCACTTCCAGAATAGCTCACACGGCATAGTCGGGGGTGAGCCACATAGTCAGCCACACTGAGAGGAGATTCCATCCATAAACAGGACAATAACATTCAAGACCAACTACAACAGGAAAACCCAAGTAACTCAAGCAAGAGACTTTCCTAGAAATCCCAGCTCAGGAGATCTAAGAGACTGCACCACTGCGTCCCACAAAAAACCTGCTACCTAAGACCACCCCACAAAGTCTTGGAGGCATAGCTGATTGATCTAATACATAGAACAAATATAAAGGAACAACTAAAATAGGGAGACAAAGAAACAACCCCCAAATGAAAGAAAAGGTGGAATCGCCAGAAAAGAAACTAAATGAAATAGAGGCAAGCAATTTGTCAGAAAAAGAATTCAAAGTAATGGTAATAAGAGTGCTCAAACAATTCAGTGAGAACTACAATCAATTTAATGAGAATTATAAAGGACTTACTAAGAACTACAACAACATGAAAAGAGAGGTTGAAACAATAAATAAGAATCATTTGGAAATGAATGACATAGCTGAAATAACACCCTGGAAGAATTCAACGTAGACTAGAATAAGCTAAGAACTGAATCCATGAGTTAGAAGGCTAGCAGAACAAAACACCCACTCAGAGCAACAAATGGAAAAAATAAATAAAAAGCAGGAGGAGAGTTTAAGGAAGCTTTGGAACAACATGAAACATAACATCATTCACATCATAGGGGTACCAGAAGGAGAAGAATCCAAACAAGGAAGAGAGAACCTATTTGGAGAAATAATGGCAAATTCAGGAAACACAGAAAGTCCCGATCAAGATGAACCCCAAAGACCCACACATAGGCACATCATAAAATGTCAAACATTAAAGTGAAAGAAAGACTCTTAAAAGCAGCAAGAGAGAGACAAAAAGTTACCTACCAGCTCCTATTAGACTGTCAGCTGATTTCTCATTAGAAGCAGTAGCATCCTAATATAAAAAAAATCACTTCTGGAGGTTTTTAAGGGAGAGATGGACAGCAAGACAATCATAGTATCAACAAATGACAAGTGCTGGTGAGGATGTGGAGAAAAGGAACCCTAGTGCACTGCTGGTGGGAATGCAGACTGTTGCAGCCACTGTGAAGAACAGTATGGAGTTTCCTCAAAAAGCTAAATCTGGAACTGTCATTTGACCCAGTGATCCCACTTCTAGGAATATATCCTAAAAGACTTGAAATACCAATCAGAAAGAATGTATGCACCCCTATGTTCATAGCAGCACAACTTACAATAGCTAAGATCTGGAAGCAGCCCACGTGCCCATCAGTAGATGAGTGGATAAAAAAGCTGTGGTACATTTACACCATGGAATACTATGCAGCAGTAAAATAGAAGAATCTCTTACCCTTTGAGACAGCATGGCAGGACCTGGAGAGTATCATGCTAAGTGAAATAAGCCACTTAGAGATAGACAAATATCACATGATCTCACTCATATGTGGAATCTAATGAACAACATAAACTGATTAACAAAAAAAAGATCAGAGACATAGAAGCATCAAACAGACCATCAAACCTCAGAGGGAAGGTGTGTGGTGGGGGGGATGGGGAGGGAGAGATTAACCAGAATTTATATGCATGTATGCATAACCCATGGATACAGACAGTAGTCTGGCAAAGGCTGGGAGGGGTGGGTGCAGGACAGAGGGGGTCAATGTGGAAAAACAACAACAAAGGGGACATCTGTAATACTTTCAACAATAAAAATAAATTTAAAATAATAATAATAATGTTTATAATTATTATTCTTTGAAATTATATTATTCTGGATACACTGGGTTAAATAAACATTTATTAAAATTAAATATACCTGTTGCTTTGTATACTTTTAGTGTTATTACTAAACAATTTTAAGTTCCATATAACTCAGTTATGTTTCTACTGGTCAGCATGGCCACGGGCATGCGCCGCAGGTCACAGGGGCTGGGTGCTTCTGCTCCGGCACGTGACCCAAGCCCGCGGTGAGTCACCTGAAGAAGGCAGATCCTGGAGGCGGCATCTGGGTTGGGGAGAGAATATTCCCTTCTTCGGGGTGGGAAAGCGCAGGTGCGCGGGAAGCTGGCCTGAAGCTCAGAGCGGCTGGCAGGCTGACGGAGAAGCAGTCAGGAGAAGCTGGGGGCGGGGGGTGTTGGGCCGGAGTCTGTGCAGATCTGTAACTCTGTCCTCCGTCCCTAACTCGTGAACGGCGGGCAGCAGCAGGATGGGGTCTGTGCCCCGCTCACCTGCCCTGGGCACCCGCCCCGCCTGGTCCGCTGCCCGTGGCCTTGCGTGCAGTGACCTCATTTCTAGCAATCCATCCAATTCTCCGCTGGGGAAAGAGCTCTGTAAATAAGAAACCTTCATCACAACTTATTATCTTAACAAATACTGGAAGGAGCATAAACACCCAACAGGAAAAACTGTAAGTTACGGACTGCGCGCCTCATACACCATGGGGACCCACTCAGACTCCATGAGGCCTAGGAAGACCACAGAGTCATAGTAATGTTCCCAAAAAGGAATACAGGAAAACAGGCACGCAATTGGTGACAATAAATACAACACCCATCAGAACACCCTCCGAAAACTTTATAAAAAAAAAAGAACCATATTTGTATTAGTCAGGGTTCGAGAGAGAGAGAGAAAGAGAGAGAGAGAGAGAGAGAGAGAGATATTTATTGCCCCATGGGGAGCAAGAAACTCTATATGGGATAATAGAAAAGAGATTTGGTGTTATTTTGATTAAACATTTATACACACAAAACAGAAGAATCCATGAAATCACTCAAGAAGAATCATCTAGATATGCATAGATATATGTGTGTGTATGTGTGTGTGTATATATGTATGTGTGTGTGTGTGTGTGTGTGTGTGTGTGTGTATATATATATATATATATATATATATATATATATATATCTTTATGCACTGAGTGGCCAGATTGTTATGATCTCTGAACGCATAATAATCTGGCCACTCAGTGTATATCCTATATAATAAAAGGCTAATATGCAAATTGTCCCCTCAACCAGGAGTTCAACCAGCAGGCAGGCTGGCCAACTGCCTATGTCCCCTCCCCCTGGCAAGGCTGGCAAGACCCCACCCATGCACGAATTCATGCACCAGGCCTCTAATATATATATACACACACACACATACATACACACTGAGTGGCCAGATTATTATGCGTCCAGATATCATAATAATCTGGCCGCTCAGTGTGTGTGTGTGTGTGTGTATATATATATATATATATATATTTGCAGCCAGACGCCCAGGGAAGCGATGCTGCTGCAGCTCAGGTCTGAAAGCATCTGGAGGCAAAATCCCTCTTCTCCAGGGAGGCCAGTCTTTCCCCTCAGGGCCTTCAGACGGGCGGTGGAGCGGGATCTGCCTCACTCAGAGTCGGACGGGGCTCCATGGCCCAGCCAAGCTGGTGCCTGCCATCACCCATCACAGTGCCCTGGAGCCGACACTCTCTAACTACTTTCCTGTGTTTTCCAAAGTGCATGTGACAAACCAGTTCACTCTTATGACAGAGAAAGGCCTGTAAACACACGTGAAAACAGCTTCCTCATGAGGCCCCTTTGCACAGCTCCCGCGCTCTCCACGCCTCTGCTTCGACCCTTGTCATCCAGCCCAGAAGGGGTCTTCCCTTGCTAACAGTCAGCAACCAGGTCTTACTCCTCCATCACTCTCCCTCAAGCATGGGAAACGCTTCTTTAAAAAAATATATACATTTTTATTTATTTCAGAGAGAAAGAGAGAGGGAGGGAGAGAGAGAAATATCAGTGATGAGAGAGAATCATTGATCGGCTGCCTCCTGCACGCCCCACACTGGGGATCGAGCCCACAACCCCAACGTGTGCCCTGACCTCCTGGTTCAAAGGTCTATGCTCAACTACTGAGCCATGGTGGGCAGGCTCTTTTCTTAATTAAGAACCTCAAAGGTTACCTCCTGGAGGAGACAATCTTCAGAGGAATTTCAGGAACTGGGATTTTAGGAAACAAGAGAAACAAGCAGGAACCTGCCTAATGGCATTAATTTCAGCCCAGGCGATAAGCTGATTCCCAAGGAGCACCCTCCGGAGAGGAGCAGCTGTGGGTGAGTGGAGGGAGCCAATGTTCTAGTTCCTTTATGAAAATCAACTTGACAAGCTTTTCCTACCTGTTGAAATTGTCTAAAAATTGTTATCAGTACTTTGATTTCTCTAATGTTTTCTGCAATTCCTTTCAGTTTTAATTTATTGTTGTTCATGTTTTATCATCTCTTGCTAAATGTAATGTTGGTATATCTGCTCTGCTTATTTCTGATAAGTTCACATAAGTGGATGGAATTTCTATAATTTCTTTTTCTTTTTTTTAATCCTCACCCAAGGACATTCTTCATTGATTTTCAGAGAGAGAGATGAGAAAGAAACATCAAGCAGCTGCCTCCTGCACGCCCTGACCAGGCATCAAGCCCGAAACCTAGGCATGTGCCCTGACTGGGAATGGAAACCACGATGTTCCTACCAACTGAGCCACACCGCCACAGGCTGGAAATAAGTTTTCAAATGTGAAAAATGATGCTCTCAAGGCACAATTAAAATTTCACTTTAGAATGATGTCAATTGCTTGATTTATACCTATTTAAAGTATGGGATGACTACCTGTGATACTGTGTGTAAGTTCTTTTTAAAAATATATATATTTTATTTCTTTTTTACAGAGAGGGATAGAGAGTTAGAAACATCGATCAGAGAAACATCTATCAGCTGCCCCCTGCACACCCCCAAATGGGGATGTGCCCGCAACCAAGGTACATGCCCTTGACCGGAATTGAACCCGGGACCCTTCAGTCTGCAGGCCGACGCTCTATCCACTGAGCCAAACCGGTTAGGGTGTAAATTCTTGATAAAGAACTTAAACTCTGCCAAACATAAAAGAAACTGATTTTTGGAACAATACGCAAGGGAGGAAACAAAGATGCCCAAGCATTGCCTGGACCTTAACGCTTGGTTCTGTGTCTTTCTTAACGAGCCCCCTTCTGTGGTAGCCCAGGCGCTTGGACTCTCCGCACTTTAAAGGCCACTTACTCCAAGCGCCCACCAAAAGCCAGACGTCCTGTCCCTCTCGGCACAAGGCTTTCCAGTCGCTGCCTTAGGACTCCAATGGCAGGGCAAGCTGGGGGCGAGGACAGAACACGGGGAGCCTGGGTGTCTGGCTGCTCAGAGAGGAAAGACGTTCCGATCCAGGAAAGGAAGAGGGAGTCTGGAGACCAGGAAATGCCGCAGCCCAGGCCGGGAGGTTTTGTGGCCTGAGAGTCAATCTCTGATGAGATGCTTGATGCCAACGTGGCCTGCCGAAGGGGCGGTGCGGACGGAGGTCACAGGCAGACGCTCCCAGAGGCAGCCTCCCTGGTGCTACACGGCTGAACTCACGGTTCCCAGAGGGAGTCCTGCAGGTGACCCAGCCGCTTGCTCAATCAGCCAACCCAGGCTTTCCCAAGGGAAGAGCAACCACACTCACCGAGCCTGCTGTCTGGATTTTCTCTCCCCTCTCTCCTGTCTTCAATTAATCCTGCTTTAGTCTCTGTATGTCGCCCATCAGAGTCACCTGGCCATTCTCCCCCAGGCCCCCTATGCTTTCTGCGACCGACCCGCTGACTTACTAACAATTCTTGCTCTGCTTCTTAACTTCTTCGCTTCCCTTTCAGCCTCAGGCCTAATCATCAGCTCCCAGCATCACCACCAGCGTCACTACCGTTCAGTGCCAGTGAGAGAAAGGTACCTGGAATCCCCACAATTCCCTCACGACAGGACTGTGATTCCCCTTGGAGGAAATGGGGTGCAGGGTGGCCAATTAATTTGTTCATATTTACACATTTAATAAATTACAGTATTTCAACCTAGGCTCATTTGATCCCAAAGGCCACACTGATCCATTCCACGACACCGCTTTCCAAAGTCTCTCTCCCGCCAGCTGCTTCTTTACATTCCTGTTTCTTGGTGTGAGCGCCTAACAGGAAGGAGCTCAGCTTCCAGCGTGGCGCCAGTGTGGTCCCGGCCGGCTGGGACCGGCTGCGGTGATCCGGTGCTGGCCCTGGGCGCTCAGCGGTGACTGGAGGGCGCAGGGCTGTGTGTGGAAGGGACACTGTGTGCCGTGTACGTGTACCTGTCTGACCCCCTGAGAGGCTGTTGACGAGGCGACTTTGAATGTGCATTTATTTCTATTCTGTCTCTTTCCACACAGCATTTGGAATGACATGCACATATAGTGGAATAAGTATACAGGGAACATTTTTAAGTGCAAACCAAGGCAAAAGAGAATAGCAATATTCCAAAGCTTAGAGATGATAATATGAGGTACTTGAGAAAGTTGTGCTTTGAGCTTTTTGGCAACCAGAGCAAAGAGGACCACAGGCAGGCCGCAGCGCTGGTACTCCGGAGCCGGAAAGCCGGCAGACCGCGCCCGCTGCGGCCGCTGAGCTCTCACAGGTGTCTGCAGTGAGGGGCCGGGACTCCGACAGCTGAGAGTCCTCGGCCGCTTCCTGGGCACAGCCACTCCCCATGCCCGTGCTTGTTCGCGACTGCAAGCCCAGACGAAGAGCGGGCAGAGCTTTGAGCCCCGACTCGTCAGAAGAGACTCCAGGAAGGGAACCCAAAAGTAGCACCATGTAGAGAGGCCATGTGGCCTGAGCAGCTGCGAGGCGGATGGCCATGTGGGCTCCGAGCACAGGCTCCAGCCCCACCTAATACACAGAAACAAACGGGGTGGCATGGACGTTTTGATGATGGTAATTCTACCCATCTCGGAACATGGACTCTTCTTCCCCTTGTTTGTGTCTTTCTCTATCTCTTTCTTCAAAGTCCTATCGTTTCCAAGTACACGTCTTTTACCTCCTTGGTTAAGTTTATTCCTAGGTATCTTAATTTTTGTTGTTGTTGCAATGGCAAATGAGATTGTTTAGTTTCTCTTTCTGAGAATTCTTTAATGGTGTATAAAAGCCATCAGTTTTTGGGTGTTGATTGTGTATCCTGCAACTTTGCCAAATTGATTTATTAAATCTAGTAGTTTTTGGTGGAGTCTTTAGGGTTTTCTATGTACAATATCATGTCATCTGTGAATAATGAGAGTTTTACTTCCTCCTTTCCAGTTTGTATGCCTTTCATTTCTTCTTGTCTGATTGCTGTGGCTGGGACTTCCAGTGCTATCTACATATATAAAAACCTAAGCGACCATTACGACCGGAATGACCAGACCGACCAGTCACTATGACACACACTGACCACCAGGAGGCAGACACTCAGCGCAGGAGCTGCCCCCTGGTGGTCAGTGCACTCCCACAGCCAACCTCCCCCAGCTGGCCAACCTCCTGCAGTCTCTCCCCCGGGCCGATCACCCAATCGGGGCTGACCCCAGGCTGGAACAGGGAACCAGGGATGGGTGGCAGAGGACGTGGCCCCTTCCCCAGGGGGGCCGAGGGCCAGCTCTCTCCTCGGGGCCGATGGCCAACCTCCTGTGCCCTGTCCCTCGCCCTGGCCGGCAGGCCCTGATTGGCACGTCACCACCCGCTGCGGTGGCAATGCAGTGGCAAGGGAAAGAGGAGAGGGGGAGGTGGGGAACTGCGCGGTGGTGGTATCGGCATCTGGCATCCATTCCTTCTGCACCTGGCCCAGCAACCATCGCCTCCTCTCCTGATCCCACCAGGGTCTTTGGGCCCCAATCGGCCAGGCCCTGGTCGCCGGCCAGGCCTAGGGACCCCACCCATTAACAAATATTGTGCACCAGCCTCTAGTGTTGAATAAGAGTGGTGACAGTGGACATCCCTGTCTTGCTCCTGTTCTTAGGGGAAGTGGTTTTAGTTTCTGCCCATTGAGTATGATGTTCGCTGTAGGTGTCATTTATGGCCTTTACCATGTTGAGATATGCTCCCTCTATTCCCACTTTGCTGAGAGTTTTTATCAAAAATGGGTGTTGGATTTTATCTAATGCTTTTTCTGCGTCTATTGATATGATCATGTGGCTTTGTCTTTCAATTTGTTTATCACATTTGTTTATTTGCAAATATTGTACCAGCCTTGCATCCCTGGAATAAATCCCACTTGGTCATGGTGTATGATCTTTTTAATATATTGCTGGATCCAATTTGCTAATATTTTGTTGAGGATTTTAGCATCTCTGTTTTCAGGGATATTGGCCTGTAATTCTCTTTCTTTGTAGTGTCTTTACCTGGTTTTAGAATTAGGATAATGCTGGCCTCATAAAAAGAGCTTGGAAGTATTCCTCCCTCTTGGATTTTCTGAAATAGTTTGAGGAGGATATGTGTTAGTTCTTTGAATGTTTGGTAAAACTCCCCTGTGAAGCCATCTGGACCTGGGCTTTTGTTTGCTGGGAGTTTTTTTATTACTGCTTCTATTTCCTCAGTTGTTATTGGCCTATTCAGGTTTTCTGATTCTTCCAGATTTAGTTTTGGGAAATTGCATTTTTGTAGGAATTTGTCCATTTCATTCACATTGTCCAGCTTGTTGGCATATAGTTGTTCATAGTATTTTCTTACAATCTTTGTACTTCTGTGGTATCAGTGGTTACTTCTCTGCTTCTGTTTCTGATTTTATTTATTTGGGTCCTCTCTCTTTGTTTCTTGGTGAGTCTGGCTAATATCCATCTTGCTTATCCTTTCCAGCTCTTGGTTTCATTGATTTTCTGTATTGCTTTTTGGTCTCTATGTCATTTATTTCTGCTCTAGTCTTTATTATTTCCTTCTTTCTACTTACTCTAGGCTTTCCTTGTTGTTCTCTTTCTAGTTCTTTACGTTGTAGGGTTAAATAGTTTATTGTAAATTTTCTTGTTTGTTGAGGTAGGGCTGTAGTGCTATGAACTTCCCTCTCAGGACTGCTTTTGCTGTGTCCCAGAGATTTAGGGCTGTTGTGTGTTCATTTTCATTTGTTTCCAGGAAGTTTTTATTTCTTTCTTGATCTCATTGATAACCCATTCATTTTTTAATAACATGCTATTTAGCCTTCATGTGTTTGAATGTTTTGGGGTGTTTTTACTGCAGTTGATTTCTAATTTCATTCCACTGTGATCTCAGAAGATGCTTCATATGATTTCAATCTTCTTGAACTTGTAGAGACTTGTTTTGTGTCCTAACATGTGGTCTATCTTTGTGAATGTTCCATGTGCCCTTGAGAAGAATATATTCTGCTGCTTTGGGGTGAAATGTTCTATACAGTAAATGTCAATTAAATCTGATTTCATGTGTCCTTTAGAGTCACTGTTGCCTTGTTAACTTTTTGTCTGGAAGATTTATCCAGTTAAGACAGTGGGGTGTTAAAGTCCCCTACTCTGACTGTATTGTTGTCAATCTCTCCCTTAAAGTCCTCTAGAAGTTATTTATATATTTAGGTGTCCCTATATTGGTACATATATGTTTACCAGGGTTATATCCTCTTGTTGGACTGACCCCTTTAGTATTATGTAGTGACTTTTGTCTCGTGATGACCTTCGCTTTTGAAGTCTATTTTTGTCAGATTGAGTATTGCTACTCCAGCTTTTTTTTCTTTTCCATGGAAAAATTTTTCCCATCCCTTCACTCTCATTGTGTGTGTCTTTTGTTCTGCGGTAGATCTCTTGTAGACAGCATATAGTTGGGTCATGTTTTAGTATCCATTCAGCACCTATGTCTTTTGATTACGCATTTAATCCATTTAAATTTAGAGTTATTATTGATAGGTACTTATTTATTGCCATTTTAATTCTGTATGCCTAGCTTTTTCTCTCTATTTCTTCTTCTCATTACAGCAGTCCCTTTAGCATTTCTTGAAATGCTGGCTTTGTGGTGAAGTACTCCTTTAGCCTTCTTTTGTCCAGGAAGTTCTTTATTTCAGCTTCCATTTTGAATGACAACCTTGCTAGATATAATAATCTTGTTTTCAGAGCCTTGCTTTCCATTACCTTGAGTACTTCATGCCATTCTCTTCTGGCCTGTAGAGTTTCTGATGAGAAATCAGCTGAAAGCCTTATGGGAGCTCCTTTGTAGGTAACAGTTTGCTTTTCTCTTGCTGCCTTTAAGATTTACTCTTTGTCTTTAATTTTTGGCATTTTAATTATGATGTGTCTAGGTGTTGGCCTATTTGAGTTCTTTTTGCTTGAGGTTCTCTGTGCCTCCTGAACTTGTGTGACTTTTTCCTTCACCAGGTTAGGGAAGTTATTTTGCCATTATTTCTTCAAACACGTTCTCTATCCCTTTCTCCCTTTCTGCCTCTTGTGGCACACCTACTATTCAAATAGTTATGATTCATGTTGTCCCACAGCTCCCTTAAGCTGTCCTCCTGTTTTTTAATTGTTTTTTCTTTTTGGTTCTCTGATTGAGTGATTTTTTTCTATCCTGTCTTCTGATTCTCTGATCTGATCATCAGCTCCCCTAATCTGCTGTGTATTCCTTCCTAAGTGTTCTTTATTTGTGCTATTTCATTCTTTATTTCTGTTTTCATAGTTACTATATCTTTTCTCATGCTGTTGAGCAACTTTACCATTATTATTCTGAACTCTATATCAGATAAATTTCTTATCTCCATTTCATTTATCTCTTCTTCTGGAGGATTCTCTTGTTCTTTCACTTGGGGGTTGTTTCTTTGTGTCCTCACTTTGGTGCCTGTTTGGCTTTGTGACTATGTATTAGGTAGATCTGCTACACCTCTCAATCTCTAGTGCAGGACAGTGTCAAATGCTGTTTCTGACTGATTGGATCAGGCAAAGACTCAAAGCCTCCAGAGACTACCTATGCCTTCAGACTGATAGGATTCCATCTTAAATTGTCCTCAAACAATCGTCCATAGGTGTGGTGAGAGTTTTCTTTTGTTTTGTTTTGTTTTGTTTTGTTTTTTTAAACAGGGGTGGTGCAACTGCTTCTGCCTGAAGGCTAATTGTTATTCTCATTATCTTAATGGGCCTCAGAAACTCTGCACAGTGGAGCAAGGTGTTTTCCAATAGGGTGGGTCAACTGTCTTACCCACAGGCAAGGCCACCTGTATAGCAATTGTCCACGTGAGAAAGATCACCTCTGCTGTGTGAGGGAATGACTCAGCTCTAGAAACTGGGGTGTCTGCCTGCTGAGCTCTAACCCCAGATCCCCTGATCCTAGCTTCTGCTCACACAGCTCCAATCTACTCTGCCCTCCTTCTGCCAGAGCACAAGGCGAGTGGCTCCACGGGGAATTTTGTGCATTGGCCCTTTAAGAGGATGTCTAAATTTCCCACAGTCTATCCCTGGCAGACAGCAACCCTGCTGTTTTTCACAGCCAGATATTATATGGGTACCCTTCTCAGTTCTGGTGCTCTCTGCTGGGGGGCTCAGCTTGGGGATTATACCCCAGAGTTCTCAGTGGCACCTACCCCACACACACACACACTGCTGAGATATCTCTCCAGAACTTCATTTATGTCTATGGGAGCCCTTTTGCACCTCCGGCCCTCCTACCAGTCTCTATGTGGTCTCCACTTTCTGTCCTTGGTTATCGGGGTTCTCTCCAGAGAGTCTTCAGTTGATTATTCAGGAAGTTTTTCTATATTTCAGTTGTAATTCAGTTTGGTCCTGGGAGCGTGTCCATGTAGCATCCACTTACTCTGCCACTATTTTTAATCCTTTCTCTTTTTTGGTTTTGAAATAATTATAGACTCACCAAAAATGGGGAAACCAGTACAGAGAGGTCACCTGCAGTCTTCACCCAGCTCACCCCAAGGTAACCTCCTGTGTACTATACACAGTCCAGTACGGAATCCCGGTGCCTCTGGCTCTGGTGCAGTGAGCAGCAGTGGGTGGATTTGGTTCTTGAAACCTCTTTCCATCTATCATGACTAAAACGTAGGTTCATCGTTTCGGAGGGCTGTCCTCGAGGAGCAAGTGCTGTGAACCTATCCCAGCCCATTTCTGCGGCGCAGCGTCTGGGGTTTTCTGGGCTGGTTTGCTGTGAAGAGCTGAGAATCGCTCAGAAAAGGGGAAACACAGGAAGGTTCCCGCAGATCACTGAGCGGAGCTGGCCGGCCCGGAGGGGGCGGCCGGGGCCAGGGCGGTGGCTCCCGGAGGAGTTGTATGGCCGTTTTTAATGAGAGAAGTTTCTCCTCTAAATGGCTCTCCGGAGGCAATCAGATTCCGGTGATGGGAACATTGTTAGAGGAAACGGCAGTGTTTTCTAGGCCCTGGGAGTATGTTCAGCGCCCTGGGCCCTCTCCCCTGGGTGTTGCCTGGGCCCTGGGCCCCCTTCCCCGGCCCCGCCTCCCCGCAGGGGCTGCCCCTGAAGAGGCTCCGGTGCTGAGGATGGACGTGGAAGAAAGAAAGGGGGCGGGGGGGGGGGGGGGCAGGGAGAAGGAACCACGCGGGGCGGGTAGAGAGGAGCCGAGTGAGAGCAACACCGACAAAGGGGAGAAGCCGGGCCGCCCGCGCCAGGGAGGGAAGTCCCGCCCCCCCCCCCCTTCTCTGCCCGCCGCCGGGGACACGCGGCCGCTGGACCTCGGCCTGAGACCCCCACGTACCCTGTGGGGGTCTGAATGGGGGACAGGGAGGCTCACCCAGTTCCGACCTAATTCATTACCGACCTCAGCGGCGGACCGCCTCCCGCCCGCCCCGCCCCGCCCCGCGCCGCCAGCGCACCCACCGGCACCGCGCAGGGTCCCGCCGGAGCCCGCGGGGGAAGGGGCGCGTCGGCGCGGACCGGGGCTGGCCGCGGGCTCGCGTGTCCTCACTCCACGGAAGGAGCCGGGCGGAGGAGAGCCGGCCCAAGCGCCCCCCACCCCGCCCCGCGCGGAGGCCTGCGGGCGGAACGGGCCCCTCCCCTCCTCCCGGACGGGGTGATCGATGGCAATGGCCGCGCGGGGTCCAGGCGCCGCGGCAGCAGCGGTGCGGAGGGTCCCCTGATCCTCTCAGGAAACCCGCACAGGAGGGGGCGCTGCTGCTTCCGTTGAGGAATAACCTGAGCGGCCCCCCGCCCCGCAGCCACTGCGCCGCCGAAAGGGGTCCCCGCAGGAAAGCGCCCGCGGGCTCTCCTCGGCCCCTCCTCCCTCTGCGCCCCTCCTCCCTCTGCGCCCCCTCCTCCCTCTGCGCCCCCTCCTGCCTCTGCGCCCCCTCCTGCCTCTGCGCCCCCTCCTCCCTCTGCGCCCCCTCCTCCCTCTGCGCCCCCTCCTCCCTCTGCGCCCCCTCCTGCCTCTGCGCCCCCTCCTCCCTCTGCGCCCCCTCCTGCCTCTGCGCCCCCTCCTGCCTCTGCGCCCCCTCCTCCCTCTGCGCCCCCTCCTCCCTCTGCGCCCCCTCCTCCCTCTGCGCCCCCTCCTGCCTCTGCGCCCCCTCCTCCCTCTGCGCCCCCTCCTGCCTCTGCGCCCCCTCCTGCCTCTGCGCCCCCTCCTCCCTCTGCGCCCCCTCCTGCCTCTGCGCCCCCTCCTCCCTCTGCGCCCCCTCCTCCCTCTGCGCCCCCTCCTGCCTCTGCGCCCCCTCCTGCCTCTGCGCCCCCTCCTGCCTCTGCGCCCCCTCCTCCCTCTGCGCCCCCTCCTGCCTCTGCGCCCCCTCCTCCCTCTGCGCCCCCTCCTGCCTCTGCGCCCCCTCCTGCCTCTGCGCCCCCTCCTCCCTCTGCGCCCCCTCCTGCCTCTGCGCCCCCTCCTGCCTCTGCGCCCCCTCCTCCTGAGGCCCAGGAGGCTCCCGCGGGGCTCCCAGCACCCTCACCCTGCGCCTCTGCCCTCAGGGCGCCGCCTCCCTCCCGCAGCGGGAGCCCGGGGAGGCCACAAAGGCGGAGAGGAGGGTGTCGGGGAACATTTCATGCAGGCCACCGTGAAACCCAGTCCTGGAATAACACGTACTCGTTTATACCAGCCTTGTTTTAAACAAACAAACAAAAAAAATAGCTTAAACGCAATTAAAAATTACGATGAGGTGAAAATGAAGAATTAGAAAAATCCAATAAAACCAAGAGTGAGTCAGTGGCTCCCTGTGCGGGGAGAAGGGCCACGGCCTCGAGTCCCTTCTGAGGCCGGGCGGGCCAGGCCCCCCAGGGACCCCTGACTGACCAGCTCACATTCTGCTCCCCGGGCCTCTCCTGGGTCCCACCAAAGCCGCCCTGTGCAGCGCCGTCTTCTCTCAGACAGGGTCCAGTACCATCGGCTCATTTTTCCTTTCCTGATTGCCCGTCCATCCAGGCATGCGTCCAGGGTTACCCTATGATTGGGCTTAATTACTCCCGAATTTCCTCAGCATCAGCTTAATTCTTTCCCTCTCGTTCATGGTGTGCAAATTCACCACGACTTCTCCTCGTGGTTGATTAACTGCCACCTAACTTCCTAGGAAGCCCTTTTCCGGCTGTGTGGCTTTAGACAAGTTACTAAGCCTCCCTGAGCGTTATTTTCATCATCTATCATGTTGATAATGCCTACCTTGAAGGGTGGTTTGGGATTAAACTAAAGTAATAGTAGCAGCAGCAAACGTTCGTAGTGCTGTTATGCCTGACTCTGTGCTGAGCATCTAGCGTGCAATTACCTGATTGTCATCTCCACAACCCTGTCACCTGGGGACACCGCCCGGCCGCGTTCCAGGAAGCCGGAGCTCGGAGGGCGTGGTGAGCGCCTGGCCCCTTCCTTGCAGTAGTTACAACTATTATTACTCAACGTCATGAGAGGCAGGCGGGAGTTCAGTGAGGGGTCAGGAAGGACCTGGAGCAGAGTCCTTGTGGACGGATGGGCTTTGCTTTGTTTTCAGTGTAAACCTAGTTCTGTGTATACACATGCTCTTTGGAAAACTTCAAACAGTGCCCACGGTTCCAAAGGAGAACGTTGAGAAGCTCCCAGCACCGGCGTCACCACCGCTGTGACTTTCTCCATGAACATAGAGACCAAGCTGTGCGTCTGTGCTATCTCATCCTTCCTGGGGGTCTTTATTTGTGGTTATTCTTAAATTTTTAGCAAAGCTGTTTAAAGTTATATTTTTAGCCCCACCTGCGTGGATCAGTGGTTGAGTGTGGACCTATGAACCAGGAGGTCATAGTTCAATTCCTAGTCAGGGCACATGCCCAGGTTGTGGGCTCAAACCCCAGTGTGGGGGGTGCAGAGGCAGCCGATCAGTGATTCTCTCTCATCATTGATGTTTCTATCTCTCTCTCTCTCCCCCTTCCTCTCTGAAATCAATAAAAATATATTTTAAAAAATAAAATTGTATTTTTATTTAACATCAAAGGTTTATCAGGCCCAAACAGTGTGACTCAGTGGTTGAGGTCGACGCAGGAACCAAGTGATCAGGGTTCAATTCCTGGATTGTGGGCTCGACCCCCAGTAGGGGGCATGCAGCTGATCGATGATATGTCTCTCTCATTGATGTTTCTACCTCTATTCCTCTCCCTTCATCTCTCTCTCAAATAAATAAATAAATAAATAAATAAATAAATAAATAAATACATATTTAAAAACATATTAGAAAAAATGATTAAACAGTATCTTTAGTCTTTCCCCTAAACCAAACATATTTCCATTTCTTCCTCCTCCTATCCCCCACCTCCCAGGGTTCCCCAGGTTTGTCAGCATCTTCTGGAACTGGAATCTTCAGTGGTTGAATGAACCAAATAATAGACAGAGAAAGGAGGTGGGTGGGCGACAGGGAAGGGCTGTAGCGTGGCCAAGGGCTCGAGGGCTCAAGTGCTGGGCACGGGTGGGTGGATGGGCGGAGGCCCTGGTGCACCCCTACATTCATTCATTGGTTCTGTGAACGTTCTCTGAATTCCACCAAGCAGGACTCAGGGTGAGGGGAGGAGCAGAAGAAACCAAAATTGGGGTGGGGGGGTGCTTGGCCACATGTGAATGACCTTCCGTGTCAACTCCAGGCTCTTCTACCAGCTGATACGTGAGCAAGGGAATGATGTGATGGGAGCTGAGGTTTTAATTAACATGCACACGACATAACACTTACCATCGTGACCATTTTTAAGTTACAGCTTAGTGATATCCGACCCATTCACCGTGTCCTGCAGTCATCCCACCATCCGTCCCCATCCTTTTCACCTTTAAATCTGAAACTGCCCCTCCCCCAGCTTGAGCGTTAGGAGAGACAGAGCCTGTGGTATGAGGCCAATTAGGAGATCGCTGCACCCCGAGCCAGGAGCCCGCGAGGATCACGTGAGAAAGGTCATAAACAGGAAGCAGACGCCACCGTTAAACAGAAGCTCCTCTCTGTGCACCAGCGCCCTGCCCCGGGCCCAGGGGCCAGAGGGGTCATGTCCTCTCCGCCGGGCTGGAGCCAGCCCCCCGCAGACTCCAAGCGCCTCCCTGGCTGCCCGTGCACTGCGCCCATTTCTGCACCCATTTCCCACATTATTGAAGCGCTCAGCTCATCAGATTCCACCTCTTGGCCAGCCTGTGTGGCTCAGTGGTGAGCGTCAACCTATGAAACAGGAAGTCGTGGTTCCCGGTGCATAGATCCCTGGCAGGGCACGTGCTTGGGTTGCAGGCTCCATCCCCAGTAGAGGGCGTGCAGGAGGCAGCCCATCAAGGATTCTCTCTCATCACTGATGTTTCTATCTCCCTCTCCCTTTCTCTCTGAAATCAATAAAAACATATTTTCTAAAATTCTACCTCTTAGCTCATCCACACTCACTCCCCTTCAATTCCTTCTGCACCCGGAGAAATTATTTTAATAGATATGTTACCCTCCCCCCTCTCAAACTTCGAATTCCCACGGCTCTTCCCATCTGGATAAAACCCAACATCTTAGACAGCCTACACCTCCCCTCCGCCCCTCCCTGCGGCCCTCAGGCCTGACACGCTGTGCCGCCGCTGGAAGCGCCCGCCTGCCTCCCCGCCCCTCACCGGACTCTCACGGGCGGCCCTCCTCTCCCGCACACCCCCCTGTTAAGCTCGGCCTTCTTTGCATGAACATGTGACTGTCTTTCTCTGCCGTCGGCCTGAGCTCTGGGAGGCAGGAGGGGCCACACAGTAGGTCTGCAACTCTTATCAGCTAAATGAGTGAGTCATGCAGCCCGCTCGCAGGAAAGTGCCCCGGAGTCTCTGCACTTGGTGGCGGGGGATGAGTGGCAACTCCAGGGACCCTGGAGAGAAGGCGGCACAGGGCGTGGAGCGAGGGCTTGTAGGAGCGTGCTCGGCTGCCATGACAACCACGGCAAACTGGGGCTGCACAGCCGGAAAGTGTGTCTCCGCGCCTGGAACTAGAAGTCTGAGCTCAAGGTGGGCCAGGCCGGTGCTGGCTGAGGAGCCTGAACGAAAATCTGTCCCGCGGCCCCCGCCCGCCCCCGCCCCGCCCCCGCGGCCCCGCCAGCGTGCTCTTTGGCTTGTTGATGAGGTTCGCCTGTGTCTTCCGTCTCTTCCCTCTGTGTGTCCTGTCCTTTTCCCCTCTTCATAAGGACACCAGTCCTACGGGGTCAGGGCCCCCCATAAGCACCCCAGGTTAACCGGATCACCTCTTATACTCCAAATAAGGCCACACGCTGAGGCACAGGGGATTAGGGCTTCAATGTTTCTTTGGGGGACACAATTCAACTCAGGGTTGAACATGGTGTTACCCCAGGTGAGGGGAGCTGGAGCAGGCCCTGGCCAGGTAGGGGTGCAGGTGGGAACCTCACTGAGCACCTCCTCCTGTCCCAATCCGGCCGTCCCGCCCGCACCTCCCCTTCCCTCTCGCACAGCCTGCCCGCCCGGCCTTCTCGGCCCGTGGTGTGAACGCCTTCACAGTTAATGACACCCTGTGCTAATACAGTGCCAGCAGTGAACATATCACGTTAAATTAGGGGCCTCGGTGTAAATGTATCTTAAAGGTGCCCCCCCCCCTTCCCAGGCCTGGCTCTCACGTGGCCCAGCCCTGCCGGGCTCCAGGGCTCCAAACACTGTCCGCAGAACGAGAGGCCGGGGTCACTGCCCGGCATCAGACACAACTGGAATGATTGCTGTTGCCGAGAGCAAGGTGCTCAGGATGGACAGGAGGGAGAGCAAGGCGCTCAGGATGGACAGGAGGGAGAGCAAGGCACTCAGGATGGAAAGGAGGGAGAGCAAGGTGCTCAGGATGGAAAGGAGGGAGAGCAAGGTGCTCAAGATGGACAGGAGGGAGAGCAAGGTGCTCAGGATGGAAAGGAGGGAGAGCAAGGTGCTCAAGATGGACAGGAGGGAGAGCAAGGTGCTCAGGATGGAAAGGAGGGAGAGCAAGGTGCTCAAGATGGACAGGAGGGAGAGCAAGGTGCTCAGGATGGAAAGGAGGGAGAGCAAGGTGCTCAGGATGGACAGGAGGGAGAGGAAGGCGCTCAAGATGGAAAGGAGGGAGAGCAAGGCGCTCAGGATGGAAAGGAGGGAGAGCAAGGTGCTCAGGATGGACAGGAGGGAGAGCAAGGCGCTCAGGATGGACAGGAGGGAAAGGAAGGCGCTCAGGATGGACAGGAGGGAGAGCAAGGTGCTCAGGATGGACAGGAGGGAGAGCAAGGTGCTCAGGATGGACAGGAGGGAGAGCAAGGTGCTCAGGATGGAAAGGAGGGAGAGCAAGGTGCTCAGGATGGACAGGAGGGAGAGCAAGGTGCTCAGGATGGACAGGAGGGAGAGGAAGGCGCTCAAGATGGAAAGGAGGGAGAGCAAGGCGCTCAGGATGGAAAGGAGGGAGAGCAAGGTGCTCAGGATGGACAGGAGGGAGAGCAAGGCGCTCAGGATGGACAGGAGGGAAAGGAAGGCGCTCAGGATGGACAGGAGGGAGAGCAAGGTGCTCAGGATGGACAGGAGGGAGAGCAAGGTGCTCAGGATGGACAGGAGGGAGAGCAAGGTGCTCAGGATGGAAAGGAGGGAGAGCAAGGTGCTCAGGATGGACAGGAGGGAGAGCAAGGTGCTCAGGATGGAAAGGAGGGAGAGCAAGGTGCTCAGGATGGACAGGAGGGAGAGCAAGGTGCTCAGGATGGAAAGGAGGGAGAGCAAGGTGCTCAGGATGGACAGGAGGGAGAGCAAGGTGCTCAGGATGGAAAGGAGGGAGAGCAAGGTGCTCAGGATGGACAGGAGGGAGAGGAAGGCGCTCAGGATGGAAAGGAGGGAGAGGAAGGCGCTCAGGATGGACAGGAGGGAGAGCAAGGTGCTCAGGATGGACAGGAGGGAGAGCAAGGTGCTCAGGATGGACAGGAGGGAGAGCAAGGTGCTCAGGATGGAAAGGAGGGAGAGCAAGGTGCTCAGGATGGACAGGAGGGAGAGCAAGGCGCTCAGGATGGACAGGAGGGAGAGCAAGGTGCTCAGGATGGAAAGGAGGGAGAGCAAGGTGCTCAAGATGGAAAGGAGGGAGAGCAAGGTGCTCAGGATGGACAGGAGGGAGAGCAAGGCGCTCAGGATGGACAGGAGGGAGAGCAAGGTGCTCAGGATGGAAAGGAGGCGCTGGCGAGGACAAAGGAGCCGCCCGCCTGGGGACAGCCCAGCCGCGGAGACAGGCGGGAGGAGTTCGGGGCGGAGGGGCTGAGGCTGCAGAGGCCACGCGGTCCTGAGATACTCCCGGCAGAGGTGGCTGTCGGAGGAGAGAGCGGAGTTTAAAACCGATGTTAATGGCAGGGAATGGCTCTCCCGTCAACGACGTGCCTGTGGTAGAGCAGAGGCGGGCTGTCCTGCATGGAGCAGAAAGGGGACCCCGGTGGGTGCAGCCGCTGCAAGTACGAGCTTTAGCAGAAACAAGAATGTGTGACCAGGGGTGATGTCAAGGGCAATAACGAGAGAGAAGGTGGATTCAACAGTAGGTCCCAAGGCAATAAATTAACAAAACCTCACTAAGAAGTCAACCCAATTCCTCATCTCCTAGAAGACTATCTAGATTGCCCTACGAACTCTCATAAGTTCAAACAAGGGACACAGAAGACCTAACAATGATGATGGCTCAAGTCTGCACACTATAGTGAGAGAAAAGAATGGATGGTAAAACTGGTCAAGGAGCGGGAGGAGGGAGAGGATGGAGAGTGGTAGGAGGAGAAAGCAGAAGAGGGGGACAGGAGAAAAGAAAGATGGATGTGGCCGAAACCGGTTTGGCTCAGTGGATAGAGCGTCGGCCTGTGGACTGAAAGGTCCCAGGTTCGATTCCGGTCAAGGGCATGTGCATTGGTTGCGGGCACATCCCTGGTGGGCGGTGTGCAGGAGGCAGCTGGTCGATGTTTCTCTCTCATCGATGTTTCTGGCTCTCTATCCCTCTCCCTTCCTCTCTGTAAAAAAAATCAATAAAATATATTTAAAAAAAAAAAAAAAGAAAGATGGATGTGGAGGGGAGGGGAGAAGGGCGAGGAAGGGGAGGGGAGGCGGATGAGAGAGGGGAGAGGCAGGGGAGGAGCAGGAGGGGGAGCAGCTCATGCTGGTGACCAGCATCTAAGACTTGAATCATAAACTGTGCCTCCCGGCTCATTTCCAGCCAAGACCACACTTCCTAAGATTATCGAAACCTCGGGATGGTATAAAAATGGAAAATATGCCCTAGCCGGTTTGGCTCAGTAAATAGAGTGTCAGCATGCGACTAAAGGGTCATGGGTGATTCCAGTCAAGGGCACAAGCCCGGGTTGCAGGCTTGATCTCCAATAGGGGCATGCAGGAGGCAGCCAATCAATGATTCTCTCTCATCATTGATGTTTCTATCTGTCTTCCTCTCTCTTCCTCTCGGAAATCAATAAAAATATATTTTAAAAAAATAATAATAATCAAGCCCAGGCAACCCAGGCCAGGCAACCTTGGCGACCTCTTGGTTCAGGGTCAATGCTCAAACACAGGGCCACACCAGCCAGGCAGAATAAAGTTTAGATCCGTGGCACTCGCCTTGTAAATGATGTTAATGCAGTGAAGTGATTAGTGTTGTAATCATTACAATAGCTTGCTTCTTGGTTCGCTTCTCAGGGGGGTTTTAAGACATTTAAGAGAATCTTACATAACAGACTTGAGATTTTCATTAAATGTTTCATTAGTTTCAGTATGAAACAGTACTTAATGTTCAAATAAATTTAGTTTATTGAATTCATAATTTTTCTTGCAGTAGCTAGGTACGCAGTTAATGCTTAAATGTTCATCCTATATAATAAAAGGCTAATATGCAAATCTACCAACAGTGGAACGGCCAGTCGCTATGATGCGAACTGACCACCAGGGGGCAGACACTCAACACAGGAGCTGCCCCCTGTGCGCTCCCACAGGGGGAGCGCTGCTCAGCCAGAAGCCCGGCTCATGGCTGGCGAGCACAGCGGCAGTAGCTGGAGCCTCACCCGCCTCCGCGGCCGTGCTAAGGATGTCTGACTGATAGCTTAGGCCCGCTCCCCATCTGTCAGACGTCCCCCGAGGGCTCCTGGACTGCGAGAGGGCGCAGGCCAGGCTGAGGGACACCCCCCCCCCAGTGCACAAATTTCATGCACCGGGCCTCTAGTTGTGTATAAATGCATGGGTGACCAGCTTAGACAGGAAGCTGAGGCCCTTCGGCTCTGGATGGGGAGGAGACCCGCGTCTGGAGCAGGGCAGCGGGGAGGGCCGCTCGCACAGGGGGCTGGTTTTATTTTCCAGGCTTCATCTTCGCCTGTGCATCCCTAACAGTTCTGAACCATCACTTAGACGCACAGAGAGCAGGGAGCCCCAAGCAATGGGGTGCAGGAAGCGCAGGTTCTGGTGGAGGGAGGTCAGGGCGGGAGGGGCCGGGTCCAACCCAGCCAGAGGGGACCACTGCTGGGGGTCCTGGCAGCCAGGGAGCAGTGAGCCCAGTAAAGATGCGAAGAAAGGAGGCAGAGGGCAGAGGGGAGGTGCTAAAGAAAATTGCCTCGCCGGTCCGGTCTGTCAGGCCTGCTGCCCGAGGCCCCGACCGACCGCTCTGGAGCCTGTTCCTCCCCTCTCCACGCGGCTCGCCCTGCCTGCTACCCACACTGCAAAGGCCCTGCCCAGCCGGCCAGTCTCCTCCTGCTGTCCCCGCTGCCACTGCCTGGGACGGGACGTCGGTCAGTGGACAGGACTAGAAACCCTGTGTGTGGCGGCCACTCCTGAGGAGCGCGTGCTCGCTCTCATATTCCAGGAGGTGGCTGACTCCTGGGGTCCCAGCAGGCTCCTGGCTGTGACAGGGGGAGGGACAGGGGACATCCTTCCAGCTGAGCAATAAGAGGAGCACGCGAGGGAGGCATGTGGTCTAGAGAGGAAAGCAAACCCTGCCTGGTCCTCGGGGAAGGAGAGGTGGCTCGCCCTCCGCTGCCGTGCAGTCCGCCCCGTCCGCCCCCACCCCCGCCCCCGCCCAGGCCGTTTCCACGTGGGGCCAGGGCCACGCTCGCCCTCTCACGGCTGTGTGGCTTTGGGCAAGTTACCTAACCTTGCTGAGCCTCAGTTTCTTCACCTGTAAAATGGAAATAATAAGAGTAAGTACCTAGAACTGTTGTGAGAATTGAAATAACCCTGGTCATTGTCAGACGCCTGGTGGAGTGAGGGGTAGCCACGGCTCCCGGCAGGCTCGGCGTGATGCTGGCGGCTCGGCACGTGAAGCTCCTGACTCCCACATGCGGGGTTCGGCGTCCAGGCGGCTGCTGTCGCCACTGACAGGAACGATTTCCAGAGGAACCGGGCCCGCACGCGGGACTTGGCGCTGCAGGGTTTGGCTGACCAAGAATGTGAGCGGGTGGACCGCATGGCACCTCGGCCAGGGGCACAGCCAGGGGACACGTGGAGCTGTTCCGTACTGAGCCGCCACTCGGCCTCGGGGGGGGGGGGGGGGGCGCCACAGGACGGCCGTGCAGCTGCCACCTGGGCACCTGCTCCCCCGCTGTCACGCACAGCCTTCTGCCCTCCCTGTGAGAGCCCCCATCCGCCTTCCTCCACCTCCTCCTTCCTCCCATCCTCTGTCCTCCCCTTCCTCCCTCGCCAGGTGAGGAAGCGGGGCCGCGGGGAGGACGCGTCTACACCGATAGGCGGAGAAGGTGGCTGAGCCTGCAGGGCCTCTGTCCAGCTCCAGGCCAGGAGAGGGGCTGTGGCCCCTGCGCAGTGGTCCACGGCCACGGCCACGGCCACGGCCACCCTTTCCGCGACAGACGCAGCAGCAGCTCCCCCTGCAGACCTTAGGACGGCGGCCAGCTCAGACTACTGTCCTGCCAGGGACCTCTGTTTGTAAACAGCAGGTGCTCAGTGCCCTCGGCAGCACCCAGCACCACACCCCTCGGCTCGCTCCCCTGCGGGCCTCAGTGTTCCCACCTGTGCAGCGGGCCCAGCCGTGCCTCCCGCAGGGCTAGCTGGGAGGGTGTGCGGAAGGCCCCTCTGGGTTGGCACGTGGGCCCACAGTAAAGCAGACGGTCCTCAGCCCTCCCTGACAGTGCTCCGGCCGACTGCAGACTGGCGGCCAGCAGTGACCACCCAGCCGCACTGCTCTGCACCCTCCCTCGCCCCCCGCCCTCAGGGTGCCCCAGGCGTTTCTGCCACACATTCTGCTGGTGCCAGGCTTCACATTTCAACAACAGTCCTAAGTGTGGGACCTGCTGGCACCATCCAGGAGGGGCATGGGCTACGCGTTAAGGCAGGGTGAGTTCCTGCCCGCCAAGCAGAGCTGGTGAGCCATGGCCTGTGCTTTGGGGCGGGGCCATTGCCATAGGCAGAGGCACAGCCCCTCTTGCCTCCTTGATATGAGAACTTTGAACTTCCGACCACCTTCACTTCCTCTCTCCTCCCACGGAAGCCACCTCCCTTATCCTCTCTGGCGCTCTATTCCACAGCCCTCACTCCCCTCCCCCTCCCTCTCCTCTCTGGTGCTCTATTCCACAGCCCTCACTCCCCTCCCCCTCCCTCTCCTCTATGGAGCTCTATTCCACAGCCCTCACTCCCCTCCCCCCCCTCCTCTATGGAGCTCTATTCCACAGCCCTCACTCCCCTCCCCCTCCCTCTCCTCTATGGAGCTCTATTCCACAGCCCTCACTCCCCTCCCCCCCCTCCTCTATGGAGCTCTATTCCACAGCCCTCACTCCCCTCCCCCTCCCTCTCCTCTATGGAGCTCTATTCCACAGCCCTCACTCCCCTCCCCCTCCCTCTCCTCTATGGAGCTCTATTCCACAGCCCTCACTCCCCTCCCCCCCTCTCTCCTCTATGGAGCTCTATTCCACAGCCCTCACTCCCCTCCCCCTCCCTCTCCTCTATGGAGCTCTGTTCCACAGCCCTCACTCCCCTCCCCCCCCCTCCTCTATGGAGCTCTGTTCCACAGCCCTCACTCCCCTCCCCCTCCCTCTCCTCTATGGAGCTCTATTCCACAGCCCTCACTCCCCTCCCCCCTCTCTCCTCTATGGAGCTCTATTCCACAGCCCTCACTCCCCTCCCCCTCCCTCTCCTCTATGGAGCTCTATTCCACAGCCCTCACTCCCCTCCCCCTCCCTCTCCTCTATGGAGCTCTATTCCACAGCCCTCACTCCCCTCCCCCCCATCTCCTCTATGGAGCTCTATTCCACAGCCCTCACTCCCCTCCCCCTCCCTCTCCTCTATGGAGCTCTATTCCACAGCCCTCACTCCCCTCCCCCTCCCTCTCCTCTATGGAGCTCTATTCCACAGCCCTCACTCCCCTCCCCCCCCTCTCCTCTATGGAGCTCTATTCCACAGCCCTCACTCCCCTCCCCCTCCCTCTCCTCTATGGAGCTCTATTCCACAGCCCTCACTCCCCTCCCCCCCCTCTCTCCTCTATGGAGCTCTATTCCACAGCCCTCACTCCCCTCCCCCTCCCTCTCCTCTATGGAGCTCTATTCCACAGCCCTCACTCCCCTCCCCCTCCCTCTCCTCTATGGAGCTCTATTCCACAGCCCTCACTCCCCTCCCCCTCCCTCTCCTCTATGGAGCTCTATTCCACAGCCCTCACTCCCCTCCCCCTCCCTTCTCCACTGTGGTGCTGTGTTCTCTCATCTCCTGCAGCAGAGGCAGCAGGAATGTGGAGTCTAGGGACACTGAGGCTCTGTTCTCCACTGGCTGGGACACGGCTGTGCAGGCGTGGGAGGGACCATGCTTGCTGCATGCCTGTCATGCTCTCCTCCTCACTCTCTTTTACTCCCTCCACCTGGATTCCTGCTCAGTTGCCAGGAATCTGGTGTGTGTTTGTCCCAGCCTTCCCAAGGTTCCACTGATGTCCCAGAAACCCAGGAAGTCCCTGCCTGGGCTCCCTGAGGACGTGGCGTCTTGGTGACAAGGAAACTAAAGGTAGAGGAGAAGGAGCTTGGGTGGGGAGACAGAATGGGGAGGACCCAGTTGAGTGGGGATGAGGATGGAATGGACTTTCTGGAGCAAAGGTCGTGGGGAGATGTGGGACGGGAATCTGGGCGACGATGCAGCCTCTGCTGTCAGCGCCACCGACAGTCACTGTGCTCCTCCCCTGTGGCAGGAGCGTCAGGTCAGAGCAATGCTGGACAGCTGGGTAACGGGCCCTGGGGGCCCAGGAGACCACCACCCTGGTCCTAAGAGGACCCAGGACTCCACGAAGGCAAAACACCAGCCTCTAGTTCACACCGTTTATTGAGACATCTGTCCAGGATCTGGAGAGCAGGGAGCCCGCCGGACTCGGGGGGTCCCCAGGATGCCCTCCATCTCCCTCATGCAGGGACACATCTGACCATGAGGGAAGTAGCAGCCAGGAAGGGAGACTGCGACGGAGACCCTGAGAGGCAGGAGTGTGGCAATCACAGAGGCTGTGGTGAGCTCCATAGGAAAGTGGGAGGGGCTGGAGGGGTGGAAACCATGGGCGGATGCCGGTGGTTGACCAGATGACCAGAAGAGGTCAGTGACAATGGTAATGGATTAGACTGTGTTTTATTGGTCAAATGGACAGGGGGGAGGGTGACTTATCCAAGCATTAGAGTTACTCTGGGACATTTCAGGGCTTTCCCGGGCTGCAATCTAGTGGGCAGGGACCGGCCAGGGTCAGCCAGCGGACTGTCGCATCTCAAAGCCGCGAAGGAAGGTTCAGGGCGTGGCTGCGGGGCAGGGCGGGGCTGCAGGAGGCTGGGCCGCCACGTGCAGAGCAGCTCTGGGAGCAAGGGGGACACAGCTGACCCCATGCCTGGGCCCCCGCGTCTCCGTGTGCGCGTGCACGTGTGTGTGTGTGTGTGTGTGTGTGTGTGCACGTGTGTGCTGCACATGCATGTAGCAGAAGTGACTTATGCACTGGCATGAAACTGTCCCTGGGGCTGGAAGGCTTCAGGGTCAGCTAGCTGGGGCCCCAGGGGCTGCACTTGGGCCAGGATGTCCCGGAGGGAGCGGCACGGTGTCTTCTTGGAGCTGCCGCAGGGCTGGGCACCAGCTGAGGGGTCAGGCTGCGGGGAGCCATTGGGACTCCCGGTCAGAGTCGAGGAGGAGGCAGGAGCGCAGGGGTGACCAGCTGAGCTGGACGTGCTGCCACAGGGCTGGAGGACGATTTTGCCGCTGGATTGGGAGCCAGAGCTGTGGCTGAGCGAGCCCGTGCCCGGCTGGGAGCAGGGCCCCTGGGAGACACTGCCGCAGGGGTGCGATTGCGACCCCGAGCCGCCGGAAACACTGTGCACCCCAGAACCCGAGAGGGAGCAGGGCCCCCTCGAGCCCGAGGAGCCCACCGCACAGGGCTGGACGCCGCCAGAGCCCACTGGCTGGAACACGACGACCGAGGAGGCTCCCGACGGGTAGATGCTGGCACTGGAGCTGTGGCTGGGGATGATGGGATTGCTGGAGAAGTACTTGCCCTCAGAGATGGGGGGCCCCGCTGCAAAGGAGGGCACCCCGGGGGAGCCTCTGACAGGGTTCTCTTTGGTGAAGTACCCCACCGGGTAGATTTTGCCCCCGCTGTAGGTCATGCCCGGGGCCAGATAGCTGTTAGAGGAGCCGCCCACCACCTCGTAGCCGCCGTAGGACTTGTCCACAGAGGTGATGGGGGGGCAGGGCTTGCCTGAGAAGCCGCCATTGCTACAGGGGGCTCCGGGAGCCACTCCGGGGCCACCAGAGCCGTGCTGCTCCACCACCACCACCACTGGCCTTTGACCCCCGGACACAGAGTGGGAGCTGGAGATGTAGGAGCCGGAGTGGGAGACGACGGGCCCCCCGCTGCAGGGAGAGTCGGGGATGTCCGAGCTACAGGGGCGCAAGTTAGAGTTGACCCTTTGGCCCCCACTGCTGGACCAGGAAGTCTGGGAGACAGAAGAGCTCGAGCCTCCTCCAGACTGGGAGGAGCTTATCACGAAGTGGGCGGAGCCACCACTGCTTGGTGCAGCTGGGCCAGACCCCGACTGGGAGGAGCTGGAGGCCCCGTGCAGACTGGAGCCAGACCCAGAGGTGTAGCTGCTCTGGGAATAGCCTGTCCCTGGCTTAAACAGCAAAGACCCCGAAGGACCGCCCTGGGCCACATTGGAGCCACTGGGGCCGCTGGGGCCGCCACTGGAGCTGCCACTGGAGCCACTGGAGCCAGTGGAGCCACTGGAGCCGCTGGAGCCACTGGAGCCGCTGGAGCCGCTGGGGCTGCTGGAGCCACTGGAGCCACTGGAACCACTGGAGCTGCCACTGGAGCCGCTGGATCCACTAGAACTACCACTGAAGCTGCTGCTGGAACCACCACTGAAGCCACTGGAGCCACTGGGGCTACTGGAACCACTGGAGCCACTGGAGCCACTGGAGCCACTGGAGCCACTGGAGCCACCACCAGAGCCACCGGCACTGGGAACAGAGCTGCTGGAGCCCCCCTTCCCAATGAGACAGGGGTCGTTGGGGGAGGTGATACGCGTGGGGTCCTTACAGGGGTCTGAGAAGGTCCCGATGCTCTTAGCCAAGGTCCCTGGGGAGGAAAATCACGGTTAGCGGGGGCCCGAGAGCCTTGGCTTCCTCCCTCACCTTTCAGACCCGTCTCCATCACCTGCCACTTGGGTCTCTCCTGCGAGGGGCCAAGGGGCCGGGAGAGTTTGGGGCAGAAAAGAAAGGGAGAGGCTGTGATCTAAAGGAAAGGGAGCCGGCGGGATAGGGCAGGTCTGTGGTTCCGGGAGGGGGCGGGCCAGATGTCTGCCAGAGAAGGCGGGAGATGCAAAGTGGGGCCTGGGAGAAAGACTCCGGAGAGGGAGCAGGACCGATGGCCTGCAGGACCGGCCCAGAGAGGCAGCAGGTGGACACAGCGAGAGGTGGGCATAGATCCCCAGGGACCAGCTGGGAGGAGAGACACCGAGGAAACAATAGGGCGATAGAGAACCTGGGGATGAAGGACAGACAGCAAAAGGCACTGGGAAGAGAGCGCCAGCGGCCAGGGCTGCCTAGAGGCAGGGCCCAGCGGACCCTGACTGCTCAGCCGCTGCCTCTGGAGAGGGGCTTGGGGGCGGGTGGGGATTCTGCTCCCAACTAGCACTGCCCACGCGGGAAAGCTGGGTGGGGGCCGGGATGTGGGGGCCCTGCTGTTGCTTCAGAACCTGCTGGTACAGCCCGACGGGACACCGCACCCTGAGCCCCGGCTCTCCCGACGGGACACCGCACCCTGAGCCCCGGCTCTCCCGACGGGACACCGCACCCTGAGCCCCGGCTCTCCCGGCCCAACCAGGGACACTGGATGGCGTGCGCCCTGCCCGGCCTCCATGAGCCCTCCTCCCCAGGCCGCTCCTGCCTGTCTCCCTCCAGATGCAGCACGACGTCTTCCTCCAGGGCCCACCTGCCCCCCTCCCCGCACCCCCTCCCAGTCCCGGCGGCAAGGATAGCCCTGCACTGCAAGCCGCCAGATCTCACCGGGCTTCGCCGTACATTGGGAGGCCAGAGGCCGGGCAGCCCTGGGGGGGGGGGGGGGGGGGCTGTGAGCAGAGTGGGTGTGGCTGTGGCTGCGGAAGGGGCTTGCAGACACACAGCTGCCTGCTCCCCCAGCCCCACCTGCCACACCTGTGCCGGCCACTCCCTCACGAGAGACCCTCGGTGCCCTCTGCTCGCCCCGCGCCACGAAGCCTGCCCTCCCACAGGCACGCGAGGCGCCACGAGTGCCGCCTGGGGGTGCCTCCCCTTTCCTTCCTGTCTGTGCGGGCCCGTTCCCCCCCTCACGAGCCTCCCGCGGCCTCCCGGAGGCTGAGTGCCAGGCTCTCTGTGGGCGCTGGGCCTATTACATAGCCAGTCTTCACCTTCTAGACTCAAACAACTTCCACAGAATCCTCTAGAATTCCCAAAGCACCAAACAGACTGAAGCTGGGTGTTATCAGTACCACATTTTAAAGTCTCAGAAACGAAGGCTCAGACAGTTTAAGTAACATGTCTGGGTGACAGCGAAGAGCCGCCCAGGCCCAGCGCCAGACTGCAGAGCCCACCGTCCCCTGGCTGGGCACCCCCCCCCCCCCCGCTCCAGGCACAGTGTCCCCCCGGCTCCAAGGCACAGTGTCCCCCAACCTGCAGGCACAGTGTCCCCGGCCTTCCCTCACCTGGTGTCTGCACCCTCCTCTCCCACCCCTCCCGCCCAGACCCCCCTCCCGCCTCCTACCTGGCAGGAGGAGGCCAGCCAGCAGCAGGGCCATCGCCCCACGCCCTCCCACACGCCCCGTCCAGGGTGCCCGCGAGGAGCCCATGCTGGACTTCATGGCCTCTGAGTGCGGGCACTGGGGACGCCGGGCCTTTATGCAGGGCCGGACATTCTCTGGGCAGGAGTCACTGTGGGGAGGGAGGGACAGGGAGGGCAGTGCCCAGGGGGCATTGGTGTGGCAGGAGCTGAAGCAATCAGCTGGGATCTGCCTACTCAGCCGCCAGTGCGCAGCGCAGGTGCCGTGGCCACTGGTTGCCTAACCTGGAACCGGCGCTCCCCCCGCAGTGGCCACCCACTCGGGTGGCTACTCTCCTTCCCAGGGTGCCTGCCCAGCCCCCAGCCCCCCACCTTGCAGACAGCCATGGGCATTTCAGCTCCCCCTCTGTGCCCAGGCCCCTGCTCCACCCCGGCCCCGTTGCCTGACTAACCAGGTTTCCACCTCAGCCCCTGGGGTCCCCCACTTCCTCCCGATGTAAGGGTCTGCACCCCACCTTGAGCCCTTGGTCACGGCCCAGGTGCCTGCCTGCCACACACTTAGCAGCGAGCATGCCTTTCGGGTCAGGAGCGGAATCTGCCTTCGAAGCCGGCTCCTGGGCCTCTCCCTCGGGGCCTCAGGGCAGCATGAGGGGTGCTGGGTGCAGGGCCTCATCTTGGGGAAGGCCTGGGGGGGACCCTGCTGGCTGGGCCCTGGTCAGTCACAGGCCACGCGCAGCCCCTCCCGCCCGTGACACCTGCCTCGGTGAGCCAGAGCCCAGGAAGGCTAATTGGGCAGGCGGCGCCCTGCTGCCCATTGGCAGCTCTGCTCCGTGGTGAGCAAACAGGAAGGTGCGGGACCCGCAGGAGCCGGGAGGACGGCGCCTCCCGCAGCCCGCCCTCGGGCGCTGGCCCCACCCCAGCCACTTAATTGCTCCTGGTGTTGCGAGAGCTGAGAGCCTCGGTATCGGGGGAGGCGCCTGGGAGGCCGCCCCCTGCTCTCGGCTGCGCCCTGCTCCCCTCACCCAGACCCGGCCCCCCTGCCCCCCCCCCCCCCCCCCCCCCCCCCGCCAGCCGGGACCTGCCAGGCTGGCGAGGTTCCCAGTCTCCGTTAAGAGCTCCAGCCCCCGTGGCGGCAGCACTAGGGACAGGGCCAGTGTTCCCAACCAGAGGAACGGAATTTTTATTTGTACCTAATTTCCATTAATTAGGCTGTAAATAGCCACAGGCTGCTAGTGGCTTCCACAGGGGCCTGGCCAGAGGTCGGGGGTGGGGGGGTCGCCTCCCCAGGCCGGAGGTCAGGGGGGCCGCCTCCCCAGGCCGGAGGTCAGGGGGCAGCCTCCCCAGGCCGGAGGTCAGGGAGCAGTCTCCCCAGGCCGGAGGTCAGGGGGCAGCCTCCCCAGGCCGGAGGTCAGGGAGCAGTCTCCCCAGGCCGGAGGTCAGGGGGCAGCCTCCCCAGGCCGGAGGTCAGGGGGCAGCCTCCTCAGGCCGGAGGTCAAGGGGCAGCCTGCCCTGGAGACAGTTGATAAGGGGCGGGGCCTGGCCCCAGGCCCAGCTCACCTCCCAGCTGTGGGCCTTGCACAAACCTTTCTGACCCGCAATGTCCCCACCTGTCAGATGGGGGCATTTCAGCCGGTGCCTGCGTGCAGGTTTCAGTGGGCATCCATGGGAAGTGCTCAGAAACACCACACGGAGCAGAGGGGAGGCGTTCCGCCATGGAGCCGCAGCGTCCTGCCTGTGTCCCCCACGGGAGCTCACCCTCAGCAGGCTCTGCAGCCGTCCCCCCGGCCCCGCCCCCACTGCACGCGGGCATCGCGCCTCCTGGGCAGCCGCCCAGTGCCCTCCTGGCCCGACTGCTCCCTCTGGGCCTCTCGGGCCCGGGTCTCCGGCGGGAGGAGGGCGCTGGGAGCCGGGGGTTTGGGTGAAGAGGAACGTGGGCCCCGCCAGGTGTCCCTTCCTAGCACAAACAGGCGTCAACGTCTGTCTGGGTTTCTCCCTCCAAGTCCTCCCTGCGTCAGACCTGGCGCAGCGCCCGCTGCAGGAGGCAGTCTCTGTGGGCCTCTCGCCAGGTCTCCGGCTGCCCACACACGGTGTGCGGCCACATTCCTCTCCCACGTCTCCGCTCTGCTCCCCGGCCGCCCGCCTCCTCCCGGCGCTGCGCTCGCTGCCCCTGGCGCTCACCACCAGCCCCTCTCAGCTCAGGCAGCAGAGATCTGAAGCTCATGGGCCAGGAGGGCAGGGAGGGACACTGCGGAGGCCCCGGGCCAGGCCCCTCCTGGCCGCTCCCCAGTTAGCTGAGAGCCAGTTTGCTCGTTCCCGTGACAGGTCCCCGAGCCTGCTCAGATTTAAGTAGAAAGTAGGTCTCATCACTCCAGCCCCTCGTCACCCACAGTCCGTCAGCCCCCCACCCCCCACTCCCCTGTGCTCAGCACCAGCACTGGCCACTGAAAGATGAAACAGAGTGCCGGAGACCATGGGATACCAGGACACAGGCTTTATTGGAGATCACCCTGCCGGCCGCCTTCCAGAGGGGAAAAGGGAGAGAGCGCAGGGGTGAGAGTGCCTTTTAAGGGGAGGAAGGAGGGGACGGGGCTTAGGGCACTCAGCACACGCTGATTGGTGGTTTCATGTAAGGCACATGGTTAGGGGCCTAGGGATTTAGGAATTGGGGGCTTAGGGTATATGGCAGGTGCTGATTGGTGGTTCAATGTACAGTCCATATAAGGTGTTCAGGAATGTCCGGCTGCAGGTGGAGTTTACGTCATATTCCGTCCATCAGTTGGGGGAAGGGAGGATCTATCAGCCACGCTGGGGCCTGCTTTGGAGGTAGCAACGGATTGGCCCTGTCCTCAGGAAGCCGCCCAGCTGGTCGCACAGGGGAGGAGAAGGGGGAGGCACAGGCTCCTGGAGGCACAGGGGAGGAGAAGGGGGAGGCACAGGCTCCTGGAGGCACAGGGGAGGAGAAGGGGGAGGCACAGGCTCCTGGAGGCACAGGGGAGGAGAAGGGGGAGGCACAGGCTCCTGGAGGCACAGGGGAGGAGAAGGGGGAGGCACAGGCTCCTGGAGGCACAGGGGAGGAGAAGGGGGGCAGGCACAGGCTCCTGGAGGCACAGGGGAGGAGAAGGGGGAGGCACCGGGCTCCTGGAGGCGGCTGGACTCGGCCTGGAGGAGTGAAGAGCGGGCAGGGAGCCCGCGGGCTGAAGGCGCATTGAGGAGCGCTGGTTTGAGCTGGGAGTGAGGCGGAGGAGCAGTGGGTGGCCGGGAGGGCAGGTGGCCGGGAGGGCAGGTGGCCGGGAGGGCAGGCGGCCTGTGACCGCAGGGCAGGGGGAGGGGCAAGGGCTCCGAGCGCTCCGGGCAGGGGAGGGCCTGGCCCAAGCGGCTGTGGGCCGGGTGTCTTCCGGGGCCTGAGGTGCTCTGCGCTTGACCCTCACCACAGCCCTGCAGGGTAAATGCGTTTCTTCCCGCTTTTCCTAGACGAGGAAACGGAGTTTAAATTATCTGCCCAGACCAGCTGGCATCCAGCAGAAGAGCTGGGAAAGAACTCAAACCCCAGCTGCTGCACTCCCAGCCCGGCAGGGCCCGCCAGGCCAACACCAGGAAGCACGTCCCGGTCAGGCCGGCTTCGGGAGCCCTCGGGCCTGTGGGAAAGCGCAGGTCCCTGCGTGGCGACCCCGGGGAAGTTAAGAAGTGAGAAGCCCGAGGTACTGTCCCCGCCGAGCCTCTCCTCGGCGCTGTCCAGGCTGAAAGCAGGCCAGGCACGCAGCCCTGGGCAGCCCTCGGGCTCTGGCCGCTGGAGGAAAGGGCCAGGAAGAGGAGCTACTGTGTAATGGGGAGAAGCGAGAGGCCCGGACCGAGGGCCGCCCCGCCCTGCTCCGCACCGGCCCAGGCCCAGCGCCTTCCCTCTTCGGCTTCTCCCTCCCACGTCACACCTGCTGGGGGCTCCCGCTCCCGCTCCCACTGTCCCCTCCACGGAGCGGCCTGGTCCAGGCCTGGCCGGTGGGGAGGGTCCCTCTGCACCTGGCCCCCTCCCACCGGAACTCAGGCGGGTGTCCTGCTGGTCTGCGCGGTGGGCTGTGAAGCCCAGGCGTGCGCGGTGGCGGAGTTCACCCACGCGGGGCGCTCCCTCTGCCGGCCCGGTGCTTTCCCGTGTAGAGGACACGGGCGGGGTCCCTGTCCTCCTGGCCTGACCCCTCTGCCCTCTCTTCACAAGCAGACTTCTCTGTCAGCCCCCACCGGTCCTCAGAACGGGACCAAAGCCATTGGCCGGGACTGCAGGGTCCACGGCCGTGGGCAAAGCCCGTGGCCGTCCACGCGACTCCCACACTTAGCCACGGAGGCACTTGGTGACATGGCCAGGCCGCCCTCCCCCACCTCCTCGGGCAGAGCCTGCCGTGGGTGAGGTGGCACTGGCCGGTGGGCAGCAGGCTCTGGCCCGGCCCTGACCCAGAGCCACCCCGCGCTCCGGCCCCTGCCGCCTCCGCTCCTGGGTGACCTCCCTGAGCCGCTCGTCCCCCACTGCGCTCCGTGCCGTCCCTGAGAGGCCGCCAGCCGGCCCGGGAGCGGGAGGCCAGTGCCGTGGCTCCAGTTCCGATCCGGGTGATGGGGTAGGAATCCCACTCAGCATAACGCGTGGGAGCTGAGAACCACGGCTCCGGTGTGGTCTCTGCTCAGCGCTACCCTCCTCCTCCTCCACGCAGCCCCGCCATCACCCTCCCCCAGGGCTGCCCTGGGACATGGCCCGCTCCGCCTCCCTGTGCTGTCCCTGCGCCCCGTCCCCACCCTCTCACAGCCCCGCGGGCACCCAGCACGGGCCTGGGCACTGCAGCTGGGACCTGGGAGTGGGGCCTGGGGTCCTAGCGGGCGTCTTAGGGCTTTGAGTCTGGAAGAGGGAGAATCCGGAGGTGGGGCTCTGCCCACCACCTCCCAGTCCCCGCCCGCTTCCTGCAGCCTCACTCCGGGAGTCAGCTGAGGGGAGCCCCTCCCTGCCCAGCGCGTCCTTGCTCTCAGTCACGTCTCATGTGGCCACCAGCCCTCCTGTCTTGTGAGGCTGATTAGCTCTCAGAGTGACAATAATATTTTCCTCTGCCCGCCCGTGGCCCGTGCGCCAGGGAGCCCGCGCCCAGCATGCTCACCGCTTAGTCACCCTTCCCACTGCGGCCTGTAATGCTCTTTATTGTCATTCGTCACCCAGACTTAGGGCCGCTCTGTGCTCAATACTGAGGGCTGAGCAGGAAAGGGTGAGAGGGACGCCCGGGCGACATCGGACTGTGCTGCAGGCTGGACAGAGCGCAGAGAAGACAGACCTCGGAGAGGACAGAGCGCAGAGAGGACAGAGCGCAGGGAGGACAGAGCTCAGAGAGGACAGAGCTCAGAGAGGACAGAGCACAGGGAGGACAGAGCACAGGGAGGACAGAGCGCAGGGAGGACGGAGCGCAGGGAGGACGGAGCGCAGAGAGGACGGAGCGCAGGGAGGACAGAGCGCAGGGAGGACAGAGCGCAGGGAGGACATAGCGCAGGGAGGACAGAGCGCAGGGAGGACATAGTGCAGAGAGGACAGAGCGCAGGGAGGACGAGGCGCAGGGAGGACGGAACGCAGGGAGGACGGAGCGCAGGGAGGACGGAGCGCAGGGAGGACAGAGCGCAGGGAGGACAGAGCGCAGGGAGGACGGAGAGCAGGGAGGACAGAGTGCAGGGAGGACAGAGCGCAGGGAGGACAGAGCGCAGGGAGGACAGAGCGCAGGGAGGACGGAGCGCAGGGAGGACGGAGCGCAGGGAGGACGGAGCGCAGAGAGGACAGAGAGCAGGGAGGACGAGGCGCAGGGAGGACGGAACGCAGGGAGGACAGAGCGCAGGGAGGACGGAGCGCAGGGAGGACGGAGCGCAGGGAGGACATAGCGCAGGGAGGACAGAGCACAGGGAGGACGGAGCGCAGGGAGGACAGAGCGCAGGGAGGACAGAGCGCAGGGAGGACATAGCACAGGGAGGACAGAGCGCAGGGAGGACAGAGTGCAGGGAGGACAGACTGCAGGGAGGACAGAGCACAGGGAGGACGGAGCGCAGGGAGGACAGAGTGCAGAGAGGACAGAGCGCAGAGAGGACGGAGCGCAGAGAGGACACAGCGCAGAAAGGGCAGCAAGCGGACAGCACCTCGGAGCTTCAGTGAGGGCACCATCCTGGGCCCCCAGGACAGTGTACGGAGTGTGAGCACTGCCCTCCCCCCAGGACAGTGTACAGAGTGTGGGCACTGCCCTCCCCCCAGGACAGTGTACGGAGTGTGAGCACTACCCCCCCCCCAGGACAGTGTACGGAGTGTGAGCACTGCCCTCCCCCCAGACAGTGTACAGAGTGTGAGCACTGTCCTCCACCCGGGACAGTGTACGGACTGTGAGCACTGCCCTCCCCCCGGGACAGTGTACGGACTGTGAGCACTGCCCTTTCCCCGGACAGTGTACAGAGTGTGAGCACTGCCCTCCCCCCAGGACAGTGTACGGAGTGTGAGCACTGCCCCCCCCCAGGACAGTGTACGGAGTGTGAGCACTGCCCTCCCCCCAGGACAGTGTATAGAGTGTGAGCACTTCCCTCCCCCCGGGACAGTGTATGGAGTGTGAGCACTGCCCTCCCCCCAGGACAGTGTACAGAGTGTGAGCACTGTCCTCCACCCGGGACAGTGTACGGAGTGTGAGCACTGCCCTCCCCCCAGGACAGTGTACGGAGTGTGAGCACTGCCCTTTCCCCGGACAGTGTACAGAGTGTGAGCACTGCCCTCCCCCCAGGACAGTGTACAGAGTGTGAGCACTGCCCTCCCCCCAGGACAGTGTACGGAGTGTGAGCACTGCCCTCCCCCCAGGACAGTGTACGGAGTGTGAGCACTGCCCTCCCCCCAGGACAGTGTATGGAGTGTGAGCACTGCCCTCCCCCCAGGACAGTGTATAGAGTGTGAGCACTGCCCTCCCCCCAGGACAGTGTACGGAGTGTGAGCACTGCCCTCCCCCCAGGACAGTGTACAGAGTGTGAGCACTGCCCTCCCCCCAGGACAGTGTACGGACTGTGAGCACTGCCCTCCCCCCAGGACAGTGTATGGACTGTGAGCACTGCCCTCCCCCCAGGACAGTGTACGGACTGTGAGCACTGCCCTCCCCCCAGGACAGTGTATGGAGTGTGAGCACTGCCCTCCCCCCAGGACAGTGTACGGAGTGTGAGCACTGCCCTCCCCCCAGGACAGTGTACGGAGTGTGAGCACTGCCCTCCCCCCAGGACAGTGTATAGAGTGTGAGCACTGCCCTCCCCCCCAGGACAGTGTACGGAGTGTGAGCACTGCCCTCCCCCCCAGGACAGTGTACGGAGTGTGAGCACTGCCCTCCCCCCAGGACAGTGTAAGGAGTGTGAGCACTGCCCTCCCTCCAGGACAGTGTACGGAGTGTGAGCACTGCCCTCCCCCCAGGACAGTGTAAGGAGTGTGGGCACTGCCCTCCCCCCAGGACAGTGTACGGAGTGTGAGCACTGCCCTCCCCCCAGGACAGTGTACGGAGTGTGAGCACTGCCCTCCCCCCAGGACAGTGTACGGAGTGTGGGCACTGCCCTCCCCCCAGGACAGTGTACGGAGTGTGAGCACTGCCCTCCCCCCAGGACAGTGTATGGAGTGTGAGCACTGCCCTCCCCCCAGGACAGTGTACGGAGTGTGAGCACTGCCCTCCCCCCAGGACAGTGTACGGACTGTGAGCACTGCCCTCCCCCCAGGACAGTGTACGGACTGTGAGCACTGCCCTCCCCCCAGGACAGTGTACGGACTGTGGGCACTGTCCTCCCCCCCCCAGGACAGTGTATGGAGTGTGAGCACTGCCCTCCCCCCCAGGACAGTGTACGGACTGTGGGCACTGCCCTCCCCCCAGGACAGTGTACGGAGTGTGAGCACTGCCCTCCCCCCAGGACAGTGTATAGAGTGTGAGCACTGCCCTCCCCCCAGGACAGTGTACGGACTGTGGGCACTGTCCTCTCCCCAGGACAGTGTACGGAGTGTGAGCACTGCCCTCCCCCACAGGACAGTGTACGGAGTGTGAGCACTGCCCTCCCCCCAGGACAGTGTATGGACTGTGAGCACTGCCCTCCCTCCAGGACAGTGTACGGAGTGTGAGCACTGCCCTCCCCCCAGGACAGTGTACGGAGTGTGAGCACTGCCCTCCCCCCAGAACAGTGTATAGAGTGTGAGCACTGCCCTCCCCCCAGGACAGTGTACAGAGTGTGAGCACTGCCCTCCCCCCAGGACAGTGTACGGACTGTGGGCACTGTCCTCTCCCCCCCCCCCCAGGACAGTGTACGGACTGTGAGCACTGCCCTCCCCCCAGGACAGTGTACGGAGTGTGAGCACTGCCCTCCCCCACAGGACAGTGTACGGACTGTGAGCACTGCCCTCCCCCCAGGACAGTGTACGGAGTGTGAGCACTGCCCTCCCCCACAGGACAGTGTACGGACTGTGAGCACTGCCCTCCCCCCAGGACAGTGTACGGAGTGTGAGCACTGCCCTCCCTCCAGGACAGTGTATGGACTGTGAGCACTGCCCTCCCTCCAGGACAGTGTATGGAGTGTGAGCACTGCCCTCCCCCCGGACAGTGTACAGACTGTGGGCACTGCCCTCCCTCCAGGACAGTGTACCGAGTGCTGGCATTGCCCTCCTGGCAGGGGTAGGAGCCTTGGTTTGCCTTCTGGCACCAGTTGAGGGTTCTGGACCTGCCCTGATCCCAGGGATTCCTCTCGGGGACCAGCAGTGTCTCCATCCTCTTCACGGATCTCTCCTCTCCGCGGATGTGGACTTGGCACCCGGAGCACCCATCCTGCGCCCTCCGTCCCGGCCGGGAGCTGAGCGTGGCGCGGCCTCCCCTGTTCGACCTGGCTCCGGGCGCGGCGTGGTCAGCGGAGAAGGCCTGGACCCGGAGCGGGAGCCCCTGCCACCTGCGCCCCGTTTCCTGAGGTCCCGCAGCCGCGTCCCTGGGGCGTCTGCCTCCCCCTAGAGTAAGGTGACCAGATTTTAACATTGGTAAAGCGGGACACCATTGACCGGGGGGGGGGGGGGGGGGTTCTTGATTAAAAATTTGGTCTATATGGAGCAACAAAAATTTTCATAGAACGCAAAAATAGTATTGTAATATGTATTTTTTAAATTTCAACATAAGTACAATTTACAAATATAATAAATAAAAAATTATGTATAGTATTTTATTCTTTGGCATAGTTCTCATTTGAGTGAATTTTTTTTAGTAGCTTGCTGTCGTTGTTTAAAATTTGCGGTTACGTAAGTCATAAGTGTCACTTTCAAGGCCGGCGCTAGACTTTTTGCCGCCACTATAAAATATAAATAATACGAGTACTGTCTGCTAAATTCAAGGAAATTTATGTATTTATGAAATAAATAAATTACTTACCTAAATTATCTGAATAGCTGATTTGTAATGACATCACTTGTTTAACTAGCTTACTAGCACGCAGTACGATGTGTGTCGTCTGAGAGACAGTTACAAAATGTTTTCGTCGTTGCCAATCCCAAAAAATGCCATTGTTCATTAAGTCCAAACAATGGTGGTCGAATTCTAACAACTGATCAACAATGCGAACTTTGATAAGCAGTTCTCGATAATCAGTTCTCAACAATTATTTGTTATTATTAAAGTTTAACATGATAAAATTAACAAAAATAATATAAAACTCATATCCTGGCTAAATAGCCACATGGCCGCCGAAAACCGTATATTCCCTTCCCGTTCTGCCGCCGTTCCCTAGCTTGTCCTGCATTCTTTCCAAAAACCGGGACTTTTTTAAAACGCCGCGGGACGCGGGACAAATTGTTAAAAAGCGGGACGTCTGGTCACCTTACCCTAAAGCAGTGATGGCGAACCTATGACACGCGTGTCAGCACTGACACGCGTAGCCATTTCTGATGACACGCGGCTGCATGCCGTTGCTGCTCCTGAGGATGAAACGTTTGCGACTAGAGTCTTGGAGTTAGTTTCTTCCTCAAAGTGACACACTACCCGAGTTACGCTCAGTTTTTGGGCGAAGTGTGACACACCAAGCTCAGAAGGTTGCCCATCGCTGGCCTAGAGGGTGTCCGGCCCCGGGGGCGGCAGGTGAGGGAGGAGGCCGGAGTGCCCGCGGGAGCCGGGCGCCCTCTGGTGGTGGAGCCTGGCGCTGGGGACCTCCTGGGCGGGCGGGTTCAGGCGGGAGTGAGAGCCCGGAGCCCGGCCCAGGTCACAGCGGAGCCGCCCAGGGCGGACGGGCTGTGTGTGTGTTTGGGGGGGGGGGGGGGGGTGCTGGGAGGAGGAACACGGGGTGCGTTGGTCACGAAGTGCCTGAGCCGGCGCCGCCCGGGCTGACGGCGGGGGGAGGAGAGCGGGGAGAGCTGGGTCAGGGCACCCCGGCCGGTGACTGAAGCGTGCCCTGGGCACCCCCCCCCCTCCGGAGCCTCATTAGTCAGTCGTTTCCTCCCTGGACAGCGCTCCTGGGGGGGGGGGGGGCTGAGACTGCCTCCGGGCGCACCCCGCACAGCTCCCGCTCGGTCCCGCGGAGTCAGCCCCACCAGGGCGTCCAGGACCCTCCGCCCAGCGCTCTCCCGCCGGCCCGCCTCTGGCCGCACGTCCGTCCGTCCGTCCGTCGGGGCGGTCACCGCGGCGGGCGGAGAACTGCGCCGGGTCCGCGCTCATCCTCCCACGCGGTCCCCGGCGCCCTCCGGCGAGAAACAGCGCGTGGCGCCAGCCTGGGCCTGTGCGTGGGACCACACCCGCCAGTTACCCCGTCCTCCCCACCCCCCCTCCGCCCGCTCCCCACCCCGGTGTGGCCCGGGAGCCTGTTCGGAGCCACAGTCAGGCCGTCCGACCGGCGTGTGCGGTGCGGGCAGCCCGGGAAGCGGGCGCTGTGGCCGGCGGCGGGAGAGTGAGGCCTGGGGGCGCTCCCTGTCCCGGGGGGGGGCGCGGGGACCAACAGGACCGGTGGAAATGCAGGAAAGGAGCAAGCACCCCGACTCCTTCCTGGGCCTCGGGTCACCCCCTTCTCCTTTCCGTCCCGCTGCGGCGGGAGGGCCGGAGGTCAGCCCGGGCCCCAGGCTTCCTGGCCGCAAGGGGGCGCTGGCAGGACCCCCGGCGGGGCGGCCCCTGAGCACCTGGCCGCACCCTGCGAGGCCGCAACGCCGCCCCGAGAGCCGCCCCTCACCGCTCCTGGCTGGGCCCGCCGCCTGGAGTGCCCCTCAGCCTCAGGGGCAGAAAGGGGGCCGTAAGGTATTCTCGGGGCCTTCGGGGCCCGCTTCCTGGCATTTGTCACCCGTCTGGCTCAAAAAGCCAAGATAAATTCCAGAGGTCAGGTTGGCCCGCCCGGGAATAAATACTTATTTGGCCATCCGCTCATCAGTAGGAGGAGGTCTAATTAAAACAGAGATATAAAATAGTGACAATGGCCCTAACCGGTGTGGCTCAGTGGATAGAGCGTCGGCCTGCGGACTGAAGGGTCCCAGGTTCGATTCCGGTCAAGGGCATGTACCTTGGTTGAGGGCACATCCCCAGTAGGGGGTGTGCAGGAGGCAGCTGATCGATGTTTCTAACTCTCCATCCCTCTCCCTTCCTCTCTGTAAAAAAATCAGTAAAATATATATATTTAAAAATAATAATAATAATATAAAATAGTGACAATGGCCCAGCCAGTGGCGCTCACTGGTTAAGTGTAGCCCATGAACCAAAAGGTTCTGGTTCCATTCCCAGTCGGGGCGCTTGCCGGGGTGTGGGCTCCGTCCCCAGTGTGGGGGGGTGCAGGAGGCAACAAGTGATGTTTCTAACTCTCCATCCCTCTCCCTTCCCCTCTTCCTGTTTTCTTTTAAATGCAAGCTTCTTGTTTAAATTTTTTTATTATTTCTAAGAGAAAGGGAGAGGGAGAGAGAGAGAGAGAAACATCAATAACCAGAGAGAATCATTGATTGGCTGCCGCCTGCACGCCCGCACCCCGGGCATGTGCCCTTGACTGGAGTCGAACCTGGGACCCTTCCGTCGGCAGGCCGGCCCTCCAGCCACCGAGCCAAACCAGCCAGGGCTCCTCTCCTTCTAAAATCCACAAAATAAAATATTTTTTAAAGAAGACTGAGATGCTAATGCTGTCCTCATATAAAAACTTCATTATAATAATTACAATGCCCTAGCCACGTTGGCTGAGTGTCGTCCATAATCCGAAAGGTTTCGGGTTCGATTCCCAGTCAAGTAACACACCCAGGCTGTGGGTCTGATCCCTGGTTGGGCATGAATGGGAAGCAGCCGATGGATGTTTCACTCTCTCTCTCTCTCTCCCTTCCTCTCTAAAATCAATAAAAATATATCCTTGGTGAGGATTAAATAAACATATGAAGAAAAAAGGAAAAACCATAACAGTGACTGTGGTCAGTAAGACAGGGACCCGGCACGCGGCTGATCGAAGCTCTGAGATCTCCCTCCTTCTGGGAGGCCCGGGGTGTGCCTGGGGCCGAGGGCGCCTGGTGCCCATCCCACCAAGCAGCCCTTTCAAATCCGCCACCCCTGGGCGGAGCCATCCCCTGCGGGCGGGCGGAGTAGCCCCTCCCTGTTCCGAACCCCACGAGGCCCTCCCCAGGGAGAAGGGACCCAGGGGTGTGCCCCGCTCCCTCTGCCTCCGCCTCTCTCCACTGGTCTCTCCTCGCCTTCATCGACCCCCCTGCATGGCTTTCCAATCACTGTCTCCTCCTCCTCACTTCCTTCCTCCCACTCTCTCCCACCTCCCTCACCTACATCCTTGCCCTGCTGCTCCTGCGTCCTTTCCTCCAGATCAGAGCCTGCCTTCCCACCTGACCCCGACCCCAACGCCGACCCTGACCCTGGCCTTGACCCCGACCCTGACCCCGAGCCTGAGCAGAGACTGGATGTGCCCCGACTTGGCTTACCGGGGCTAGACAGTGGGTAGCCAAGACCCAGACAGCCCCGGACCCGGCCTTGGACACGGGACAGAGGCCCAGGCAGAGGGGCGACCACTCCCAGGGCTCTCGCAGGATGGACAGGGAGGAGGGCAGGGGGATGAGGCTGGGATCCCCTGAGTCTGGGTTCCCAAGGTCCCCAGGGGGACACTCTGCTGCTCACTCCCTGGGCCTGGGCCTCGGTGGGCCCTGCGCGGCGGCCTGTCACGGGGGTCCGGGCCGGGCTGGGGCCTCGGGCGGTCCTGGGAGACCGGGCAGGGGCTGCGGCCCCGAGGCGCCTGGGGCAGAGATGCCCACACTCCTGTTCGTGGGGCCGCACCAGGCCTGGACGCTGGCACAGGAGCCCTCGGAGAAGGGAGCAGCTGGGCCTTCTCCCCAGGAGCCTGCGGGGACAGTGTGGCGGCGCTGGGGCCCGGTGGTACCAGAAATGAGCGCGGCCAGCCGCCAGCCTGGGGCACTGACAGCCGGGCACCAAGCAAACAGAAAAAGTCCTTTCCTGCGCCCACGCCCTTCATCTTGCTGCCCGCAGTACCCCCGAGCCCTCGCCCGCCCCCCCTGCACGTGCCCAGCACCGCGCTTTCCCCCTCTCCCCCCACCTGTCCCCCCACAGCTTCTCTTCTCCAGATTGTGAGCCCTTCACACTGACCATTCCTTCTCTCCCTGCCGCCCAGCCTCACCTCCTCACCGATGAGCACCGCCAGCCAGCGCCGCGGTGAACTCTGTGTGCGCTGGGCTGGGCTGGGGGACACCAGAGAGCGGCTCAGACGCTGCTTCCGCGTCGGCAGTTGGCAGGAGAGATTAGCATCCGAGTTGGGGACTGGGCTCAGAAGAGTCGCCCTGGACGACTTGGGTGGGCGTTGTCCCATCTCTGAGGGGCCGGGAGAACGGGAGGTCCCCCTGTAGCTGGGACGCCCAGCCCCACCTACCCTGCCTCGGGCACCCTGGCCTCTCCTCCCTCTGCGACGGGTCCTACACCACCCACTCCCCAGCTCCACTCCACTCGTCAGGGCGCTGGCCGTGCCGGTGTGCAGCTTGCCCAGGGCAGATCGTGGCTCCAGTCTCCAGCCAGTTCCTGAGAGTGGCCCGGTGCAGGATTAGTGCACATGAAGAGGAAATTAATTAGAAGGTGGCCGGTGGGGCAGGACTGGGGGAGAAGGGCCAGACATACCCTGGAGCCAACCTCCCACGGTCCCTCCCAGGCCAGCCGCACCTGGGTGGCTCCGTGGCTCGAAAGGCAGCTGTGGAGTGAGTGGGATCCATCCGGCAGGTGGAATCCCTCGGCTTGGCCTGCGGGGATCAGGCTGAAACCAGCTCTCACAACATCCCCCGAGGGGTCCCGGAGTGCGAGAGGGCACTCTGCAAAGCTGCTGCCGTACAGGGTGTGGAACGCAAACACAAGTGTGCAGTAAACCAGATTCGGGCCGACATGCCCCAGCAACAACATAACCCGCGGCCGAAGGTGGAATCTCGTGGCCCCGGGAGGAATCCGGCTCCCTCCTCTCTGGTTTCAGGATGCATCACCTGAGAACCGCCTGCCAAGTCACTGCAGCTCAGCAGCTCCTGCGTTGAGCGTCTGCCCCCTGGTGGTCAGTGCGCAGACAGTGGGAAGGGCACTTAGCATATTAGCCTTTTATATATATACTAGAAGCCCGGTGCACGAAATTCGTGCACGGCAGGGGGTTGTCCCTCAGCCCAGCCTGTACCCTCTCCAGTCTGGGACTGCTGGAGGAATGTCCGACTGCCCGTTTAGGCCCGATCCCATCGGGCCTACACGGGCAGTCAGACATCCCTCTCACAATCCAGGACTGCTGGCTCCCAACTGCTTGCCTGCCTGCCTTCCTGATTGCCCCTAACCGCTTCTGCCTGCCAGCCTGATCACCCCCTATCCACTCTGCTGCCAGCCTGGTTGATGCTTAACTGCTCCCCTGCCAGCCTGTTTGCCCCCAACTTCCCTCCTCTGCCAGCCTGGTCACCCCTAACTGCCCTCTCCTGCAGGGTTGATCACCTCCAACTGCTCTCCATTGCAAGCCTGGTCCCTCTCAACTGCCCTCCCTTGCAGGCCTGGTCCCTCTCAATTGCCCTCCCTTGCAGGCCGGGTGCCTCCCAACTGCCCTCTCCTGCTGGCCATCTTGTGGTGGCCATCTTGTGTCCACATGGGGGCAGCTATATTGTGTGTTGCAGTGATGATCAATCTGTATATTTCTCTTTTATGAGATAGGATAGAGGCCTGGTGCACAGGTGGGGGCCAGCTGGTTTGCCCTGAAGGGGGTCACAGATAAGGGTGGGGGTTCCCTTGGGGTGTGGGGCAGCCTGAGCGAGGGGCCTGTGGTGGTTTGCAGGCCGGCCACGCCCCCTGGCAACCCAAGGGGAGGCCCTGGTATTTGGAATTTATTTTCCTTCTACAATTGAAACTTTGTAGCCTGGAGCGGAGCCAAGCCTGGGGCTCCGGCAGCCATTTCTGTGGCAGTTAATTCACCTTCTACAATTGAAACTTTGTAGCCTTAAGCGGGTGAGCCCGGCCAGGGTGTGCGGAAAGCTTTGCTTCCCCTGTTGCCGCCGGCAACCGTGGCCTGCTCTCTCAAGCTCCATTCTGCCGCCATTTGTTTGAATTTGTTTGCCTTCTATAATTGAAACTTTGTAGCTTGAGTGGAGGCTTAGGCCTGCAACGGCTATGGAAAGCTTGGCTTCCTCTGTTACCTGGGAAACCTTGCTCACTGTGGCTGTAGCCATCTTGGATTGGGGTTAATTTGCATACTCGCCCTGATTGGCTGGTGGGCGTGGCTTGGCTGGTGGGCGTGGCTTATGTAGCTGAGTGGTGGTTAATTTGCATATTACCATTTTATTAGAGAGGATACATGGGTTCTGTTTCTCTGGAAAGCTGACTAATACAATGTATTAGGGGTCCTTGAAGGCCCAGGCACTGCTTGGTGTGTCTTTTTAATCCTCACCCGAGGATATTTTTCCATTGATTTTTAGAGAGAGTGGAAGAGAGAGGAAAAGACAAATATTGATGTGAGAGAAACACATCGATTGGTTGCCTCCTACATGTGCCCCAACCAGGGCCCAGGCCCAGGAGAAGCCTACAACTGAGGTACGCACATGCCCTTGACCAGAATCAAACCCGGGACCCTTTGGTCTGCAGACCGACGATCTATCCACTGAGCCAAAGTGGCCAGGGCGAGGCACTGTATTTTGTGTCAGGGGCACACAGATGAATGAAGAGATGGGAACATGAATGAAGAGATGGGAACATGTAGTAGTTAAAACCAGACACATTAACCTAGGACAGATCTGAGTTCAGATCCCAGTTTTGCCATTTGTCCCCTGTGTGGCCTCACATGACAGTACCTCTCCATGGCCTGTTTCTCTTCTCCAAAATAGTGAAAACGATGGAGTTATTGTGCAAATTAAGTGGAAGCTTAGTCTGTAGGGCGTCTGACAACAGTGGCCATGCAGCACAGGCACGGCAAACAGTAGCTTTGGCCTGCAGCCAGCGTACTCTGTGCTTAGGTTGATTCACCAGAAGCAGCTCCTGGGACAAATATTCAAGTAAAGAGTGAGGAGGGCCCTAGCTGGTTTGGCTCAGTGGATGGAGCATCGGCCCAAGGACTGAAGGGGCCTGGGTTCGATTCCGGTCAAGGGCATGTACCTTGGTTGCAGGCTTGATTGCCCACCTGGTGGGGCACGTGCAGGAGGCAACCAATCGATGTGTCTCTCTTACATCAATGTTTCTCTCTGTGTCTCTCCCTCTCCCTTCCAGTCTCTCCAAAAATCAATGAAAAAGATATCCTTGAGGATTAGCAAAACAATCATAATAAAATTTAAAAAGTGATGAGGGTGGGGAGAAGCGGGAGGGAGCGGGGATGTTACTAGACTGGAACCTGCCCAGAGGGGCCTGGCGAGGCCAGCTGGCGGCGTGTGAACTCTGGCTTCCTGCAGGAAGGACGACTGTGAGGGGACGTTCACTCAAGCTGGGACAGTGGGACCCGGAAGGGCCTGCGGTCGGAGAGCCCAGGCTGGGCTGCTTGCTCACTGGTAAGTGGACGCAGAGGGGCCTTGGCGGCAGGCTCAGGGGTTAGCCCGGACAGCTGCCACCGCCCATTGCTCCCCTGGTTGCAAATCTCTTGGGGACCCTTAGAGTTTAGGAGATGCACGCTGAGGGAGGGGGCATGCTCCTGGTCCTTCCATGAGGGTCTAAAGGCTGGTGTTAGGGGAGGTCTTAGGGGAGGATCTCAACCAGCTTTAGCTGATTTGACAAAATGACATTTATTCCCTGAACTTGGTCTGCACTTGGGTGAGGGTGGCATAAATAGCGCTAATTGGATTTCTGCTATCTATCTCCCTGAGTAGAGTGATTCAAGCTGTTTACCCTCTGATTGGGGAGAAGAATAAACCATTTACTCTTAAGTGTGCTTGGTCAGGGAAGACAGGATTTTTTAATTTTTGATGGCTGTAAACTGCTTGCAGTTTTCATAAATGGTTCTGCCTCGGTTTCCCCGCTCCGCTTGTCCTGGTTGGCTGGCCTGACTCAAGGACATGGACCTGGAAGGAAAAGAGGCCAAGTCAAATTTCATGGAGGCAGCCTGGGCTCAGAGCACTGGGGTGTAGGTAGCCCCTGTCTGTCGGCCATTAGGTCTGGGGGGAGTGGGCCAGGGGGGACTCACTTCCAGGTGCTCCCAGCACTCCCTGCACCTGGCAAAGCCCCAGCAGCCGCGGAGGGGAGAGCACACTGGAGCCAGGAGGCACCCAAACGGTGCAGGTGGCAGAGGAGTGTGCAGACAGTCTCTGCTCCCCAGAGGCCGAGGGAGGAGGCCAGGCACAACTTCACCCCAAGCGGTGGCTCGGTGGCTCGGAGGGTGCGGGCAGGGGTGGATGGAGAAATCCGATTGGCTGGGGAGAGGAAGGCGGCCTGGCAGCCAGGACTAGCCCCTGAGAGCGGAGCCCTGGAGGCCCAGGCCCGCACGCAGCCTGCCCTTTCGAAGCCTCCTCCCCCGGGAAGCCTGCCCTGACTGTTCAGCTCCCTCCCCTGGAGTCTCATTGGAACTCAGGGCGCTGACTGCCGAGGCTATTATGTACTTTTGTGTTTCCTCGAGGAGTTATGTAGCTACATGCATCCCTCCTGTCCGTGACGATGTAACTTTGCATGTAAGCCTGGTGCCCCAGTTTAATGTGAAGCTTCCTGAGACTGGAGACTATATACTTTTATTCTTTACTAGAGGCCCCGTGCGCGGAATTCCTGCACAGGTGTGGTCCCTGGGCCTGGCCGGAGAGCGAAGCAGGAGGTCTGGTGTGGAAGGGAAGGTCCCAGCTGACCCCCGGGCCCCCATGAGCTCCCCTCTGCCTGAGTCACGGCACCCGAGTCCCCACGTGGAGATGTGGTAAGTGCGGCCAGATGCCGTGGACCGGGTGCAGCGTGGGCCTCTGGGCCGCCCAGGGTGCCACACGGAAGCCAGGTGGGCAGCACTCTCTCTCCCAGCAGGCCTCAGCAGACAAGCTCCTGCGAGAACCCACCGTGAGCCCAATCGGCCCCTGAAGTCGGCAGCTGCGGCCCGCTCACCCAGAAGCCCATCGGGGCTGGCAGCACTTCACTGCTGCCCGCTGCCAGTGCCTTGTCGCCAACGCCCGCCATGTTCTGCGCTGCCCCCTGGTGGTCAGCGCGCATGATAGCGAGCAGTCCAACTCCTGGTCAAACTCCTGGTCGAGGGGACAATATGCATATTAGGTTTTTATTATATAGGATACTCTCCCAGGGCAGCCAGCATTGATGGACATAGTACGGCTATAAGATAATGACTGACTGAGTGAATGAATGAATGAATGAATGAATACTTTGGGGCCCATTAAATTATCTGTTCCAAAATTATTCTCTAAATCTAGGGCTGTTTTTTAAACTGGTCACTTACAGGTTTGGGTGGGAGTTACCCCATAAGCAAACTGGCTCGGCGGGATGAAGTCTGAGGTCACCAGCCCTCGGTTTCTTCTCGCCCCCTTCAGTCCCCACCGGGTCAGCCCCTCAGTTGACAGGTCATTAGGATCTCTGGGCCCTTGCCCTTTGAACTTGCCTGCTCAAATACTCCCTAAAAGAATTTTATTTTTTTAATACTCCCCTGAGGATATGTTTTTTCATTGATTTTAGAGAGGGAGAGAAGCATCAATGTGAGAAACATTGATTGGTTGCCTTCCTCACTCGCCCAGATCAGAGATCAAACTGGCAACTCTTTGGTGCCTGGGATGACACTCTAACTGACTGAGCTACCGACTTGCTGATACACCAAAGTTTCGGGTTTGATCCCTGATCAGGGCACATACAAGAAGCAACAAATGCATCATAAATAAATGGAACAACAAATCGATGTTTCTCTCTCTCTCTCTCTCTCTCTCTCTCAAAAATCAATAAATAAAAGCTTTTAGGAAAAGAACTTTGAAAAACAATGTACCCCTCACATATTCTCAAGTCAGCAGCTAACATTTTCCATTGAGTTTAAACACTGCAATTCCTATGCTTTCCAGGAATGGTCTTCACGCAGCTGGGCCAATCAGAGCCCTCTCCTGGCCTAAGCCCTTGAGCCGCCGCAACCTTACCTCATTTCTTTTTCTTTTCTGTTCCTTTTTCTCTTCCACTTTCCCTATAGAGTTTTATCCTAATGAAATGTTTTCATTGTATCTTTTTCTGTGTATTTTTGGAAAGTCCTTATTGTATATCTCTGTAACAAAGATACACATATAAATTGAAGTGTATGTCCTGTGACCATAAGACTCTATGTGTTAGAAAGTTATTCTGCAGTGAGCTTATAATTACAACTAGAGGCCTGGTGCACGAAATTCGTGCACGGCAGGAAGGGGGGGTAGCGGGGGGTGTTGTCCCTCAGCCCAGCCTGCAGTCTCTCCAATCTGGGACCCCTCAAGGGACCTTCATTTTTTCCTTCAAGAGTGTGGTGGAAAAACCCTAGATTACCTTCTTGGATTCTTATAACCCAAATTACCAAGAACACTGAAATTGATGGCCTACAGGGAGCTTTGCAGAAAAGGTATTTACTCTCGAACCGGTTTGGCTCAGTGGATAGACCGTGGGCCTGCAAACTGAAGGGTCCCAGGTTTGATTCCTGTTAAGGGCATGTACCTTGGTTGGAGGCATATCCCCAGTGGGGAGTGTGCAGGAGGCAGCTAATGGATGTTTCTCTCTCATTGATATTTCTGACTGTCTATCCCTCTCCCCTCTTCTCTGTAAAAAAAAAAAAAAAAATCAATAAAAATATTTTTAAAAAGGTGTATCCTCTGCAGCTCATGCAGCCCCTGGGTTGTGTCCACTGGGCTAGGGGCGTGTCCCTGCCACCCGGTGGTGGCTGCCGGGGTCTCCGCACACCCCAGAGGCCAGCAGCCATCCCCCTGTGGAGGGCGCTAGGCTGGGGGCATGGACACAATCTGCCACTTGGTGCTGGAGCTTGGAAAGCCTCTGGGGGTGGGCGGGAACATCCCCGTCTCCAAACGCCCCAAGGCCAGCAGCCAGCCCCACCATGGGCCCCAGGCTCGAGGCTTGCAGGGACCCCGGGCAGCACGCAGCAGTGGCCGCCAGGGTCTCGGCAAACCCAGGAGGCCAGCAGCAGCCCCTGGTCCTGGGCGCCTGGCTGGGGGCGTGGCCCAAACCGCCGCTTTGTGCAGGAGCCTTTGCAAGCGGCTTGGGGAGGCCAGCAGCCAGCCTGACCATGGGCCTCAGGCTCGGGGCTTGCAGGGACCCCGGGCAGCACACAGCAGTGGCCGCCAGGGTCTCGGCACACCCCAGAGGCCAGCGGCAGCCCCCGGTCCTGGGCGCCTGGCTGGGGGCGTGGCCCCAAACCGCTTGCAAAGGCTCCTGCACAAAGCAGCGGTTTGGGGCCACGCCCCCCAGCCAGGCGCTCAGGCTGGGGGCTTTTAGGGACCCAGGCAGCACACAGCAGTGGCCGCCAGGGTCTCCGCACACCCCAGAGGCCAGCGGCAGCCCCCAGTCCTGGGCACCTGACTGGGGGTGTGGCCCCAAACCGCCGCTTTGTGCAGGAGTCTTTGCAAGCCGCTGGGGCGGATGTTCTGCCCACCAGGTTGCTTGGCGCCTACACCCATAGGCTCTGAGTGGCCAGGGGGCGTTCTGGGACCCCTGCTGCTCAGGACCTAAGCACGGGCCTACAGGCTAGTAGCAGCCTGGGTCCAGAGGATGTTTCCTGGACCCAGGCCGCTCAGCGCCCGCATATGCAAATTAACCGCCATATTGTTTGCTCTGATTGGCTGTGGGCATAGCAGAGGTGTGGTCAATTTGCATGTTTCTCTATTATAAGGTAGGATTATTACAAGACACAATTGATAGAAACTACAAATATTAATTGTGAACAATACTGATTTGTCTTCTGGCACATGGCCCAGGGACCGCCGGGTCCCGGCAGGGGTCTGCGAAAACTATGAGCTAGTGAAGAGAGGCTTAGCTTAGCTTCTGTTCTTCAAAACCAGGGTCCTGGGATGCAGATGGGTCTGAACCCCCTTGTCCGTTACACTTCCAGCCGCCCTGCGTCTGAGTCCCATGTCCTGGAGCACATGGCAAGCCAGGGGCTGAAGTTACTTCCAATGTCTGTGGGGTGTGGCTGTGAGGACGGACCTCATCAACGGCAAAGAATCAAACCTCGACTCAAAATTAAGGAAACATGCTTTTTATTTTTCAATTTCACAGAAGCACCACCATTGCCTCCTGACAGTTTCTAGTATGAGCCACCAGGTGGCAGCAGAGAGCACGGAGCGGGGAGGGGACCCAGGATGGGGTGCGGGGGCGGGACAAGTAGAAGAGAGGATTGGACTGAAGCAGGGTGTGTGCTTATGCTGTCAGAGAAAAGGGGGTGTGTGGGCGCTCAGTATGGCTCTCAGGAGCGGACAGGAAGTGCTGAGGGCGCACCTCCTCTCCTGCCTGAGCTACAACTGAGGGAGGGAGGAAGGGTTAGGCTAGTTCAGGGGAAGCAGCAGGTAGAGGTGGGCTTGGGCGGCTCTGGGAGGTCCGGCTATCTGTACTCTTCCCGGGGCGGGTCATGGTCTGGCTCCTCCTGAGGCCAGTGGTCCGTCTCAGGGGCAGGAGGCCAGGGGTTTTCTGGAGGCTGGGGTCCTGCTGGCCAGGGGTCGTCAGGCAGGGGAGGTTTAGGGGGATCAGTTCTAGGAGGCTTAGGCGGCCAGACTCCAGATTCAGGCGGGTCTCTCAAGGGATGACTGGGGCCTGGAGGTGGAGGGTCCTCAAAGATAGGGGGTGTCCCTGGCCAGGGGTCACCGGGGATGGGGGCACCCTGAGGCAATGTTGGGGAGCCCTCCTCCTGTCCAGCCTCTGTGGGTGGGGGAGAGGGGTGGTCTCCACTGCCTGAGATGCCTATAGAGGAGGAAGGAGAAAGGTGAGAGGTGATGCGGGCCGGAGCCAGACCCAGCCAGCTGCAGGCCCAGGGGACACACCACAGCCTGAGCGACCCACAAACAGACCTCAGAAATAACCCCCCCACATTTACAAAACACCGGAGTGACCTTAAAATGACATGAAAACTCTGTCCCAAACCATTAACTTGACCTTTAAACTGAGAGGACCCCCCCAATAAGCTCCATCCAGCCCTGATTGTCATCCCACTGGCATGGCCCCTACGCTGGTCTGCAGCCCCCAAGTGGCACCCGGGACCTCCACCCTCCCTCACATAGCCCTCAGCTCCGCACACCTGAACTCTGACCTCAATGGCCACATGGAGCTACCTCCCAACTGGCAAGACACGCGCTCTGAGCTACACGCACCTCACATCCCTTTAACTCTTCCCCTCAAGCGAACTCCCAGAACCTCCTCATCCCTATGCATCCAGTCCACCCCTTCTCAGGGGCCGCCTTCTTCTCCCCGTGACCACCCCCACTCCAAATGCACCCGCCTCTATTCCCAGCACACCTCCCGGGCACAGGCACAGCAGCAGGATCCCCAGCAGCTTCCAGTCGAGCATCATGGCTGTCTCCTGGCCCCAATGTCAGGGGTGGGCTGAGCCTGGGTGCCTGGGAACCCCAGCAGGCTTTATAGGGGAGGCGGCCCATCTCTGGGGAGGGGCCAGCCCAGTGACACAGGAGTCCCTCAGAGCTAACTGGTCAAACACGCTTGGAAGGCCACGCTGACGTGAACCTCTCAGGCTGGCGTCCCTCCTTTCTGTCTCCACTGTCATCGCCAGTCAGGGACTTCTGCCTCATTCCTCGAAGCCACTGGACGCCCAGGAATGGAGGGAGCAGGCTGGGCCGCGGATTCCAGGCTGAGGGCAGGGCTGCGGGCGGGGCCGGCTCCCCTGGATGCCTGGGATGCACCCAGGAAGGTGTCAGTAGGTTGAGAGCCTCCGCCCTCCACTGTTTGAGCTCTCCCCTGGGGCTCAGGCCTTCCCTGAAGTTCCACTCCCTCAGGCCAAGCTCCAGGGCGCAGGGGCCTCCAGGGCTTCCCTCCTGGAGCCCCCCCGAGGAAGGTGAGGACTTCCTGATTCCTTCTCTCCATCTCAGCGCTGTTCCTGCAGTCACGCCACAGGCTCTCAGCTTGGTCATTGCAGCCTCCCCTCCTCCCTCTGGACCTCCTCCTGCCCCTCCAGCCCCCTCCTGTCCTTGGCTCCAACTCTGCCCACTCCCCGCGCCCCCCCCCCCACCCTTTAGGTCAAAGTCTTGTCTAAGTCTCAGGAGTCCTGCTGGGACTTCCCCTCAGGAAGGGCTCCTCGGCCTGGCCTGCGGTGAGAAAAATGTGGCCCAAACAGAACTCACTTCCTCCCCAAGTAGTTCCCCACCTGGTCTCCCCAGCAGCACAGGACACCACTGTCCCTCCGCGGCCGCCCCAGGCGCCCACCTCTCCCAGCCGCCCCCACCCCCCATCGCCACACCCTAATCCACTCCCTTCATCCGGCCCACACCCACAGCCAGCCACCTTGGCTTAAAAACATAAACTGAGTTGTGTGGCTGCTCCCCTGTTTAAAAAGTACTCAAGCCCTAGCTGGTTTGGCTGGGTGGATAGAGCGTCGGCCTGCAGACTGAAGGCTCCCTGGTTCGAGTCCGGTGCCTGTGTTGCGGGCTCCGTCCCCGGTAGGGGGCGTGCGGGAGGCAGCCGATCAATGATTCTTTCGCATTATTGATGTTTCTATCTCTCTCTCCCTCTCTCTTCCTCTCTGAAATCAAAAGTATTTTAAAATATATATATATTTTAATATATTTTATTGATTTTTTATAGAGAGAAAGAGAGAGGGATAGAGAGTTAGAAACATCGATGAGAGAGAAACATTGATCAGCTGCCTCCTGCCTCCTGCACACTGGGGATGTGCCCGCAACCAAGGTACATGCCCTTGACCGGAATCGAACCTGGGACCCTATCCACTGAGCCAAAACCGGTTTCGGCTTAACAAATATTTTAAAAAATAAAAATAAATAAATAATAAAAATAAAATAAAAAGTACTCAAGCCCAGCCCTAGCCAGTTTGGCTCAGTGGATAGAGCGTCGGCCTGCAGACTGAAGAGTCCTGGGTTCAATTCCTGTCAAGGGCACATGACCAGGTTTCTGGCCAATCAATGATTCATCATTGATGTTTCTATCTCCCTTTCTCTCTGAAATCAGTAATATTAAAAAAAAAAAGTACTCAAGCCCAGATAGCTGGCTCAGTGGTTGAGCATCAACCTATGAACCAGGAGGTCACGATTCCATTCCCGCGTTGCAGGCTTGATCCCCAGTCTCCCCTCCCTTCCTCTGAAATTAATAAAAATATTTTAAAAATATATATAAAAGTGCCCCTGGGTCTGGGTGAAGCCGTGCCCCTGGGTCCGGCCGAAACCAAACCAGAGGGAGTCGGACCTGCATTACCACCATTTGTCCACCATCCAGAGCTGAGGGGTCAGTGCCGACATGTACACATAAGGAACTGGTGGACACTGAAATTGGGTCTCAAAAGAACTGTTGGTCCAGAAAGAAACTCACTACAGACTGATTCATTTGCCTGTCAGCATAACTATTATTGCTCATCTCACATTCAGTTCTTATAAGTATATCTCTAGTGACACATGATCTCGCTCATCTAGGGGAAATGATGAACAACATAGACTGATGAACAAGAACAGACCCAGAAACAAGGAGGCATCGATCGGACTGTCGGGCCTCAGAGGGAGGATGGGGAGGGTGGGGGGAGGGGGGAGAGATCAACCAAAGGTCTTGTGTGCATGCATATGAGCCTAACCAATGGTTAAGTTCAACAGGGGGTTGGGGCATCCGTGGGGAGGGGTGTGGGATGGGAATGGGGGGATGAGGACAAATATGTGACACCTTAATCAATAAAGAATTTAAAAAAATATATATATATATATATAAAAGTGCTTGAGGGCTTTCTGCAGACTCAGGGTGAGCCCTCCAGCCTGCCCTGCAGTGCCCCCCTCAGTGCTCCCCTGCAGGGACTCCTCCCGTAGGCACAGCCTGACCCACCCCTCAGGTCCAGCCACGTCCTCCTGAGGCCGCCCTGCCCCCTCAGAGGCCACCCTGCCCCCTCAGAGGCCGCCCTGCCCCGCCGGCCCTGTCACATCACCGTCCTTCCTTTTCCCTCACAGCACTTGTTTCAACGCTCGTTGTTCAGTGGGCACTTGTCCATCGTGTCTCTCCCACAGACCTGCCTGCCCCCCACCCCCTCGGGCCGAGTCGGGGCCCTGCCTGCCGAGTGGTTTATCCTCCTCACTCTGGCGCTGATCCCCTCCAGAGGTAAAGAGTTTGAAACCAGAGAATAAAGAAAACCTGGAGCTTCTCAAAAAGCTTCCCAGCAACTAGGAAAGGGGTTGGAAAAGGCGCCCTCTGTGTGGGACCCCCTCTCACGTCTCCCGGCGCAGTGCACGGAGCAGTCCCAGACACAGTGCACCCGGGCAATGGCTCTATTTAGTCATCTTTTTAAAAATATATATTTTTATTGATTTCAGAGAGGAAGGAAGAGGGAGAGAGAGAGAGAAACATCAATGATCAGAGATCATTGATCGGCTGCCTCTTGTATGCCCCCCACTGGGGATGGAGTCTGCAACCCAGGCATGAGCCCTGACTGGAATTGAACACGGGACCTTTCAGTCCGCAGGCAGATGCTCTATCCACTGAGCCAAACCGGCTAGGGCTATTTAGTCATCTTTATTGAGGCACAGAATCCAGACACCTTGGTGGCTGGTATCCGAGGACAGGCCCCCAAACCTCACCCCATTTCACGATCCTCCTGGTCCACTGGGCCCCCCTGAGCACCCAGGCACTCCGAGCCCCTGGCTGCAGGAGAGTTCTGGTTGTCTCCTTGAGAAACGGTCTCCTCTTTGGAAATGGCCTCACTCAGACTCTGCAGGTCATCCAGCAGGACAGAGAGGGATTCTGGGAAAGAAGACCAGGGATGGGAGCCAGACAAGAGAAGGCCATGAGGTCCTGTGCAGAGGAGCAGGGCTGCCCCTGGGGGCGGGGGGTAGGGGGGTTTGATGGAAGGGGTGCTCAGGTCCATGGCAGATGTGAATAAAGGGTCACAGAGAACAAGGCTCATGCACTGGAGTGTCTGCGGTGGAGATTCCAGAAGCGCCCCCCCCCCCACCCCCGACCTGTCTCTTCCCTCTTAGACCACTACCTTTAGTGGCTGCCCTGGGGCCAAGCGCTGCTGCTGGAGGTGCCGGTGCCGATGGCCCTGCCGGCCGAGGGCTGGGCTGCACAGACCCCCCCTTATCCAGCGGAGGAAGAACTGCCAACAGTCGCTGCTGCTTGTAATGGGAGAGGAGACCCTCCTGCTGCAAGGTGGCCTGGGAAGGAGAGGGTTCAACACCGCCTAGCAGGGCAGAGCCTCCCCCTCTTCTCTCCACGCCTCTACTCCCCGCCCAGCCCAGCCTCCGCCTCCCCTACCAGCAGGAGGTTCTTGTCCCTCTGCAGCTCCTGCAGGCGCTGGGTCAGCCGCAGCCCCTCCTCCTTCCGGGCCTCCTCCTGCAGGCGCCGGAGCTCCTGGTTCCGCTCCTTTTCCCGGGTGGCTTTGCGCTGCATCTGGCGCAGGGAGACCACTGTGGGGAAGCAGGGACAGGTGTGGGCTGGCAGAGGTCGCGAGGCACCATGAAAACAAGACTGGGATGATGGGCAGGAGCGCTGGGTCCCAGCCTGTGACCGTCCCTTCTGTACAGGGAGAGGGGTTGCCGCTCCAGGACCCTGTAAATCTGCTCCCCACCCGAACCTTCCGGAGCCCTGAGGGGAAGTCTGGATATGGACCGAGTATGACATTTTGTCCAACGAATGTACATTTCCGTCAATGTGGCAATGGCGCTGAGCCTATACGGGGCACTTTCCTCTCTGTAGGAGATGCCGGTCAACAGCCATGATGCTTGTAATTCACTGGCGCCCCAGAAATGAGTGGTGGTGTGCGCAGAGGAACCAGTGTGGCGGGTGAGTGAGGGCTGGGCCGAGGCGCAGGACGGTGCAGGCGCGCATCACAGGACTGTCCTCCCTTGCAAGGGGTTAGACATTTTTCCTAATAAAGAGCTGGGGTCCGCGGTGGGGAGGCGTGGAGGGGCGTCGCCTTTGAGGAGGGTGCTGGCTATTGGGGTGCTTGCCCGGAGAACTCAGCTGGCCGTTCCCTGGTAACTCCCACCTGCATACTTCCCAGGAGCTTCACAGAAAGCTTCTAAAATAACCTGTCTGCACACTTCCTACTCCTGGCCACCCACGTCCACCCCGCGAGCCTCACCAGCCTTGGCGTGCTCCCTCCGGGCCTCGTTCAGTCTCCTTTCTGCTTCCGAGAGCTGCTCCCGCAGCCGGGATTCCACTTCCGCCACCTTCTCTTGCAGAGCTGGGGTGAAGGCGCACATGGGGTGTCGGGGAGCTGTGGCTCATGGACCCCACCCTCCACGCCCATTTCCCTGCTGCACACCTTGCCCGTAGACCTGCTGCTGCTGGGTCAGTTCCTGCCGCAGACTGGCGGCCTCCTCCGTGCTCTCCTGCTGGCCCTGGCGAGCCGCTTCCAGCTGCAGCCCCACGCTGGCCAGGGACTCCTGGGTCCGCCGCAGCTCCTGCTCCAGCTGCTGGGCCACCTCACTCAGCTGCTGCCTCTCCGCCTCCCCTGGGAAGGGGTGGGCTCAGGCTCCCTTGGTCCTCTCCATGTCCTCGGCCCCAGCCCCCAGCCCCCAACCCCCAGCGCGCCGACTGTCCCAGCCAGAAGACAGGGACCCAGGCCAGGCGACCAGGCGTACCTTGCTCCCGGGCCCGGCCCACCTCCTGCTGGATGATGTGGGCACTGAGCTGCACCTCTGCATCCAGGCGGTTCCGCTCCTCCCGCAGCTGCTCCAGCTCAAGGCTCACCTCCTCGGTCGGCGGGGCTTGAGGGTGGCTGAGACAGAGTGGGGGAGGGGTCACCCAGCTGCCTGACTCCTTCACCCCATCCCTCCTCATTCCTATTGTTTTGGGTCCCAACAACCAACACCTGAAAGCCCCCCACCATCCTCCAATCCACTTCCAAGTGCCCCAAACTTCACCTCTCCTGGCGCAGCTGAGCAAGGACCAGTTTTCGAGCCATCAGACCTGGGAGGAAGGCAGACAGCAGCGTTTGGAGCGGAAAGGGAGGTGGGGAGTAAGGGGGAAAGGCTCCAACTGAGGAGCAGGCAGGAGGATGGACACGGGCAACAGACAGCTGGCCGGGAGGGACGGGGCGGGGCAGATCTGGTCTGGCATCTGCCTACCCACCCTGAATAGTGTGGACCTTGCGGACGGCATAGCTGACTCGGCTACTGAGGCTGGGCAGCCGGGCTGCAGCCTGCTCCACCTCGGCCACAGTGTTCTGGAGCCAGATCTGAAAGCTGGACAAGGTACAAGGCCGCTCACCTTCCACCCACCTCATCCCCACCACTTGACCTGCTTGCTGTAGGACCCTCCCTCTGGCCTGTTCTGTGGCGGAGCTGCGGGCAGCAGGGCAGGGAAATCGGGAGTTGGGAAAAGAAAAGCTGAGGCCAAGTCGTGCCCGGGCTCCTTGGCCATCAAACAGGAAAGCCTGGGGCCTGAGCCCTGGAGCGACTGCCACATCAAAGCGCCCGGCTGCCCATCACCTGGTCCCCCGCTTCTCCTCTGGCCCCTGCAGTAAAGCCGCCATGAGGTTCATGGGCACCCCATCTGGGCCCAGTGCCGCTGCAGTCAGCGGGGAGCAGACAGGGCTCTGCGGGGCCAAGCGATGCCACAGGCTGGCGCATCTCGAGCGGATTTAGACTTCCGCCCCAGGCCCTGGTGCCTCTGCAGTGGGGGCCTCCCCGCACTTGTGCCACACTCGGGGGGTGCACTTAGGTGCCTCTTCCTGAGGAACAGAGCCATGGCCTCCGTCGGTTTTCTAAGGGACCCGTTCCCAGGAAGCACTAAGTGCCTGTGTATCTACCATCAGAGATCACGGTCATCCCTCCCAGGGTCCCGACCCCAGGGAAGGCCAGGTGCATCCCTTTGTGGGCCGGCTGGGCCCCCACCAGAACCAGCATGGCTCAAAAGACCCAGAAGCCTAAACAGGCCCGGTGGGGGGGGGGGGGAGGCACGGCAGCAACCAGGGGCAGGGCTGGACCTCGGGGGCAGTCGTCTCCGCCAACAGAAAAACAGGCAGACACAAAGGCTGCCTGCTGGACCCCTCGGCACTTTTACCTGAAACTGCATTGTGGTTCCAACCCCTTCCGTGGCTCTTATTAAAGCCATTTTCTGATAAGGTCTCCAAGCCGTCTATAAATTACCTAACACATCTGGCCACAGGCAAGCATGGGCTGTGGGCTTTTTGGCAATTAGCCCTTAGCAAGGCCCATTCAGTATGTCCTCACACCAAAGGAAACCCTGCCCACAGCGTGTCTGACTGCTCTCCTGCAGGTGGGAGCGCGTGCGATGGACTGAACTCGGGTGGTAGTTTATCGGAACTACCCGCTCTATTTCCATGTGTGCGTGAAACCTTCCATCATTTTTTAAAGTTCATTAGTCCACAAGGTACAGATTCAACAGAAGGGGATAGTGGGCAAAGTCCATCCTGCAACGCGATTTTGAGCTGGGGTAGCAGTAAACCTTTACAGAGCCAGGCAACAAACCAGCAGGCCCACACAGGCCTGGCAACTGTGGTTGAGTGTCGACCTGTGAACCAAGAGGTTACGGTTCGATTCCCGGTTAGGGCACATGCCCGGGGTTGCGGACTCCATCCCTGATAGGGGGTGTGTAGGAGGCAGCCAATCAATGATCCTCGCTCATCACTGCTGTTTCTATCTCTCCCTCTCCCTTCCTCTCTGAAATCTATTAAAAAACATATTGGGGGGAAAAAAAGAGCTCCATGCAGACCAGGTACCCCGATGTCCAAGGCGAGGAGGGGTGCTTCCCAGCACCAGAAGCTTCGCTTCTCCTTAGAGGCCCTTCTGAAGGCTTTATAAGGAGTCAGGAAGGAAATGCAGCGGGACTTGCAACTGGTTAAGGAGGAGCTGTCGTGCATTTTAAATGGATACCTACACGCCGATAAAGTGTATAGCTTTGGATAATTTTCCCCAACTAATCAGGGCATGCCTGTAAAATTTTAAAGAGGAAGTAAGAACAAGTCCCCACACTCCCCATCCGAGAACAGCTGTGAAGGTGGGACCCTTCGAGGGCTCCATTTAGCTCAGGCTGTCACTGGACCAAATGCAGGAGGGCGCTTCCTCACCTCCAGCCACACAGGCAATGGCAGCCAGAGTGACCTGGTGTGGATGCAGAGGGGCTGCCCCAGAAGATGAACACAGGAGCTTTTACATGGCTAAGTCCTCCACCCTGCACCCCAGCAGCTAAGTCCTCCACCCTGCACCCCAGCAGCTAAGTCCTCCACCCTGCACCCCAGCAGCTAAGTCCTCCACCCTGCACCCCAGCAGCTAAGTCCTCCACCCTGCACCCCAGCAGCTAAGTCCTCCACCCTGCACCCCAGCAGCTAAGTCCCTCCAGCCCTGCACCCCAGCAGCTAAGTCCCTCCAGCCCTGCACCCCAGCAGCTAAGTCCCTCCAGCCCTGCACCCCAGCAGCTAAGTCCTCCACCCTGCACCCCAGCAGCTAAGTCCTCCACCCTGCACCCCAGCAGCTAAATCCCTCCAGCCCTGCACCCCAGCAGCTAAGTCCTCCACCCTGCACCCTAGCAGCTAAGTCCCTCCAGCCCTGCACCCCAGCAGCTAAGTCCCTCCAGCCCTGCACCCCAGCAGCTAAGTCCCTCCAGCCCTGCACCCCAGCAGCTAAGTCCCTCCAGCCCTGCACCCCAGCAGCTAAGTCCTCCACCCTGCACCCCAGCAGCTAAGTCCCTCCAGCCCTGCACCCCAGCAGCTAAGTCCTCCAGCCCTGCACCCCAGCAGCCAAGTCCTCCAGCCCTGCACCCCAGCAGCTAAGTCCTCCAGCCCTGCACCCCAGCAGCCAAGTCCTCCAGCCCTGCACCCCAGCAGCTAAGTCCCTCCAGCCCGCATCCTCCAGAGGCTAAGTCCCTCCAGCCCGCATCCTCCAGAGGCTAAGTCCCTCCAGCCCGCATCCTCCAGCCTGCACCCTCCAGTGGCCAGCTTTGCTTGCCCAAGGCTCTTGAACTCCAAGGTGTCTGGGAGGCTGGGGAAGCAGAAATCCTACCCCCCACTCCGTACCCCCACCTCTATCCCAGACACCTGCTGATAGCCTTGGCCACACGCTTCAGCTGCTCCTCAGCCGAGGCTGTCTGCTGCTGCCCCCGGCGCCGGGCTTCCTGGGCACGGCTCAGCTCCACCTGCAGGGACTGTGAAGGAGACAATAAAGGGAAGGGTCCCTTCTCCGGGGCCCTGGCCCATGGACCGGGGCTCCCAGGCCTCCCTTAGCCCCTGACTGCGGCAGACTCTGACCTTGGCGCCCATCCGCTCCACCTCCACCTGCGCAGCTTTGTCCTCCAGAGAGCGCTGCAGGATGGCTTGCTCCTGGCTCTGGGCGGCCACTCTTTCCTGGAACTCTGCCACCTGGGGGAGAAGAGGCAGGCGGACACTGGGAGCAAAGGTCTCAGAGAGAACTCCACTCAGGGGGACAAGCTTGGGTTCCTGAGAATGGAGTCGGAGTCCAGGTCTCCACGCAAAGCATGTGCCCTGCACCTTGAGGAGGGCCGTTCCTCACCATCCTACCCTGGTCTGTCGTGTGGTGGGTCACCCCACTCTTCACAGCACACATGACTTCTTGAGTTATCTAACCGTCTGCTGGCCTGTGGTGTCTGCTCCAGGACCTAAGCTCTGTCTTTGTTTAGGGCTGTTCCCAGCACGTGGCAGCCACTCGGTAACACTGGTTAACTAAATGCCACCCCTTATGTAAAGAAAACAGGGGTAACCATGGGAGGGAGAGCGCCAAGTGACCTGTCCCTTCAGCTGCTGCATGCACGCTCCGTGCTCCAGTTCCTGGGCCTTCAGCTGCACCATGAGGGCAAACACCTTCTCCCGCCAGCGCTTCAGCAGGGCCTGGCTCTTCCTGGAGAACTCGGGCTCCAGGGAATCTGACGGTTGCACCTGCGGCAGGGGGGGGTGAGGGGGGCGGGGGGAAGCGGTCAGTGTGGCTCCTGAGGGAGCAGAGGAGGAAGCTGCATCTTGGTTTCTCTCTGGGCTGCCCAGGTGACAGGAGCCACTGAGAGCAGAGGTGTGTGTGCAGGGAGGGGAGCTCTCAGCAGGGTCCCGCCCACAGGGAGGCGCGGGGCGAGGGGCCTACCTTCCTGGCCAGCTCCTCTTCCTGCATGGACAGGATGTGCATGAGGCTCTGCACGCGCACCTGCAGCAGCTCCGCTGTTGTGTGCAGGCCATCCCGGTCCTCCTGCAAGTGCTGCCAGGGAGCAGGGCGGAGAGCGCCGGTCTGCACCCTTCTCTCCTGGGGCACGTACATCCTCCCAGGTCCTGGGCCACCCGCCTGCACGCTCACCTGCACAGTCTCTAGAAGCTCCCGTCGCTCCGATTCCCATGCCTGGCTATGAATCTCGGGGGGAACTTGTTCCCCCACATATCTGCGTAGGTTCTCAACCAAGGTCACCTGAGCCTCCAAGTCTTCTTGGGTCTTGCTAGGATTAGTGTGGGAATGGGGCAGCCATGGAATGGGTGTGGAGACACCCCACCCCCCACCTGCTGGGCCCCCCTTGGCCCCCCACCCACTTACGTCAGCTGCTCCCGCAGCAGCTCAGCCTCCCTCTGGGCCACGGCCAGCTCCTTGGCTTCCCCGGCCCTGCTGGCTTCCAGGCCGGTCACAGACTTCTCCAAGCCCTCGGCTTTGCTGGTCAGACTGGAAAGAGCCTCCTGGTGAGCCCGTGTCAAGGAGGACAGCTGCAGAGAGAGGGGTCTCAGCAGGGGCTGGCTCACCCCCACACCTGGGCTTTCCAAATCGCCCCTGGCTCTGGCCTTGTCTCCCACTTCCCGTGACCTTAGACCACAGCCCAACACAGCGCCCACAGGGCCTCAGGGGCCTGGCAAATGGGGCCGACCCTGGAGCCTTTAACTCCCCATCACACTCCAACTCATCGGCAGTTCCTGTCTGGACTTCCCCCAAATCATATCTTCACTTCTCTCCACTGGCCACCAGCCTGAGGGAGGCCACCCTCACCTCCGGTCTAGATGACAGCAACCACCCCTGACCAGTCTTGAGGAGCCTCCAGCGGCTGGCATTCTGAGCAAAGCCCAGCTCCTTCCCTCGGCTGCAAAGGCCTGCATGGGCCCCTGCCCACTGCTCTGAGCCCATCTCCTATGCTCTTCTCAGATTCCACATGTCACCTCCGCCACCTCCTCAGGAGCCTCCCGGGGCCCTCCAATGCCCACCACCACCGCTCTGTCCAGCTGCCTGCCCCTGGCCCCCGGCACCTGCTGCCGTCTGAGAGGACCTTGCAGGCCCACGGCCCACACAAAAGGAAGCTCCAGAAGGCGGGCGGCTCGCCTTTCCTCACTGCACCGCTCAGTGGTGTCAGGGACACAGGGGATCGTGGGACAGACCAGGAAGTGGGAACACGGCTGTCCTCATCTCCAGTCGGTCTCCCGTCACCCGATTTCCACGCCACATTTAGAGTGAACTTTTTGGACATAAATCACAAATATGATCATGTCATTTCCCTGTTTTAAACCTTTCACTGGTTGCTCACTGTCCTTTTTTGAAAAATTATTTTTTTATTGATTTCAGAGAGGAAATATCAATGAGAGAGACATCAACTGGCTGCCTCCTGCACGCCCCCTACTGGGGGCTGAGCTCGAAATCCAGGCATATGCCCTGACCCAGAATCGAACTGTGACCTCCTGGTTCATGGGTGGACGCTCAACCACTGAGCCACGCCACTAAGCCGGGCGCTCATTGTCCTTAAGATAAAGTTCTGGATGGGCCTGAAGCCTCAGTCCCAGGACCACCCAGAGCCCCTCAGCTCCTGCACTCAAACCCCTCTGGCCGCCTCCTGTCCCACACGCTGCCCCATGTCAGCAGCTCCCATCTCCACCACCCATGCCCGACAAGCCAACTTCTACTCAGAACAAAAGTCACCTCTTGTCCTAGCCGGTTTGGCTCAATGGATAGAGTGTCAGCCTGTGGACTGAAAGGTCCCAGGTTCGAATCTGGTCAAGGGCATATGCCAGGGTTGCGGGCTCGATCCCCAGTAGGGGGCCTGCAGGAGGCAGCCAATCAATAGTTCTCTCTCATCGTTGATGTTTCTATCTCTCTCTCCCTCTCCCTTTCTCTCTGAAATCAATAAAAATATATATTTTAAAAGTCACCTCTTATCATTATGCATCTTTGGTGAATCTAAAGGCCATTTATATTTTTCTCTAACTCTATCTCTGGCTGGATTGCCGACTTCCTTGTATCAATTTCTACACACACATTATAGAGTAGGGATATTAGCTTCTTTCTGTGATATGAGCTGTAAATATTATTCCTAATTTACCAGTTGTCCTTTTTTTTTATTTTTTATTGGTTTCAGAGAGGAAGGGAGAGGAGAGAGATAGAAACATCAGTGATGAGAATCATTAACTGGCTGCCTCCTGCACACCCCGGGGGTCAAGCTCGCAAGCCCGGCATGTGCCCTTGACTGGAAGCGAACCCAGGACCCCTCAGTCTACAGGCCGACGCTCTACCCACTGAGCCAAACCAGCTAGGGCTCCCAGTTGTCCTTTAATTTTACTTTTATTGCCATTCCTAAGTTTACCAGTAGTGTTATAAAGTCAACATTCCAATCTTTTCTTTAGTGGCTCGGGATCCTGATTCACATGTAAAGACCTTCCCCACTCCAGGTTACCATGAGTTCACCCAGTTTTCTTCCACTGTCTTTAGGTTCCATTCTTAACATGCGGACCGATTAGGGGACTTCCTAACTCCCTGCCAGCTTAAGGCTCGCTGTCCTTCTTCACGGCACCTCTCCCAATGGCAGGCAACTACTTAGGGTTAAATCAAGTGTTTAATGTGTGTCGCCCTCTAGGCCGCCAGCTGCACCCAGGCGGGCAGGGACTGGCTGGTGTGTTCACCAGAGGCCCAGCTCCTGTCTCAGGGATGGAAGAGCAAGCACTGATAAATGCTTACCAACTGAACAGTCTCCTTCCCAGCTCACCTCGGGGCCCACCCCGCCGGTATTAACTGGGGACCCAGAGTGAGGTAGGAAGACAGACTACTTCCTACTGGAGGGGAAGGAGGGCTTCAGGTGGTGGGTGGTCAGCTGAGTCCTGGGAACAAGAGCCACCTGAGTAAGAACAACACACCAGGTCCCCCTCTTTCCAGGGCATGCTTTTTCATCCCTCCGCGGCTCACGGGCGTCTTTTTCCATATCTGCTCTCTGCGGGGAAGCCCCTGCCCAGATCCCCTGTGAAGGTGAGGCCTTCCCACCCCCACATTCACCTGCTCCTGGTGCAGCCTCTGAACCTCCTCCAGCTCCCGCTGGCTCCCCTCTTCCAGGTTCTTCCGGACAACCTCAGCCCCAGCCAGGGCGGCACGCAGGCCCTCGGCCTCAGCTCGGCCAGCCTTCTCTGCCCGTGCCAGAGCCTCCAGCTCCATGGCCTGGGTCTCCAGCTTCATCTTTTGCTGCAGCGAGGTTTCCCGCAGGACCCGGACCTCCTCCTCAAGCCGTCGCAGCTCCTGCAGCTGCCGAGAGATCAGCTCTGCCTGCTGGCGCAGGGCCTGTGACCCCTGCAGCTCCACAGACCTTGGGAGACAGGGTAGCACAGGTGAGACCTGTCTCTGGGGCTGGGAAGGTGACCCCGAAGAGATCCCTCTGCTCACATGTGGGGAGATGGGGGGATGAAGCTGGACTTAGGAGTCTCTGCATTTCCATCACCATCGCCACTCACCAAGGCCCTACTAAGCATATTAGGTCTAGTCTCTGGGCTCATGGCTCTCTAGCAGTGATTATCAACTGTGCGCCACAATTCTTAAAACATGCACCACCTGACGCTTTAGCCAGGGGCACTGACCTCTTTTCCCTTAGATTGTCAAGTAAAAAAGGTGACAACAGCCAACACAATAGCTGTGGGGTGTGAGTACTCGGTCTTGGACCATAAATATATAGATCACATAAGAGTTGTATCTTATTGGTCACGTCGAATAAGGTTGCATCTGATTGGTTTATTCTTGGTATCAGAAATCCTTATATACAAGTATAGGCACCTAACTTTTTATTTACTTAACTTTTTAAAAAATATATTTTCATTGATTTCAGAAAGGGAGATGGAGAGATAGAACATCAATAGTGAGAGAGAATCGTTGATTGGCTGCCTCCTGCATGCCCCTCACTGGGGATACAGCCCACAACCCAGGCATGTGCCCTGACTGGGAATCGAACCATGACCTCCTGGTTTATAAGTCAACGCTCAATCACTAAGCCAGGCAAGTAGGACAGCACCTGATTTTTTAAAAAGTCACTTTGAAGCAGAAAGGGTAAGTAATTATTATTATTTTGTAAATCAATTAAAAGTATACCTATTTTTTGGTCAGATTGGCAAAAAATACATTTTTTGGTGTGCTGCAAAATTTTAATAATTCGTTTATGTGCCATGAGATGAAAAAGGCTGAAAACCGCTGCTCTAGAGAGAGCTGTATACCGGCTGATGTCGTAACAGCAACGGTGCTGACCACTGGGCCACACATTCTGAAGTGAAGAGGTTGGAAGCACAGGGAGCGGCTTCTGAATTCTGGTTTAAGAGCGCCCAGTACCAACACGGCCAGGTGCTGGCTGGGAGCGCAGACCACCTCTAGAGTCAGGTACACTGAGTGAGGGGTTCGGGAGGACAGCACATCAATAAACTACAGTCCCAGCCTTTAGGAAGTCTCCTGGTGCCCCTGCAGCCTAAAGCAGCCGTCGCCACCTTTCGGACCTCACGGACCACGGGTTGGCAACCGCTGGCTGAAAGCACCTGGGACCCGGCTCCTGGCACGGCTCCGGCACTGAGGCCCGGGCCGCAGGACTTTTTAAGCGGAACGACAGCCTGCAGAAACGAAGTGAATGGCCACAGGACCGTAGCCGGTAGCCACGCTAGGAACAGAGAGCTGTGTCCCGACATCAGCTCTGGTGCTCCGTCGTCATCATGCTCCTTGCCCGCTGGTGGGGCCCAGGGAGACCCACCCGCAATCCCACTCTAGAGCACAATGCACAACGGCCTGCCAGTTTATCAGGGAAAGCCACTCAGGAACCATCATTAAACAGCTCTACAGACCACACGTCAACAAACAGCATGGCCCGCTCCGCCAGCACCGCCCGCCAGAAGGAGGCCACGCTAGCACAGGGCACGGGCCCAGTTTGAACTTCCGCATCCTGCCTGACTACGGTCAGCTGATGGTCAGTGTCTCTTCCCTTGGAATTTTAAGGAAATCACTGATACCAGGATTTCTCCTATTTGTTTGTTATCCCCACCCCTAGCATCTCGCATGCTCTTCTTACTATTTATGCATTGTAGGCACCAAGAATTGCTATGGATAAATGAACAAATTATGGAACTAAGGTCTGGACTAGGGTAAGGAACCTATTTCAGTGAAGGGTCACTGGCAAGCAAGCCTGAGAAGGGGCAATGGACCCCTACCTGCCCCTCCACCCCGGCTCCTGCCCATCGCCAGAAACGTCCTCTTCCCACATGATCCCTTGAGGCCTCTGGATGTCTGGCCGCCTCTCTGAGACACCTCGATGGGCCAGGGGAAGGTCTGAGACCCAGGTGGGGGCCATTCTTGGCATGGTTGGAAGGGGCCGAGCTTGGAAGTGGGATGGGGGGATGAGCCCCGTGGAACCTGAGGAATCACAAGGACAAAGATGGTCAGTTTCCGGGGAGAGACAACACCAGTCCCCTGCCGGGTCCCACTGACCTGAAGGTCGAAACATCTCCACATTATTTGAAGCCTCTAGATTCTGTGTCCGGCCATCTACGTTCCCCTGGACAAGAGGAGAAACAAGGGCACTGCAATTCAATGCTCAGGCCACCTTCCAAAGAGAAAGCCCCTAAGACAGTCACGGTCCTCAGACAGAGCCAGGCCCGGGCCAGCTCCTCTCTTCCTACTTCCCAGAAGAGACGCCCACAGACCCCTGCTGGGCGCAGCCTGGCCCCTGGCAGAACCATGGCCATAGCCAGGAGCGGGGGCTCTACTGAGAGGCTGAGAGGGAGCCCTCGGGCTTCACTCAAACGTTCAGGGTCCGGGCGCGCCTTTACCCTCCTCCTCAAGTTTCTACCGACTCTGCCATTCCTGGTCGCGCGGGAGGAAGGTGTGCAGTGCAGGGGCTGCGAGCCCAGGCTCCAGAGTCCCCTCCAAGGCTCGGCAAGGCCTGGGGGAAGCCCATCCACACACCAAGCCAGGACCCCCGGGTCCCTCCCGACTAAAGCGCTGGCCCAAGGCCTGGCCCCGGAGGGATGTGGCCGCATGCCGGGCAGCGCGGCTCCCCAGGACCCCGGGGGGTCCAGGCAGCCTAGATCCCCGGGCAGAAAAGCCAGCTTCCGGACATCTCACTACCTCCCGTCCACTATCCCGTCAGCTTCCCACCCGCCGCCCACCCTGCTCCCGCCAGAGTCCTGGGCACCGAGGCTCAAGGCCTCCCACCCTCCCACCCAAATCCACCTATGTCCCCCCAATCTGCGAGTCCTATCGCCCGCCCGGCACTCTAATCTGCTTTTCTCCTGAAGGCATTGCCCGGCTCCACAGCCCGCGCCCGCCTCCCGCCCTCAGCCCCACCCCCCCGGGACACCGAGCCTTCGCCCCGCTGGACGCTGAGCGCTCAGGCTGTTCTGCACCTCGTCCGTTCCTTCACCGCCCGTCCCTCTTCCCGACCAGCCCCGGAACCCACCCCCGAGGCCCCGCTCAGCCCCTTCCCTCCCCCAACCGACGCTCCCGAGGCCCTCACTTAGCGCGAGAGCCTGCACCTGGCTCCCGGCCAGCCTCCGGCCTGACCGCGCCTGCGCAGAGCGGGCCCGGTGGCGGGGCAGAGGTGCACGCAGGCGCAGTAGTGTCTAAAGCCGGGCCGGATGCTGGCGCTGCTGTCTCCGCGCCCTGGCGGCTCCTCCCAACTCCGGGACCCGGGAAAACTTGTAAACCAATCAGAAAAGGCTGAGGCGGGACCTGCGTTTGACCCTGACCAATGGAACGGAGGCGACCCGGAAGATGGCCAATCAGGAACGGCACGAGGCAGGATTGCGGGCGCCAAGTTCGGACCCGGGAATCCCGAAGGCGGGGTCTGCGCTGCCCGCGCGCGGAGGCCGCGCCCCTCCGGGCCCCGCGCCCTGGCTGTCAAACAGCTGCGGAGCGCCCACCGGGTCGGAGCCCGAGTGTCCCGGACGCCGCGCCGGCCGGCACTGCCTGCAGAGACCGTACCACGCGGTAGATCCGACCCTGGGCTGGGCTGGGGTGGGCAGAAGGCTAGGTTTGCCTTGCATCGTCTCGGGGAGCTGTTTCTCTCCCCCCCCATCCCCCTCCCCACCCCGAGAAGCCGGGCAGATAGGGTTTAGGTCCAGTGTCTTGGAAAACGTAGGGGGCGACAGTGGAGTCACTTCCCACTGGGTTTCAACCTAACTAGTTATGAGTGAGGGGTTGGCCAGAAGAGCGAGGCGCGGGCGAGCAGGAGGGCTGGCTACTCCCTTTGGATAAGCGGGTCTGACAGGGAAAAGCTGTTTTCTCCAAATGTCATTGGGGTGACAAGTTAGCATTGCAGAATTAGGAGCACACCAGTTTACAGTTCCCCGGAAGCTGCCTAATGGTATGTTGCCTCGAACAGATTGAAGGCTCCCGGGAAATTCTGCGGCCCGAGGATCCGGCTCATCCAAGGTGCCATAGTGCCCCGAATTTTTCCGCTCTGGAGCTACTTGACAGCCATTTTGCATCGCGTGCCTAGGACCCTTGCATTCTGGATTTGCTCAGGGACTGTGCTCAAAGTTGGAATTGCACAAAGCATAACTCAGGCTCGCACCAGACAGAAAGTGAGCCTAGACCACCGTGCATGGCCCGGAAGGAAAGGTGATGGGTCCCTGAAGTGGAAGAGGTGTGCACTGCCTATGCTGCCCTGCTTCCAGCTGCTGCGCATTGGGGGCGGCAGGGGCGGCGACCTCTACACTTTCCACCCCCCAAGCGGAACTGGCTGCACCTATCGTTTGGGCTGCAGGGCCGACCTGTGTGATGTGGCCCTGCGGCCCCAACAGGAGCCCGGCTTCATCTCTGGAGTCCATGCAGAGCTGCACGCTGAGCGCCAGGGTGATGACTGGAGGGTCAGCCTGGAGGACCACAGCAGCCAAGGTGAGCAGTAAGCAGTTCCGGGTGGAATGATTAAGGGATTCCACAGGGACCTGCCTGCTCCCTATCAGTCTGGACCTCTTTCCACCAGAAGCATGCCACGTTGACTCTTGTCGGTCTCTATTTAGCTCCAACAGAGGCTAGGAGGTGGTTCCAGAGCCTGGGGCAGCATCAGGGAAATATCCATGGGGTGTTCTGTGGGCGGGGGGGGGGGGGCGGTCTGAGCTCAGATTCCCGCCTTTGCTGAGACACTCGTTCCTGTCTTGGGCAGTTAGGATGTTTAACTGTTCTAATGATGTGGGCATGTCTTACTCCCTGCCGTGGAGGTAGTCACAGCAGCCTCAGGCCGTCACTTCATCTCTGGGTCTTAGTTTTCCTCTTGGGGGAAATGGAAGGACTTTGTGAGTCCGTTTGAGGAGCGTGTGGGGGTAACTATGGTAGCGCCTTCATTTAGTGCTTACTATTAAGCCAGGCACTGTTTTAAATTCATTGAATGCAAGTGGGCATGAACATCCCCATTTTACAGACAAGGAAATGAGGCACAAAGAGGTTAACTTGTCCAGGGTAACAGCTGGTAAGAGGTGGCGTCAGGATTGGAACCCAGAGTCTGAGCTATGCCGAGTGGCAGCTGGATGAGGGTGAGGCTGTCTGACACTGGACCTCAATGGAATGTTCCCTCCCATGTTCTGTGGGCGGCGGAACAAACCTGTTGCCAGCTCAGAAAGAGCTTAGGATCTGATGCCACCTGCGGAGACGCAGGAGAATGTGAGGATTTGATGTCAGGCGTCCTCTCTCGTGTTCCCCAGAAACTCAGGGCCATTTTCTCCACTCCTAACTGGTCATTTGCTTTTGTCATTCCCTGTATGTCTGGTGCCCCACCATCCACAGGGACTTTGGTCAACAATGTCCGACTCCCTAGGGGTCACAGGCTGGAGTTGAGCGATGGTGACCTTCTGACCTTTGGCCCTGAAAGGCCCCCAGGAACCTGCCCCTCGGAGTTCTACTTCATGTTTCAGCAAGTCCGAGTCAAACCTCAAGATTTCGCTGCCATTACCATCCCACGGTCGAGGGTAGAAGAGGGAGCCGGGGTTGGTTTCCAGCCCATGCTGCCCCCCCGGGGGGCTCCGCAGCGTCCCCTCAGCACCCTGTCCCCTGCACCAAAAGCCACACTGATCCTCAACTCCATTGGCAGCCTCAGCAAGCTCCAGCCGCAGCCCCTCACCTTCTCCAGGAGCGGGGGTGGGCCACCGAGCCTGCCTCCCCGCACTCCCCATGGGAAAGAGGGGACCACCCCTTCTGCCCCAACCCCAAGAAACCGAAGGAAATCAGCTCACCGAGTGTTGGCAGAATTGGATGATGAGAGAGAGGCTCCCGAGAGCCCCCCAGTGCTTAAAGGGCCCCGGAAGAAACTCTGTGTAGAGAAGATGCCGCTGACACCCGGTGGGTAAGTGGTGAGGCCACCGTCTGGCTGCCCTGCCTTCCCATTCCTTTTAGATGCTCAGGTTGGAAGGTGGCCCCGGCTGGGGAGGAGGTGGGCAGCGGGCAGACAACAGGTTGGAATGGCAACCAGGTGAGCTCCAGCAACCAGGCTCACCACTCTGGTGAGTCTACCTGGACCCACTCTTTTCACCCAAGGAAAAGTTCTAGGCTTCTCCTACAGGTTGTGACCAGGTTTTTGTTTTTCTTCAGAAATCGGCGTGGGCATCCTCCGAAGCACCCCGGGAGCAGCCCCAGGACTCCTCCTGTGGTTGGGGGCGGGGAGCCCTGTGCAGCCCCTTGTTGCTGCCTGCCCCAGGAAGAAACGGTGGCCTGGGTTCAGTGTGATGGATGTGACCTCTGGCTCCACGTGGCCTGTGCTGGCTGCAGTGTCCAGGCTGCCAGGGAGGCTGACTTCCGGTGCCCAGGGTGCCGCATGGGCGTCCAGACCTAAGGCCCACCACCAAGGAGCCAGCTAGAGCTGGCCATGGGTGGACACAGTGGGACACCGGTGGGTCCGAAGAAATGCCTCTTCTCTTGCCTCGGCAGGAGGGGATGACTGCAGGGCAGGGCCCATTGCTATGGATCCCAGGTCTGGAACAGGCCCTTGTGGCCAAGGGGACAGAGAGATGGCTTCCTGCCAAAGACAATGCCTTCAGGAAGTTGCTATGAGCTGTAAATTCCGTTACAAGTCATAGATCCTTACTGTCGAGGACACTAGAGAGCCCAGAGTGGTGACGGGCACAGCGGGAAAGGTCTCGCCCTCAGTGTCTGATCAGAGCATCAACTAGAGACCACCTGTGCCTGAAAATGAAGCCCCAGACCCAGACAAGTGAGTTCTCAACTTGGATGGCACCGCCTAAGACATTCTGGGAAAACCTAGGGCGACAGCCCCAAACCCTAACCCTACCGCTGACCATGTCTGTAGCCTGTGGCCTGGCTTCGCAGAGGTTTGTTTCCATTTCCAAATAAAGAAAGAAAATATTCATAATTTGCTGCTAGAGTTATTCCTTTGTGGGTCTGATACGCATTGCTTTCCGGTTCTGGGTAGAATGGACTTGGAAAGATTTGGAAAACGTGAATTCTTAGGGGAAGGGGAGATGAGTGGAAAAGGTAGGCAAATACAGACCTGGTCATTGAAAAAGTGCAAATCTATGGGATGAAGTTGGAGCCTGGAAAAAAGAAACCAGGTAATGAGGGGTTCTAGTTTAAAGGAAAACATCCACTGCCCTTACAGCTAGGTGGCTGGGGTTTGGCCGGTTCCACGTAGATGGCAGAACCTGTGCAGGCCGCCCTCCGACATTGCGGGTTCGGCTCCAGACCCCCGCAACAAAGTGAGCCGTCATCTTTTCCTCGTGGGGGGGGGTCTTGCCTTCGATTTGACAAAGTACAGCTGTGAAGTGCGCTAAACCAAGGTGTGCCTGCACTGCAGGGCAGAGAACCAGCTAGAGCAGCCGCTGCCTGGACCCGTGTCAGCTCAGCCCATGTGTGGGGCATTGCCTTATCCTGACACAGGTCCACCCCTTTCCACTCCTACCTCGGCTTACCACCCTATTTTTCCACAGAGGAAGGAGCAAGGACCCCTATGTGGTAGCGGCAACGCGCGCAGGGTCTGCTGAGTCACTCGTGGACAGGACAGGCACAATGAAGGGAAACCTCATGGACCCTGGCACCAAGCAGGAGTTTCTAGCCGGGGCTCTATGCAGAGGAAATAAGGACCTAAAGACTGGACTTCTTAGCACAATGCCACCGAGGACTTCCGAAGCAGAGCGGGGAAAGCAAAAGGCCAGCTCCTAGTAGGGAGTGGTCTGTGAGTAACCGCATCTGTGGGCAGAAATAAGTTCAACTCAAATCCCCTGGGACCCTGTGTCACGAGCAGCTCCTAAGAACTGGCTCTGCCTCTGAGGGCCCCTTCGAAGGAACTGGGTTCCAGGCCCAGCTCCCCTGCCACTGGGTGACTCGAGTGGGTTCCGCACTTTGGCTTCAGGGTCATCTGCGTGCGGCCCCGCCCTTTTAGTAAGGAAGAGGATGAACCAAAGACACAAGTATCCACCCACTGTGTCCCGGGTTTCTTTATTAAAATCAAAGTGATAGGGGATTAAAATCAAGAGCATCACTGAACTTCACCTTCCCGCCAACCAGCTCCCAAACTCCTGCCCCCACACCGTTGGTGCTCCCAATTCTATAGTGAGAAGAACTCAATCCCAGAGCCCTGGGACTATCTCGGGTTCTCTCCCTTGCTCCCCGTCCGGGAAGGCAGGCAGCTCAGCTTGAATGCATGGGGGAGCCCAGAGGGGTGACGGGCACAGCGGGAAAGGCCTCCCCCTCAGGGAACTGGACCGTGGAGTACAGCGTAGTGAAGTGAGGGCCCGCGTAGCCTGGGCCAAAGTGGGGCCCTGGGGCCACCGGAAAGGATACTGGTCCCCCTGGGAAAGGAGGCCTGGGAGCCTCAAAATCCTCTCGTTGAGAATAGTCACTGCTTGATCGTTTGCCCTTCTGGCGCCGGTTGCAGAACCACACTCGGACCACCTGGGGGCGGGGGAGGGAGAGTGACCTGCTCAGAAACTCCAGGTGGGTCATTTAGCCCAAACCCAACAGATCCAGAGCGGTTGAAGGGCAGGCACCAGAGCTCGGGCCAGGGGGTGGGGGCAGGGAGCTTGGGGCCGGCACTCACGTCCTTCGCCAGCCCGAGCTGCTGGGCGATGTGGCTGATCTGCTGCAGCGTGGGCTTTGGGCACTGCAGGAACATGTTCTCCAGGTTGCCCTTCACGCGGTTCTCGATACTCGTCCGCTTTCTCTTTCGGGCCTGCATCAGGGTCTCCGCTTTGCATATCTAGGCAGGTGGGAGGGGTGACAAAGAGCTGGGAGGGCAGGCTTCGAACCCACGAGGTCTGATTCAAGAGCAAGTTGCTAAGCCAGCTAAGGGCATTGGTGGAGGTGTCACCAGAGCGGAAGGTAAGAAAGAAGGGCCCTGCAAGGGCAGGCTTAGACCAGCAGCTGAACCGGCCCAGCAGCGCTGAGCCATCACCTCCCCCCATGGAGGGCTGCGGCCCCAAGGAGCAGGGCTGCCAGCCAGGGGGAAGCAGTGGAGTGGGACCCGGTCACCGCAGGCCCCTGGGCACCCCGCCCACCCTCACCCTCACCCTCACCCTCACCTCCTGCAGGTTCTCGTTGTTGTCAGCTTCCTCCACCCACTTCTGCAGCAGGGGCCGCAGCTTACACATGTTCTTCAAACTGAGCTGCAGAGCCTCGAAGCGGCAGATGGTGGTCTGGCTGAACACCTTGCCTGGGGAGGTGGGTTGAAAGAGAAGCAAGGTGAGGCAACAGGAAAGGCCCTCATGACCCCGAGACCCAGGGGTCACCACCTCTTCCCACGCTCACAAGGTCCCACACCAGGATCCCACTTCCCAGACGGAGCTCAAGGCCCAAACATCTTTTCCTCCCTCTGCACCCTCGTCCTGGGCAAGGGCAGAGCCTGCCCCGGAGCCCCGCCCTCATTCCCTTGGTAGCAAAGGCCCAGGTTCAGGCTGCTGCTCCCAGGGGAGGTGTGGTCCCTGTGTTCTGTGGGTCAGAACATGATGAGGGGGACCCACCAAAGAGAACGCCCAGGGTGAGCCCCACGTCGGCCTGGGTGTACCCCAGGGTGATCCTCTTCTGCTTCAGGAGCTTGGCGAACTGCTCGAGGTCTTTCTGCAGAGCTCTCATGTTCTGCGGCGGCATTTAAAAAGGCAGAGGACGTGTGAGAACACAGGCACACGGCTCTCCCCCCGCCCACCCGGGCCCACCCGGTCTGTGGGAATACCTCTGCGTCCAGGCCGCCCTCCCAACACCTGAAACAACCCATCTACAGCCGCCATTCACCCCCGAGCAGCACACACGCTGAGAAGAGCAGGTCACGGGGAGCCCCGCTGGGCAGCTCTAACACCCAAGACGCTTTCTGGCTGGAGGAACAGCCTGGAGAAATCAAGGCACCAGCGCTAATTCTCATCTCAGAGGCAATCTCCCAGCTGCCTGTGGGGCCCCAGCCTGTGACCCGGCATGCGCACACACCACAGAAAGCTGCAGGTGCCGTAAGAGGCATGAACAAAGTGCTTTGCATATAGCTGGTGCGTTTAAAAAGTTGATTATCCCACCTTTCTAAATTGATGTGAGAGAGGTGTGGGTGTGGGGAGAGGAAAACATATATCTGTTGCCTCCTGCAGGCTCCAGGCTCCCGACGGGGGAGGGGAGGGGATGGTGGTGGTGTTGAACCTGAAACCTGGGTGTGTGGTAATTGAACTCCCCAAAAAAGCCAACTATCCCTTGTTTTTATATCTTTTTTTGCAATATGGAAGCATCCTCACTGATTAATTCACCAGATTTATTCTACACCGTCTCTAAGCCAGTGGCTAGAGACGGTGTAGACAAAACAGACCAAAGCCCTGCCTCGCGAGCTCCCGTGCTGGTGTGGAGACAAGTCGTTACTATCCGGTGTGCCAGCACGGTGGAAAAGCGGAACCGGGAAGAGGATCACAGAGCGCAGCAGGGTCGGGCATTACGGAACAATTTAAACCACTAAGACGGAGGTGGTGCACTGAGCGAAGGGAAACAGCCAAGTGGGATGCCCTGAGGTGGGGGCGAGGCAGGCAGGCACCGGCCAGGCGGCACAAGGCCCGCAGGCGAGCGGGATGAGTGGGCAGAGGAAGGGAAGGGGGAGGAGCTAGGAGATCAGAGGGGTGAGCAGGGCAGACGCTGCCGATGTTGCATTGAGTTGAAATGATCTGACTCTCGCATTGCGAGGTGTTCAGTCCAGTTGACATGGTGACCAGAGACTAAGGAGGAAGTGAGGGGTAACTAGGGAGGCAGCTGCATTATCCAGTCACAGATGGGGTGGCTGGGACAGGGTGGCAGTTAAGTATTGGTTTGGGGTGTATTTCCAAGGTAAAGATAGTGGTTTTCCAAAGAACTGGACACAGGGAGACTGGGGAAATGATGGCTGGTTTGGGCCTCGAGCTAAGGGGCAAGGTGCAGCAGCTCAGAGCCACCCCAGCAGATGGCAAACGCAGCAGTCAAGCCTACGAGGCCCTTGAGCCTTGAGGGTGGAGGACACAGCAAGGAAAGGTAGACGGAAGAGAGGTGGGTGCGCTGAGCCCGGGACACCCCAGGGAAGGCCAGGGGCCCGGGGAAGAGTTAGGCCTGGCGCGGCCCTGAAAGCCTTGAGGAAGTATTTCGAGGGTAATCAGTCACCTCAACTTCACACCCGATACCCCCATTCCCAATCCTGCTCAGCCAAGGTTTCAAACCCAGAGCTGTCCCCATCAGGGCTCTTCCAAATCCTACTTTGGGGGTTTGAAATAAAGTAAACCCCAGCTCAAATCCTAGCTTTATCACTTAGCAGTTTAAGACCCGTGAAATAGGCTAATAACGCCTCCCTGGGAGAGTTTGTGGCAGTTAATGAGATAACGAGGCGGAAACCCAGCACACAGCCAGGCACTTGGGAAATGGGCCGCAAGTGGCAGCCATTGTTATTCAAGGCTCAGCAGTGCCTCCAGCCAAGAGGCAGGCTCCGAGGCCGCTGAAACCGCTCACCCCTGCTCCGAGGGCCAGAGGCTCCGGCTGGATCTCTAATTGCTCCCACTGGTCTCTTCGGAGGCCTGGCCCATTCCCCCGAGTGGTCCCGGCAGGACTGAACGAGCCTTCCTTTGGGGAATGGCCTGGAAGGGCGGCTCAAAGCTTAAGAAAGTCGGCTGCACTGAGTACTCCTCGCTCTAGAGGGGGTGCGGGGTGCCCCCTGCACCAGGTGGCTCTGGGCCCAGGCAGAAGCCATGGGGACCAGCCCTGAACTGGACGGGAGGTGAGGCCGCTGCACTCGGCCACACAGCCCCAACAGGAGCGCCGACCGAACCCAGCCACACCCTCCAACCTCAGGAACAATGACCCGGTTTCACCCTCGGGCACTGGGTAAGATAAGGGTCAAGTTATCGAGAGAGGCTCCCGGCGGGAGCAGGGGCTCAAACCCCAAGCTGGGTCGGACGCTGGGCTGTAATAAGGCGGGTGGCCAGACCCCGGTCAGGCCTAGCGAGTGGAAGGGACACACTTGGCAAGAAGGCCAGGCGCGAAGCAAGGCCATCCTGGGCCAGCTTCCGACTGCCCGAGGCCACCGGCCCTGCCTCCCTGCGGCTCCGCCGGAATTCTGTTCCCACCCGGCCCTGCAGCTCCCCTCGGGTTCCAGGCCAAGAAGGCTGCAGGCCTCCTCCCTCCCTGGCCGCCCCTGCCGGCCGCCAGCACCCCGCGCCCCTGCCCCACTCACCTCCTCCTCGGCGCCGGGCTCCAGCTTCTCCTGCTCCAGCTTCAGGGCCCCAGGCAGGGCAGCGCAGGGCTCGGGGGAGGCCCCCTCAGAGTTGCTCTCCACCCCGGCTCCTGCCTCGCCCTCGAGCTGGGGGGCCTCCAGGCCGCCTTGGGGTGCCAGCCCCACTCCAGCCTGTGGCCCACAGTAGGCCATCCCCCCGCAGAACTCGTACGGCGGGGGGCACGGGGCGATCCCCCACACCTCGGTCCCGGGCGCGAGCCCCGGCCCGACGGCAGGCCCGCCGGGAGGGCCCTGGAAGCCCAGCCAGGTCCGAGGGTCAACCCAGCCCGGCTCCGGCCCCCCGGGCCCATCGCCTCCGCCACCCGGGGGCGGCGAGAAGGCCAAGTCGGAAGCCAGGTGTCCCGCCATGGGAAGGTCGGCGCCCCGAGCCGGGGGCCTGGTGGAAGGAGGGCTCTCCGAGGCACTGCTCGCCGCTCGCCCCCTCCCCAACCCCACCCACTAGCCTTGACCTCTGGCCCCGCCCCCTGGGTGGGGGGAGGCGAGGGCCTGGAGGTGGGAGAAACTGAGGCGGAGGGTGTTTGCCTGCTGGGAGCGGTGGCGTCTGGGGGAGCGGAACGTCTGGGAGCCCCGTGAGGCGGTCCCGTGGCCCAGCCCCCGGGCCTGGGTACAGGTCCCCGATCTGGACGTTCTCTTCCAACGCCCTGCCCGCCGCCGGCCCTCCCTCGGGCTCTGCACACCTCCGAGCCGTCCGGGACCCCTCATCTTCCCCAGGGTCTCCAGGAGCCCAGGTGCCTGGCCCCTCTCCAAAGACCCTGGCACTGCCTGCCCACTGGGCCCAGCTCCCCCGCGTCAATTGTGTGCACACCAAGTACTGCTGGGCTACCCCTCGATTCCTCATCAGCCACCCTGGGCCCCCCACCCCCAGTCCAGAGACCCAGGCATTCATCCAGATTACAGGCCCAACTCTGTTACCCCAAAGCTGCGGGTGGCTGCTGCCCTCTGCCCAGCCTGCTGAACCCCACCCCACCTCCAGGGCAGACGCCAGGCCAGGCCACCCTTCACTCCACAGCCCCTCACCGCTGGTCTCAGGGCTGACCCCACGGCCCCTTCTAGGGCCAGGCTCTGGGCTGGCTGTGCCCGGGCTCCCCACCCTTTGTCCAGACAGGGGGACCCGACACCCCTCACTGTGGGACCCCAACATCCAGTACCTAGCTGGCTGTTCTCCCTCCCCCACCACCCCAGCCCCAGCCTCCAGCCCAAGGCCCTGGGTGGGGAAAGCCCAGAAGGGAGGGGAAGAGAAAATATCTGACTTCAGGTTCAAAGAGGCTTGGGAGGGACGGGGGGAGGGGCAGGACAATGGCCTTGGCTGGACAATCCAGGTCCCCAGAGGGGGCAGCTCTAACCCTAAACAAGTGCTCAACCCTTGAATGGGCCTGGATGGCTCCCCTGCGGACAGCTTCCTGCCACCCCCCGGCCCCAGTTCCCTCACACGGAAAACCCCTCCGAGCGGCTGAAAGAGCTCCAGGAATCCACCCCAATCCCCCTCCAAGGCTGAGCCTCAGACGGGGCCCCCTGCTGGGCCCAGGTATCCTGCCCCTTCCTCTGGAGGCACCGGCGTCAAGGCTGACACCCACCCCACCCCCTCCGGGCCCTGGGAGGCACTTGGTTGGGGTGGGGGGCTTGGCAGACCGACGCAGAGGAGGCGGAGAGCGACTGGGGGTTAGGGGTGCGGGAAGCCTGCCCCAAGCCCACCCTCGGGGTGTTTCCTGCGTGTCCTCAGGGCTCGCTGCCGGCCCAGAACGTGGCCCTCAGGCGTCGTCTGAGACAGGGGTATGACGTTTGTCTGTCTGCTCCCAAAACTTGGCCTAAATGGAAGCCCCGGGGAAGCCAGGGGGCTCCCTACAGTTTGCAAGGCCAGCAGCACCTGAGCCTGGACACTGACTTCCGCCACCTTCGGGCATCTGCACCCCGGCCGCCGGCTGGGGTCCGTGGCGGGCGCGGCGCCTGCCTTCTGGGGGGCTGGCCGCGGGGCCGTCCTGGCTGGCCGCCGTCTTCGCCTAGGCGGTGCCCTGAGGTGCGGAGCCTGTCTGCCCTCGGAGCCTTACCGTGAGCACAGGCCCTGCTGCTGTGCCATCTGTTTGTACTTTCTGGACGGTTCATGTTTTCAACTCTCCCAAGGCCTGTTGGAACCGCTACGGGGGAGTGGAGCTGCACTCACCTCGAAGCCACTAACTGCCCAGAAGGATGGATGTAGGGGCCTGTGGGGGTGGAGAAACTGCTTGGAGCAGGAGGAGCCCCTCCCCAGCCATCTCCCAGCCCCCAAGGCCGAGCCCTCACAGCACCGTGGCCGTGCACGCCTCTGTCTGCCGAGGACGGCCGCCCTGGGAGGGCGGGGAAGGCCTGGGGCTCACCCGCCCTCCACACCCAGGCCCTTCAGGTCACCACCCTCCAGGCCAGGCCAGAGGTCTTGCTGCCCCCGCCTTCCCAGCACTCCCCAAACGCCTAACCCAGTTACCCCTCCACACCACCCTCTTGTTTGGTATGTTTCCGGCCTGGGCCAGGGCCATTCCGGAGAGAGCCAGAGGGGGGGCAGGTCCCTGGGTCCTGGGTCCCGAATGGCTTGTGGCCCGACTTTGAGTCAGGTCAGCCCTGTGCTTGCCTGGTTCTGGCCCAGAACCTAATGGTAAGTTTGTCTGGAACCCTAGCCGGCCTCCAGCAACGCTCCATGCGGACCGGGCTGAGACACGCCCGCTCCCCGCCCAGCCTCCCGGGAGGCCTGCAGGGTAGGCCTGGAGGAGACTGGAAGCGGCTGCGACGTCAGGCCTGGCTCTCCGGACTTTGCTGCTCTTAGATTTTTCACTAAAACCAGTGTGGGCTGGGCTCACAAGCTCACCCCAGACACTTCACTGCAGTGCAGGCCAGGCCCTTCCCCCGGCCATTCGAGTGAGTGCGGCTGCAGGACCAGCGAGGGCAGCTGAGCCCGCTCGGTGACGGGCAGACGGGCGGGGCTGCCGTCAGCCGCCCCGCTGCGGGGGCAAGTGGGTGCTGCTTGGTTGGGAAAACCAACTGAATGCCCTAACTGGTTTGGCTCAGTGGATAGAGCGTGGGCCTGCAGACTGAAAGGTCCCAGGTTCGATTCTAGTCAAGGGCATGTACCTTGGTTTCGGGCACATCCCCAGTAGGGAGTGAGCAGGAGGCAGCTGAATCGGTGTCTCTCTCATCCATGTTTCTAACTCTCTATCCTCTCCCTTCCTCTCTGTAAGAAATCAATAAAATATATATTTAAAAAAAACTGAAGGGGCTCAGAGAGGGACCAACAGAGACATGCTCTAGCCAGGGCAGCAAACCACTCGTCTGCCCTCTGGGTTCGGTTAGTGAAGGCAGAAGAGAGGGAAAGAATGGAGGGCTGAGGAGAGCAGGCTGAGGCAGTGGGCCCAGCAAGGTCCATTGTGAACCCCAAGCAGGAGTTATCCTGGGAGATAAGCACCAGGGAGCACCCAGACTGTGAGCACAGCTTCACCAGTGCCTCCGGGTTTTTGTTCTGTTTTGCTAATCCTCACCTGAGGGTATTTTTTTTCCATTTATTTTTAGCAGGAGAGGAAGGAAGGGTGGGGTAGAGACAGAGAGAAACATTGCATTTGTGAGACACATCGATTGGTCCCCTCCCGCACGTGCCCTGACCAGGGCCAGGGATCAAGCCTGCAACTGAGGTCTGTGCCCTTGACTGGAATCGAACTCGCAACCCTTCAGTGGGTGGGCTGCGCTCTAACCCGCCGGAGCCTCACTTTTACACCATCTGGGTCCATCACTGCAGGGAACCCTGGTCACCTCTACCTGCGGACTGGGACCTGCCCCGTCCAATCAGAACTGCATGAATTATATCCTCATTTGCATCTACACCAACCAATCAGATTGCCCAATTTGGAAACTTCATTTACCTGAAACGGACCAAACTGGGAACTGTGGGCAGGAAAATTCTGTACAAAAGGTGCCTTCCCCTTTGTCTCGATGGAACAATATAGGTTGCCATCTGAATCTGTTTCTTGGAGTTGCAGTTCTTTTTCGCAAATAAATGACTTCTTCCCTTATCACAGTCTAAAACTAAGTTTGGTTGACAAAGGTTTGCCCACTTTGGGTGATTATCTCCCTTTATTTCAATTTACACATATTCCACTGCTCCTGCCAGTCAGCCGTCCTCTTCTCAGTAATGACCCTCTGGTCTCTCCCATGAGTCTGCAAACGAAGTCTTCTTCTTCCCAATCCAGGCACTCTTACCTCAAATAGTGAGCCAGCTGTTCCCTTCCTGGGAAGTCTGGCTCAGCTTTGGTTAAGATAAGTCTGAGGAGCTTGGGAGGCCAGTTTTGATTTGGGTTTCGGTGCCTGGGCGCTTACAAGAAGCATATTTCAGGAGGTAAAACTTCTCATGGAAAACAGAGGGGTGTGTTGTCAAGGAGACCACCCAGGCCAAAGGCTAGAGACCAATAGGAATGCTAACCTACGCCCTCTCCCTCCTCTCCTTTTCCATCCATTGCTCTCGACATTGCCACTCGGGGCCTCACCCTCCAGAGAGGGACACCAGATGGTCCCTAAGGGCCCTTCAGCTCTACAATCCTGAGCATCCTGCTGTCCTGCCCTTCCCACTTCTCCCAGGACCCTGCAGAAGCAGGAGCCCACAGTGGGTCCAGGCAGGGGTGGCTCAGAATGGGGAGACTCGGGCAGAACGGCCGGTCCCCCCGCCCCTGGGCCACTCTGGCTGCTCACGAGGTCGGCCTGCTGCTGCACCAGACAGACAGGAGGTCCTCTGAGCACGTCGAAGGGCTTCTCCTGGACTGCAGGCTCGAAGCAGCCCCTCCCTCCTGGGTGCAGTGGCTGCGATCCCGGGCACTAGGAGGCCTAGCCCTGGACTAAATGGCTGGACTATGCAGGACGGAAGTCAGGGGCCCCAAGTGTTGGTTCCCCTCCAGGGCCTTTGTAGAGTCTCGAGCCCTGAGGGGCTACCAGGACAGGGAGGAGCCCTGAAGACTTCTAGACCAGCGGAGCCTTGCTGCCTCCGGTCTTGCAAACTGCATGACCCCACACACGGCTGCCCCCCCCCCCCTGCCCCCTCACTGCATTCCAGAGCCCGGGGGTGCAAGCCCTGGGTCAGAACGTGAGCAGCACGTGGACAGGGGCTGACCAGGTATGTGTGACCGAGGGAGCACCATGGCTGGGCTGTCAGTGACAGAGCTGTGCGCACAGGGACACAGGAAGTGCAATGGAGTTTGAGGGGCTGCCCCGTCCTTCAGCCCTTCCTCCTTCCCCACGCCTGTCCCCAGGAGGGTAGCCTTAGCTCTTGGCACAAAGGGCTGCTCCTCTCCCTTCTCGTCTGCAGTTCCCCCAGCAGCTCTGGTTCCCCAGGAACTCGCAGACCAAAGGTCTGGATTGTGTGACCGAAGTGCCAAAGCCCAGAACTGCCAAGTCCCAGGCCAGCCAGCCCTGGCCTCCCCCAGCCCCACTCCCGCCCCGTCCGAAGCGCCTGGCAGCCCCTGCTGCAGCTGGCACTTGCTCTCCACAGCACACCTTCCCTGCTGCCGCATGCCCAGCAGTCCTGCGGCACCTCGCCCTCTATCCCACCCTCTATCCCGAGCCGCAGTGGCCCTGCTGTGTTCCCAGCATGCATCGCTCATGGCACAGTTATGGCACTGAGCTGACCCACCACACCCAGCCCTCCTGCACCCAGCACAGCGCCCTGGGTGATGTGAAGGTCACCGCTGGCTATATTGCCCGTAGCAAATGTAACTGACCCTCTCTAGGCCTCTTTCCTCTTTGGGAGGGGAGGCAATAACAGTCCTCAGGACAGGCCTGTGCACGATTCTCCTCCAGGCCTCCCCTCCTTCACAAGTAAAGGTCAAAATGAGAGAGTGCATGCCAGTGTTAATGCAAAACCTGCCACTAAGAATTCAAAACTGGCAGCTGCTCTGGCAATGTTTATGATCAGTAACAGCACCGCAAACAGCTAGCACTAGACCCTCGGATGTTTGCTAGATGGAAAGAAAATGCAGGTTAGAAATACTCTCAGCTTGGGACCCTGACCGGGTTTCCAGGGTTCCTATAACTATGCCCCGGGGGCAGGGGGGCGGGCGGCGGGCGGGGGGGGGGGGGGCTGACTCAGAAGGCGGCCAGTTATTTCCCAGGCCCTGGATTTGGAAAGTTGAATATAACTTTTTTTTTTTTTCACCACAGGGACTCTCTAGCCCTGTTTTCTGCCTGGGGAAGGGTGGGAATCATATAGTTATGTTCTACCCTTTCCAGTAGCCAATGGCAATATCCAGTCCTTCTGGCACCACTGGGTCCATAATAGGGTCTGGAGTCAGGGATGAAGTCCGCCAGACAGACACAGCAGACAGTGCGCGTCTAGAGCGCCAGCTCGGGCCGCACTGAGCCCAACACTCCTCGGACAACGCGTGCACAGGCCATGTCTAAGGACCCTGCTGGGCCCTGCCCTGGTCCCCATCGCCCTGGCCTGGCCTCCCCTCCCCACTCCCTCAGACCACTCCCCACCAGTGATGCGCCTTAGGGTGAGGACAAGGTGCCAGGCTCTGGCCTCAGTCTGAGGACAGATTCTCCCAAGCCCCTGGGTCCGGGGCGGAGACCAGGGACCATGGTGCCCAGGACTCTGCCCACCTGCCTTCCTGGCAGCACCTTAGGAAAGGCTGCTCATTTCAGCAGCCTGGATTCCCAAGGGGCTCCCCAAGGCTGGGAAAGGGCAAAGAAGTCTTAGCACTGAGGATGGGCTGCTGGGGGGGAGGGTGTGGGAAAGGGTCATCGCTGGTGGGTGTCCACACTCAGGGGGGTCCCACAGGCTCCCAGAGGTGAGGCTTTAGGGCATCACATCCGGTGCAGCAGTGGGGAGGGGTCTGAGGGAGTGGGGAGAGGGCTGAGGGAATGGGGAGGAGTCTGAGGGAGTGGGGAGAGGGCTGAGGGAGTGGGGAGAGGGCGAGTGGGGAGGGGGCTGAGGGAGTGGGGAGAGGGCTGAGGGAGCGGGGAGAGGGCTGAGGGAGCGGGTAGAGGGCTGAGGGAGTGGAGAGGGCTGAGGGAGTGGGGAGGGGTCTGAGGGAGTGGAGAGGGCTGAGGGAGTGGGGAGGGGTCTGAGGGAGTGGGGAGGGGGCTGAGGGAGTGGGGAGAGGGCTGAGGGAGTGGGGAGAGGGCTGAGGGAGTGGGGAGGGGGAGTGGGAGTGGACACTGAAGGGAACTCCCTGGTGGACCTCATCCAGGCCCATGGTTTTAGAGCAATGAGTGCCCGTCTCAATCCCTGCTCTGGCACCGGTGCATCCAAATGGCTGCAGCCACCTTGACCCAAGGTGCAAACCAAGCACCCCCGAAGCCCCCAACAACCTGCCCCTCATCCTGTGTGCCTGGTTCTCTCCTCCCATCTACCCGCTGCTCAATCAGAGCGGCTGGGATGCAGACGCACCAGACGAGGCCGCGGAACAAAAGGCTCCCAGACAGATTAAGGTAAATCTCAGGGTTTATTCAGTAAATGTAGTGAGGAGCACACCGTGCGGGGAGGCTACCGCGTTTAGGGTCAGGCTTAGGCCGCGGGCATGTCCCTCAAACTGGCTCCTCGGTAGGGAGTCCTCCCACTCTCCGGCTTCAGTACCTACTGGGTGCTTCCTCCCGCCCCCCCCCCCCCCCCCCCCCCCCAGGTCACAACACGTTCCTGCCCACGTCCTACACGCCGCACAGGTACCCTCAGCCCGCGCAGCGCACAGGAGTCCTGCCATCCGCCTCCTGGAGCAGAACTGCTCTTCCCACCCCGAGGGCCTCGCTGGGCGCCGGTCCTGCCGCCGCCTCCGCACAGCCAGCCTTTCCTCTGGCCTCCCTCCCTCCCTCCCTCCCGGGAACACGGCTGCTGCACGCGCCCTGCTGCTCCTCCTGGGCGCCCTTGTGAGTCCGGGGTGACGCCCGGGACTTGGCAGGCTAAAGGCCCCTGGAAAGCTGGCTTCCCCAGCCTCTGGTCCCCACTCCCTGCCTTCACCCCTGGGGCAGGACTGCGCACACCTCGGCGCCCCTGCTGCTGCAGGGCCGTGTCTGCCTGAGGCCGCTCCCCTTTCTGCTCCACAGCCAGCACCTCGGGCCTCTCCCCCGCCTCACACTCCCCACGCTGCACCCCATTTCAGAGGGTGGGCTGGCCAGGCACACTGCACTCCCTCGGGGGCCACCTCAGTGCCCCACCCCCAGGCTGGCCAGAGCCTAAGAATCACCTGGGCCCTTTCCTCTCCAGAGCCTGACCCAGGAGGTTTGGGTGGGGCGCAAGAATCTAGTTTTTTGTTTGTTATTGATTTCAGAGACTGGAAGGGAGAGGGAGACAGAAACATCAATAATGACTATAAAATGAGGAAATAATGCCAATCTTAGAGGATTAGGGGACTCCCTCCTCCCCCCAAGCACCTATAGGCCGCCTCCTGCACTCCTCCTAATGGGGACCCAACCCGAAACCCAGGCAGTGCCCTGACGGAGAATGGAACCGCGACTTCCTGGTGCATAGGTCCACGCTCATCTACTGAGCAACCCCGGCCGACCCAAGAATCTCTTTAATAAGAACCTCATTGAGAATTCCTCTGAGATGAGCTATAAAATGAGGAAGTAATGCCAATCTTAGAGATTAGGGGACTACCCCTCCCCCCAAGCACCTAGTAGGTATTTTAAAACATTTTTTTGTTTTTAATCCTCACCCGAAGGTATTTTTTCCATTGACTTCTAGAGAGTGGGAGGGAGGGGGGAGGAGGGGGACAGAGAAACACCGATGTGAGAGACACATCCATTGGTTGCCGCCCTCAGGTGCCCCTACCAGGGCTGGAGAACCTGCAACCCAGGTCCGTGCCCTTGACCGGTTATTGAACCCTTGACCCTTCAGTCCTCGAGCCCATGCTTTAACCACTGAGCCAACCAGCCAGGGCAGTTTTAATCGAACAGCTGCTGTTATGATTGGCTTCTTTTCCAGAAATGTCTTCCTCTAGACTCACTACTCCTGCCCCAAACAAGGTCCTGGAATAAACTGTCCTCTCCTTCCTTAGCACCCCCCGCCCTCACACACACACACACACACACACACACACACACACACACACACTTTTTTTTTTTTAAAGAACTGAATTTTTAAAAATATTTTACTGATTTCAGAGAGGAAAGGAGAGGGAGAGATACAAACATCAGTGAGAGAGAATCATTGATTGGCTGCCTCCTGCATGAACCCTACCAGAGATCCAGCCAGCAACACAGGCCTGTGCCCTGACTGGGAATAGAACCATGACCTCCTGGTTCATAGGTCCATGCTCCACCACTGAGCACACCAGCCAGGCGCCCCCGTTCACTTTTAATTAACGAGATATTTTACGTGACTGATTTTTTTCCTGATAAAAAAGTAACATCAGCCGAAACCAGTGTGGCTCAGTGGATAGAGCGTCAGCCTGCGGACTGAAGGGTCCCAGGTTCGATTCCAAGGGCATGTACCTTGGTTGCGGGCACACCCCCAGTAGGGGGCATGCAGGAGGCAGCTGATTGATGTTTCTCTCTCATCGATGTTTCTGACTATCTCCCTTCCTCTCTGTAAAAAATCAATAAAATATATATTTTTTTAAAAAAGTAACACCAACTATCTCAGAACAACGTTAGGAAGTGACAGCCCCCACCCCACCCCTTCTTCCCAGCTATCAGCTTGGCAAACGAGCTGCCCGGGTACTTTTGTTTTATATATATTTTTTTATTGATTTTTTATTATTTTAATTTTAATATATACTAGAGGCCTGGTGCACGAAATTTGTGCACGGGGGGTGGGGAAGGGGGGGTGTCCCTCAGCCCAGCCTGCACCCTCTCCAATCTGGGACCCCTCAAGGGATGTCCGACTGCCAGTTTAGGCCCGATCCAGTCGGACATCCCTCTCACAATCCAGGACTGCTGGCTCCCAACTGCTCACCTGCCTGCCTTCCTGATTGCCCCTAACCGCTTCTGCCTGCCAGCCTGATCACCCCCTAACCACTCCCCTGCCAGCCTGATTGATGCCTAACTGCTCCCCTGCCAGCCTGTTTGCCCCTAACTGCCCTCCCCTGCAGGCCTGGTCCCCCCCAACTGCCCTCCCCTGCAGGCCTGGTCCCCCCCAACTGCTCTCCCCTGTAGGCCCGGTCACCCCCAACTTCCCTCCTCTGCTGGCTTGGTCACCCCTAACTGCCCTCCTTTGAAGGCCTGGTCCCTCCAAATTGCCCTCCCCTGCTGGCCATCTTGTGTCCACATGGGGGCAGGATCTTTGACCACATGGGGGCAGCCATATTGTGTGTTGGAGTGATGGTCAATCTGCAAATTACTCTTTTATTAGCTAGAATAGAGGCCTGGTGCATGGGTAGGGGCCAGCTGGTTTGCCCTGAAGGGTATCCTGGATCAGGGTGGGGGTTCCCTTGGGGTGTAGGGTGGCCTGGGTGAAGGGCCTAAGGTGGTTTGCAGGCCAGCCATGCCCCTGGCGACTCAAGCAGAGGCCCTGGTATCTGGAATTTATTTACCTTCTACAATTGAAACTTTGTAGCCTGGAGCGGAGCCAAGCCTCCTGCTCGATCCCTGGCCGCAGCCATTTCTGTTGGGATTGATGTATCTTCTATAATTGAAACTTTGCAGCCTGAAGCGGAGGCCTAGGCCAGCCAGGGCTGCAGAAGCTTTGCTTCCTCCATTGCCAGGGAAAACCCAAGCCTCCCACTCTTTCCAGCTCAGTGGCTGCCGCCATTTCTGTTTGAATTTGTTTACATTCTATAATTGAAACTTTGTAGCCTTAAGTGGAGGCTTAGGCCAGCAATGGCAGGCAGAAAGCTTGGCTTCCTTTGTTACCGGGGAAACCCAAGCCTCCCTCCTGTTCTCTGTGGCTGTAGCCATCTTGGTTGGGTTTATTTGCATTTTTGCTCCTGATTGGCTGGTGGGCGTGGCTTGTGGGTGTAGTGGAATTAGGGTCAATTTGCATATTGCTCTTTTATTAGGTAGGATTTTATTGATTTTTTACAGAGAGGAAGGGAGAGGGAGAGATAGTTAGAAACATCGATGAGAGAGAAACATCAATCAGCTGCCTCCTGCACACCCCCTACTGGGGATGTGCCCGCAAACAAGGTACATGCCCTTGACCAGAATCAAACCTGGGACCCTTGAGTTCGCAGGCCGAAGCTCTATCCACTGAACCAAACTGGTTAGGGCACCTCCTGGGAACTTTTCATGAATATAGTAACTTGCTTTTTAAAAGAAAAAGACTATACTGCTGTAACTCACTTAGTCAATGTCTCATCACATCTTGCTAATGCCTCCACCTCAGCATGACGCTGACCTGCCCGGGCCGCCACTCCCCAACTGCTAAGTCCAGGCTCCAGCCTGGTGCCCGGGGTCTCCGCAGCCTGTGCCTCGGCCTTCTCCTCCCGTCACTCTACCTGGAAGCTCACGCTTCTCCTGGCCTCTCCTAGGGCGCAGGGCCTGAGCGGCCCACCCTCGGCTCCTTTTCCAGCGCTGGCTGAGGAGCCCACGCCCCTCTGGCCTCCCCCCCCCCCCCCCCCACCTCTGGGCTCTCTCCCCACACCCTTGGACCACCTGCCTGCCCTGCCCGGGATCCTTCCCTGAGGCCCTCCCCGCTGCCTTCAAAACCACAGCTTCCTGGCCTGGCGCGTGTGGGAAAGGGGACCTGCCTAGGATTTGGAACCAGGAAGACTAAACAAAGTGACATCCTGCCCAGCCGGTGTGGCTCAGTGGTTGAGCTGACCCATGAGCCAGGAGGTCATGGTTGGATCCGGGGCTGGTTGTGGGGTGGGGAGGGCACAGGAAGCAGCCGATCGATGATTCTCTCATCACTGATGTTTCTAACGCTCTCTCCCTCTCTCTGAAATCAATAAAAATATATATTTTTAAAAAGTGACATTCCTCACTCCAACACACCAACAGTGTGAGCTTAGGGGATCATGACCTCCAAGCCTCTCGTGTGTAAGCTGGGAGGGACGGCCTCCCACGGAGGGACATGGCTGGGAGGCAGCCGGTTCGTGTTCGTCAGGACCAGGAAGCACCGGCAGCGAAGCCGCTCCAGCAGCCCTGCGCCGCTCCGCCGGTGCTCCCCTCCGGCTGCCCCCGCCCCTCCCTCTGAACCCCCAGAGGCGGAACTCACTCCCCGGGGACCCCAGCCCAGGCCCCCGGTGCGGACAGCATTGGGGCAGATGGCCCGCCCCGCCGTCTCTTACCGGCTGCCCCCTGCCGGCGCGGTCTCTGCCCTCGCACCAAGCAGGGAGCAGCCGTCAGCGAGCGGGGCCGGAAGGCCACTTGGTATCAGTTTTCTCCGCTCGGGCCACGGGCAGGACGAGGCGGCGGGGGGAATGGGGACCTGCTCGGGGAGGCAGCCGGCATCAGGGGAAACGCGAGCCCCTCGCGCGGTCTCTCCTCGGCCGCGCCGCCCCCCAGCTGGGCGCCGGGAGGGGTCACCAGGGGCCCGAAGGGCCGCGGTTTGGAGGGCTCTACACCGTCGGGCCCTCCCCACACCCGGCGCCCGCGCCCCGCACCGTCAGCCCCGGCGGTGGGGCTGGAGCATCCGGCCTGTTTCCCTGGAGCGCACGCCTCTCGCTGCGGGGCTGGAGGCGTTCAGACGACCTGGAAGGCGGAGCGGGCTGCGCACCCCGGCCTCCCGCGCTCCCGCCCTCACTGGCCGAGCTTCCGACCAGCGGCCCCGCGAGCTCAGGAGCGGGTGGGGAGGGGGCGCCCCACGCACAGCAGTCGAGCTCCGCGCCTGCGCCGTCCCGCCCTGCGCCGTCCAGAGAGGCTCCCATTGGGAGCGGCGGCTTGAGAGGCGGGACTTCCTCCTTCCCCGGGATCTCATTGGACACTATCTAGTCCGACGGGAATTCAGACGCAGCCTCACAATTAAATGTTGTATCTAAAAATCGTTTTTAAGTAATTTCCGAGCTTCTGACGGACCCCAACTTCCATTTTCAGCCACAGGATAATTTGGGGTGCATCAGAAGTTGTTTCTGTTTTGTTTTTTAAAAATTGTGGTAAAGCAGCCCGCTGGCGTGGCTCAGTGGTTGAGCGCCGACCTGTGGGCGGTGGATGCCTGGTCAGGGCACGGGCGGGAGTTGCGGGCTCCATCCCTAGTGTGGGGGTGCAAGGGGCAGCTGGTCAGTGCTTCTCTCATCATTGATGTTTCTAACTCTCCCTCCCTCCCTCTCCCACATCAAAAAATATATATGTGTTTTTTAAAACTTTGGAAAATACATAGAACATAAAACCATTTTTAAGCGTACCACCCAGTGGTATTAAGTACATTCGCATTGTACAACCATCACCAAGAAACTTTTTTTAAAAATCTTTATTGTTGAGAGTATTACAGATGTCCCCCTTTTTCCACCCGGTTCCCGCCCACCCCAGGCCTTCTCCACCCTACTGCCTGTATCCATAGAAAAATCTTTGGTTAATCTCTTCCCACCCCCCTGCCCCCCTTCCCTCTGAGATTAGTCAGTCTGTTCCATGCTTCCACACCTCTGATTCTATTTCACTCATCAGTTTATTTTGTTCATTAGATTTCTTGTTTGTTTGTTTATTATTTATTTTTAAATATATTTTTACTAGAGGTCCACTGCATGAGTTCGTGCATGGGTGGGGTCCGGCTGGCCCTGCCCCAATCGACAGATTGGGGTGTGCCTGTCAGGAGGAGGAGATGGCGGGAGGTTGGCCGGCCAGCCTGCCAGTGGGCTGGGGGAGGGACCATGGGTGGTGGCTGGCTGGCCCTGCCCCTGATCAGAGTGGGGGGCTGGTAGTGGGGAGGGGCCATCTGGGGTGGGACTGGCCAGGGGGAGGGGCTGTGGGAGGTTGGCTAGCTGGAGTGGGCATCACAGTGACCAGTTGTTATGACCTTCTCGTTTTCTGGTTGCTGGCTTTTTATATATATAGATTGATTTCAGAGAGGAAGGGGGAGGGAGAGAGCGATAGAAACATCAATGATGAGAGAGAATCATTGATGGGCTGCCTCCTGCACGCCCCCTAATGGGGATCGAGCCTGCAACCTGGGCATGTGCCCTTGACCGGAATCGAACCTGGGGCCCTTCAGTCTGCAGACTGTCCTTCTATCCCCTGAGCCAAACCGGCTAGGGCTTATTTGGATTTTTAGATTCAATTGTTGATAGATGTGTATTTGTTGCCATTTTATTGTTCATATATTTTTTATCTCTTTTTCTCCTTCTCTTTCTCCTCCTCCTTCTTTTTTCTCTTCTTAAAGTATACCCTTCAACATTTCATGTAATACTGATTTGGAGGTGATGAACTCTTTTAGTTTTCTCTTTATCTGACTCTCAATTCTGAATGATAGCTTTGCTGGGTAGAGTAATCTTGGTTGTAGGTCCTTGCTATTCATCACTTTGAATATTTCTTGCCACTCCCTTCTGGCCTGCATAGTTTCTGTTGAGAAATCATCTAACAGCTGTATGGGTGCTTTCTTGTATGTAGCTAACTGTTTTTCCTCTTGCTGCTTTTAATATTCTCTCTTTGCCTCTTGCCCTTGGCATTTTAATTATGGTGTGTCTTGGTGTGGACCTCTTTGGATTCCTCTTGTTTGTGACTCTCTGCTTCCTGGACTTGTAAATCTATTTCTTTCACCAGGTAGGGAATTTTTCTGTCATTATTTTTTCAAATAGGTTTTCAATATCTTGCTCCCTCTCTTCTCCTTCTGGCACCCCCATAATGTGAATGTTGGTATGCTTGAAGTTGTCCCAGAGGCTCCTTACATTATCTTCATATTTTTAGATTCTTTTTTCTTTGTGCTCTTCTGCTTGGGTGTTTTTTGCTTCCTCATATTCCAAATACTTGATTTGATTCTCAGAATCCTCTGCTCTACTGTTGAATCCCTGCTTAATTTCTGACTGATACTTTTTCATGTCTTTGACATTCTCACTAAGATCCTTGAAAGTCTCATGAAGATGCTTGAGTAACCTTATAACCATGGCTGTAAACTCTGTATTCAGTAGTTTGCTTGCTTCCATTTCTTTCATTTGTGACATGTTTCTTTGTCTCCATATTTTGACTGCTTCCCTGTGTTTGTTTCCATGTATTAAGTAGAGCTGCTATGTTTCCCGGAATTAGTAGAGTGGCCTTGTATAGTAGGTATCTTGTAGGACCAAGTGGCTCAGCCCCCCAAGCCACCTGAGCCAGGTCTTAGGGTTTTTATTGATAGGTTTCGGGCATGTTGTCACCAGCTGTAGCTTGTTTGAGAGATTTTAACAGTCTGAAGCCTGGGCCAGGACAGGCCATGCATATGGAAAACCTGCTGCAAACAACTTGGGTGGGGCTACGAATTGGATGGAGCAGGGTGTCAGGGAATCACCAGGGCTGAGCAAACAGTGTGCTCCAGGCTGTTGGAGACTCAGATATGGCTGCCAGTCAACCCTGTGACAGGGGAGTTTCCAGCAGAGGAACAATGATCCCTGTGAGCACCCCTGTCTGAGAGAAAGCTGTCCCGGAGTTCCTGCCCAGTTGCCAGACAATCCAGTTCCTCCCCCATATGTGTCTGGGTACCCCAGAGCTGCCAGAGCTGCTCAGTGCTGGGAATCCTAGTAAGTTCATGTGCTGGCCCTTTAAATAGAACACCTCGATTTCCAGCAGCCTCTGTGTCACTCAACCACAGTCCCTGCTGGTTTTTACAGCCTGTAGTGGCAGGGACTTCTCTTTCCAGCTCTGGAACCCTGGGCTGGGGGTCTGGTGTGGGGCTGGGACCCCTTGCTCCTCACAGACAGCCTCCATAGAGACAATCGCTCTCTCGATTATAAAAATGGCACATGTGAGTTTCAGACCAGCCCGTTCTGTGCCTTCACCCCTCCTACCAGTCTCAATGTGCTTCTTCTTTGGTTGTAGGACGTCCATTCAGCCAGCTTTCAGGCGGTTCTGAATGATGGTTCTTTGTTTTAGTTGTAATTTTGATCCCAAGAAACTTTTTTTTTTCCTCCAAAAAGCTTTATTGTTTCATTTGGTCCAATGCATGGGAGAGGGCTTCAGGGTGGTTAAAAGAATGGCTAGTAGTTTCAGGAAGAGGCTCAGGTAAAAGCCAGACACCAGGGGGATGCAGAAGGGCCCCTCAAAGGCCTCTGGGCTCCAAAGGCTCCTGGTGGTGCTTGAGAGTGAGCCTTTCGAAGAGATACTCGCCCAGCCCAGCCTGGGGCCTGGCCGCCTGCAAATGTTAGTCAGGTGTCGCCCATCTTCTTGATGAGTTTCACTTCTTCATCCAGGAAGTGGTTCTCCAGGAAGTCACAGAGATGAGGTCTGTGCGGGTAGAACCCAGGACCTGCAGATCCACAGGGCCTGTGTCAGGATCCTCTCCAGGGCCAGGGCGGCTTCCATGGCATCCTGAGTTTTACCTATTCGTCTTGGGAGGTTTCAGCACGTCCTGGAAGAGAATTCGGCTGCCATGCTTGATTTGCAACTTTAAGAGATGCTCAGCGCCCTCATGCTTCTTCTCCTTCAACTCGTGGAATAAGTGGCCCACGCCCTGGAGAGCCACATCATCATGGTCGAAATAGTAGCCCAGAGAGAGGTAGGTGTAGGAGGCCTGAAGATGCAGGTTGGCCAGGTGGTTGACTGCAGCCTCCATCTTGGTGGAATAATTCTGACAAATTTGGGAGCTCATGGTTGTTTGGCAATAAGAAGTTAAGGTAGAAAAAAAAACAATATGTTGGCTGGTCCTGGAGGTGGTTCTGAAGGTGGTGATTGGATAAGACACAGGAGGGTAGCTGGAGGCTAGAAGAAGGGGCGTCCCTGGGTCTGCTCCATCCAAACATGGTTGAAGCAAGAGACAGGTCCGGGACCACTAAGGGCACTTCCAAGAAACTTTTGATGCATATAAAGTTTAACTTACAAAAGTAATACTTGCGTGTTCCTATAGACCAGTGAACATTTATAAACATTTATAAAAGACTAGAGGCCCCGTGCACGAAAGTTGTGCATGGGGAGGCGGGTCCCTCAGTCCGGCCTGCACCCTCTTGCAATCTGGGACCCCTCAGGGGATATCTGACTGCCGGTTTAGGCCCTTTGGGATCAGGCCTAAACCAGCAGTCAGATATACCCCTCACAATCTGGGACTGCTGGCTCCTAACTGCTCGCCTGCCTGCCTGCCTGATCACACCTAACCACTCTGCCTGCCTGCCTGATTGCCCCTAACCACTCTGCCTGCCTGCCTGATGCCCCTAACTGCTCACTTGCCTGCCTGATTGCCCCTAACTGCTCACTTGCCTGCCTGATCGCCCCTAACTGCTCACCTGCCTGCCTGATTGCCCCTAACTGCCTCTGCCTTGGCCCCTGCTGCTGCGGCTTCATCTGGAAGGATGTTCAGAATGACGTCCAGAAGGTCGTTTGGCTGTCTGGTCTAATTAGCATATTACACTTTTATTATTATAGATAAGTTAACAAATGCATTCTATTTTCACCACCAGGAGTAGCCACCAGATTGGTTTCTGTGTACCCTAGCATGTATTTCTCTGAGGATCATAAAAACAGATATTCATAGATTTGAGGGTTTTGTTTTTTGCTCTCACAAAGCTAGGATAGCACTGTTTTAATACTCTACAATTCATAAACATCTCTCCATAGAATTGCTTTGTGGGGACCCTATCTAGCATACACTGGATGTTCAAGGCCACTCTGAGCGTGGGAATCCTAATCAGGGTGCTCAAGGCTAATTTGCTATCTGTGGTGCAAACGCAAGGACGCAGACACTGCCCAGGGGTGCCCTTCTATCACCCAAGGACTGAGGTCACTACTTGGCCAGAAGCCTCTTTGGTCTAAGTTGGCATGAAGTGTGTACTGACAGCCAGTGTGGCTGGCTCCTGTACAGCTCCTATGTTGGGGCTGTGTTATGGGGAAGATGTGTCACTGACCAGCGGGTGCGAGGCTATTTTGTTAGCAATAGCTCCTGTGTTTGCTACTGTGTTAGCAAGGACTGCTTTGTGGACTGTTTTGTCTTATGGCTCCTTAGTAGCAATGGCTACATGGACTACAATAAACACTCTATTATATACCCATGACTTCTCATGTCTTCTAAGACCCGGTGTCCAAGGAGGTCCAACCCCTGGCAGAGGGACTCAGACCCAACAGTTGGCATAGTGGAGCAAGATTCAAAGAGTAAGTACCCCGACAATTGCTATAGCAAGCAGGGTCAAGGAGAAACTTACTCCCAACAAGGTTAAACTCCTTTTAGTAACTCCATAGTAGTCCATGTATGCATCTATCAGTCTACCTAACCTTTTCTCTCTTTTAAAAAAATTTTATCTTTATTTTTGTTGAAAGAATTACTGATGTCCCCCTTTTTTTCCCATTGACCCTTCTAGCCCACCCTCCCTGACTTCCCCAACACCTCTTGACCCCCCTTCCCCAGCCCCAGAGTCTTTTCTCTTTTGATGGACATTTGGGTTGTTTCCAGTTCAACATAGCAAATGAAGCTTCAATAAACACCCTACATATTCCTGCCCTCCAGTTCTCATTTCTATGGGCGGTATTCCCCACTGTGGATTGCTGGCTGGGGAGCGGGGTGAGTATTTTCACTATTATTGTCAGGTTACATTCACAAACAGTGGAAGCACTTTCCAGTCTCCACAGAGATTGGAAGCACTGTCCCATCTCAAGACCCATTCCAACCTCCTGCTTCTTAGGTTTTACTCTCCTTTCCCTGTGTCTTCATCCGCTGCAGATAGCTAATCAGCTGAGTGACCTTTCATAGGCCCATAGGCCATTTGGATTTGTAATGGAACCTGGTAGAGAGGCTGAAGTTTCTCTGTCTCAGGAGCCTCCAGCCCCTGTGAGTTCAGCCAGTGTCAGTGCTGCGTCTTTTCTCCCCAGTCTGGCGGGGCCTGACGTCCATGGAGACCACCATGGGTGCAGCACTGGCCGGGAGAGATTGGGGAGAAGGCTGACCTAGGGTCTGGGTGGGCGTGGTGACCAGCAGAACCTGTGCCCTGGACCAGAACCCTTGGGACTGGTCTTTTCACCTCACCCGTCCTTGTTCTGGAACAAGCTTGCCCATTCCTCCAGAAGATTGGAAGGAATTCAGGCAGGAGGACATTATCTCTGTGTGTTCAATAGAGAGTTCTGGAAGCTGCAATCCCTGTGTGTCAGCCCTGGCTAGGCCCCGTCCCTGAATGACCCCTGTCCCTGAATGACCCCTGTCCCTGAATGACCCCTGCCTCCCTCCAGGGCCCCGAGACCTCTCTGGACACAGAAGGAGAAGTTCACAAGCTGCTCCGGGCCTTTGCTCCCAGGAGACAGTGACGTCCTTGACAGCGGGCTGCCTCACTCGTCGTGTTGTCCCCAGAGGCAAGCACAGCTCTTGGGACACATGGGCACTCAGTTGCGAAGGGAATGGAGTGGTGTGGGGAAACATAAAGGGGGGACAGGGACCCCAGGAGCGGGCAAGCCCAGGAGGGCAAAGGCCATTTCTCTTCTTCCTCGCCTGTTGTAGTCATTATGGGGAGAGGGAGAGGAGGGGTGCTGGGTGGGCCAGAGGAGAGATTCCAGTTGGAGGAGGGCGTGGGTGGGCACAGGGGGAACCCCCCCTCTTTGAGTGCAGATCCAGCTCTCCCTAGGAAGCACTGTCCCATCTCAGGACCCATTCAAACCCCCTTCCTCCCCACCCACCCCCGCTTCTCAGGAGGTGTCTCGAGCACTCTGCATCCCCGAAAGGAGTTACTCACAACGTCTGTATCTTTCCACAATGCCAGTTGTATTCAGGGAGACTCCCCAATAAGCCAATAGGGTTACACACAGGCTACACGCAGGAAGGGGGAGCTCACACAATAGCGCCAGCAGCGCCAGCGCCCAGTCCAGATGGAGAGGTGGCGGCGTGGGCAGGGGAGTCCTGTGGGCTCCCAGTGACCCTGGGGCCACCAAGCTTGAGCATCGAGTGGTCGGAGCTCTGACTCTTACAGCCCACAGTGGGCGGTGGCCCCACTCATATCCGTGTCCAGATGGGGTCCTGATCCAAGTGTCCAGACTTGTGGTTTGGGGCGTTCCGGCCCCTCCCCAGAGGGGTCCTGTTACACCCTATTCCCTCAGCCGGGCATAGCTGCCATGGCTGACGGCGACTCCGTGTTGGATTGTCAAAAGCTGTCCAGAAAGGCCCCTCAGCTCTTGTCCCATCCAGGAGCCCTGAGGTGGGAGAGGGGGGCCAGTGGGGGCCTGGGATCAGGCCGGCTTCGCCCCTGGCTGCGTCTGTGGATTGGTTACTCAAATCCCGACTCTCAGTTATAGGTCTCTGAAATGGAAGCTTTTTCTCAGAGGAACATTGTGAAGATTAAAGAAGACACTAATATAAAGTTCCTGGCAAATAGTATAGATTACGAATAAGCAAGCTACTTCCCCATCAATTCCACCTTCTGCCCCCACCACCCCAATGCCTTCTCTGGCCACTGATCCCGCGCTTTCCTGAAACCTTACAGGGCCGCAATGTGGGCCGGCAGCCACATACGCTCTTAATGCTCACCCTGTGGCCGTTTGACACTTGACTCTTTTCTGTAAACAAAATGGTAGGTGCGGCCAGCAGGGGCTCTGAGCGCTCCGGGCTCCCCCCCCTGGCCGGGCCTGGGTTCCCATGGGGGTCTCAGGTCACCGGTTATGAACCCCATGCAGAGGCTGTTTGCGCTGTCTCTCCTTTGGGGTGCCAGCCCCACACACCTGGTACGTAAGAGGTTGAAAGGGAGTCAGGTGGGGTCCAAAGAGCGCCTCGCCCCAAGCTTAAAAAGAAGTGATTGGCGTGCTTATAGGAGTAACAGGGCAGAATATTTAACTTCTATCCTTCCCGTGACCTGCGAGAATTGCCTGGTGGTTCCCTGAGGAGTGTGTGAAGCTGTAACTTCCCAGGGAAGCAAGCAGGCTCAGTGTCCAGTTCAGCTCCCAAGCCCTTCAGGCTCAACAATGCCTGATTCCTTTTGCTTCCTTCCTTGATTAATATCTATCTACCTTCCCTAATGAAACCATCAGTCAAGGATGATATATCCAGCAAAGTTGAACTTAAAATATAAAGCAGATAAAAAGGCTTTCCCAAACAAAAGCTGAGAGAATTTATCACCACATGACCTACATTACAAGAACTGCTATAAAAAGCTCTTCTGGCAGACACAAAAACGCAAGAATAGACAAAACTTTGAGTAGACTGACAGACAGAATCAGGAAACTACAAATGTACTTCAGAATAGGATATTAAACAATAAGCCTAACCCTGGATGGTATGGCTTAGTTGGTTGAGCATTGTCCCATGCACTAAGAGGTCACCAGTTCAGTTCTTGGTCATGGTACATGTCCGGATTGTGGGCTCAATCCCCAGTAGGAGGTCTTTAGGAGGCAGCTGATCAATGCATCTCTCTCTCATCAATGTTTTTCTCTCTCCCTTTCTCTTCTTCTCTCTAAAATCAATAAAAACATATTTAAAAACAAGAAAATCAGGAAATATTAAGAAATAGCCTTAACTATAGCAATATGGTAATAAAGGCACAGTGTAAAAAGGGATAACTTGTGACAACAAAAATCATAAAAGGGGAGGAGGGAAAGGACTAAAGAGTACAAGTGAAGAAAGAGAGGAGATAATCAGAAGAAGAAGGACTATTGTATATAAGAGACATTTTATACAAACCTAATCTTAACCACAAATAAAAAATCCAGAGCTGATACATGTAAGGTTCGAAGCGCAGAAAACGGGAGTCGGAAACCAAGATATATTAAAAGGGAAGTTTATTCCACAGTAACAAGCGAGATTCATTACGGAGGAGGTAGAAACCAGGATTAGAGTAGGAGGAAGAGGAGGAGGGACCCAACCCGGCTCTCTGGCTCTCCGCAGATGGAGAATGGTGAGGAACCAGAAAGCAGAAGATATCAATAATCCCCCTAAATGTCCTGAAATCACCAACCAAAAGGAGCAGAGCAGCGGGATGGGTTCACACACAAGACCTAACCACATGCTGCTGCAGGAGACACATCCAAGACCCACAACAGACAGGCTCCAAGTGAAGGGGAGGACGATGATGCCTCAAGTTATGGCATCTGAAGAAAAGGGGCAAGCAGTACTTGTATCCGATAAAATAGATTTCATGGTAAGAAAGTCAGCAAGAGACAAGAATGGACATTTTATAACAACAAAGGGGACAACTCATCAAGAAGGCATAACACTCGTCTGGATGGTGTGACTCAGTGATTGAGCATCGACCTATGAACCAGGAGGTCACACTTTGATTTCCAATTAGGACACATGCTGGGTTTCAGGCTTGATCCTCAGTGTGGGATGTGCAAACAGCAGCCCATCTATGATTCTCTCTCATCATTGATGTTTCTATCACTCTCTCCCTCTCCCTTCCTTTCTGAAATAAAGAGAAGACTCAATAAAATCAAATGAAAGGAGAGAAGTTTAAATGAACAACACAGAAATACAAAGGAGTATGCAAGAATACTATGAACGGCTAAACACCACCAAATTTGATTGTTGTATCATAAATCAGCAAATGAGATACAAGACGCCTTAATGAGCCAATTAATTAGGAGTCATTTATTGTGTGCGGCCCAGGGGGAGTGTCTCTTCCAAATCTCTGAGCACCACATACAGGAAGTCTCCCATATTTATACTTTTCGAGCCCCTTTGTTTGCAGATATTACAAAAGGCTCTGTGTGAGTTATTGTTGCAGACAGTTGTAACCTTGAATACATAATGAATTAGTACTTGGCATAACAATATGGGAATTGTTATCAGTATTAGTTTATTACATTGGATGGCTAGCTTGCAAGGTCAGGCAGTTAAGTTTATCTTTGTCTATTATTTGAACTGAAAAAGTCATTTTACAGAATAAGAGACTGTCTTGAAGTGACAGAGTTTACAGGACTAAGAACTATCTAACTATAGCAGAGAGTTTCAAACAGCAGTTTTCTATACAAGATGGAGGTTACTATGCTTCATGATTACCTGGAGGAAATGAATGAATTCCTGGACACACATGTACACAGCCTTCGTAGACTGAACCAGGGAGACATGGAAACCCTTCACTAGACCAGTCACTAGTACGGAAATTGAAACAGTCATCAAAAACCTCTCAAAAAACAAAAATCCCACAAAAGATTACATCACTGGTAAATTCGGCTGAACCGCATCCAGCATGGCCAGTGGTGAATTTGAGGAGGGGTGGTGAAGGATTTAAAAAACACACACAAGAGAATACAGTTGGGACCAGGTGAATCACTGTGCCTGGATGAGGAAACAGTGACACAGCCTGTAAGCTGAAGCTTTATTTTTAAATATATTTTATTGATTTTTTTACAGAGAGGAAGGAAGAGAGATAGAGAGTTAGAAACATCGATGAGAGAGAAACATCGATCAGCTGCCTCCTGCACACTCCCTACTGGGTATGTGCCCGCAACCAAGGTACATGCCCTTGACTGGAATCGAACCTGGGACCCTTGAGTCCACAGGCTGACGCTCTATCCACTGAGCCAAACCAGTTACAGCTGAAGCTTTATTTTATAATCAGATCACACAAAGCAAAACAAGGGCAAGATGTTTACAATGTTCTTGCGAGTTTCAAATCTGCTTCTTTCCTGTTGTTGCCATTCTCTGAACTCTATCAAGCTTTGTTTAGGCAGCACTTGCTGCACCTCATCCGCCCCACCCTCCCACCCCCCGCAGCCCACATCCCTTAGCTACCTAGACTACATGGTTGGACTATAAGGTCAAGCTTACAATCATAGCCTTTTGGCTATAATTGTGCTGGGAGGGCTTTACCCTCCAAGCTGGGACTTGTATGTGGCTTTGCCACAAGTCAGTCCAAGGCTTGATCCTGTCCAAACACTGTAGCCACTCTCCACATTCTACCAAACATTCAGAGAAGATCTAATATCTATCCTTCTCAACATCCTCCAAAAAAGCCGAGGAAGAGGCGATATTTCCTAACGAATTTTACAAGGTCAACATTACCCTATACCAAAACAAGGCAAGGACAACACAAAAAAATAAAATTACAGGCCAATATTTCTGATGAACATAGATGCAAAAATCCTAAATAAATTATTAGCAAATCAAATACAAAAATACAGTGAAGGGCTCATACATCACGATCAAGTGGGGCTCATTGCTGGGATGTAAGAATGGTTTAATAGCCACATATCAATCAATGTGATACATCACATAAACAAAATAAAAGATAAACATTATGTGATCAAATCAATTAATACAGAAAAAGCATTTAACAAGATACGGCATCCATTTATGATTAAGACACTCAATAATATGGGTATAGAAGGAAAGTACCCCAATATAATGAAGCCCATATGTGACAACCCTCAGCTAGCATCATTCTCAATGGTGAAAACTGGAAGCTTTCCCTCTGAGATCAGGAACAAGACTAGGATATCCATTCATTTCACACTGGAAGTATAGCCAGAGCAGTCAGGCAAGAGAAATAAATAATCCATTGGGAATGAAGAAATAAAACTGTCACTATTTTCAGATGACATGATTTTATATACATAACACCTTTAAAGACTACACACACAAACACACACACACACAACCATCTATATATATAAAAGTCTAAGTGACCATTATGACCAGTTGCTATGACACACACTGACCACCAGGGGGCAGACACTCAATGCAAGAGCTGCCCCCTGGTGATTAGTGCACTCCCACAGCCAACCTCCCACGGCCGGCAGCCCTGATTGGCCCTGATCGCCTGCCAGGCCGAGGGACCCCACTCGTGCATGAATTTGTGCACTGGGCCTCTAGTCTATATATATAAAAGCCTAATATGCTAATTGTCCCTCCAAATGTTCCACTCGTCACTAGGATGTGCACTGACCACCAGGGGGCAGATGCTCCAACCAGTAGGTTAGCTTGCTGCTGGGGTCCGGCCAATAGGGACTGGGCAAGACAGGCTGGACATGCCTTAGAGCCCTCCTGCAGTCCCTCCCTGGCCCTGATCATGCACCGGTGGGCTCCCTTGGCCTGACCTGTGCCCTCTTGCAATCCGGGACCCCTCAGAGGATGTCGGAGAGCCAGTTTCGGCCCTCTCCCTGCAGGCCAGGCCAAGGGACCCCACCGGTGCATGAATCCATGCACTGGGCTTCTAGTTAGAAATAATAAACAAATACAGTCAAGTTACAGGATACTGAATAAATGTACAAAAAGCTGTTGCATTTCTATATACTAACAATGAAATATCAGAAAGAGAAATAAAGAAAACAATTTGATTTAAAATTTCAATAAGTGGATAAAATATCTGGAAATAAAATTAACACAGGGTCTGAAAGACCTGTAACTAAAAACTACAAAGCATTGTTGTCAGAAATTGAAGAAATGGAAAGATATTCCATATTCATAGGCTGGAAGAATTAATAATATTAAAATGGCCATATTACCTAAAGCAACATACTGATTTAATTCAATCTCTATTCAAATCCCAATGGCATTTTTCACAGAAATAGAACAAAAAAATCTTCAAATTTGTATGGAACCTCAAAAGATCCCAAGTAGCCAAAGCAATCCTGAGTAAAAAGAACAAAGCTTTGGGCATCACACTCCCTGACTTCAAACTACACTACAAAGCTACAGTAATAAAAACAGTGTGGTATTGGCAAAACACAGATACCCAGACCAGTGTAATAGAACTGAGAGCCCAGAAATAAACCCACACGTATAGGGGCAATTAATTTTCCACCAAGGAGGCAAAATCATGCAATGGGAAAGGAAAGTTGTTTTAATAAATGGTGGTGGGAAAACTGGGACACCACATGCAAAAGAATGAAACTGGACTGCTATGTGACATCATACACAAAAATGAACTCAAAATGGATTCCAGGCTTGACTGTGAGATCTGAAACGGTATGATCCAGCGAAGAACACAGGGGCACCCAACCTGTGGGCCTTGGTCTCAGAGAGGTCTTCGTGATGCGAGGGAACTAACAGCAAAGATAAATGAATTATAACAAATCAAACTAAGAAGCTTCTGCAAGGCAAAAGAAACCGCCAACAAGACAAAAATGTCAGCCATCCAAGTGGGAGAAGGTGTTAGAAGTGATACCTCTGATAAGGGGCTAATAGCCAAAATATATAAAGAACTCATCCTATCTAATAATAGACAAATATGCAAATTGACCACACCTCTGGCACACCCACAAGCCACGCCTACCATCCAATCAGAGTGAGTATGCAAATTAACCCAGACCAAGATGGCTACAGCCACAGAGAGCAAGGTTTCCTAGGTAACAGAGGAAGCCAAGCTTTCTGCCTGCCCTGGCCAGGCCTAAGCCTCCACTCAAGCTACAAAGTTTCAATTATAGAAAGTAAACAAATTCAAACAAATGGCAGCAGAATGGAGCTTGAGAGAGCAGGTCAGGGTTGCCGGTGGCAACAGGGGAAGCAAAGCTTTCCGCACACCCTGGCCGGGCCCACCCGCTTAAGGCAACAAAGTTTCAATTGTAGAAGGTGAATTAACTGCCACAGAAATGGCTGCCGGAGCCCCAGGCTTGGCTCCGCTCCAGGCTACAAAGTTTCAATTGTAGAAGGAAAATAAATTCCAGATACCAGGGCCTCTGCTTGGGTTGCCAGGGGGCGTGGCCAGCCTGCAAACCACCACAGGCCCCTCGCTCAGGCCGCCCCACACCCCAAGGGAACCCCCACCTGATCCGGGACGCCCTTCAGGGCAAACCAGCTGGCCCCCACCCCTGTACCAGGCCTCTATCCTATCTAATAAAAGAGTAATATACAGATTGATCATCACTGCAACACACAATATAGCTGCCCCCATGTGGTCAAAGATCCTGCCCCCATGTGGACACAAGATGGCCACCACAAGATGGCCAGCAGGAGAGGGCAGTTGGGAGGCACCCGGCCTGCAAGGGAGGGCAGTTGAGAGGGACCAGGCCTGCAAGGGAAGGCAGTTGAGAGGGACCAGGCCTGCAAGGGAGGGCAGTTGGAGGTGATCAACCCTGAAGGAGAGGGCAGTTAGGAGTGACCAGGCCGGCAGAGGAGGGAAGTTGGGGGCAAACAGGCTGGCAGTGAAGTGGTTAGGGGGTGATCAGGCTGGCAGGCAGAAGCAGTTAGGGGCAATCAGGAAGGCAGGCAGGCAAGCAGTTGGGAGCCAGCAGTCCTGGATTGTGAGAGGGATGTCCAACTGCCCATTTAGGCCCAATCCCTGGGATCGGGCCTAAACGGGCAGTTGGACATCCCTCAAGGGGTCCCAGATTGGAGAGGGTACAGGCTGGACTGAGGGACAACCCCCCTCCGTGCACGAATTTCGTGCACCGGGCCTCTAGTACAACCATAAAACATACAATTCAATTAAAAAATGGGCAGAGGACATATTTGAATAGACACTTTTCCAAGGAAGACATACAGATGGCCAGCAGATATATTCAATGACGCTCAACATCACTAGTTATAAGAAAAATGCAAATCAAAACCACAATGAGATACCACCTCACACCAGTTAGAATGGTTATTATATATTTTTTAAAAATGGCAAGAAAGCCGAAACTGGTTTGGCTCAGTGGATAGAGCATCGGCCTGCGGACTCAAGGGTCCCAGGTTCGATTCCGGTCAAGGGCATGTACCTTGGTTGCGGGCACATCCCCAGTAGGGGGTGTGCAAGAGGCAGCTGATTGATGTTTCTCTCTCATCAATGTTTCTAACTCTCTATCCCTCTCTCTTCCTCTCTGTAAAAAATCAATAAAATATATTTTAAAAAATGGCAAGAAATAACAAGTGCTGGCGAGGATGTGGAGAAAAGGAACCCTCGCACACTGTTGCTGGGAAGGCAGACTGGTGCAGCCACTGATGAAAGCAGTATGGAGTTTCTCAAAAAATTCAAAATAGAGCTACCAGATGACCCAGCAATGCCTTGTGGGTATCTAATCCCGCAAACTGAAAACACTTATTTTTTTAAAACATATTTTATTGATTTTTTACAGAGAGGAAGGGAGAGGGATAGAGAGTTAGAAACATCAATGAGAGAGAAACATCCATCAGCTGCCTCCTGCACACCCCACCCTGGGGATGTGCCCACAACCAAGGTACATGCCCTTCACTGGAATCAAACCTGGGACCTCTCAGTCCCCAGGCCAACGCTCTATCCACTGAGCCAAACTGGTTCTGGCTGAAAACACTTATTTGTAAAGATATATGTAACCCTATATTCATTGCAACATTACTCACAGTAGCCAAGACTTGAAACCAGACAAAGTGTTCTTCGACAAAGGAGTAAAGATGTGATACATATGTGCTGAAACACTACTCAGCCAAAAAAAAAAAAGATGAAATATTGCCATTTGCGACAATGGGAATGGATTTTGATCATATCTGTTCATTGAAATAAGTTTGATGGAAAAGGAGAACCATATGATTTCCCTTGTAGTGGGATATAAAACAGAAAGTACAAATGAATAAACAAAACCAACCAACCAACCAACACAAAACCAAACTCATAGTTACAGACGACAGAATAGGAGTTACCAGAGCAGAAGGGATAGTAAAGGGGTCGGATATATGGTGATGGAAGGAGACTGGACTTCAGCTGGTGAGCACACAATAGAGTTTACTGATGTCTTATTTTGAAGATGTACACCTGAAATTTATATAATGTTAGTATCAACCGATGCCACCCCAATACCTTTAATAAAATAAATGGATAAAAAGACTAAGCGGCTACTGACTGAGGGAGAGCACGACTTCTTACCTTCCTGAAGCTTTTGAATTTTGAATCAAATAAAAACATAAATCGAAAGATAATTTCAAAGGAGACAAAAAACAACAACACACACACAAGAAGTCAGACTGAACTTTTTTTAGGGGAGAAACTATTGCCTAAGGCACATAATGACGTTAGGGATCTGCGGAGAGCAGACACTGGGAATGTGTCTCCCTGGGAGTTGTGCGAAAAAACAGTGGCTCCCGGAGTGTGGTCCTGGGCCAGCAGCAGCAGCATCACGTGGAACTTTTTAGGAACAGTTCTGGTCTCTGCTTCACCAACTGATCCAGTAGATGCAGGGGAGCCCAGATATGCAGTACAGCTCCGGCCGTGAGGGCCTCTGGGAAATGTGGAACTCCCTGTGTTCCACCTTCTGTGACTGTTTCACTCTGAAGCCAGGCGTGGCTCGCACCCAAGGAGGTGAATGCCCCGCTGAGATGATGTCACGCCCCCAGGAAGGAGGTTAATGAAGGTGTGGAGTGTGGATAGCTGTTGATGTTACCTGTTAACTTAGAAATGCTTGCTCTGCCCAGCCGGTGTGGCTCAGTAGTTGAGCCTCGACCTGTGAACCAGGAATTCACAGTTCGATTCCGTGGTCAGGGCACATGCCTGGGTTGTGGGTTCCATCCCCAGCCGGTCAATGATTCTCTCTCATCACTGATGTTTCTATTTCTCTCTCCCTCTCCCTTCCTCTCTGAAATCAATAAAAACATACTTAAAAAAGGAAAACTTTTTAAAAACCATGATAGAAATAATTCTTTTACTTTCATTAAGATAAAACCTTTTCTAAAAATGGTTATTCCATGAACAAGGATGTTTACTACCATTTTAATGGAGTATATTGTTTTATTTTTAACTGAATACTCTTTCCTTAAATATCTGCTTTTACTCGTTAAAAGGTAAAATAGGGCCTGGCCGGTGTGGATCAGTTGGTTGGGTGTTGTCTTGTGCACCAAAAGGCGGTGGGTTCGATTCCTGGTCAGGGTGCCTGTGGAGGCAACCCACCAATGTTTCTCTCTCCTTTCCTCTTTCTAAAATAATTTTTAAAAAACTATTAAAAAAGAAAATGATAAAATAGGGCAGGGTTAATTAGCAAATGCAGTAATTTGGTTAAAAATGTTGATCAAATCTTGGTTTTAAGTAGGGATGCCCAATCTACAAGGCGGTTTTGGAGGTCAGACACAATGTTTGTAGCTTCATGATGCCCTCTCGTGTCCTGGGGACTCAAGATCCCAATAGTTAGAAAATAAATCACTTAGGTAGTTCTGGTCAAGGATTCCTGATTGCAACCATTTGCTAAAACTTCAGGTCCTCATTGGTTGCATCATTGGCCAACACAGCCAAGTGCAGTAGAGTGAAGCCTGGCGGTCTGGGCACCAAGCGGTGGGGCGGACCTGAGGGTGCAGGGCCAGTCTGGGGGTGGCAGGCAGCCCAGGTGCTGTGTGGAAGGGACTGTCTGGATCACCCTCTCTGACCTCCACTTCTTGTCCCTAGTGGCCATCTGCCCTGGGCGGGCCTGGTGCATCCCTACCCCCGGCCCCTGGCCCTCTCCCACCCTGCTCTGATGTCCGAAACCAAACCGCTGGCTGGGGCAGTGGTCCTGAGTGAGCTCCTTCCAGTGACACCAGACCTGCCGCGCCAGAAGCGCGGGTGGGCCCAGCGCCCGGCACTAGGCGAGCTCTCCGCAGCATCCTGCTTTCAAATCAGGCTTCTCTCGCAGTCTCAGCACCGAGCAGCTGGGGTTCTGGACGGTCCGATGTCCAGACGCACTTTCTTGCAGGAAGCACATGGCTCCTTGATTAGCCGAGTCCTGGCCGGGTCCGGGGAAAGGGGTCACGGCCTGGACCCCGAGTGCCCGTGGGCTCCCACTTACCCTCAAAGTGCAGCTCACACATGGTCCATTCCACTGGGGTTCTGAGACTCCTGGGCAGAGCCGATGTTCTGCATTTACATCCACAAAGCGTGTGCAGCGCGTGCCGACCCTGTACAGCCTCCTCACCCGTCTATTCCTGATGGGACTGTGCCAACCGTGAGTGTTCTGTGGGTCTGTCAGCCCCCGAGCCTCCTCAAGTCAATGCCAGCACTTAGTAGGTGTTTCCCACATGTTTACCAAGTAAATGAATTGCCTCCAGCCAAGACAGAGAACAGGAACAGGGAAATACAAGCCAAAGTGGCTGGGAGGCTCCCCAAGCCCATCTGGTACCAACACCTTCAGGACAGCCTCCCTGCCAGCCAGGTGCCAACCCGGGAGGATGGGGGGATGGGGGATGGGCGGGATGGGAGGATGGGAGGATGGGGGGATGGGGAATGGGGAGGATGGGGGGGATGGGGGGATGGGGGGATGGGGAGGGTGGGAGGATGGAGAGAAAGGGGGGATGGGGAGGATGGAAGGATGGGGAGGATGGGGGATGGGGAGGATGGGGAGGAGGGGAGGATGGGAGGATGGGGAGGAGGGGAGGATGGGGAGGATGGGGGATGGGGGATGGGGGGATGGGGAGGATGGGGAGGATGGGGGATGGGGGATGGGGGGATGGGGAGGATGGGGGGATGGGGAGGATGGGGGGATGGGGAGGATGGGGAGGAGGGGAGGAGGGGAGGATGGGGAGGATGGGAGGATGGGGAGGATGGGGGGATGGGGAGGATGGGGAGGAGGGGAGGAGGGGAGGATGGGGAGGAGGGGAGGAGGGGGGGATGGGGGGATGGGGGGATGGGGAGGATGGGAGGATGGGGAGGATGGGAGGATGGGGGGATGGGGGGATGGGGAGGATGGAGAGAAAGGGGGGATGGGGAGGATGGAAGGATGGGGAGGATGGGGGATGGGGAGGATGGGGAGGAGGGGAGGATGGGAGGATGGGGAGGAGGGGAGGATGGGGGGATGGGGGGATGGGGGGATGGGAGGATGGGGAGGATGGGAGGATGGGGAGGATGGGGGGATGGGGAGGATGGGGAGGAGGGGAGGAGGGGAGGATGGGGAGGATGGGAGGATGGGGAGGATGGGGGGATGGGGAGGATGGGGAGGAGGGGAGGAGGGGAGGATGGGGAGGAGGGGAGGAGGGGGGGATGGGGGGATGGGGGGATGGGGAGGATGGGAGGATGGGGAGGATGGGAGGATGGGGGGATGGGGGGATGGGGAGGATGGGGAGGATGGGAGGATGGGGAGGATGGGGGGATGGGGAGGATGGGGAGGAGGGGAGGAGGGGAGGATGGGGAGGAGGGGGGGATGGGGGGATGGGGGGATGGGGAGGATGGGAGGATGGGGGGATGGGGGGATGGGGAGGATGGGAGGATGGGGAGGAGGGGAGGATGGGGAGGATGGGGAGGATGGGGAGGATGGGGGGATGGGGAGGATGGGAGGATGGGAGGATGGGGAGGATGGGAGGATGGGGAGGATGGGAGGATGGGAGGATGGGGAGGATGGGGGGATGGGGAGGATGGGAGGATGGGAGGATGGGGAGGATGGGAGGATGGGGGGATGGGGGATGGGGAGGATGGGAGGATGGGAGGATGGGGAGGATGGGAGGATGGGGAGGATGGGGGGATGGGGAGGATGGGGGGATGGGGGGATGGGGGGATGGGGAGGATGGGAGGATGGGGAGGATGGGGGATGGGGGGATGGGGAAGATGGGGGGATGGGAGGATGGGGAGGATGGGGAGGATGGGAGGATGGGGAGGATGGGGGATGGGGAGGATGGGGAGGATGGGGAGGATGGGAGGATGGGAGGATGGGGGGATGGGGGGATGGGGGGATGGGAGGATGGGGAGGATGGGGGGATGGGGGGATGGGGAGGATGGGAGGATGGGGAGGATGGGGGATGGGGGGATGGGGAAGATGGGGGGATGGGAGGATGGGGAGGATGGGAGGATGGGGAGGATGGGGGATGGGGAGGATGGGGAGGATGGGGAGGAGGGGAGGAGGGGGGGATGGGGAGGAGGGGAGGATGGGGAGGATGGGAGGAGGGGAGGAGGGGAGGATGGGGAGGATGGGGAGGATGGGAGGATGGGGAGGATGGGGAGGATGGGGAGGATGGGAGGATGGGGAGGATGGGGAGGATGGGAGGATGGGGGGATGGGGGGATGGGGAGGATGGGGAGGATGGGAGGGATGGGGAGGATGGGGGATGGGGAGGATGGGGAGGATGGGGAGGAGGGGAGGATGGGGGGATGGGGAGGGATGGAGAGGAGGGGAGGATGGGGAGGATGGGAAGAGGGGAGGATGGGGGGATGGGGAGGATGGGAGGATGGGAGGATGGGGAGGATGGGAGGATGGGGGGATGGGGGGATGGGGAGGATGGGGAGGATGGGGGGGATGGGGGGATGGGGAAGATGGGGGGATGGGAGGATGGGGAGGATGGGAGGATGGGGGATGGGGGGATGGGGAAGATGGGGGGATGGGGAGGATGGGGAAGATGGGGGGATGGGGAGGATGGGGAGGATGGGGGGATGGGGGAGGAGGGGAGGAGGGGAGGATGGGGAGGATGGGGAGGATGGGGGGATGGGGGGATGGGGGGATGGGAGGATGGGGAGGATGGGGGGATGGGGGGATGGGGAGGATGGGAGGATGGGGAGGATGGGAGGATGGGGAGGATGGGGAGGATGGGGAGGATGGGAGGATGGGGAGGATGGGAGGATGGGGGGATGGGAGGATGGGGGATGGGGGGATGGGAGGATGGGAGGATGGGGAGGATGGGGGATGGGGAGGATGGGGAGGAGGGGAGGATGGGGAGGATGGGGGGATGGGGAGGATGGGGAGGATGGGGAGGATGGGAGGATGGGGAGGATGGGGGGATGGGGGGATGGGGAGGATGGGGAGGATGGGAGGATGGGGAGGATGGGGGGATGGGGGGATGGGGAGGATGGGGAGGATGGGGGATGGGGAGGATGGGGGATGGGGGGATGCGGAGGATGGGGAGGATGGGGAGGATGGGAGGATGGGGAGGATGGGGAGGATGGGGAGGATGGGGAGGATGGGGAGGATGGGAGGATGGGGGAGGGGGATGGGGAGGATGGGGGATGGGGGGATGGGGGGATGGGGGATGGGAGGATGGGGAGGATGGGGAGGATGGGAGGATGGGGGGATGGGGAGATGGGGAGGATGGGAGGATGGGGAGGATGGGGAGGATGGGGGATGGGAGGATGGGAGGATGGGGGATGGGGAGGATGGGGGATGGGGGGATGGGAGGATGGGGAGGATGGGGGAGGATGGGAGGGGGGATGGGGAGGATGGGGGATGGGAGGATGGGAGGATGGGGAGGATGGGGAGGATGGGGAGGATGGGGATGGGGGATGGGAGGTGATGGGGGATGGGGGGATGGGGGATGGGAGGATGGGGGATGGGGATGGGGAGGAGGGGAGGGGGGGATGGGGAGGATGGGAGGATGGGGATGGGTGGGATGGGGAGGATGGGGAGGATGGGGATGGGATGGGGGATGGGGGATGGGGGGATGGGGAGGGGGATGGGGAGGATGGGGAGGATGGGGATGGGGAGATGGGGATGGGAGGATGGGGAGGATGGGAGGGGGATGGGGGATGGGGAGGATGGGGGGATGGGAGGATGGGGAGGATGGGATGGGATGGGGATGGGAGGATGGGAGGATGGGGAGGATGGGGATGGGGATGGGAGGATGGGAGGATGGGGATGGGGGATGGGGGGATGGGGGATGGGGGATGGGGAGATGGAGGATGGGAGGATGGGAGGATGGGAGGATGGGGGGATGGGAGGATGGGGAGGATGGGGGGGGTAGGGGGATGGGGAGGATGGGGGGATGGGGAGGATGGGGAGGATAGGTGGGGGGGGGATGGGGGTTGAGGAGGATGGGGTGGATGTCTGCCTGCCCTGGAGCCCCGTGCCCAGTCGAGACACAGGCGCATTTCAGTGGAGTTTGGATGACGGAGCCGGGAGTCCGGCGGGAAGGTGGTCGGCCTTGACTTGCCCTCAGAGAAGTGGCCAGGCGTTTCTTTCTTTTCCCTTTTTTTTAATACTTCATGTGGCGCCGAGTGGGAGGGCAGCGCTGGCCCTGCAGGTGGCTTTGCCTCAGAGAAGTCACTGCCGCCCAACAGGGGCCTCCCTCATCCCGCCTCTCCTCTCCTCTCCTCTGCAAAGGAAGGTCCTTATTCATCCGTGCTCTCCCCTCCCCTCCCCTCCTCCCCTCCCTTCCCTCTCCTCCCCTTCTCTCCCTCCCTCCCTCCCTCCCTCCCTCTCTCTCTCTCTCTCTCTCTCTCTCTCTCTCTCTCTCTCTCTCTCTCTCTCTCTCTCTCTCTCGCTGTCATGTAACATACCATGACCGTGAAGACAGTTTATGCTTATTGCCCCTCCCAATGCTGCTTCTCCCCCTGCCCTGGAGGGAGAAGCAGACAGGGCTGGGGCACCCGGGAAGGTCCTTTAAGGCAGAACTATGGAGGGCTCCGGGAGTCCGGTCCAGGCGGTGGCCGCAGGGAGGGGGCACAGGCACGCTGGGCTGGGCTGGGCGTGGCGGGGCGGGGCTGGGCAGGGCTGGGTGGGGTGGGGTTGGACTGGGTGGGGCGGGACTGGGTGGGGTGGGGTTGGACTGGGTGGTGTGGGGCGGGGCTGGGCGGGGTGGGGCTGGGAGTCGGGGAAATTCCGAGCTGTCTGCCTCCTTCCCCTCCTCAGCCACCTGCCCCTCCCACTAGAGTTTTGCTCCCACATCCTGAAAGCTCCTCACTTTAGACTTTCTCTGAAGTTTCTCTTGAGACTGCATATGAATTTAAAGTAAAAAAAAGTTTTGACTCTGGAACAATTTCACTCCCCGGCCACCCCTGCTCTGGCCTAGCCGGTGAGTGCTGGCTCCCAGCAGAAGGGCTGGCCCGTCGGTGCACACGTGGAGTGCCTGTGTGGGGAGGGGCAGCTTGGATCTCCGGGGCTGGGGTCAGGGCACTTGAGGGCGTTGGCCAGGTGGCCTCCGCAAGCCTGAGGCACAGGACACTGAGGGAGAGGGGTCCCCAAGCACCCTCCTGATGGAATCGGGGAGCAGTGCAAAGGGAAACACTGCACTTAGCCTTTCCCTTTTCAGGCTTGGGGGTCCTAGGCCAGGGAGAGCCGGAGGCTGCCTACAGGAACCGCGCGGGACCCTGCAGGTGGGAGCAGAACTGGAGTTGAGACCTAAGGATCTCATTGCTCCCCACCTGCCTCGGCTCGGGGTGGGACATCTGGCTAGGAGAGGAGTGGAAAGGGCCCTCTCTGCCCGCGGCTGCTCCTGCTCAGTGGGCATGCTCCCGCAGTCGCTCCCCAGCACAGGGGGTGTGTGTCTGGGGGGGGAGGCCTAATGCTGGGTGCTCTGTTGGGTTTGAACGCTGGGGCCAGGAAAGGGTCCATGGTCCTCTGTCCCTGCATTCCTGGCTCTCACCATCCGAGGCCCATAAGCGGGGACAAAGGGCACCTGCTGGCGCCCAGACCCTGCACCTCCCAGCCAGCCCCCTCCCCTCCCGCCCTCTCTCCCGTGCCTCAGGCCCGCCTACAGGTCCGTTCGCTCCCACAGTGAGAGACGTGGGGGATGAGGGAGAGGAAGTAGGAGGGGTGTGCTCATTCTCTGGCATAGAAATAGCCCCACCTCCCCCAGAGCGGCCCCACCCCTCACAGGAAGGGGAGCCCGTGAGCCAGGCATAGGACAGGCAGCCAGAGTGTGCGCGCGCACACACACACACACACACACACACACACACATGCACACGGGTGAGTAAGTGGGGGGGGGGGTCTGGGGTGGGGTGGTGTTCTTGCCCCGCCCCTGGAGGAAAGAGGAAGGTTGTGGTCCAACTCCCTCCCCACCTCCCCTGGCGCAGGCTTTGTGTGGTGAGCCCTTCCTCCCAGGGCTGAGGGCTGCGACTAAGGATCCGGTTAGCTTGGTGGCCAGCTCATCCTCTCAGATCTTCAGAACAAGGCTCTCTCGGCAGCCCCCACAGAGAGCAGCCAGGACGGTTAGAGGTCTCAGGGGTCTCAGTGTGGGAGAGGGCGTCTGTCCAGCTCGCCGTGGCTCTCAGGAAGCTAAATCAAGACACCTGGATTGTTTCCACGAGGTGCCTATTTGAATAATGCTGACATGAACACAGGAGTACTGTCCATATGTCTTTCCAAATAACTGTTTGCAAACCGGGGGGCAGATGCCCAGGAAAGGGATAAGGAGGCATCGGTAGCCCTGTTCTTACTTCGTGAGGAGCCTGCATACAGCTTCCATGGGCCGCACAGCTTGCTTTCCCACCAGCAGTGCCCACGGGCTCCCTTTCCTCCTCATCCTCTCCAAACCCATCATTACAAGTCTCACGATAATAGCCATCTGACAGGTGTGTGGTGGTATCTCATTGTGTTTTTGTTTGTTTGTTTTATTAATCCTCACCTGAGGATATTTTTTCCATTGATTTTTAGAGAGACTGGAAGGGAGGGGGAGCGAGAGGGAGACACACATCAGTTAGTTGCCTCTTGTATGAGCCCCAACCAGGACCAGGGATGGAGCCTGCAACAGAGGTCCATACCCCTGATAGACTCAAACCAGCAACCCTTCATCCGAGGGCCAGTACTCTAACCCCGGAGCAAAACCAGCCAGGCTCATTGTGTTTGTTTGTTTGCTTGTTTTGACACGTTAAGCACCAAGCCTGTTTTGTCTTCCTGTCCGTTTAGCCTGTGATATTCGATGTCACCGATATGCTGGCTGCACCAGTGACCGACGAAGTCCGGACGGAAAGTACAGTGTCAGTCACCGGTGACTGACATGGCGCTTAATGTGTTAATTTGCACTCGCTTGCTTTTTTCTCGATTCCTTTATTCTAATGCTAACCGTGTCGAGTCACACTCGACATCCGAGTGCAAAAGGTTAATATATTTTTATTGATTTCAGAGAGGAAGGGAGATGCACAGAGAAAGAGAAACATCACTGATGAGAGAGAATCATTGATGGGCTGCCTCCTGCATGCACCCCACTGGGGATCGAGCCCAAAACCCAGGCATATGGCCTGACCAGGAATCAAACTGTGACCTCCTGGTTCATAGGTCAATGCTCAACCACTGAGCCATGCCAGCTTGGCTCATTGTGGTTTTGATTTGCATTTTCCTTATAGCTAGTGAAGTTGAACATCTTTTCATATATCTGTTGGCCATCTGTATAACCTCCTTGGAAAACTGACTATTCAGGTCCTCTGCCCATTTTTTAAAATCTTTATTGTTGAAGAGTATTACATATGTCTCCCTTTTCCCCCCACTAATCCCCGCTCTGCCCATTTTTAAATTGAATTGTTTGTTTTGTTGTTGCTGAGTTATATGAGTTCTTTGGCTATTAGTTCCTTATCAGAGGTATCACTTCAAACACCTTCTCCCATTTGGTTAGTTGCCTTTTTTTTTTTTTTAATGTTACTTCTGAGAGCTCCAATTATTTTTTTAAAAAAGATATGATGCCAAAATTTCCAGTCAGGTCCAAGTTCCTTGTCTCACAAAAACAAAGAATGAGTTCACGGTCAAAGATGGGAAGCAAAAGCAGTTTATTGAGCCGAAACCAGTTTGGCTCAGTGGATAGAGCGTCGGCCTGTGGACTGAAGGGTCCCGGGTTCGATTCCAGTCAAGGGCATGTACCTTGGTTGCGGGCACATCCCCAGTAGGAGGTGTGCAGGAGGCAGCTGATGGATGTTTCTCTCTCATGGATGTTTCTAACTCTCCCTCTCCCTTTCTCTCTGTGAAAAATCAATAAAATATATATATATTTTTAAAAAGCAGTTTATTGAGAGATAGACAGACTCCCTGCAGCAGGGAGCAGCAGGGAGGGGGCCCAAAGTGGGTTGCCAGTTAAGATTCTTTGTCTATGGGTAGATATATGTTTTGTTGGCTTCTGATTGGTTCTTTCAAGGAATTCTGCCTTAGCAACATCCATACATTTTAAAGCTCAAGTTCCTGCTGGTGGGAGGATGTGATTGAGGCCTGCCCCTTCAGGTCCTCGGTGAGGTCACTGTTCCCACCTAGCGGGATCTAGCCCCTCCCCCTGCCAGCCGGTTTGCCTTAGCAACTCCTATCTAGCTGGGTTCAATTCTAAGTTACTTTGTTTTCCTCTGTAGTTTTGTGTGTGTGTGTGTGTGTGTGTGTGTGTGTGTGTGTGTGTGTGTGTTTCCGGAATAGGACACAGTCAGCAAGCTGCATTCTGTCCACATCTGCAATGTTCCACTCACCCCCCACCACCCCCCGTGGTCCTGTCCCTGACTGCCTAGCCTCTTCTATCTCCTCATTACCCCTCTCCAATTTGGAGGCCCCTGATGTTGGGAATAGGAGCAGTGACCACTCTGGCTACTTCCTGCTGAAGAGGGATGTAACAGGGGTTGTCAGGGATCCATCAGAGGTGGACAATCTAGGCCAGTGGTCGGCAAACTCATTAGTCAACAGAGCCAATATCAACAGCACAACGACTGAAATTTCTTCTGAGAGCCAAATTTTTAAAACTTAAACTATATAGGTAGGTACATTGTTATTAACCTAATTAGGATACTCCTAAGCTGGCCTTTGCTAAAAACTCAAGGGGCCAAAGAGCCGCATGTGGCTCGCGAGCCGCAGTTTGCCGACCACTGATCTATGGGACCACGAAAGATGGATAATGTTATTCAGGGTTCATGACCATTTCTAGTTTGATGGATTCTAGGGGAGAAAGTATGAATTGAGTTAGACAATTGAGTATACAAGGGCCAAACAATAATGCTAGGAATAGGCATGCCAGCAGCCTAAAAGGGGTAAAAGCCATGGGGTTAACAAGGGACGTATGCTATGGATTTGGACCTAAATTTTAGGAGACAGAGAACATGATGCTTGTTCCCTTAACTATATAGCCTGTTTAAGAATACCTTGTGTCGGGGCATGTGTGGGGAGGGGTGTGGGATGGGAATGGGGGGACGAGGACAAATATGTGATACCTTAATCAATAAAGAAATTAAAAAAAAAGAATACCTTGTGTTCAGTTTCTATTTCAAAAGAGTTATTGGCATACACATAGCAGGAGGTGTTGGCAATAGCACATGTGCCGCCCTGCTCGGTGAGGAGGGCGTCTAGGGCCGTTCTCTGACCTGGAACCATGTGAGCCAGTGAGCCTAGTGACCTCCGGATGCTTCGGTCTGAGGTGGACAAACTGACATGGATCCTGAGCTAAGGCTTGATCAACAGAAGAGGGCTCTCTCTAGAGCCTGGGCTAAAACAGTCCAAGTCAATTGGGTGGACTGGTCTGAGGGAACCGCAAATGCAAAAAGGACCTGTGAGTCAGGGTGCAATGGCATGCAGAAGAAGGCATCCTTGATGTCTATACAGTGAACCATTCAGTGTCTCCTGGAATTTGGGCCAATCAAGTACAGGGGTTAGAAAGCACAGATGTATCGGGATAACTGCCTCATTCATTCATCGGAGGTCTTGGACAAGTCTCCATTCCCCGTTAGGCTTCTGAACATCCAGAATAGGTGTGTTACAGGGGCTGTTGTAAGGTCTTACCAGGCCTTGGGCCTTTAATTGTCTATTACAGCTTGTAATCCCTGCCTGCCTCTGGCTGGAGCGGGTACTGTTTCTGATGGGGAAAGGAAGCTGAATCCCTGAGATGTATCTGAACCGGGGCTGCCCTAACTGCTCTGCCTACTTTCCTTTGTGTGGCCCATACTTCGGGGTCAATTTCAGTCTCTACTAGAAGAAGGCCGAGTACTTGTTCTGGCGCCATGCCTATAGTGGTGCCAAAACGGGCCAAGATGTCTCGCCCCAACAGGGGAGTCGGACTTTCTGGCATAATCAGGAAGGCATATGAGAACAGCACATTGTCCCAATTGCAGCTCAAAGGAAAAATGCCTCGTCACCAGCTTTCCAGACACACCCTTACCGGTCACTATGGGAAGAGGGCAGGCGAGGGTTGGAAAGGACAGAGAAGGCGGCTCCAGTGTCAAGGAGGAAACTAATCTCCTTGCCCTCGACAGCCAGGGTCACCCAGGGCTCCTGGGTGGAGATGACAGTCCGTGTCAGAGCCGGTGGGAAGACGCGGGCCTGTCAGTCCTGCTGCTGGACCATCTGAGATGCCGGTCAGCCGGTGGGTGCCTGCGCCCTTTGGGCAGTCCGCCTTTCAGTGGCCCCCCTTGCAGATAGGACAAGGCTTGGGGGGTGGCTTCCTGTTTCCCTGCAGGCAGTCCCTCCTGACATGGCCTTGCTGGCCACAGTTGTAGCAGGTAACTGTGGGAGAGCCACCCCCAGCCCTGCTGATGACTTTAGCACCTCGGAGCGCCGCACCGGGGCTGCAGCCTTCTCCCTCCCCTTGGCCTTCCTCTCAGCCTCCTCTTGGTCCCAGCTGTAAAAGGCTGAAGTGGCTACTCTCAGGAGGTTGTGAAAGGGCAGAGCAGGCCAGCACAAAATGTACTGTACCCTCCATCCTGTGTAACTATGTATATGACTCCTTTTTCTTAGAAAACCGCGAGAATGTAACAGTTGCATAAACCTGCCAATAGGAGTGTAGAGAAGTAGACTCAGTCCAAATTAAGCAATCTCTGTAACCCACGTCACTTCCCTAAGCCCACCCAAATGACCAACCCTTTATAAACTACCCCTCCCCCGGGGTTCTCTCTCTTGCCCCACTGCTGCGTCAGGAGGAGGCTGGGAGCCAAACCCGGGTTTGAATAAAGACTCTTTGCTTTTGCATCGGAGAAAAGGCTCCCTGGTGGTTGATTATTGGGGACCCTGAACTCTGGGCATAACAGTTGTCTAAGGTACTATCAGGGCCAACTGACAATTTCTGTAGTTTCCTCCTAATATCTGGAGCTGATTGAATTACAAATTTGTCTTTCAAAATACTAGTAAGTTGGCCCTCAAAAGAATATGGGGACATAGAAGTGTGTTTCGTCAGTTCCTTCCTGAGTCTGTCCATAAAGGCCAGGGATTCTCATCCTTCCTTGACCTATAGTTGATCATTTAGGCTAGTTCAGGGGCTTGGAGTGGCATCCTCTTAACCCTTGGATCACACAAGTCTGGAAATATTTTCCATTCCAGTCTTGCAGCTCATCACCAAGCCAGCCTGTTGGCCAGTGGGGTAGCAATCAATCTGATCATGGGGGCCCCACTGGCATCTGCTAAGAAGTATTCGTCCCCAAACTGCTGAGCTGCATCCAGGATTGGCTGCTTTTCTGACTCAGGAGAAGCACTACCTCCTCCCTGAGAAATCAGAGGTTTGTGTCAGTCCCTGAAAAAAATCCATGTACTTGTCAGGGTCATCTGAAAACTTCCCTAGACCCATCTTCACGTTGTAAGTCCTGTAGGGAAAATGGTACCTGGACCCGGGCTGGCCCAAATCTCCCCCAGCCACCGCCTGGAGAGGGGAGAGTGGCCAGAGGTCTGGGTGGCCGAGTCTCCTTGGGTTTAGGGGGGACCAGTCCTCCCGGGGGCTCTGGATAAGGAGGACAAGATGGTTCAGATGCACCCGGCGGAGCACTAGGCCCCGTCACCTCCTTAAGGGATTCCGACTCTCCGGTACTGCTTTGGGTCAATGTTGCCTGGAGCAAGGGGTCAATTTTGCACTGCTGACCCAATTCCTGATTGTCTCTTAAAGCAAAGCAGGCCTGAACACATAGGACCTCAGACCACTTCCCTTCCCTCCTACAGAAAAGGTCTAATTGCAAGATGGTATTATAGTTAATACTTCCCTCTGGGGGCCAGGCCTCTCCATCTGCAAGCTTATGTTGAGGCCATGCTTGAGTACAGAAGAAGATCAGGCCCTTTTTCTGCAGTGTGTGTGGGTCAAATGAGTCCCAGTTCTGCAAAATGCAATCGAGGGGGGTGCTGTCCTCCGTGGTAGATGAGGAGTTCCCCATCTGAAAAGACAAAAAGAACCACGAGGCAACCAGCATCATCTTGGTTGGGCCCCCTACTAGGCGTCCCTTGTGGGGGGCGAAAGGAAGAGTGTCTGCTCGTGCACGTCCACCAACAGAGCCGGCCGGCCAGCAGATACATGCTGACCGGCGAGCTCCTATCTAATGCACCCCCTTCTACTGGTGCTCACATGTGGGTGACCATATGCAAGTGTCTGTCAGACTAGTTGTGCTTACTGACGAGAACTTCCATGCTGCCTGTGTGAATTTTCCTTAACGGGAGAGGAACAAACCCTGGTCTGATTTCTAGAGTGCTCTAGATCAGTGGTGGGCAAACTGCGGATCGCGAGCCACATGCTCTTTGGCCCCTTGAGTGTGGCTCTTCCACAAAATACCACAGCCTGGGCGAGTCTATTTTGAAGAAGTGGCGTTAGAAGAAGTTTAAGTTTAAAAAATTTGGCTCTCAAAAGAAATTTCAATCGTTGTACTGTTGATATTTGGCTCTGTTGACGAATGAGTTTGCCGACCACTGGTTTAGACGATTAAAATACCCCGTAAGACCCACTTCGGCTCTTGTAGGACCATTAGGAGGGTCTGAGAACAAGGGTGTGGAAAAGCGGAGGTATGAGGCTTAGCGGACCCCGGCCCGGAAGGTCAGCGTGTGAAGGAGTCGGTAGAAATGTGCGGCCTGAGGCGGTGGTGAGGGGTGACGGCCAGTTTGCTGCGAGACCGCCGAGGGCGGCGGGGGAGCGGCCACAAGACCACAGGGGGGTTGGCTACTCGCACGCGGATTTGGCCGGAGTCCCGCTGACTGGTATGAATCCTCTCTCTCCTTATTTAAATGTGGATCCACGGTATCTCGTGCAGGATACAGGTGAGTTTATTTTACCAACTGGAGCTAATAAACCCGGGGCAGATTTGAACTGGCCTTCTTTACCATTGGAGGGTGTTGCATGACGGGGGCTGCATTTGGGGCAATGAACCGTCTACGGCTGGGATTGAAAGAAACCCAGAACACGGCCTGGTCCAAACCAAGAAACGTACAGATTTTGAACATGGTGGCGAGGCAAGGGGCACTTTGGGCTAATATCTAGGCTCTCTGGCTTGGCTTTATAGTGCATTTGGTGTCATCATTGAGAAAACACGAGGTGCAGAAGATGACCTCAATACAGTAGCAGCTGGAACGCTGACGGGCATGTTGTATAAATGTACAGGAGGTCTTCGGGGCGCAGCACGAGGTGGTCTAGCAGGACTGACACTTACTAGCCTCTGTGCATATGCAACAACTGGGAGCACACGAAGGGCTCCGTGCTGCAACAGTCACTCTGAAGATTCTGCCAACTTTGACTAGAGGACACTTCAGTAGTCATCCAGATCAACTTATGGTCAGTCTGGAGTGCTCTCCTGTACCTACAAATAGTTTGAAAAACTGTGCAGATTTCCGAATTGCTGTGATGAAGATGGTTGACTAGACTGGCTCTCCTTCCAGCCATTAGTGAGTTGAAGCCAAAACCCTTTGGTGGCTGAGTAATATGGTTCTTTTTCAAGATCTTGCACCTGTTCTCTGTTACCTCCTGAACTGGAAAACCACTTACTCCCATCATTCAGGTCATTCTTGTTGTCAGTACTCTATCACCGTGTTTGTTCATTTAATGATCCAAGACTGTAAGATTGCCTTGTATCCCCAATAAAGTGTGAAAAACCAAAGTCCAAAAAAACCCACAAAAAACAAAAAAAACACAAAGGGTCTGGAGGGAAGTGCGCACCTCCCTGGATTCCAGGGAGGGCTGGTGACAGGCTTCAAGAGTTGCCTGTGTCCCTACATTCCATCCAAAGAATATGCCTGTCCTTGGGGCTCATGGGGAAAGTGAAAATCTAATGATGACAAACCCAGGTGCCACGGACAATAGTCCACCCCTAGGAGGGCCAAAATTCTGGCTCCCAAGGACAAAAGGGCTCACTCATCCAGACTCAAAAGGGAAACAAAAGAGAAAATGTCAGAGGGCCTGAGCCCATTGGGGTGCATCAGGCCAGGGCCTCCGAGAGGGATGGAAGATAAATGGAACAGGTCCCGCCGAAACCGGTTTGGCTCAGTGGATAGAGCGTCGGCCTGCGGACTGAAAGGTCCCAGGTTCGATTCCGGTCAAGGGCATGTACCTTGGTTGCGGGCACATCTCCAGTGGGGGGTGTGCAGGAGGCAGCTGATCGATGTTTCTCTCTCATTGATGTTTCTAACTCTCTATCCCTCTCCCTTCCTCTCTGTAAAAAATCAATAAAATATTTTTTTTTTTTAAAATGGAACAGGTCCCCTGTGTCCTCCAGTGGAAATAACAAAACTCATGGGACACCATGGGCAGTGATGGGAGGGTCTGCCTATCAACAACCATGAAACCTGGACACTATCCTTCTCCGGTAACTCCCAAAGAGAGGTAAAGAGGTCTAAGCCTTGGGGTCTGGGCCGAGGAGGCGCCGCCATGTCGAAGAGTCGTCACTCATGCTCAACTGGGCACCTACGAGAAGGGACTCCCGCAGCCATCAGGTCAGCTGACCAAAGTCAGGACCCAAGGGACTCTGGTCTCCACCTTCCACCCAATAAAGGACAGAGAAAGAGGGAAACCAGGTCAGAGCCAGCCCAACATTCTCCTCAGGAAGGAGGGAGAGACTGCCTTTCCCTGAGGAACCCATCTCCTGAGTTTTAAGACTGGTGGCCACACTAATCGCCTTTAACTGGCCGACAGGAGCCCGGTGTTTCTGCTCCTAATGAGAGAGAGAGAGAGAGAGAGAGAGAGAGAGAGAGAGAGAGAGAGGGAGAGAGAGAGAGAGAGACGGTTTCGCTTACTGTTCCGTAGATCTCATACCATTCTGTAGATCTCAGTGGGACCTCCAAGATGATGCCAAAATTCCTAGTCGGTCCGCGTTCGTTGTCTTGCAAAATTGAAGAATGAGTTCAGGGACAAAAATGGTAAGTGAAAGCAAAGTTTATTGAGAGAGATATGTACTCCCTGTAGCAGGGAGCAGTAGGGAGGGGGCCCAAAGCAGGTTTCCAGTTAAGATTCTTTGTCTAGACCAGGGATGGGCCACCTTTTGAGCTCGGTGTGTCAAACTTCGCCAAAAAACTGAGCATAACTCGGGTAGTGTGTCACTTTGAGGAAAAAACATTATTTCGCAAATGTTTCATCCTCAGGAGCAGCAAATGTTTCATCCTCGGCATGCGGCCGCCTCAGCGCTGACACGCGTGTCATAGGTTCGCCATCTCTGGTCTAGGGGTAGATAATATGTATTGTTGGCTGCTGACTGGTTCTTTTATATATATATATATATATATATATATATATATATATATATATATATATATATATATTGATTTCAGAGAGGAAGGGAAAGGGAGAGATAGAAACATCAATGATGAGAGAGAATCATTGATGGGCTGCCTCCTGCACACCCCACACTGGGGATCAAGCCCACAACCCGGGCATGTGCCCTGACCGGAATCGAACCATAACCTCCTTGTCCATAGGTTGAAGCTCAACCACTGAGGCACACCAGTTAGGCATGATTGGTTCTTTCTAAGAATTCTGCCTTAGCAACATCTATACATTTTAAAGCTCAAGTTCCCGCAGGTGTGAGGACCTGACTGAGGACTGCCACTTCAGGTCTGAGGTGAGGTCACTGTTCCCACCTAGCCAGGTCTAGTCCCCCCACCGCCACCTCCCACCTCCCTAACCCAGCCAGGTTTCCTTAGCAACTCCTGCCTAGCTGGTGAGAGGGAATCATTGATTGGCTTCCTCCTGCACGCCCCCTACTGGGGATGGAGACTGAAACCTGGGCATGTGCCCTGACCAGAATCGAACCCATTACAGCCTGGTTCCTAAGTTGACGCTCAACCACTGATCCTCGCCAGCTGAGTGTGACTGGTCTATTAGGGTTTCCATTTCTTCCTGGTTCAGTCTAGAAAAGCTGTGTATGTTTAGGAATTTGTTCATTTATTTCAGGTTATCAAATTTGGTGGTGTACAGCCTTTCATAGTATTCTTGTATAGTCCTTTGTGTTCCTATGTTGTTTATTTTAACTTCTCTCCTTTCATTTGATTTTATTTATTTGATTTTATTTATCTTCTCTCTTTTCTCCTTAGTGAGTCTAGCCAGAGATTTGTCAATTTTGTTTATGTTTATAAGAACCAGCTCTGGGTTTTTAAAAAATACTTTTTATTGATTTTAGAGCAAGAGGAAGGGAGAGGAAGAGAGAAAGAGAGGAACATTGATGAGAGAGAGAGAAACATGGATAGGCTGCCTCCTGCTCACCGCCTAATGGGGACTGAGCCTGCAACCCAGGCATGTGCCCTGACTGGAAATCGAACTGGTGACCTCTCAGTACATGGGATGATGCTCAACCAATTGAGCCACACCAGCCAGGGTGAACCAGCTCTGTTTTATTACATTTTTCACTGTCTTTTTGTTCTCTATTTCACTAATTTCTCTTCTAAACTTTAGTATTTCTTTCTTTTTAGTGACTTTGGTTTTCATTAGTTTTTCTTGTTCTATTTCTTTAAGGTGTAACATTAGATTGTATATTTGGGATTTTATTTTATTTTTTGTCTTTTGAGGTATGTCTGTAAAAGTATAAACTCCACTCTTAGTACTCCTTTTGCTGCATCCCAAATATGTTAAGTCATGTTTTCCTTTCATTTGTCTCTATGTATCTTGTGACCCCCTCTTTTTCTTCTCCTTTGACTCAATAGTTGTTCAGTAACATGTTGTTGTTTAATCACCTCATATTTGTGTGTGTTTGCCCCCAGCTTTCTTCTTGTAGTTAATTTCCAGTTTAATATCATTATGGTAAAAAACATGGTGGTATAATTTCTTTTTAAAAAATATTTATTGATGAGAGTATTACAGAATTCCCCCTTTTGCCCCCCTCATTGCCCCCTTCCACCCAGTTGCTGCCCCGCCCCAGGCCTTTACCACCCTATTGTCTATGTCTATAGGTAATGCATACATGCAAGTTTTTTGGTTAATCTCTTCCCACCTCCCCTTGCCCCCTTCCCTCTGAGATTCATCAGTTCATTTCATGCCTCTGGTTCTATTTTATTCTAGTTTATTTTGTTCATTAGATTCCTTGTTCATTTATTTTGATTTTTAGATTCAATTGTTGACAGATATGTATTTATCGACATTTTATTGTTCATATTTTAAATATTTTTTCCCTCCTCCTCCTTCTTCTTAGTAACTGCTTTTCTCTTGCTGCTTTTAAGATCCTCCCTTTGTCTTTAACCTTTGGCATTCTAATTATGATGTGTCTTGGTGTGGACCTCTTTGGTTCCTCTTGTTTGGGACTCTCTGGGCTTCCCACACTTGTAAGTCTATTTCTTTCACAAGATAGGGGAAGTTTTCCAACACTACCTTCATATTTTTAGATTCTTTTTTTTTTCTGTTCTGATTGAATATTTTTGCTTCCTCATATTCCAAATTATTGGTTTGATTCTCAGAATTCTCTACTCTCTACTGTTGAATCCATGTAAATTATTCTTTATTTCAGTTAGTGTATGCTTAGTTTCTGACTGATTCTTTTTCATGTCTTTGATGTTCTCACTAAGGTTCTTGAAATTCTCACTAAGTCCCTTGAAGCTCTCATTGAAATCCTTGAGCAACCTTATAACCATTGTTTTGAACTCTGTATCTAGTAGTTTGCTTCCTTCCATTCCATTTAGTTCTTTTTCTGGAGATTTCTTCTGTTCTTTTATTTGTGACATGTTTCTTTGTCTCCCACATTTTGGCTGCTTCCCTGTATTTGTTTCTTTTTTAAAAAAATGTTTTTTATTGATTTCAGCAAGGAAGGGAAAGGTAGAGAGAGATAGAAACATCAATGATGAGAGAGAACCATTGATCAGCTGCCTCCTGCACATTCCCCATTGGGGATTGAGACCACAACCTGGGCATGTGCCCTGACCAGGAATCAAACGGTAACCTCCTAATCAAACAGTTCACAGGTCGACACTCAACCACTGAGCCATGCCTGCAGGGCTTCCCTGGTTTGTTTCTATGTATTAGGTAGAGCTGCTATGTCTCCTGGAATGAGTAGAGTGGCTTTGTGTAGTAGGTGTCCTGTAGGGCCCAGTGGCTCAGCCTCCCCAGTCACCTGAGCTGGGCACTTTATTATTTTTTTTTAAAATATATTTTATTGATTTTTTTACAGAGAGGAAGAGAGAGGGATAGAGAGTTAGAAACATCGATGAGAGAGAAACATCGATCAGCTGCCTCTTGCACACCCCCTACTGGGGATGTGCCCGCAACCAAGGTACATGCCCTTGACCGGAATCGAACCTGGGACCCTTGAGTCCGCAGGCCGACGCTCTATCCACTGAGCCAAACCGGTTTCGGCTGAGCTGGGCACTTTAGATTCGGCCTGTGTGGGCTGTGAGCACTGTCATGTTGTAGTTGAGCCTTGATTGCTGTTGGTATCAAAGGGAGGAATTGACCTCCAGGCCAATTAGCTGTGAGTACCAACCGCCACTACTGTGCAAGAGACACCCCTATGGAGCAGGACTTGCTTCATTGGGGCTTTGGTACTCACTGAGTCTGCCCCTTGAGTATGTTGCTTATGGATGTGTAGAGTTGTAGTCTGGATGGTCTCAAGCTGTCCACCAGGTATACTGGCTCTGGGGCCTCCTGGGAGGTGAAAAATCAGCGATCTGCAGATGGCTGCTACTTGTGTTGGGCTTGGAAATGCTCAAGCTGAGAAGCAAGGCAAGCTGCTAGTGGTGGATCTTGGGCCTCTTATTTATCATTATGGGGCACACTGACTCCAGCTGCTGCTTGTTTGTGAGATTTTAGGAAAGTCTGAAGCCTGAGCCAGGCAGGCCATTCACATGGAAAAGCTGCTACAAACAGCTTGTTTAGGCTGCACATTGGAGGAGGCTGGGTGTCAGGTAATCACAAGGGCAGAATGAATGGTGTGAGCCATGATGATGAAAACTCAGATATGGCTGTCAGTCAGCTCTGTAACGAGGGACGTCTCAGCATAGGAACAATGACCCCTGCAAGCACCCATCTGGGAGAAAGCTGCCCCAGGTTCTTGCTCTGATGCCAGACTATCCAGTTCCTCCCTGTATGTCCCTGGATCCCCCTAAGCTGTTGCCCCAGCGCCAGTCCTTTAAGAGGAACTGCCTGGGTCTTCAGAAGACTCAGTATCTACTCAGCCACAATTCCCACTAATTTTTACAGCCTGAAGTTACAGGGACTTCTCTTCTCAACTCTGGAATCCTAGGCTGTGGGTCTGGTGTGAGGCTGGGACACATGGATCATCACAGGAGGCCTCCACAGGCAAGCTATCCCTCCTGATTGAAGAAAACACTACACGTGGGTGTCAGATCAGCCTGTTCCGTGCCTCTGCCCCTTCTACCAGTCTCAATGTGCTTTCTTCTTTACCTCTCTAGCTGTAGGACTTCCATTCAGCCAGATTTCAGGTGGTTCTGAATGATGGTTGTTCTATATTTTAGTTGTAATTTTGATTTGGTTGTGGGAGGCCATGAATACTGGCATTTAATTACACCACCATCTTGGTTCTGTGGTATATGATTTCAATATTTAAAATTTATTGTGGCTAGTTTTGTGCCCCAACATATAAATTTTGAGAATGTTCTGTATGCACTTTAGAAAAATGTGTATTCTGTCATTTTGAGATGGAACGTTCTAAAAGTATTAATTAATCAAACCCATTTGATCTAGTGAGTCATTTAAGTCTGATATTTCCTTATTGACTTTCTGTCTGGATAATCTGTCTACTGCTGTCAGTGGGGTATCTATGTCCCCTTCTATAACTGTACAGTTGTCAGCTTCCTCTTTGAGGTCTGCTGGTAGTTGCTTTGTATACTTGGGTGCTCTGATTTCAGAGAAGAAGGGAGAAGGAGAGATAGAAACATCTATGATGAGAGAGAATCATCAATTAGCTGCCTCCTGCACACTCCCCTATTGGGGATCAAGTCCACAACCCAGGCATGTGTCCTGACCAGGAATTGAACCATGACCTCCTGGTTCATAGGTCGACACTCAACCACTGAGCCACACTGGCTGGGCTGGTTGGGTCTTATTTTTAAATCCATCCAGCTGCTCTGTGACTTTTGGTTGGTGAGTTCAGTTTATTTACATTTAGGATATTTGTTAATATATGAGAACTTACTACAGCCATTTTTTCCTTTGTTTTCTTTATGTCCATTGTTTCTCCTTGTGATTCTTTCCATTTTAATTTGTCAGTTTTATCTTTTTTAATGTTTTGTGTCAGCACTGAATTTTTTGTGTGTGGTTACCATTAGGTTTATGTATAATGTTTCATACATACAGTAGTCTTTTTTCTTCTGATTTCCTCTTATCTTCATTCACCTGCACCTGTTCAGTCTTTTTCCTCCTCTCACCCAAGGACATGTTTTCCATTTATTTTTAAAGAGAGAGAGAGAAACATCAAATGGCTGCTTCCTGCAAGCACCCTGCATGGGGCCAGGGATCGAACCTGCGACCCATATGCGTGCCCTTGACTGGAAAATCAAACCTGCAACCCTTTGGTGCATGGGCCAACATTCTAACCACGTAGCAACACCAGCCAGTGCACAAATTATTCCATTTTATGTTGTTTATTCATTAATTAACAATTGCAGTAAAGTTATTTATTTATTTTTAAAGACATATTCTTATTGATTTCAAAAAGAGGAAGGGAGAGGGACAGATATAGAAACATCATGATGAAAGAGAATCATTGATTGGCTGCCTCCTGCATGCCCCCTACTGGGGCTCAAACCCGCAACGCATGCATGTGCCCTTACCAGGAATTGAACCGTGACCTCCTGGTTCATGGATAGATGCTCAACCAGTGAGGCACACAGGCCAGGCTGTCATCAATTTTGACAGGTTGAATAAAATGTGTCCTGGAGAAGGTATTTTTGCATTGATATAATTAGGTAGTTTCTTAGTCACCTATATATATTTTTAAATTATTTTATTGTTGAAAGTGTTACAGATATCCCCCATTTTACCTCCTTTGATCCCCTTCACCCCCATCCCAGGACTTCACCTGTCTATTGTCTGTGTCCATGAGCTATGACTAATTTGTACTTCTAAATCCCTTCACTTTTTCACCCAATTCCCCCCACCTCCTCCCATCTGGCAGCTCTCAATAAGTCCTCTATGTCTATGAGTCTGCTTCTGTTCTGCTTCTTCATCCATTTTGATTTTTAGATTTAATTGTTGATAGATATATATTTATTGACATTTTATTGTTCCTATTTCTGTTTATCATCCTCCTCCTTCTTCCCCTCCCCTCCTTCTCCTTCTCGTCCTCCTCCTCCTTCTTCATTACCAAATATGTTTTCCCATACAGCAGGTTCCCTTTTTGTTTTGTTTGATGGTTTCTTTTGCTGTGCAGAAGCTTTTTATTTTGATGTAGTTCCATTTGTTTATTTTCTCCTTAGTTTCCTTTGCCCTAGGAGATGTATCCTAAACATATTGCTATGAGAGATGTCTGAGATTTTCCTGCCTATGGTTTCTTCTAGGATTTTTATTGTTTCTCAACTTACATTTAGGTCTTTTATCCATTTTGAGTTTATTCTTCTGTATGGTGTAAGTTGGTGGTCTAGTGTCACTTTTTTGCATGTATCTGTCCAATTTTTCCAACACCATTTATTGAAGAGACTGTCTTGACTTCCTTGTATGCTCTTGCCTCCTTTATAAAATATTGGGTTTCTGTTCCATTGATCTATATGCCTGTTATTATGCCAGTAACAGGCTGTTTTGATTATGGTGGCTTTGTAGTATAACGTGATATCTGGTATTGTGATTCCTCCAACTTTGTTGTTCTTTCTGAAGATTACTACAGCTATTAGGGGTCTTTTTTGGTCCCATATAAATTCTTGGAGTATTGGTTCTAGATCTGTGAAATATGCCATTGGTATTTTCATAGGGATTGTATTGAATCTGTAGATTTCTGTGGGTAGTATGGACATTTTAATGATGTTGATTCTACCAATCCATGAACATGGTATATTCTTTCACTTATTTATATCTTCCTTGATCTCTTTTTTCAATGTCCTGTAGTTTTCCGGTACAAGTCTTTTATATCATTGGTTAAGTTTATTCCTAAATATCTTAATATTTTGTTGCAATAATAAATGGGATTGTTTATTTAGTTTCTCTTTCTGAGAATTCATTGTTGGTGTATAAAAAAAAAAGCCATCTATTTTTGGGTGTTGATTTTGTATCCTGCTACATTGCCAAATTCATTTATTAAATCCAGTAGGTTTTTGGTGGAGTCTTTGGGGTTTTTTTATGTACAATATCATGTCATCGGCAAATAATGAGAGTTTTACTTCCTCCTTTCCAATTTGGATACTTTTATTTCTTCTTCTTGTCTGATTGCTGTGTCTAGGACTTCCAGTACTATATTGAATAAGAATGGAGAAAGAGAACATCCTGTCTTGTTCCTGTTCTTAGCGAAAATGGTTTTAGTTTTTGCCCATTGAGTATGATGTTCGCTGTAGGTTTGTCATATATGGCCTTTATCATGTTGAGATATGCTCCCTCTATTCACTTTGCTGAGAGTTTTTATCAAAAATGGGTATTGGATTTTATCAAATGCTTTTTCTGCCTCTATTAAGTTGATCATGTGATTTTTGTCTTTCAATTGGTTTATGTGATGTATCACATTTATTGATTTGCAAATGTTGTACCGGCCTTGCATCCCTGGAATAAATCCCACTAGGTCATGGTGAATGATCTTTTTAATATATTGCTGGATCCGATTTGCTAATATATTGTTGAGGATTTATGCATCTGTGATTATCAGGAATATTGGCCGGCTCATAATTCTCTTTCTTTGTAGTGTCTTTATCTGATTTTGGAATTAAGATAATGCTGGCCTCATAAAAAGAGCTTGGAAGCGTTCCTTCCTCTTGGATTTTTGGAATAGTTAGAGGAATATAGGTGTTAGTTCTTTGAATGTTTGGTAAAACTTCCCTGTGAAGCCATCCGGACCCAGGCTTTTGTTTGCTGGGAGTTTGTTTTTTTTTATTATTATTACTGTTTCAATTGAATCAGTTTTTATTGGCCCATTCAAATTTTCTGATTCTTCCTGATTCAGTTTTGGGAGATTGTATTTTTGTAGGAATTTGTCTTTTTCATCCACATTGTCCAGCTTGTTGGCATATAGTTGTTCATAGTATTTTCTTACAATCCTTTGTATATCTGTGGTGTCAGTGGTTACTTATCGGCTTTCATTTCTGATTTTATTTTTTTGGGTCCTCTCTCTCTGTTTCTTGGTGAGTCTGGCTAATGGTTCATAGATTTTGTTTATCATTTCAAAGAAGCAGCTCTTGGTTTCATTGATTTTCTTGTATTGTTCTTTTAATCTCTATGTCATTTCTTTTTGTTCTAATCTTATTATTCCCTTCCTTCTACTTACTTCGGACTTTTCTTATTGTTCTCTTTCTAGTTCTTTAAATTTAAGGTTAAATAGTTTATTATCAATTTTTCTTGTTGTTGAGGTAGGCTGGTAGTGGTATGAACTTCCCTCTCAGGACTGCTTTTGCTGTCACCCAGAGATTTTGGGGTGTTGTGTGTTCATTTTCATTTGTTTTCAGGAATTTTAATTTTTTTTCTTGATCTCATTGGTAACCCATTCATTGTTTAATAACATGCTATTTAGCCTCCATGTGTTTGAATGGTTTGGGGTGTTTTTACTGTAGTTGATTTCTAATTTCATTCCACTGTGATCTAAGAAGATGCTTGATATGATTTCAATCTTCTTGAACTTGTAGAGACTTTTTTGTGTCCTAACATGTGGTCTATCTTTGAGATGGTCCATGTGAACTTGAGAAGAATGTATATCTACAGCTTTGGGATGAAATGTTCTATAAATGTCAGTTAAATGTTCTATAAATGTCAGTTAGAGTCACTGTTTTCTTATTAATATTTTTGGGTTCTTTTAATCCTCACCTAAGGGTATTTCTCCATTGATTTTTAGAGAGAGTGGAAAAGAGCGAGAAAAACAGAGAAATATCAATGTGAAAAAAAAACACATAGATTGGTTGCCTCCTGTACATGCTGCGACCAGGGCCCAGCCCGGGGAGGAGCTTGCCACCGGGGTACATGCCCTTGACCAGAATCGAACCCAGGCCGGTCAAGGGCATGTACTGCAGGCCAATGCTCTATCCATTGAGCAAAACCAGCTAGGGCTCCTAGTTAATTTTTTGTTTGGAAGATCTATCCAGTGAAGTCAACAGGGTGTTAAAATCCCCTACTATGGCTCGGCTGGCATGGCTCAGTGGTTGAGCGTTGATCTATGAACCAGGAGGTCACAGTTTGATTTCCTGTCAGGGTACATGCCCAGGTTGTGGGCTTGATCCCCAGTGTGGTGTGTGCAGGAGGCAGCTGATCAATGATTCTCTCTAATCATTGATGTTTCTATATCTCTCTCTCCCTCTCTCTTCCTCTCTGAAATCAATAAAAAATATATATTTTTTTTGAAAATCCCCTACTATGACTGAATTGTTGTTGGTCTCCCCTGAAGTCCTCTAGAAGTTTTTTAAATAAATTCAGGTGCTCCTATGTTGGGTGCATATGTTTACCAGGGTTACATCCTCTTGTTGGATTGATCCCTTTAGTATTATGTAGTGACCTTTGTTGTCTCTTATGATGGCCTTCATTTTGAAGTCTACTAGTATTTTGACTGATATGAGTATTGCTATCCCAGCTTATTTTTCTTTTCCATTTGCATGGAAAAATTATTTCCATCCCTTCACTCTCATTCTGTGTGAGTCTTTTGTTCTGATGTGGGTCTCTTGTAGACAGCATATAGTTGGGTCCTGTTTTTGCATTCATTCAGCTACCCTATGTCTTTTAATTAGAGCATTTAACTCTTTTACATTTAAGGTTATTATTGATAGGTACTTATTTATTGACATTTAAAAATATACTTTATTGATTTTTACAGAGAGGAAGGGAGAGGGATACAAAGTTAGAAATATGGATGAGAGAGAAACATTGATCAGCTGCCTCCTGCACAACCCCTACTGGGGATCGATCCTGCAACCTAGGTACATGCCCTTGACTGGAATCGAACTCAGGACCCTTCAGTCCGCAGGCCGATGCTCTATCCACTGAGCCAAACCGGTTAGGGCTATTTATTGCCATTTTAATTCTGTATGCCCAGGTTTCTCTGTTTCTTCTCATTACAGCAGTCGCTTTAGCATTTCTTGTAATGCTGGCTTGATGGTGATGAACTCCTTTAGTGTTTTTTGTTTGTTTGTTTGTTTTTGTCTGGGGAGCTCTTTATTTCACCTTCCATTTTGAATGATAGCCTTGCTGGATATCGTAATCTTGGTCTCAGATCCTTGCTTTCCTTTACCTTGATTACTTCATGCCATTCCCTCTGGCCAGTAGAGTTTCTGATGAGAAATCAGATGACAGCCTTCTGGGAGCTCCTTTGTAGGTAACAGTTTTCTTTCCTTTGCTGCCTTTAAGATTCTCTCTTTGTCTTTAATTTTTGGCATTTTAATTATGATGTGTCTGGGCATGGGCCTATTTGGGTTCTTCTTGTTTGGGGTTCTCTGTGCCTCATGAACTTGTGTGACTTTTGCCTTCACCAGGTTAGGGAAGTTTTCTGCCCTTATTTCTTCAAACACATTCTCTATCACTTTCTCCCTTTCTGCCTCTTCAGGCACACCTGCTATTCAAATATTGTTATGTTTCACATTGTCCCACAGATCCCTTAAGCTGTCCTCCTGTTTGTTTGTTTTTTATATATTTTTATTGATTTCAGAGAGGAAGGGAGAAGGAGAGAGAGAGATAGAAGCATCCATGATGAGAGAGAATCATTGATTGGCTGCCTCCTGCATACCCCCCACTGGGAATTGAGCCCGCAACCCAGCCATGTGCCCTTGACTGGAATCGAACCCAGAATTGAACCTGGGACCCTTCAGTCCACAGGCTGATGCTCTATTTACTGAGCCAAACCAACTTGGGCTGTACTCCTGTTTTGTTTTATTTTTAATTTTTAAAAATATATTTTTATTGATTTCAGAGAGGAAGGAAGAGGGAGAGACACATAGGAACATCAATGATGAGAGAGAATCATTGATTGGCTGCCTCCTGCACACCCCTTACTGGGGATCGAGCCCGCAACCCAGGCCTGTGCCCTTGACTGGAATCGAACCCGGGACCCTTCAGTCCACAGGCCAGCGCTCTATCCACTGAGCCAAACCAGCTAAGGCAGCTAAGGCAGTCCTCCTCTTTTTTCATTGTTTTTTTCTCTCTGATTGAGTGATCTTTTTGTACCATCTTCTAACTTGCTGGTCTTATCCTCAGCTTATTAAACATTTCTCTCTTGGACTGCAACCAGTGTGGCTAGAGAGCGGACACGAGTCCTGAATAGGGGTGACGGGGGATTGAGAAAATGAAAGAGACAGACACAGAAACAGTAGGCAAAGCTTGGACCGGGTGGGACAGCTGTCCTCTGATGGAGAGACAGTGACCCAGAGCCAGTGCAGCGCATTTATTATATACAGCATGATTCCAGGAAGTTTTACTAGAGTTTAAAACAAAGGAAATTATGAGAAATCATGGTTAAAGATCAAGCTATAATTTTTTATTCTTGTGGCTTCTTTGTAATCATCACTCCTGGCTAAGCCTGGATAATTGCATCCGTTCCTTGCACCTGGCTGAACTTAAATAATGAAACCCACCCCCTGGCACCTGAGCTAAGGGTCAGGCTGACAACATACCTGCCTCTGGCATGGTGCGTTTCCAGGACATTGCTCTGCCAACGCCACTGGACTCAGCTGACAATAATGTAAGAAATGTTCAATGTCCCTTCCCAGGCACTCGCTACATCAGCTTCTCTAATCTGCTGTGTATTCCTTCCTACGTGTTCTTTATTTGTGCTATGTCATTCTTATTTCTGTTTTCACAGTTACTGTGTCTTTTCTCATGCTGTTGAGCATCTTTACCATAATTATTCTGAACTCTATAACAGAGAAATTTCTTATCTCCATTTCATTTATCTCTTTTTCTGGAGAATTCTCTTGTTCTTTCATTTGGGGATTGTTTGTTTTTGTTTTTGTCTCCTCATATTGGCTGCCTATTTGGGTTTGTGACTATGTATTAGGTAGATCTGCTATGCCTCTCAATTTCTAGTGCAAGTGTCAAATGCTGTTTCTGACTAATTAAATAAGGAAAAGACTCAAAGCCTCTAGAGACCACCTCTGCCTGAAGACTGATTGGATTCAGTCTTTTTTAAAAAAATTTAATAAATATTTATTGTTCAGATTATTACAGTTGTTCCTCTTTATTCCCCCCATAGCTCCCCTCCACCTGGTTCCCATCCCACCCTCTTCCCTTACCTCCCCCCCACTGTCCTCATCCATAGGTGTACAATTTTTGTCCAGTCTCTTCCCGCACCCCCCACACCCCTTTACCCCTGAGAGTTGTCAGTCCACTCCCTTTCTATGCCCCTGATTCTATTCTATTCACCAGTTTATTCTGTACATCAGATTTTTAATTCACTTGATTTTTAGATTCACTTGTTGATAGATATGTATTGTTGTTCATAATTTTTATCTTTACCTTTTTCTTCTTCTTCCTCTTCTTAGAGAATACCTTTCAGCATTTCATATAATACTGGTTTGGTGTTGATGAACTCCTTTAGCTTTTTCTTATCTGTGAAGCTCTTTAGCTGACCTTCAATTCTGAATGTCAGCTTGGCTGCGTAGAGTACCCTTGGTTGTAGGTTCTTGCTGTTCATCACGTTGACTATTTCTTGCCACTCCCATCTGGCCTGCATAGTTTCTGTTGAGAAATCAGCTGACAATCATATGGGTGCTCCCTTGTAGGTAATTAACTGTTTTTCTCTTGCTGCTTTTAAGATTCTCTCTTTGTCTTTTGCCCTTGGCATTTTAATTATGATGTGTCTTGGTGTGGTCCTCTTTGGATTCCTTTTGTTTGGGGTTCTGTGCGCTTCCTGGACTTGTAAGTCTATTTCTTTCACCAGGTGGGGGAAGTTTTCAGTCATTATTTCTTCAAATAGGTTTTCAGTATCTTGCTCTCTCTCTTCTTCTGGCACCCCCATAATTCTGATGTTGGTACACTTGAAGTTGTCCCAGAGGCTTCTTACACTATCTTCAAATTTTTGGATTCTTTTTTCTTTTAGCTTTTCCAGTTGAGTGATTTTTGCTTCTTTGTATTTCAAATCTTTGACTTGATTCTTGCGTTCCTCTAGTTTGCTGTTGGGTGTCTGTATAATATTTTTTATTTCAGTCAGTGTATGTTTAATTTCTAGTTGGTCCTTTTCCATATCCTCAAGGGTCTCTCTCATATCCTCGAGGGTCTTGCTAAATTTATCGGCCTTTTCTAGGAAATTCTTGAAAAACCTTATAACCGTGGTTTTGAACTCTATCTCCAGTTGTTTATTTTCCTCCATTTCTTTGGTTTTTTATCTGTTTCTTTGTCTCCACATTTTTGCTGCTTCCCTGAGTTGGTAGGGTAGCTTTGTGTGCTAGTTGTCCTATATGGGCCAGTGGCTCAGCCTCCCCAGTTACCTGAGGTGGACACTCTTGGTGCACCCCTTTGTGGACTGTGTGTACAGCCTTGTTGTAGTTAAGTCTTGATTGTTGTTGGTATCAGTGGGAGGAGTTGACCTCCAGGCCAATTTGCTGTGAGGATCAGCTGTGTCTACGCCGGGAGACAGCCTTATTCGACTAGACTTGCAAAATTGTAAAAGCCTCTGTGCTCAGCTTGGATGGGGCGGAGTTTCAGGGTGGAGCCTACAGCCTTGGCTTCCTGTCAGCCCCACCCTATGAGGTTCCTAGGTCTCAGTGTCCCTTGGTACTCGCTGCAAGCACCTCTGAGAGAAAGGCGCCTTGGAGTTTCGCCCGCTGCCAAACAGTCTAGTCTCTCCCCCAATGAATTTGGATTCCCAGATTCTCGCCCGAAACTGGGGTTCAGTGCAGTCGGAACTGGGGTTCAGCACAATCTGGAGCTTTTGTCTCCTTCCCACTAGGGCAATTCAGCAGCACAGTCAACAGTCCGTCCTCTGCGCGCATTCACGTGCGCGCCTCCGGAGCTCTGCCTTTCGCTGCTCCCCTGAGTTTCCGCCTTACAGCCCAGATTCCCCCAGTATGAGTCTGGGTCCCCAGGGTCTCGCCCAGAACTGGGGTTCAGTGCAGTCGGAGCTGGGGTTCAGCACAGTCTGGAGCTTTTATCTCCTTCCCGCTAGAGAACGCCAGCCAGGCACTCAGCCGCCCCATCCTCTCCGGCTCCGTCCTCTCCGCACACGCGCGCCCATGTCTCCGTACCTCAGGCTTTTACAGCTCCTCTGATTTTCCTTGTGGTTTTCTCTTTCCTTCTAGTTGTAGGATTTCCAGTCAGCCAGCTTTCCTGTGGTTCTGGATGATGTCTGTTTTGTCTTTTAGTTGTATTTTTGAAATTGTTGTGCGAGGCTGCAGTTTAGGTGTTTAACTATGCTGCCATCTTGGTTTCTCCCTGGATTCAGTCTTGAATAACTCTCAAGGCAGACAGCCACAGGTGTGGGGAGAGTTTTTCCAACAGTGTGCAGCAATTGCTTCTGCCTGGAGGCTAATTGTTATTCCCAGCCTTTTAATGGGCCTCAGAAACTCCACATTGTGGGGCAAGATGTTTTCCAATAGGGTGAGTCAACTGTCTTCCCCCAGGTGAAATCACTTGGATAACCAATGACTGCCTGAGAAAGATGAACTCCACAGAGTGAGGGAATGACTCAGCACAGGAAACCAGGTTGTCTGCCTTCTGAGCTCTAATTCCAGAGCCCCTGGTTCTGGCTTCTGCTCCCATAACTCCAATCCATCTGTCCTCCCTCTGCCAGAGCACAAGGAGAGTGGCTGCACAGGGACTTTTGTGCATTGGCCCTCATAAAGGGTGCCTGCATTTCCAGCCTTCTCTCCCTGGCAGATAACAACCCTGCTGCTTTTCACAGCCAGATGTTATGTGGGCACCCTTCTCAGTTCTGGTGCTCTCCGCTGGGGAGGCCAGCTTTGGGATTAGTCTCCAGAGTTTTCAGTGGCAACCCCCCACAGCTGAGATATCTCTCCAGAACTTCAGCTGCTATCTGTGGGCGCTCGGCCAGCCCTTTCATGTCTCTGCCCCTCCTCCAAGTCTCTATGTGGTCTCCATTTTCTGTCCTCGGTTATCAGGGTTCTCTCCAGCAAGTCTTCCATTGTTTTTTGAGGAAGTTATTTTGTAATTTAGTTGTATTTCCAGTTTGGTCCTGAGAGCATGTCTGTGTAGCATCCACTTACTCTGCCGCCATTCTTTATCTCCTCCATATTCTTAAAGAAAACCTTTTGCCCTGACTGGTTTTTCTCAGTGGTTAGAGCATCGGCCCATGGACTGAGGGTCATGGATTCAATTCCAGGTCAAGGATATATACCTTATTTGCTGGTTCCCCAGCCTCAGTGGGTGTGTATGTGGGAGGGAACCAATTAATGTGTCTCTCTCACATCGTTGTTTCTCTCTCTCTTTCCCTCTGGTCCCTTCCATTCTCTCTAGAAATCAAGGGCAGGGGGGAGAGAATTATCCTTGGATAAGGGTTTAAAAACAAAGACCTTTTAACATTTCATGTAATACTGGTTTGGTGGTGATGAACTCCTTTAGCTTCTTCTTGTCTGAGAAGCTCTTTATCTTACCTTCAATTCTAAATGATAGCTTTGCTGAGTAGAGTAATCTTGCCTGTAGGTACTTGCTTTTCATCACTTTGTTTTTGTGTGTGTATGTTTCCATTTTTGTTAATCCTCACCTGAGGACATTTTTCCATTGATTTTCAAAGAGAGTGGAAGGGAAAGGGAGAGACAGAGAAACATCAATGTGATAAGACACATCGATTGGTTGCCTCCCACAAAGGCCCTGAACAGGGCTGGAGAACAAGACTGCAATAGAGGTATGTGCCCTTGATCGGAATCAAACCTGGCACTCTTCAGTCCTCAGGCTGATTCTCTATCCCCTGAGCCAAACCAGCTAGGGCACTTTTCATCACTTTGAATATTTCTTGCCACTTCCTTCTGGCCTGCAAAGTTTCTCGTGAGAAATCAGCTGACAGTCATGTGGGCATTCCCTTGTAGGTAACTAACTGCTTTTCTTTTGCTGCTTTTAATATACTCTTTTTGTCTTTAACTTTTGACATTTTAGTTATGATATGTCTTGATGCAGGTCTCTTTGGATTCATCTTATTTGGGACTTGCTCTGCTTCCTGGACTTGTATGTCTATTTCTTTCACCAGGTAAAGGAAGTTGTCTGTCATTACTTTTTCAAATAGATTTTCAATTTCTTGCTCCCTCTCTTCTCCTTCTCCACCCCCATGATATAAATGTTGTTATTCTTGATGTTGTCCCAGAGGCTCCTTCATACTTTTGGATTATTTTTTCTTTTTGCTGCTCTGATTGTCTGCTTTTTGTTTCCTTATATTCCAACTTCTTCATTGGATTTTCAGCATCCTCTACTCTACTTTTAATTCCCTATAAATTATTCTTTATTTCAGTTAGTGTATGCTTAATTTCTGACTGGTCCTTTTTATTATTTATTTATTTATTTATTTAATAGATTATTTTTAAAAAATATTTTTATTGTTTTTTTTGTGTGTTTTTTTTTTACAGAGAAGAAGGGAAAGGGATAGAGAGTTAGAAACGTCGATGAGAGAGAAACATCAATCAGCTGCCTCCTGCACACCCCCAACTGGGGATGTGCCGCAACCAAGGTACATGCCCTTGACCAGAATCGAATCTAAGACCCTTCAGTCCACAGGCTGACGCTCTATCCACTGAGCCAAACCAGTTAGGGCTGACTGGTCCTTTTTAATATTCTCACCAAGTTCCTTGAAGTTGTCAGTAAGTTTCTTGAGCATCCCTATAACCATTGTTTTGAACCCTGTATCTGGTAGTTTTTGTGTGTGTATGTTTGTTGTTGTTGTTTGTTTGTTTGTTTGTGACTTACGATACATTCCTTAGCCATTATTGGTTTTAGTTTTCCATATAAAATAAATTATTAATAATTACCTAAAACAATTTTTGTGCAGAAACATAGAAAATAAGGGCAAAATTAGAACTGAAGACTAGCTGGAGAGAACACTGATAACCAAGGACAAAAAGTGGAGAGCTTTTAGTGACTGGTAGGAGGAGTAGAGGTGCAAAAGTGCTTGCTGGGTTTTCACACAGAGCAGCTGAAGTTCTAGAGAGATAGCTCAATTGTGGGCGGGTTGCCACTGAGAATTCTTCGGTCTAAATCCTACCTGGTGAAAGAAATAGAGCACACAATAACTGATAAATGTGCCCACATAACATCTGCTGTGAAAAGCAGCAGGATTGCTGTCTACCAGGGAGAGACCGCTAGAAAAGCAGGCACTCTCTTAAAGGACCAATGCACAAAATTTCGTGTGCAGCCACTCACATTTAGGATCCAGCAGAGGGAGGGCAGAGTAACTGGAGCTGTGTGAGCAGAAGCCAGGATTTGGGGCTCTAAGATTAGAGGTGGTAAGGTAGACACCCCAGTTTCCTGTGCTGAGTCATTCCCTCATGCTGCAGAGTACATCTTTCTCAGGCAGACTTTTGCTATCCCAACAGATTTGCATGGGGGAAGACAGTTGACGCACGCTATTGGAAAACCCTTTGCCCCACCCTTTGGAATTTCTGAGGCACATTAAGAGAATAGCAATTAGCATTCAGGCAGAAGCATTGGTCACACCTTGTTGGAAAATCTCTCACCCCATCTGAGGATACTCAAGACTGAATCCAATCAATCTGCAGGCAGAGGTGAGTCTCTGGAGGTGTTGAGTTTTTGCCTGACTTATTTAGCCAGAAACAGCATTTGACACTGTCCTGCACTAGAGATTGAGAGGCATAGAAGATCTAATACATAGTCACAAACCCAAACAGGCAGCCAAAATGGGGAGACAAAAAATAAATAAATACATACATACATACATACCCCAAACGAAAAGACAAGAGAATTCTTCAGAAGAAAAACTAAATGAAGTGGAGATAAGAAATTGATCAGACATATAGTTCATAATAATGATGACAAAGATGCTCAACAGCATGGGAAAAGACATAGTAACTATGAAGAATGACATAGCACTAATAAAGAACACAGTGGAAAGAATACACAGCAGATTAGGGGAAGCTGCTGAGGATCAGATCAGTGAATTAGAAGACAGGGTAGGAAAAAAAAACCACTCAATAGAGAACCAAAAAGAGAAAACAATTAATAAACAGGAGGACAGTTTAAGGGAGCTGTGAGACAACATGAAACATAACAATATTCACATAGTAGGTATGTCAGAAGGTGAAGAAAGTGAGCAAGGGATAGAGAACATGTTTGAAGAAATAATGGCAGAAAACTTCCCTAATCTGGTGAAGGAAAAAGTCACACAAGTCCAGGAGGCACAGAGAGTCCCAGGCAAGAAGAACCCAAACAGACCCATGCCCAGACACATCACAGTTAAAATGCCAAAAATTAAAGACAAAGGGAGATACTCAACTGAAGACCTACTGGAGAGAACCCTGATAACCGAGGACAGAAAATGGAGACCTCATAGAGACTGATGGGAGGGCCGGAGGCACTAAAGGGCTGGCCGGGCCCCACAGACAGCAGCTGAAGTTCCGGAGAGATAGCTCAGCTGTGGGGGTTTGCCACTGAGAACTCTGAGGTCTCAGAATGCACCAGAACTGAGAAGGTGGGTACCCACATAACATCTAGCTGGGAAAATCACCAGGGTTGCTGTCTTCCAGGGAGAGACGGCTGGAAATTCAGGCACCCTCTGAAAGGGCCAATGCACAAAATTTCCTGTGGAGCCACCCATTTTGTGCTCTGGCAGAGGGAGGGCAGAGTGGACTGGAGCTAGGTGAGCAGAAGTCAGGATCAGGGGCTCTGGGGTTAGAACTCAGAAGGCAGACACCCCAGTTTCCTGTGCTGAGTCATTCCCTCAAGTTCTGGTAGTTTTTGCTTCCATTTTATTTATTTATTTTTCTGGAGATTTCTCCTGCTCTTTCATTTGTGATATGTTTCTTTTTTTTTTTTTTCCTTTTTCTTTTTTAAAATATATTTTATTGATTTTTTACTGAGAGGAAGGGAGAGGGCCAGAGAGTTAGAAGCATCAATCAGCTGCCTCCTGTACACCCCCCACCGGGGATGCGCCTGCAACCAAGGCACATGCCCTTGACTGGAATCGAACCTGGGACCCTTCAGTTCGCAGGTCGACGCTCTATCCACTGAGCCAAACTGGTCAGGGCTGTGACATGTTTCTTTGTCTCCGCATTTTAGCTGTCTCTCCCCGTCCCTTCCACTCTCTCTGCTTTTGTTTCTATGTATTAGGTAGATCTGCTATGTTTCCCAAACTTGGTAGAATGGCCTTGTGTAGTAGGTGTCTTGAAGGGCTTAGTGGCTCAGCTTCCCAGTCATCTGAGCTGGGCACTCCAAGTGTGCCCCTGAGTGGGCTGTGTACACTATCCAGTTGTAGTTGAGCCTTGCTTGCTGTTGGCGTCACTGGGAGGAATTGAACCCCAGGCCAATTGGCTGTGTGGCCCAGCTACAACTACAGTGGAAGAGCTGCTGTGCAAGAGATGCCCCTGTGGAGCAGGACTTGCTTCAGTGGGGCTTTGGTGCTCACTGAGTCTGCTCCTCGAGAATATCACTCGTGGAGGTGGTAAGGTTGTAATCTGGCGTGGTCTGAAGCTGCACCGCAGGTGCACTGGCTCTTGAGCATCCTGGGAGGTGCAAAATCAATCACTGCCTCTGTCCTGCCTGGGCCACCCAGCATGAGCTACAAAGCAATCTGTAGATGGATGCTACTTGTGTTGGGCTTGGAGGTGCCCAGGAGAAGCCAAGCTGTGAACCAAGTCAGGCTGCTGCTAGTACCAGGCCTGGGGACACTTATTGAGGGTTACTGGGCATTCTGAGGCCAGCTGCTGCTTGTTTGAAAGATTTTAGGGAAGTCCAAAGCATGAGACAATAGAAGCTTGTTTTATGGAAAAGCCACTGGAAATGGCTAGGATGAGCTACAAGTAGGGTGGGGCAGGGTCTCAGGGAATCACCAGGGTGGAGTGAAAAGTGTGAGCCAGGCTGATGGAGATTCAGATAGTGTGCCCTGCCTGCCTGCTCTTTGGTGGGCGCTACCAGCACTTTGTCTGGGAGAAAGCTGCCCCTCCCGCTCTCCCTCTAATTCCAGGCAAGTTAGTTCCTCCCTGAATGTCCTAGGTTCCTTCCAATCTGCTGCCCTAGCTCTGGATCTCAGAGAGAGTGAGTCTGAGTAAGTTCGTGCATGGGTCCTTTAAGAGGAACTGCCTGGGCCAGCAGCCTCCCTGTCACTTAGCCACAATCCCCACTGTTTGTTTTTTTAAATGTTTTTATTGATTTCAGAGAGAGGAAGGGGAGGGAGAGGGAGATAGAAACATCAATGATGAGAGAGAATCATTGACCAGCTGTCTCCTGCATGCCTCCTACTGGGGATTGAGCCTGCAACCTGGGCATGTGCACCAACTAGGGATCAAATTGTGACCTTTTGGTTCATGGGTCGATGCTCAACCTATGATCCACACTGGCCGAGTCCTGCTGGTTTTTACAGCCAGAACTTGTGGGGACTTCTCTTTCTGGCACTGGAATCCTGGGCTGGGACCCCTCACTCCTCAGGGAAACCTCCACAGCCAAGATATCCCTGCCAATTTTAAACTGCCCCACATAGATGTGGGACCAGCTGGTTCCACAATTCCGCCCATGTCCCCTCCTAGCAGTCTCGATGTGCTTCTTTAATTTCCCAGTTGTAGGACTTATGTTCAGCTAGATTTCAGGTGGTTCTGAATGATGACGGTTCTGTATTTTAGTTGTAATTTTGATGTGGCTGTGGGAGGCAGCAAGTACCACGTTTAGCTACATCACCATCTTCAGCTTCCTCTATTCTCATGTGCAGCTCGTTCCACTGGCTTGGGAAATTCTTATCAATACTTTCTTTGAGTCGGCTCTCTGTTTCCCTCTCCCTCTCTTCTCTTTCTGGTATACCTATTATCCTTAGGTTGCTCTTTCTAATCGAGTCAGTTCCCATACAGTTCTTCATCCCCTTCCCACCTCACACAAACTTAAAAAAAAACTTTTAAAATATGTTTTAGAGAGTGGGGTGGAGAGAGAACCATGGATGTGAGAGAGAAATAGTGACTGGCTGCATCCTGCACATGCCTGGACTGGGGATCAAGCCTGTGCTCTTTCAGTCCTCAGGATGACGCTCCAACCAACTGAGCCACACTGGCCAGGGCCCCACTTTTTTGTTGTTGTTTAATAACTCTTAGCTCTTTCTCTTCTTACTCCTGGGTCGTTTCTGGCTTGCTGTCTTTGAACTTGCTAATTCTGTCTTCCATCTGGTCTGCTCAGTTCCCAGTGCTCTCTGATACATTCCTCATATCACTTACTGAGCTCTGCAGCTCCAGAACCTCATTTGGTTCTTTTTTATAATTTCAATCTTTTTGTTAAAGAACTCTTTTTGTTAATTAATTTTCTTCCTGAGATCACTGAATTGCCTTTCTGAGTTCTCTTGTATCTCATTGGGCTTCTTTACAGTATAACTGCAATCTTAAATTCCCTGCCATTTATGTCACAGTCTTGCATGGCTTTGAGTGTGGTTTCTGGAAACTTCATTTTCTTTCTGTGCTCCCATGTTACCTTGGCTGTTCGTAGTGTTTGATGGATTGGTTCTCACCATCTCATTTAGGCACTGTTTTACTTTCTACTGTCCATAGGTAGGTACTGACTTTTCTTTTCCAGTAGAGGGCGCTATAGCACAAGTTTTTGTTTTCTCTTATCCGCAGTACTTATACCTCTGTTGGGTTAAGAAAAGTGCTGTGTAACCCAGGATGGTGGTTATCCCCTCTGTGACCAGGGCTTTGCACTGTGGTGGGTGTAAGGACAGAAAAAGACATTTCTTTTTCTTTGCTGTGACCTTCCACAATTTATGAGAAGCACCTGTCAATTAAATAAACCCCAACATTTATTGGCTCCTCTGTTCAAACTGGTACGTGATAAGCTACTCTCAAGGCTACACTCTTCCATCCCCTCCCCTCTGCTGTTTTAACAACTCAAGAATGATTCACACCAAGGAGTCTCTGGTTAATAGAACGTGCCCTCCCCTGTCTGCATCCCCCTGGCTGTGGACCGTGTAAGGGAGAGCGTCCCTGGGGTCCGGCCCCGCATGGATCTTCCTCCTGTGTGGCGCTCCTTGGTGTGGCTCAGTCCCAGGTGGCTGGGCTTCCCAGGAGGTCAGGTGTCCTCTAAGCCTCAAGGCCAACGTTTTTGGAGAACCTAGGCCAGACATTCAGAATCTCAGGGCCTCAGATTCTCGAGCTGTGAAAATGAGTGGATCCACCCCACTCTCACTGTGGTGCGATGGAGATTACATGACACCCGGTAATCTATGCATTGGTGCTATTCTCCGTGTTGCCTGTACTGCTGACCCCAAGGAGGCATAGGATCGTGGAGCCATCGGTAGGGATTTCCGACTGGTGAAGTCCAAAGGAGAGGTTTTGCTTCATGCTGAGTTGGGGAAGGGGTGGGGAGTGAGGAGTGACCGGATTCAGGATTGGTACATTCTAAGATGCTGTTAGCAGTAATTCAAGGGAGAACCACACCTGTACTTAAGTCCACAGTGGATTCCAGGGGGCTTACTGCCACAAACACAAAGTAAGATCCATGAACCATTTAAAACTCAACAGCTAGGAAAATCTACATTATCAAATGTTAAAGCGAGGCCAGCTGGGCAAGCTGGGATATCTGAAAGTTGCTGAAACGGGGAGTTTACTGGTGACCTAGCCATGACTTTCCTGGGCCCACATCTCTTATAATTACTGCCTAACTGAGCCTCGAGGAGGGCGGCAGCTCAGGCCAGTCCCTTGCCTCCTGCTTCAGGCACACCTCCCAGCAGATTAGTTTTGACATGTTCAAAGATGAACTCAACTCTGCAAAGACAGCAAGTAAGTGTAAAACCTCGGCATCCAGGGAGATTCTACATTTCTCCCCAGAAATGACCTCCTGGTGAAGTGCTGAAGAGGGAGGGTCCTTCCTGGGGTCCCCGGGCAGAGGGGTGTTGGGCTGCAGCCCTAAATAGAATTGCCTTTTTTTACCTCAGACAACTTCAGTTCTCACCTGAGCGAGGGTAGGTTTTCTGGTGTGGTTCTGTCTGAGCATGTGTGGGTTTAGAAGTGTGACGCGGGTTTTCTGGGAATGGTAGTCCTTCAATGGAACTGGACACCCATCCACTGTGGCTCTGACTTCCCTGCCTCCTCCCAGAGGGAATGGACTGGCCTGCCCCACTTCTCAGTACCCCATTGTGCAGGAGTGATCGTGGGCTTGGAGTCTGAGCTCCCCAATCTCGCCCTCCTCCCTGATGCAGAGCCTTTTCAGAGTTTAGGGTGAAGTCTTTGCAGTCTGCTGACCTGATGCAGAGCGCGGTCCCATCTCCTGAAATAAAGGCACATGTGCAGATAACACCTGTGCTTGCAGTGCCACGATGGGAGGTCCCAGGTGCCAGGTTAGGACCTTGGCTCTCCATTTACACGCTGACCTGCAAACTGCTCTTGGTCCAACGCTTCTTTGGCCCTAACCCTCCCGCACCCACCCATTGGCTCCTTGACCAGTGGCCTCACTCCCTACACCAAGTATCCAGGATCCTTGTTTGGGCCACTCGGCCAGCTCTGGCTTTCCCCTGCCGCAGGCCTGCTCCCCACACTCCGCCTCCTGTGCTGCATGGCCAACCCTCAGCCTCTGCGTGGGGGACCTGCCCCACCCTGAACCACTCCCACCACGTAGGGCCTGCCCCACCGTGCATCGTGCCTGCCTGACTTGGGCATGTGAGTTCGTTTCCCTTGCTATCCTCCCCGCTTTCTAGCCCTAAACTACCCTTGGGCACAGTGCCTCCCTGAGACCCCTGCCACCTGCCTGTCCCCGGGGACACTGGCAGGTCCATCCACCTCTTCACCTGGGCCCGGGCTGACACCTTCACCTCCCAGGGGTACCAGTCCACCCTAAACCCCTTAGGCCACAGCACAGCCCCTGGCGCCCCCTCATCTCACTGCCACACCCTCCCTGCCCCACCCTGACCTGGTGACCCTCCGTCACAGGCAGCAGCCTCTTACCGTTCCTCCACCCACCGCCTCTGCACCACAGCCCCTCTGGCCAAGATCCCCTCCCATCCTGGATCCTTCCCACCACCCCCCTCCACTCCATGGGCAAGACCTCCTTCACTGTGACCTCCTTGCCCCTGCTGGCAAGCTCTCCTTTCCTCCTACCTGTTCCCTTAGGGGCCCTGTCCCCAGGCTCCCTCCGTGGCACCTGTCCTGCATGTTGGGCCATCTCATCCCATCTCCCATTCCTCCCTTCCCCTCTCCTACTTCCCAGCCCTGGAAAAAAAGTGTGGGGAGGAGGCGTGGGGGCCCAGGTGTGCCAGCCTCCCAATCAGTTTCTTTATATGCTACTAGTGGCCCAGTGCATGAATTCATGCACATTGAAAGGAAATTAATTAGAAGGTGGCTGGTGGGGCAGGACTGGGAGAGATGGGTGGGACACACCCTGGAGCCAATTCTCCTCGGTCCCTCCCAGGCCAGCCGCACCTGGGTGGCTCCGTGGCTCGAGAGGCAGCTGTGGAGTGAGTGGGGTCCCTCCGGCAGGTGGAATCCCTCGGCTTGGCCTGCGGGGATCAGGCTGAAACCAGCTCTCCCAACATCCCCCGAGGGGTCCCGGAGTGCGAGAGGGCACTCTGCAAAGCTGCTGCCATACAGGGTGTGGAACGCAAACACAAGTGTGCAGTAAACCAGATTCGGGTCGACATGCCCCAGCAACAACATAACCCGCGGCCAAAAGTGGAATCTCGCGGCCCCGGGAGGAATCCGGCTCCCTCCTCTCTGGTTTCAGGGTGCATCACCTGAGAACCACCTGCCAAGTCACTGCAGCTCAGCAGCTCCTGCGTTGAGCGTCTGCCCCCTGGTGGTCAGTGCGCAGACAGTGGGAAAGGCACTTAGCATATTAGCCTTTTATATATATAGATTGATTTCAGATAGGAAAGGAGAGGGAGGTGAGATAGAATCATCAATGATGAGAGAGAATCATTGATCTGCTGCCTCCTGCAGGCCCCCCACTGAGGATCGAGCCTGCAACCTGGGCATGTGCCCTGATCAGGAATCGAACCCTGACCTCCTGGTTCATAGGTTGATGCTCAACCACTGAGCCACACCAGTTGGGCCTAAGCAGAGGTTCTTTATATATCTACACTAATAAGAGAAAGATGCAAATTGACCATACCTCCGTGACACCCACCAGCCAATCAGGAGTATGCAAATTAACCCAACAAAGATGGCGGGTTAATTTGCATACACAGGCATGGAGCGAAGACTGAAAGCTCCGGCCCGAGTGAAGACTGAAGACGATTGAAGACTGAAGAGGCTTGGCTTCTCCACCATGGCTGGAGTGAAGGCCTGGGTCCTGGTTGCCGGAGGAAAACCAGTGCTGGCAGCGAGGGGAAGGAAGGCCTATTGCATGAATCTTCGTGCAACGGGCCTCTCTTGTATGTATGTATGTGTGTGTGTGTGTGTATATATATATATATCTCCTATCTAATAATAGAGTAATATGCAAATTAGGCATCACGCTGCGACAAAAATGGCGGCCCCCATACCCACAAGATGGCGGCGCCCAGTCCCCTCAGCCCCGCTGCTGGAGTGTCTGGCCTGTCCCACCAGCAAACAGAGCACTGAGAGCAGGGCATGGTTGCTTCCTTAGTGCTGCGGCAGCGGGAAGCCGCCAGGCCCCGCGCACACGAAGCCGGCGGAGGAGCGGGGCCTGGCTGCGATAGGGAAGCAGCCAGGCCCCGCGCACACGGAGCCCACGGAGGAGCGGGGCCTGGCGTCTTCCCGTTGGTCTCCGTGGCGATCGGGAAGCCGCCAGGCCCCGCGCACACGGAGCCCGCGGAGGAGCGGGGCCTGGCGGCGATCGGGAAGCGGCCAGGCCCCGCGCACATGGAGCCCACGGAGGAACGGGGCCTGGCGTCTTCCCGTTGGTCTCCGCAGCGATCGGGAAGCCGCCAGGCCCCGCGCACACGGAGCCCGCGGAGGAGCAGGGCCTGGCGTCTTCCTGTTGGTCTCCGCGGCGATCGGGAATACTCCAGTGCCAGCAAAGCTGGGCATGGCGGCTTCCTTAGTGGGGCAGTGGCAGGGAAGTCCCCAGACATGGCAGACAGAGCCCAGACAGCAGGGCTTGGGGGCTTCCTTAGTAGGCAGTGGCGGTGGGAACACCCCAGGCCCGGCAGACAGAGCCTGGACAACAGGGCATGGGGCTTCCTTAGTGTGTCCGTGTCTGGGAAGCCCCCAGGCCCGGCAGACAGAGCACACTGCAGGGCATTGGGGCTTCCTTCACATGGCACATGGTGGCGGCAGGCAGAGAGCGACAGCAGGGCATGGGGGCTTCATCTCCATGGCTGCAGGGAAACCTCCAGGCCCCGCAGAGAGCAGAGAACCATGGGGAGTGGGCCTAAGCCATCAGTAGGATATCCTCTGAGAGCTCCTGGATTGTAGAGGGTGCAGGTTGGGCTGAGGGACCCCAGTGCATGAATTTTGTGCACCGGGCCTCTAGTATATACACATACACATACACACACACACACACACACACACACACACACACTTTTTTTTTAAATTTCAGAGAGGAAGGAAAAGGGGGAGGGATAGAAACATCAATGATGAGAGACAATCATTGACTGGCTGCCTCCTGCATGCCCCATACTGGGGATCGAGCCTGTAACCCAGGCATGTGCCCTTGACAGGAATGGAACCCAGAACCTTTCAGTTCGTAGGCCAACGCTCTATCCACTGAGCCAAACTGGCTAGGGCTAAGCAGAGGTTCTTTTTTTTTTAAAATATATTTTATTGATTTTTTATAGAGAGGAAGGGAGGAGGATTGAGAGTTAGAAACATCGATCAGCTACCTCCTACTAGGGATGTGCCTGCAACCAAGGTACATGCCCTTGACCAGAATGGAACCTGAGGCCCTTCAGTCCACAGGTCTATCTACTTCTTGAGGCAGGAAGTTGGGGCCTGAGCAAATCTTTCATCACTCAGTCCCCACAAGGCACACGCCTCAGGCTGTAGAAGAAAACAATCATGAACAAATACAAGTCAGTCACTGTAACTGGTGACATTCTCCAAAGTCCACTTCATGCTCAAAATGTCCCAGAGAAACTCCATTACCCAGCCCCCCCTCTGCCCAGCCCCTCCCCACACCAGGGTCTCACCTTTAGAAGCTTGAGAGACACAACAGAGCCCAGGGAACTGTCCCTGCCTGGGGTAGAACAAGACAGGATGTGGTCAGAGCCCCCAGACAGGAGACTAAAGGAGGAACAATGGGGTGAGGTCCCCACGGGCTCCCGTCTGCATTGTCACAGGCCTCAGGGTCACCCCTCCATACTCACTGGCAGCCTGAGCGTAGCTCCCTCCTTTTCCACCTGCGGGAAACAAACACCCTGTGAGACCAGGGAGGAGGCAGGGCCATGAGGTCCTAAGGGAAGCCCTAGTCCTGGGCCCCAGAGAAGTTTCCGGAACTGTGACCACAGACCCAGGGCAGGATCAGGAAACCTGAGGAAAGTACACACGTGGGGACTGGACCAACGGCCTCCTGGAGGTCTGCCCTCCGCAGGGACCGTCCACTCTGACCTGGTCTCCATCAGTAGAATCACCAGGTGATAAATCTATGCCTCATTCCCACACGTGCCTTACTAAGGAGTTAGTGTGAGCAAATAGGGCCCACACTGGGCAAGCACACGTGTGGGCTGGTGCTTCCCATGAATGAAGTGGGACACACTTCTTCCTGGGCTTGAACCCCTCCCTGGGACAAGAGACTCAGACCCCACCCCTGCCCACCTGAGCGCCTCCTCCCCAACATCACAGCTCCAGCCACAGCTCCCAGCAGAACCAGGCCCCCATTGATGCCCATGATGATGAAGATGAAGGTCTGAGGAGGCGGCTCTGGAAGGAGAAGGGAAGGGAGGGTGAGGGCCCTGACCCCAGGCCTCAGCCCCCGCTGCCCTGAGAAGAGGCTCTGTGCCCACGGCCCTCCTCACCCCATCTCAGGGTCCGGGGCTCGAGCATTCCCTCGTGCTGCACATGGCACGTGTATCTCTGCTCCTCTCCAGGGGGCACCCGCACGGCCGCCCACTTCTGGAAGGTCCCGTCCCCCGCAGGCCTGGTTTCCACCAGCTCCATGTCCTGGGTCTGGTCCTCCCCGTCACGCTGCCAGGTCAGGCTGATGTCCGCAGGGTAGAAGCCCCGGGCCCAGCACCTCAGGGTGACCTCCCGGTCAGAGAGGGGGTGATGGGTCACGTGTGTCTTTGGAGGGTCTGAGGGAAGGGTGAGGATATTCAGGAACTTGGCATCCATCATGGGCCACTCCAGCAGCGCCCATGTGACCATCCTTGGACAGGACCCCTGTGGTGGGGGAGGGAGCACACAGCCCACACACCAGCCTGGACTGAGGCAGCTGGAAGGACCTCCTAGTCTTCAGAAAGCTCTAGAATCAGAGTGACACAGCCCAGGGCAGGAGGCAGGTCTCTGAGGGGAGAAAAGGCATTTCTGGTCCTGACCTGGGTGGAGGCCACATGACTCAGAAAAGCCAGGTCAGACCTCGGACCCAGTGGGCGAGGGGCAGCGAGCAAGGCCTGAGAGAGAAGGTCCCGGTGGGTCCCAGAGCCACCGCAGGGCGCATGGGAAGCCTGATCGATTATTTCAGGGCTGGTCCCCGCTCCTTTCCCGGAGACTGCACCCTAACTTTCCGGGAGAGAAAGCTGGGGTCACTCTCTGCTACCGGATCTTCGGTCTCCCCACGCAAGGAGGGCCTTATTTTGAGGCTGACCCCATTTCCTCCTCTCCTCTTCGCAGGCCCCAGCCCGAGGGGAGATGGCGGCCCTTCGCCCCTGGCACCTGCGCGCTGCAGAATGTCCTTCCCTTTCTCCAAGTATCTGCGGAGCCACTCCATGCACACCCTCTCCAGGTAGTTCCTCTGCACCTCCGCCTCATCCACGACCTCGTATCTGCGCCGGGAATGCTGAGCCGCCCCGCTGGCCGCGGTCCAGGAGCGCAGGTCCTCGTTCAGGGCGATGTAGTCGGCGCCGTCGTAAGCAAACTGGTCATAACCGCGGAGGAAGCTCCCGTCCGGCCCCATTTCGCAGCCGTACATCCACTGGAAAGTGTGAGACCCTGGCCCCGCCCCCGCGGTCAGCCCCGCCTCAAGCCCCGCCCCTCCCCGCGGTCAGCCCCGCCCCTCCCCGCGGTCAGCCCCGCCTCAAGCCCCGCCCCGCCCCGCAGGCAACTCCGCCTCAAGCCCCGCCCCCGCGGTCAGCCCCGCCTCAAGCCCCGCCCCGCCCCGCCGCCTCGCCCGCGCGGATTAAACCTAAACTGAAAGTGAAGTCGGGTCAAATTCCCCGCAGGCTCCTCCCGGGTGGGAGTGGGGGTGGGGGTGGGGGTGGACGGGTCCCGCAGCCTCCGGGTGAAGCTCGGACCCGGACTCTCGGGGCGACCCCGGCCCGGCGGAGGGGTGGGTGGGGACAGCCGCGTGGCTCACCGTCCTCGCTCTGGTTGTAGTAGCCGCGCAGGTTCTTCAGGTTCGCGCGGAAAGCCTGTGCGGTTTCCTTGATGTTCCTCGTCTCTACGTCCCAATACCGCGGGTCCGTCTGCTCCACCCACGGCTCCTCCATCCACGGCGCCCGCGGCTCCATCCTCGGGCTCGCGGAGTCGCTATCGAACCGCACGAACTGCGTGTCGTCCACGTAGCCGACGGCGATGAAGCGGGGCTCCCCGCGGCCGGGCCGGGACACCGCGGTGTAGAAATAGCTCAGGAAGTGCGGGCCTGGGGCGGGGGGGGGAATAGCTCAGTGAGTGCGGGCCTGGGCCGGGGGCGAGGGGCCGGAGAGACGGGGCGGGGCGGGGCGGAGAAGAGAGGGGGCGTGGGCGGGGCTCAAGGTGGGGCATCTGGGGCCTGGGCGGTGGCGGGACAGGCGCCTTAGCCGGGGTCTGCGTCCCAGCCGAGCCCCCTAGCTCCTCCCCGCAGAGGCGGCTCCCTCCCGACCCGCACTCACCCGCCCAGGTCTCGGTCAGGACCAGGGCCCCCGAGAGCAGCAGCAGGAGGGTTTGGGACCTCTGGATCCGCATTCTCCGCGGGCAAGGAGACAGACTCTCATCCGGGCGGCTGGGAGTTCTGAAACCGGAATCGCGCTGCGGCTGCCCTTGTTAGACACCGGGCACCCAATGGGAGCGAGAGCTGGGCCCGCGTCATGGGTTTCCAGGCAGGAGGACGCGGCACGGGTTGTGAGAGGAAGTGAAACACCAAGGACTTTCCGGGCCCCAGACTCCATCCGCGGACTGAGACGCCGAGAGCCAGCCTGGCACCGGGGACTGGGCCCTGACCCTCTCCAGCGCGGAGAGCTCCCTGGCGCCTTGTCTCCCGGATCGGGACGCAGTCTGTCTGAGGAAGCCCGCCAGGGAGACTGCAGCTGGGCTCAACCCCTTTCCGCTCGCTTCCCCAGGCGGCTGGCGCACATTTAACACCAACAGGAAACCCCAGTTTGGGGCACCGCGAAGAAAGAAACTTTCAGCACAAAACAGCTCAATTGTGACCACCCGTGGTCCCTGATTTGCATGAGGACTCCAAATCCTCCCGTGTAGATTGGTCCGAATAGAGCCACTCTGGTTGGTCGGAGTTGTGCACCTCCTATTGGGTGAGGAAAGCTTCAGTCCTATTGGCTGAAAAGGGATTCCAGAGTTGGCTAGGTTGGCAGCAACAGTGCGAGTGAACTAACAAGCAAGAGAGCCAGAGTCATAGATAGCTCACTGACAGCTGTGGGGCAGGGGCTTGGGAGGGGGGTGATGTGGAGCGATTGAGCAAAAAAGGAAAAAAAGGGGTGAGCAAAAAAGGAAAAAAAGCGGGGAGAACTCGTGGACATGGACAACCGTGTAGTGATTGCAGGTGGAGGACGGGGAAAGTGGAGGGTATGGGGGGATCAATGGTGATGGATGAGACTTGACTTGGGGCACTGAGGGAGCTGGGCGGGGGACGGGCGGCCCCGATTGATCTCCCCGCAGGTGGCAACCAGTGGCCAGCAGGCCCTGATCACCTGATTGGGGCCGGGCCCCAGGATGGGATTGGGATCTGGGGGTGGGTGGCGCTCGGGGCTGGGGGCTGCGACCTCTCACTGGCTACCTGGGAGCGGGGGTGACAGGGATGGAGGTGCGGTGAGAATGTGGGGTGTCCCCCGAGCTCCCTCTCACTCCCACTGCTACCCTCCCCCGGGACTCCAGGGCTCATGTGCTAGGGAAGCGCCCGCACTCAGGTGAGCCGGGCCGCAGCCACTGGGACCACAGGGGCCGGTTGGGCTCCCCGTGGGTTCGCGCAGGAGCCAGTCTGCGAGGCCAGCCGGGTGAGAGCGCGCTGCACGCCCGGCTTCCATGCGGTGTGGCTGGGTGGCCCAGAGGCCCACACTGTGCCCCGGCCCATGGCGTCCAGCCGCGCTCACTGCATCTCTGCGTGGGGACTCAGGCGCCATGACTCAGGTTGGGGGGGGGGGGGGGGCCTGTGGGAGCCCAGGTGCTGTCCTTCCACACCAGACGCTCCTGCTTCGATTGCCAGTCAGGCCCAGGGACTGCACCCATGCACGAATTTTATGCACTGTGCCTCTAGTCTACATATATAAAAGCCAAGCGACCAGAATGATGGGTCACAATGACGCACACTGCAGTGGCCAACCAGCCTGATCAGGGCCCCGATCGCCCCCCACAAACCTTCCCCGGCCCCTCCCCCCACTGCCCGACTTGATCGGCCCCCATTGGGGCAGGCCAGCCAGACCCCACCCATGCACAAATGCATGCACCAGGCCTCCAGTACATCTATAAAACAACATATTTAAACCTGAGAGTGCCACTGTTTTAGAATGTCTACCTCTGCTGCTTTTCCTCGCTGTCTGCTTCTCCAGCTCTCCATCCCTCAGGCCTCTTCTCCCCTTTGTCTCTATCACCCTCTCTGATTATGGCACTAGTGCCACCACCTCACCTGTCACCCAGAGACTATTCTCCCCACAGGGGTCAGCAATCCTGCTAATTTGTCAGCTTGTGTCATTTATTCACTTATAAAACTCTAATGGCTCTCATGTCGCTCATATAAAGGCTGAAGAATGTAAGACACGTGACCACAGGGACTTTGGACTGTTTAGGTCAAAACTGTATCTCCAGCACATGAAGCTGTTTCCTGGTACATTCTAGGGATTAAGTTAATTATCAAATGAATTAATGAAAGATACTTGTGTTAAAATTTAATTACATTACATAAAAGCCATAAAAGAAAAACAAAAAAAGTTAGGAAATATTTTATTACATGTAACTACTGTACATGTCAGTTCATAAATTTTTTAAAAATATATTTTATTGATTTTTTACAGAGAGGAAGGGAGAGGGATAGAGAGTTAGAAACATCAGTGAGAGAGAAACATCGATCAGCTGCCTCCTGCACACCTCCTACTGGGGATGTGCCCGCAACCAAGGTACATGCCCTTGACCAGAATCGAACCTGGGACCTTTCAGTCCACAGGCCGACGCTCTATCCATTGAGCCAAACCAGTTAGGACATCAGTTCATAAATTTATTCCAGTGGGAAAAAATGTTGTGTGTGTGCTTATTGCACAGTTGAGCCTGTATATTAGTTTTCTATCCTATATAATAAAAGCCTAATATGCTAAGTGTCCGGTCAACCAGACATCCATTCGACCAATAAAAGAGTAATATGCTAATGATATGCTAAGGCCACTCAACCACTCGCTATGACAGTTGTTCTCAACCTTCCTAATGCCGCAACCCTTTAATATGGTTCCTCATGTTGTGGTGACCCCCAACCATAAAATTATTTTCGTTGCTACTTCATAACTGTAATTTTGCTACCGTTATGAATTGTAATGTAAATATCTGTGTTTTCCAATGGTCTTAGGCAACCCCTGTGAAAGGGTCATTCGACCCCCAAAGGGGTCGAGACCCACAGGTTGAGAACCGCTGCGCTATGATGTGAACTGATGACCAGGGGGCAGTCAACCAATAGCTATAATGTGCACTAACCACCAGGGGGCAGACACTCCTGCTGGTAAGTTAGCTTGCTGCTGGGGTCTGGCCGATTGGGACTGAGCAAGATGGGCTGGACACACCCTGGAGCCCTCCTGCAGTCCCTGCCCAGCTGGTCAACCTCCCGCATCCCTCCCCGGTCCCAATCATGCACTGGTGGTGTCCCTTGGCCTGGCCTGCGCCCTTGGGGGATGTTGGAGAGCCGGTTTCAGCCTGACCCCACAGGCCAGACTGAGGGACCCCACTGGTGCATGAATTCGTGCACTGGGCCTCTAGTTACTATATAAAAATTACTGCAACTTAGTGGCTGAAAACAGCCCCCATTTATTTGCTCACAGTTGCTTAGTGAGAAATACAGGTGCAGTGTGGTGGGTCCTCTGGTCAGGGCCACAAGCTGTGTCCTCATCCCAAGCTCAGGACCTCCTCTGAGCTTAGAGAGAGATTGTTGGCAGAATTCAGCTTTTTCCTGTTGTAGGTATGAGGTCCCTGTTTCCTTGACAAGTCAGCAAGGAAGAGCTGAAGGGTGAGACAGCTGCTTCCAAGACCAAGTTCCCACCATAGTCTTTACCATGTGGCCCTCCATCCATAAAGCCCCAGTGGAGAAAACCCCTCACATTGAATTCCTCTCTCATTGGAACCTCTCTGCCCAGGAGGATCCCCAGTCAGCACTAACCTGATAGGAGTGTCCCACCCCGGGTAGTGTTAAGGTCAACTGATTTGAGACTGTAGAAATGTCTATAAAATCCCTAACCTACATTAGTGTTTGCTTGAATAACTGGGGAAGATAAATAATTAGGGTGGTTATTGGGGGCCATCATAGGATCAGCCTAGTACCACCTGTTTTTCCTTTTATGTTTATTTGGGTCATGGTGTCAATTAAAATTCAAAAAAATAGATTTTTGTGAATGATAATAAAATACACATCCTGCCTATTAGCTCCCAAAATTCCTAAATCTCAAATCCAAATTATATGTGTAATATCATAACCAATTTAAAGCAAGTAAAAGTTAAATGCAATCACTCATTCTCTCTTTGGATACTGTATTAGTTTGTACTGCAGCCGAACAAATTACCCCAAACTTAGCAGCGCACAGCAGCAAACATGGGCTATCGCTCGCAGTTTCCCAGGGTCAGGAGGCCAGGGCGGGTTCCGGAGTGCTTCTGGCTCAGGCGTCTCTCAAGGTTGCAATCAAGTTCCCAGCCAGGGCTGCGTGGTCGGAAGGCTGGCTGGGCTGGAGGACTCGCAGGAAACATGGCTCACCCACAGGGCTGCTGAAAGAGGCCCGATTTCCTTCCTGGCTGGTCCCAGGAGCCCTCAGTCCCTAACCACGTGGACTTGCCATAAGGCAGTGAATACTAGAGCTTCTTCCCACAGAGCAAGTGATCAGAGAGAGAGCAACCAAGATAGAAGCTGCAGTGAGTCTCTTGCCCTAGACTGAGTCACATATCATTACATCAGCCTCACTCTGTCAACAGTGAGTCATCAAATCCAGCCCACACTCAAGAGGAGAAAATTACTCCATCTCTTAAAGGGAGGAGTATAAAAATTTACATAAATGTAAAGACAAAAATGATAATTAAATATTGTTTCAGAATTTTGTAAGTCAAATGCTTTTGTATCTGATTATTTTTCTTTAATGCTTTAAATTTCACCTTTGGGAAGAAATAATTAAAGTTTGAGATGGGGCAAGAGGGGACAGGAGTGGGCTGGAAGAGGTTAATGGGGGAAAAAGAGGACCTATGTAATACTTTCAACAAAAAATATATATATTTTTTAATATTTTTATTGATTGCAGAGAAGAAGGGAGCGAGGGGAGAGATAGATAGAAATATCAATGATGAGAGAGAATCATGGATTGGCTGCCTCCTGCCTACTGGGGATTGAGCCCACAACTCGGGCATGTGCCCTTGACTGGAATCGAACCCAGGACCCTTCTGACCGCAGACCAATGCTCTATCCACTGAGCTAAACCAGCTAGGGCAACAATAAATATTTTTAATAAAATAAATATATATAGTATAGCTAAAAAAAATTTTTAACGTTTGAGACAGAACAAGACCCACCTCAGAATGAAAGGTACATACTGGCTGAAAGTAAAGGGATGGAAAAGATATTTCATGCAAATGGAAGCAGAAAAAAAAGCTGGGTAGCAATACTTATATCAGACAAAACTAGACTTTAAAAGAGGGGCTATAATAAGAGACAAAGGATGATATATGATGATAAAGGGATCAATCCAACAAGAGGATTGTAAACATTTATGCACTCAACGTAGGAGCTCCTAAATATATAAAGCAAATTCTGTTGGACATAAAAGGAGAGATCAACAGTAATACAGTCCTATTAGGGAATTTTATCACCCCACTGACATTAATGTATAGATCTTCCAGACAGAAAATCAACAAGGAAATCATGGCCTTAAATGACATACTAGACAAGATGGATTTTATTGATATTTTCAGAGCATTTTACCCCAAAACAGCAGAATATGCATTCTTTTTAAGTGTACATGTTAGGACACAAAACATTAGTGTCAATAAATTATAAAATACTAGAGGCTCAGTGCACAAATTCATGCATGGGTGGGGTCCAGCCGGCCCACCTCAATGGGGGCCCATTGGGCCGGGCCAATGGGGGGAGAAGGGCTGCAGGCAGTTGGCTGGCCGGTCCTGCCCCCAACTGGGGTTTTGGGGGCTGATCAGGGGCTGGGCCAGCCAGGGGCAATGGGGCCTATGGGGGCCCGTATCAGGCTGGTTGGCTGCTGCAGTGCGTGTTCTGGTTGTTCCACCGTTCCAGTCACTGGGCTTTTATATATATAGATTGAAATCATATCAAGCATCTTCTCTGACCACAGTGGTATGACACTAGAAATGAATTTTTTTAAAAATCAAGAAAACACAAACATATCAAGGCTAAATGACTTGTTACTAAACAACAAATGGGTTAACAATGAGATCAAGGAAGAAATCAAAAGATACCTTGAGACAAATGAAAAAACACACACAAAATCTATGGGCCATAGTTAGAGCAGTACATACCACCTCAAAAAACAAGAAAATTCTCAAATAAACCATCTAAAAAATAATACATCTAAAGGAACTAGAAAAAGAACAACAAACAAAGCCCAACGTGAGTAGAAGGAAGGAAATAATATAGATCAAAGATCAAAGCAACAATAAACAAAATAGAGTCTTAAAAAATACAAAAGAGCAATGAAACCAGGAGCTGGTTCTTAATAAAGATAAACAAGATTGACAAACTTTTAATCAGACACATTAAAAAAACACACAAATAAAATCAGAAATGAGAGGGGAAAAGTAACAACAAACACCACAGAAATACAAAGAATTATAAGAAAACTAGAGGCCCGGTGCACGAACCTGTGCACAGGTGGGGTCCGGCTGACCCGCTCCAATGGAGGCTGATCAGGGGCAGGGCCAGCCAGAGGGAGGGGCTGTGGGAGGCTGCAGGGGGCTGATTGGGGCCAATTGGGCGGGTTGGCCGCCGCAGTGCACTTCATAACGACCGGTCGTCCAGTCGTTCTGCTGTTCTGGTCGCTTGGCTTTTATATACATAGATATTATGGACATCTACACGCTAACAAACTGGACAGTCTGGAAGAAATGGATATATTCCTAGAAACATGCAATCTTCCAAAACTGAATCAGGAAGAAAGAGAAAATCTGAGCAGACGGATTACAACTAATGAAATCAAAGCAGTAATCAAAAACCTCCCATAGGTGGGCATAGTGCCAAGCAGGACAGCATGGAGCCCTGTGGCAGACCTGCAGCAGCCCCGGTGCAGGAGGCAGTGGACTCCGTGAAGAGTCTGGAGAGAGAGAGGACACCGGCAGGGCCCGTGTCCCGGTGCAGCGCGGCTGTTGTGAGGACAAACCTGGCTCAAGCCCAGCCCTGGTGACGGGCGAGCTGGAGAAGTGGCTGGACCTCCCGGCCTGGTGCATGGTGCACCGTGCGGCATCGACAAAGCCAAAGGTTCCATAGATGCCGGGAGTAGAGCCAGGGGAGGCAGCTGTGACCAAGGGTGTGGATGACCACACGAACCTCCTTCCAACCAGGACGGGAGATGAAGGCGGCTCCCCTGCCTCTCAGAACCAGAAGCCTTTGCCATTGGGACTGCGGGCAGGAAACTGTTTAAAAAGAAGAATGAGAATTTTAGTCTTTTAAGCAGGGTTTTGAATGAGGAAATAGAGGATGGCAGCACGTTTAAAACATATGTCATTTGGGGCTTGGTGATGGGGTGGGGGTAATAAAGAAAATAAATAAATAAATAAATAAATAAATAAATAAATAAATAAATAAATAAAACATATGTCATTTGCCTCTGGACACTGGTTCCCTGTGTTTTAACCTTTTGCACTCGGATGTCGAGATTAAAATTACTCTTTGAATGTATCAATAATTTGAAATATAAAAAAATCCAAATAAATAAGTTTGTATGAAAAGAAACTCCAGTTTTTTATTCTGCTGCCGCGCTTTGTAAAATCTGGGGTATTTAAAAAATTAAATCCCGAGTAGAATAAAAGAATCGAGAAAAAAGCAAGCGAGTGCAAAGGGTTAATCCTAGGAAGTGAAACAGAAAACTATTGGTGCTAAAATTTGGAGCAGAGACTTTTGAGAGCCTCCACGTTATGTGGCAAGAGCTTGTCCTGGCATCAGGCAGCTCCCTCAAACCCAGCCAGAACCTCTGAGGTCCTGGCAGGCTGGCTGGCTCCAACCCTGCCGGTGCCCTGGGGAGGGGGAGAGGTTTGTGTGTGCTGCCAGCTCCTGCTCACCAGAGACAGCCTCACACCAGACGCTGTACAACAAAACCCGCGAGGTCACTACTTAGAAGGGAAACCGGTTCCGGGTGTTTGTGTTGCTGGTTTTGTTCTACATGCAAGAGCGTGAAGGTGACTTAAGATGTGGAGTTGGGAGAGGTCGTTTGGGTACTTTGACAGTTTCCATCGGGGCGGGGATGTGCGTTTCTTGAGTCTCACACGTTACATCATGAAGCCTGAGACCCTCCATCACAGGACAGGTGATGCCACACCAGGTGCGGGAAGCAGGTGGCCTGTGCGCAGCAGAGTGACAGGACAGCCCTGCCTGGCGCCCTCCCGCGGGGCGCAGGGTCGGCTGCTCTGTGCGCCCGGATCCAGGAGTGAGCAGTGCAGGAGGAGCTGGTGGCTGCGGAAGCACCGCGCTGGGGAAAACCTGGCTTTCAGGATGAAACCTAAACCCAGTGCCGCTCGCTCAGCCCCTGAAATCACTTCGCCTTGTGGAGATCATCCCATGGCAACAGGGAGGACCAGGGGGAAGTAAGCAATCTGGGGGAGCTCTGGCTTTTTTTAGAGCAAAAGAGGGGCAGCCCCCCCACCCCCACCCCGGAGCGAATACCACGTTGCCTGAGGCCTTGGCAGCAGGCAGTGCCGCCGCAGCTCTGGCTCCTCCGCTGTTGATAAGACTTTGTCCTTTTACCCACTTGTTACTTAAATGATCAGATGGCCTGTCTGGCTGCTGGTTCAGGACTGTCATGTATGTCCCTAATGGTCTGGTTTAAAAAAATAAGGTTTAATTTTTCCTTCAAAAAACTCCCAACAAACAAGAGTCCTGGACCTAATGACTTCACAAGAGAATCTTACCAAACATTCCAAAGAGAACTAACAACACTTCTCAAACTGTTCCAAAAAATTCAAGCGGAGGGAAGACTCCCAAGCTCTTTGAAGAGGCCAGCATTACACTAATTTCAAAACCACATAAAGATACTACAAAGTTACCCTAACCGGTGTGGCTCAGTGGATAGAGCGTCGGCCTGCGGACTGAAGGGTCCCAGATTCGATTCCGGTCAAGGGCATGTACCTTGGTTGCGGGCACATCCCCAGAGGGGGGCGTGCAGGAGGCAGGGGGATCGATGTTTCTCTCTCATGGATGTTTCTAACTCTCTCTCCCTCTCCCTTCCTCTCTGTAAAAATTCAATAAACTACATTTTAAAAAAAAAGATACTACAAAGAACATTATAAGCTAATATTCCTGATGAACATGGTTGCAAAAATCCTCAACAAAAATATTACAGTGGCCCAGCTGTCGTGGCTCAGTGGTTGAGCATTGACCCATGAACCAGGAGGTCATAGTTCAATTCCTGATCATGGCACATGCCCCAGGTATGGGCTCGATCCCCAGTGGGGGGCTGAAGGAGGCAGCTGATCCATGATTCTCTTTCATTATTGATGTTTCTCTCTCTCCCTCTCTCATATTTTTAAAACAAATAAAAGAATCCTAAAAATTCCACCAGAAAACTACTAACACTGATAAGTAAATTCAATAAAGTAGCAAGATACAAAATAAATATTCAAAAATCAATTGCTTCTTTTTTTTCTTAATCCTCACCCGAGGATATTTTTCCATTGATTTTAGAGAGAGTGGAAGAGAGAGGGAAAGACAGAGAGAAACATCGATGTGAGAGAAACACATTGATTTGTTGCCTCCTGCACGAGCCCCTGACCAGGGCTCGGGCCAGGGAGGAACCTGTAACCAAGGTATGTGCCCTTAATTGGAATCGAACCTGGGACCCTTCGGTCCACAGGCCGACGCTCTATCCACTGAGTCAAACTGGCTAGGGCATCAGTTGCATTTTTATACACCAATAAAGAACTATCACAAAGGGCAATTGAGAAAACTCCCATTTACAAAGGCATAAAAAATTACTTCGGGCCGAAACCGGTTTGGCTCAGTGGATGGAGCGTCGGCCTGCGGACTGAAGGGTCCCGGGTTCGATTCCGGTCAAGGGCATGTACCTTGGTTGCGGGCACATCCCCAGTGGGAGGTGTGCAGGAGGCAACTGGTCGATGTTTCTAACTCTCTATCCCTTTCCCTTCCTCTCTGTAAAAAATCAATAAAATAGCCAAAACCGGTTTGGCTCAGTGGATAGAGCGTCGGTCTGCGGACTGAAAGGTCCCAGGTTCGATTCTGGTCAAGGGCATGTACATTGGTTGCGGGCATATCCCCGGTGGGGGGTGTGCAGGAGGCAGCTGGTTGATGTTTCTAGCTCTCTATCCCTCTCCCTTCCTCTCTGTGGAAAATCAATAAAATAAAATAAAAATTAAAAAATTTAAAAAATCAATAAAATATATATATTTTTTAAATTACTTAAGAAAAAATTTAACCAAGAAGGTAAAAGACCCATAAAAAAAGTATAAGGTACAAAAGAAAGAAATTGAAGATACAAATAAATAGAAGCATATACTGTGCTCATAAATAGAAAGAATTAACATTATTAAGATATCCACACTACCTAAAGCAATGTGTGATTCAATGCAATTTCTTTCCTAATAAACAATGGTGTATTTCACAGAACTAGATAATCCAAAAATAATCCAAAATTTTATATGCAACCACAAAGGCCTCAAACAACCACAGCCATCCTGAGAAAGAACAAGTTGGAGGAATCATGCTACCTCATATCAAACGGTTATAGGCACCGAGCACCGACACCAGGGAGGTGTTATGGGGCAGGACAGCCCCCTGAGGCCGTGGGAGAGCTGTCCCCAACCTGATCCTTGTGTTCTCATGTAGATGAATTCACACGGGAGACCTTGCCTGTGCCGGGAAAAGCCAATGTATTAAAGCAAGGAAAGCCCTAACCGGTTTGGCTCAGTGGATAGAGCGTCGGCCTGTGGACTCAAGGGTCCCAGGTTCGATTCTGGTCAAGGGCATGTACCTTGGTTGCGGGCACATCCCCAGTAGGGAGTGTGCGGGAGGCACCTGAATCGATGTTTCTCTCTCATTGATGTTACTAACTCTCTATCCCTCTCCCTCTCCATTCCTCTCTGTAAAAAATCAATAAAATATATATTTAAAAAAAAAAAAAAGCAAGGAAAGCGTGCGCCTATGCATCTGGCTTAGAAGGGCGGCGGGTGCTCAGCTGATCTGAGGAGCGAGCTGGGTGGGGGCCCGGGGCGTTACACACCCTCCTGTCTATGGGTCTCAGAACTCCTCCGCTGACTGTACTGGTGCAGAGTAATCCTCCAGGTCCCTTTCACTTTGCTGTGGCCGTCCCAGAATTCAGAGTAACACCTGGCAGCTTTATCCTGACCAACCTGCGGCTGCCGGCTGCTCTGCTAGGGCTTCCCTCCCTCCCTTTCCGCATCCTCTCCTCTCCGCCATTTGCTCCTGGGCTGGTTAGTCACAAGGTGCAAACTGCCCACACTGCTTGGCCTTAGTTTTGGGGGGGTTTTGTTTTTGCTTTTTTTAGTTTACATTTTTATTTATTTTATTTTATTTTTAAATATATTTCTTTATTGATTTCGGAGAGGAAGGGAGAGGGAGAGAAACATCAATGATGAGAGAGAATCATTGATCAGCTACCTCCTGCACGCCCCCTACTGGGGATCAAGCCCACAACCCTTAGTGAGAAAGTCAAAGACATGAAAAGACAACCACAGCCATCCTGAGAAAGAACAAGTTGGATGTTCTTTCTGTGAACATGCCAGGATGTTCTTTCCTGGCATGTGACCTTGACCAGAATCGAACCTGGGACCCTTCAGTGCGCAGGCCGACGCTCTATCCACTGAGCCAAACCGGCCAGGGCTGATTGGCCTTGTTTTACCTTTCCTGTCTCAGTGTCCCTCTTCCTCCTGCTCTGGAATCCGGTAACATTCCCCCTCAGAGACTTCCATCCTTGAATCTTTTAGGGTTGACGAGGGAGGAAAGTCTGTCTTCATGCCTGCGTCCGGGTGGGGAAGCTCTTCCTGTCTGCCCTAAGGGAGGCCCGGAGTGGGGTCCGAGCCGGCACAGAGCGGCCCTTGATCCTTCCACCTGGGCATGGGCTGGAGCCCCCGGCGTCAGTGTCTTGCCTGGAGTTGTGGTGTCCTAGGGGTGACGAACTTGACAAGTAGGTCAGTGGACAATTCCATGAAGGCCCAGCCATTGTATTACTTACGGCAACAGGGTTTTGTTCCTTGAAAAGGGGCCAGGAGCTTGAGGTCTCAGGTGGAGGTTGCTGCGGGGACTCAGAAGTGACATGGCAACTTCCCCTTCAGGTGTCGTTTTTATTCTTGGGAGGCTGGGGGCAGAGGCTGGCTGGCGTCCTTTCCTTAGTTCTGTGGGTCCCTCGGCTCCTTTCCTCTGTCCCCATGTGTTTAGTTTGATCGGCTTACTTAGGGTTCTGATCTGGGAGGGTCTCTCCCGCTGCTCTGTGACTGTGATGGTGGCCATGACGACCAGTTAATTTACTAGCATAAGCCCTTATAGCCAGTTAATTTATTAGCATAAGCCCTTATAACGTGTAGGGGGTGCTGACTTCTCTCTGTAGTGCAGCAGTGGACGAGAACGATTTGTAAACTATTCTAAGTTGTAAATCAGTGTCAGTGACTAACCCCTGTGAGTTTACTAGAGTCCTCAGGAAACCAGCCAAGGTTTTCTTTGAAAAGGGCCACATTCCTGGGGCTTTTGTAGGGCAGTAACACTCGGTTTTGAAAAAAATTAAAGAGAGCTTTTTGCCTTTCCATTTGTCCCTTTATTAAATTTGCACAGACCTTCTGTGACTTACGTGGACTTTCTTCAAATAGGTTTTCAGTATCTTGCTCTCTCTCATCTCCTTCCGGTACCCCCATATGTGATGCTTTGCAGATGTAGGTACGCTTGAATTTGCCCCAGTGGCTCCTTATACTACCTTCATATTTTTGGATTCTTTTTGCTGTTTTGATTTGGGTGTTTTTTGCTTCCTCATATTCCACATCATTGATTTGATTCTCAGATTCCTCTGCTCTCCTGTTGAGTCCCTGTAAATTACTCTTCATTTCAGTCAGTGTATGCTTAGTTTCTGATTGGCTCCTTTTCATGTCTTTGACTTTCTCACTAAGATCTCCTGAAGATCCTTGAGTAACCTTATAACCATGGTTTGAACTCTGTATCCAAAAGTTTGCTTGCTTTCAATTCTTTCATTTCTGACATGTTTCTTTGTCTCCCCATTTTGGCTGATTCCCTGTGTTTGTTTCTATGTACTAGATAGAGCTGCTATGTGTCCTGGAATTGATAGATTGGCCTTGGGTAGTAGGTGTCCTGCAGGGCCCAGTGGCTCAGCCTCCCCAGTCACCTGAGCTGGGCACTCTAGGTGTGCCTCTGTGGGTTGTGTGCACTGTCTTGTAGTTGAGCCTTGACTGCTGTTGGCATCCCTGGGAGGAACTGACCTCCAGGCCAATTTCCTGTGAGGACCAGCTGCCACTACAGTGGGAGAGCTGCTGTGCAGGAGACACCCTTATGGAGCAGGACTTGCTTCAGTGGGGCTTTGGTGCTCACTGCGTCTGCCCCTTGAGTGTCACTTGTGGATGTGTAGAGCTGTAGTCTGGATGGTCTGAAGCTGTCCACTGGGCCTCCAGGGAGGTGCAAAGTCAGCCATTGCCTGGGGACACCCTACAGGAGCTATTTGTATTTGGCTTAGAGGTGCCCAGGTAAGGCCCAGCTGTGAAGCAATGCAGGCTAGTTCAGGATCTTGGGCCTTTTATTGATAGGTTTGGGGCATGCTGACCCAGCTGCATTTTGTTTGAGAGATTTTAGCAAAATCTGAAGCCTGAGCAAGGACAGGCCATTCATATGCAACAGCCACTGCAAACAGGTTGGGTGGAGCTGAAAATTGGATGGGGTGGGTCTCAGGGAATCACCAGGGTGGAACAAACAGATATGGCTGCCAGTCAGCCCTGCAACCGGGGAGGTCCCAGGACAGGAACAATGACTCCTGCAAATACCTCCCATCTGGGAGAAAGCTGTCCTGAATTCATACCATGATGCAGGACAATCCAATTCCTCCTTGTATGCGTCTGGGTCTCCCAGAGCCGGAGCTCAGAGGGAGTGAGACATTGTAAGTTCAGTTCATGCACCGGCCCTTTAAAAGGAGCACCTGGATCTCCAGAAGCCTCCATGTCACTCAGCCCCAACCCCCGCTCGTTTTCTTTGTTGTTTTTTTCTCTTTGTTTTGTTTGTTTGTTTGTTTTAATATTTATTGATTTCAGCGAGGAAGGGAGAGGGGGAGAGAGATAGAAACATCAGTGATGAAGAGAGAGTCATCGATCGCCCCCTGCTCCTGCTTGCCCCCTACTGGGGATCAAGCCCACAACCTGGGCATGTGCCCTTGACTGAAATCAAACCTGAGACCCTTCAGTCCGCAGGCCGATGCTCTATCCACTGAGCCAAACTGGCCAGGGCCCCGCTGGATTTTACAGTGCTTGGCTGTGGGGACTGCTCTCCCCAGCTCTGGGACCCGGGGCTGGGGGGCTGGCGTGGGTCTGGGACCCCTTGCCCCTCCAGGCGGCCTCCACAGAGACGCTCTCCCTCCCGATTAAGAAAGCGACACACGTGGGTGCTGGCACGGTCTGCTCCGTGCTTTTGCCTCCTGCCAGCCTCAGGGTGCTTTCTTTCCTTCTCTGGTTGTAGGACATCCTTCAGCCAGCTCTCAGGCAGCTCCGAATGATGGCTGTTCTGTATTTTAGTGGTTCTGAAATTTTGATGTGGTTGTGGGAGGCGGCGAGTGCAGGCGTTTACCTATGCCACCATCTTGGTTCTCCCTCATAGTTTTCATTACATCTCTCTGATGATCAGTGATGAGCATTATTTCAGACTAGAAGCCGGCTGCACAAAGATTCCTGCTAGAATGGGCTTTCCTTTCCCTGGCTGCCGCCCCGCCTTTCCGCCCCGGCCGCCTCCCCATGCTGCCCGAGGCCCTGAGAGCCGGGGTGGGCAGAAGCTGCAGGTCCTGGGGGGGAGGAACTCGGCAGGTAACAGGATGGAGGTGACAGCGGCTCACCCTGACCCGCTGCCGCAGACCCTCAGCTCTGCCTCTGGAGCGGCCCGGAGAAATAACTGCAGCTCCCCAGCCCGCGGGCAGCCTGCACCCTCCGCCCTGGGGCTCTGTTCACAGCCAGAGGAAGTTTCTCCTGGGGTGCCCCACAGCCCGGGTCAGAAAGGGCGGGGAGACGCTACCACGTGACCCAGCGCTGGGGAGCCGCTCTAGTTAGGAGCCTGGAGGCTGAGGTCCTGCAACTTCCACGGGCTGCCGCGGGCTCCTCGCTAACCAGGGACCGGTTCCACGCCAGCTGTGGGCGGTGGCACAAAGGCACCGTCCTCACACGTGCACTCTGGGCTTTGACGCTCAAAACCAATTGGTGAGCCATCTTGAAAAAGCTGACAGGCACAGCAGGGAATGCGATGCCGGTCAACTACCGGCTTAGGCACAGACAAAGAAGCTAATCCCACGCTGATCACCCCGTTCCCACAGCTCCACGGGACCCACGAGGCAGGGGGCGTGGACAGGAGCGGCGGGTTTTTCCAGACACTCCGGAAGACAGATATGCTAAACAGCAAACTATCCGAGGGCATGAAAGCAGTACAGGCCTTTGGAGGAGTGCTGTCTTTACGCTGCCGGCTGGGCTGGCGGGGCGAGCGATCCTGCACTTCTTACTCCAGCAGGGCCTCTGGCAGGAGAGCGCCCGTAACTGGTGGCATTGCCGCCTGCATGGAGTCCCAGTGCGCCCAGAGGTCTGAGGCCTCCCCCTGCAGAGGAGGCTTAGACCAATGAGAATACAGACACCAGAAGCACTAGTTAGCCTGGAAACCCAGCGGGTACACAGGGGGACTGGTTAAGCCTGGAAACCCAGGATGGTACACAGGGGGACTGGTTAAGCCTGGAAACCCAGGGGGTACACAGGGGGACTGGTTAAGCCTGGAAGACCAGGGGGTTACACAGTGGGGACTGGTTAAGCCTGGAAGACCAGGGGGTTACACAGTGGGACCGGTTAAGCCTGGAAGACCAGGGGGTTACACAGTGGGACCGGTTAAGCCTGGAAGACCAGGGGGTTACACAGTGGGACCGGTTAAGCCTGGAAGACCAGGGGGTTACACAGGGGGACTGGTTAAGCCTGGAAGACCAGGGGGTTACACAGTGGGGACTGGTTAAGCCTGGAAACCCAGGGGGTTACACAGGGGGACTGGTTAAGCCTGGAAGACCAGGGGGTTACACAGTGGGGACTGGTTAAGCCTGGAAGGCCAGGGGGTTACACAGGGGGACTGGTTAAGCCTGGAAGACCAGGGTGTTACACAGTGGGACTGGTTAAGCCTGGAAGACCAGGGGATTACACAGTGGAGACTGGTTAAGCCTGGAAGACCAGGGGGTTACACAGTGGGAATGGTTAAGCCTGGAAGGCCAGGGGGTTACACAGGGGGACTGGTTAAGCCTGGAAGACCAGGGGGTTACACAGTGGAGACTGGTTAAGCCTGGAAGACCAGGGGGTTACACAGGGAGACTGGTTAAGCCTGGAAGACCAGGGGGTTACACAGGGAGACTGGTTAAGCCTGGAAGACCAGGGGGTTACACAGTGGGGACTGGTTAAGCCTGGAAGGCCAGGGGGTTACACAGGGGGACTGGTTAAGCCTGGAAGACCAGGGGGTTACACAGTGGGACTGGTTAAGCCTGGAAGACCAGGGGATTACACAGTGGAGACTGGTTAAGCCTGGAAGACCAGGGGGTTACACAGTGGGAATGGTTAAGCCTGGAAGGCCAGGGGTTACACAGTGGGGACTGGTTAAGCCTGGAAGACCAGGGGGTTACACAGGGGGACTGGTTAAGCCTGGAAGACCAGGGGGTTACACAGGGGGACTGGTTAAGCCTGGAAGACCAGGGGGTTACACAGGGGGACTGGTTAAGCCTGGAAGACCAGGGGGTTACACAGGGGGACTGGTTAAGCCTGGAAGACCAGGGGGTTACACAGGGGGACTGGTTAAGCCTGGAAGACCAGGGGGTTACACAGGGGGACTGGTTAAGCCTGGAAGACCAGGGGGTACATAGTAAGGATGTGTTCTGGGCTACAAACATTGCACAGCTCCTCCGTTGCCTGGAGGCAGGATGCCTTGGGACAGAGGGAGGTGGAGTAGGTTACCGAACAATGGGTTGGTTGGAGTTTGGAGGGAGGTGGCGGTTCAAGCTCCAGCCAAGCGTTGCACCTGTGCCCTGAGTTTCTCGGAAACGGCTGAAATAGCTTTTGTAACCTTTGGGTTGTCATTGTAACTGTCCTAACTCCCTCTTGTGGTTTCTGAGTATAAATTTGCTGTAACACCTGTGGTCTGCACTGCAGTTCGGCCTTTATCGCGGTAGAGTGCTGCAACTGTAGTCCTGGCCAGCTTAATAAAGGCTCATAAATTTTGATCTCTGTCTCTGGTGGTCGTCTCTTGCGGGTCGCCCCTTAACAGATGGGTTAAGCCTGGAAGACGAGGGGGTTACACAGTGGGGACTGGTTAAGCCTAGAAGACCAGAAGGTTACACAGTGGGGACTGGTTAAGCCTGGAAGACCAGGGGGTTACACAGTGGGGACTGGTTAAGCCTGGAAGACCAGGGGGTTACACAGTAGGGACTGGTTAAGCCTGGAAGACCAGGGGGTTACACAGTGGAGACTGGTTAAGCCTGGAAGACCAGGGGGTTACACAGTAGGGACTGGTTAAGCCTAGAAGACCAGAAGGTTACACAGTAGGGACTGGTTAAGCCTGGAAGACCAGGGGGTTACACAGGGGGACTGGTTAAGCCTGGAAGACCAGGGGGTTACACAGTAGGGACTGGTTAAGCCTGGAAGACCAGGGGGTTACACAGGGGGACCGGTTAAGCCTGGAAGACCAGGGGGTTACACAGGGGGACTGGTTAAGCCTGGAAGACCAGAAGGTTACACAGTGGGGACTGGTTAAGCCTGGAAGACCAGGGGGTTACACAGGGGGACTGGTTAAGCCCGGAAGACCAGGGGGTACACAGGGGGACTGGTTAAGCCCGGAAGACCAGGGGGGTACACAGTGGGGACTGGTTAAGCCCGGAAGACCAGGGGGTACACAGTAAGGACGGGGTAAGCCTAGAAACTTGCACCTGAGAAGGGCCGCCTTCTCCGGGGTAACCCCGGAGATGGAGCGGGGACCCCCTTCTGTCCTATGCTCTCTTCCATTCTCTTCAGATGGGAACCAACGTTCAGCACCACAAGCCCTCCGGTGGGTGCAGCCTAAAGAGCCGGCCGCTCTGACCCTCAGCCCCGAAGGAGAAGGAGGTGGGTTCTTTTCGGTCCAGCGTGGCCCCGTGTGAACCAGGAGATGGGGAGTGTGGCCTGGGCTCGGGAGCCCCCATGTCACACCGTCTGCAGTTAGTCGCTCTGTCGGAGGCAGGGCCAGGGGACGGAAATACCGTGTGGCCCGGTCCTTAGGGCCCTGAGAAATACCTCCAACTGATAGCAGAGCTGCAAGGCGGATCCTGACTCCAGCAGCCATCGCAAGGACTACATCTTGAGAGTGAACGCCGGATTCCACCCATGGAGCCCCAACAACCGGCCACCCGAGAACTAGCGCCGCCCTCTACTGACCCACCTGGCTGGGAGGAGGATAAAGCAGGAAGTACAAAGTGAAAACCAAAATACCACTTGGACTCTGCCCCTGAGGGCAGCCCAGGTCAGGGGAGAGGAGGATTCGGTTCCGTTTGGCACACTGGCCTCAGGGGCACACGGGACGGCGGGGGTCACCGGTGCCCGGCACAGCTACGGGGGCGGGGGAAGCTCACCGGGAGGTGTGACTGTCCCGAGGGGTCCTCACTAACCCTCCAAGAAGCCCTGGCCACCGCAGGAAGCGCAGTCTCAGGGGAGGCATTAGCCGATGCGAATGAACCCCACAAGCAGAAGGTAACTCCCCAGGGGAGTGGAGCCCCCCTCTGGTCCTATTGGGGCTCAGACGGGGGTGATGGGACTGGATCACGTGCTTTTCCCTCCTGCAGGGAGTGACCCTCCCGGAGATCTGCGAGTTGCAAGAGGCTAGCAGCCATTGACCAAGGTCCCCCAAACCCCGCTCCTTCCTGGCTCAGCTCCCTCAGCTCCCAGCTGGACCCTGCTGACCCGCTGGCGAAGGTCCAGAGAGGGAAGTGCACGGCCCAGTGGCCCCAGGTATGAGGAGGAGGCTACAGAAGTCGGGGCCCGCTGCCCTGTGGGGGAGATGCCCAGAGCAGCATCGTCAGTACCTTGCCGCAGGGACGGAGGACGCAGAAGAGAACCACGGAGGGGCGGGCGGGCAGAAGCCAGGAGCCACAGAGAAGGAGCCTCCGAGCGCTGCTCCCGCACAGGCCGCCGGACCCTGGAAGAAGGACCGCCCAGGAGGGGCCTCCTCCGGACCCCAAACCCGAGAACCGTGCCTTCTGCAACCGGCCTGGCCGCAGCGGGGCCCGGACCAGAACCTGCGCCCAGTGGCTCCGGCACTGAGGGGACGGAGCCCAGGTGACCCCTCAAGTGGCGGGAAGGCCCGTGACTTTCTCTCGGACACGGAGCCGCCTGCTGGGGTAACCTCCCAGCCTCCGCCCTGGGCCTCTCTTCCGCCAGCAGCTTCGCACAGGGCAGGAGGGAACCCCCAGGCACAGCGTTCCCCCCTTTCCCTTGCCTGTGGGGGCGGGCACTGGCCCCCCATCGTCAGGGAGACACATTCTAAGCAAAGTCAAACCTCACGGAGTTTTCAACAGACACCGAGGGTCCCATCCCAGTGATGACTTGACTTGTGGCAAGAGGGCGGCTGAGAGAGATGGAGACAGAAGCCAGGAACGCCAGGACCAGCCCACAGAGCGCACCAGCCACATGGACTACAGGGCCCAACCCTGCCAGCAAGCGCCATGCCCTAGGGCACAGAGGCCGGGGCCTGCGGCGGCTAGGACATCCTTCCTTGGTCATGGCTGCTGGCTCCTGATTCCCCTGGACACCCGCTTACCCGCCAGGAAAAAGGACGAAACGTACAGATCAGTCCAAGATTTACAGGCCATCAGCGAGGCTGTAATTCCCACACACCCTGTTGTACCAACTCCATGTACAATTGTAGGGGAAACTCCCTCCCAGACTCCATGGTTTTCAGTATTAGACTTGAAAGATGCTTTCTTTTGTATCCGATTAGACCCAGAGGGGTCCCAGATTGCAAAAGGGCCCAGGCCAGGCCGAGGGACCCCACCTGTGCACAATCAGGGCCTGGAGGGATACAGGAGGTTGGCCAGCTGGGGAGGAACCACCGGAGGGCTTTAGGGCTGCCGGGCTGTCTTGCCCTACGGGTCGGAGCGTCTGCCCCCTGGTGGTCAGTGCACGTCATAGCCAGCCATTGAGTAGTCTTAGCATATCTTTTTTTTTTTTTTAATATATTTTACTGATTTTTTACAGAGAGGAAGGGAGAGGGATAGAGAGTTAGAAACATCGATGAGAGAGAAACATCGACCAGCTGCCTCCTGCACATCCCCTACCGGGGCTGTGCCCGCAACCCATGTACATGCCCTTGACCGGAATCGAACCTGGGACCTTTCAGTCCACAGACCGACGTTCTATCCACTGAGCCAAACCGGTTTCGGCAGCATATCATTAGTATATTACGTTTGATTGGTTGAGCAGCTGACCAGACGACCAGACACTTACCATATTAGGCTTTTATTATATAGGATACACACACACACACACACACACACACACACACACAGAACTTAAAAACTCAACAGTAAGGGGAAAAAACCTAATTAAAAATGGGCCAAGCCCTGGCCAGTGTGGCTCAGTTGATTGGAGCATCATCCCGTACACAAGGGTGTGGTGGGTTCCATTCCTGGTCAGGGTACATGCCTGGGTTTCGGGTTCAATTTCCAGTTGAGTTGCGTGGGGGAGGCATCTGATGTCTGTATGTTTCTATCTCACATCTATATTTCTCTCTCTCTCTACCTCTCTCTAAAACCAATGGGGAGAGTTGCAGAAGTGAAGGGAACCAGGTTTGCTAAAGTAATTGTGGTGATAGAAATGTATTAGCCTCAGAAGCTACTGAGGTGGTTCATTCTATCCTAGTACAGTGTAAAAATAAATAAATAAATAAATAAAATCAATGGGGGGAATTGGGCCAGAGACCTTAACAGACACCTCAGCAAAGAGGATATACACATGGCAAATAAGCATATGAGAAGATGCTCTGTTATGCCCAGAATTCGGGGTCCCCAAGAAAAACCACCAGGGAACTAAACGAGTCCGATGCAAAAGCAAAGCGTCTGTATTCAAGCTAGCTTGTGCTCAGTCCCACAGGCACACACACACCGGCGCAGCGGTGAGGTTTGGAGAGAGAGAGAGAGAGAGAGAGAGAGAGAGAGAGAGAGAACAAAGGCCTTAAAGGGGGTCCAAAGCAGTGGGCAGGGGAACGTTCGTGGCCCCGTTGATTGGTCAGGGGGCAGGGTCAGGGGTCTGGTTACACGGGGGTACTGTGCAGCTTGCCTAATTTGGACTGAGTCTACTTCTCTACATTCCTATTGGCAGGTTTATGCAACTGTTATATTCTCGCGGTTTTCTAAGAAAAAGGAGTCATATACATAGTTACACAGGATGGAGGGTACAGTACATTTTGTGCTGTCCTGCTCTGCCCTTTCAGCTCCACCTCCGGTGTCAGGAGAGAAATGCAAATGAAAACAACAAGGAGCGGAGACGGAGAAAATGGCGGCTGAATAGATTCGTGTTCTAAGCCTGGTCCTGGGGCGGAGAGTAAGAACAGCTGAGATTCGCACGGGGAGTGTCTGTTGGCAAGCTAAGGGACAGCTAAACTCCAGGAGAAGGTGGAGGAGTGCTAGGCAGGGTTCCCCTGACCTGCAGCACCCACAGGAGCTGGGTCTCCTCCCAGAGCTGCGGGCTCAGAGGGGGAAACCTCGCCATCTTGCAAGGGAAGGAGGGTTTTATTGGAGGCCTGACTTTCTGCGACAACAGCGAACACTGAACAGCTGTGAGCACCAGAACACCGGTCCCTAATCTGCGCAAACACGCGGATTCAAAGGAATTCTTCACTGCACCAAGGAAAGGTCAGATTTCTCCTGGGATAAGGTGAGGTTTCTCGTCCCAGCGGTGGGAGAGGGAAACGCACGAACGGCAGGAACTGCAGGACCGGGGAAGTCTGTGCCTAAAAAAATCTGCGGTTGTTGGAGCTGCCATGATCCGTGAATGTGGAAGGGGGTCCTCTGAGCTGCTAACAGAAGAGATCTCTAAAAAGCAACCCATTTTGATCTGACGAGGAGGGTCAGACTAAGAATTTTTCAAAGGAGTGCAGGCTGCTTAGTCTTGCGCAGAGATCCACTGTCCGCACACTTGGGCTTGTTCCGATTCTGATTACTAAGCCCAATACATAGGAAAACCCAGTTGGGGAATACCCTGAGAGACTGCAGGGGGAAGTTGTTTCTCCGGAACCTGGGGAGCAGAGCTGGGAGTGACCATCGGAGAGGCAGCTCTGAGGCGCACACTTCCACAAACCTGTAGTGAGTGCCATACGGAAAAAAAAAAAGCTAGAGAGGCCCGGAAGTCAATCCAGAAACACTGCCACCCAGGGGCTGAAACACAAATTGTCTCTGGTTTAATCAAAAATAATTACGAGAAATTAAGACACCGCAGGCTTAAAAATCAGGACAGGCTTACAACACTGAGGAGCAGTGGAACAAAGGGAACTGCAATACAGCCCGGACTGGGAAACAGGCGTGCCAAACCGAACAATAGAGGAAGTGAATGACAGCCGCTACTGCACATTTTATTCTTCTTATTTTTTATTTTAATTTTTTAATTTTAATGTTTTATTTTTATTTTCATTTTTTGCATCTTTTACTTAAGAAACTAAATTTTTTTTCTTTTTCCTCACTCGATTTTCACCTTTTTAATTATTACATTTTAATTTTCAATCAGCATTATATTACTATTATTTTACTTTTTTTTTTTTTGAAGTGTCATTTAATTTTCTCTTTGTTTTATTTTGGGATTAGTGTCCTACATTCTATCTGCATCTTTCCTTTAGCATCGTTTTACCCTATCTCAACGCTAACTTTATGCCATCACTCTCTTCCTAACCTTTTCCCTTTTGGTCTCCTGTTTATCTTAACCCTTTCTGGCTTTAGATTTTCCCTACTCTTTCGGTTTACCCTCTGCTAAAACTTCACCCTACTTATATATCTAATTTCCAATCCCCTGATCCAAGTCCATACACACCTCTCTCTAAGCTACCTTAACTAAAAAAATAAATAAATAAAACAAAAAATAAATAAATTGTTTTTCTCTCTGGCCTTTTGTTGTTGTTTGCTTAAATGTTGATTAGATTGAATTTGTATGCTTTTTTATGAGATTGTTTTGCTTATTCTTTTTTTGTTGGTTTGGTTCTTTTGCTAGCTTTGTTTTTTGTTGTGGTTTTTTTTTTACTTCTGTTTTCCCTTGCCTCACTTGATATTAGTTGGTGTTGTATTTTGTATTAATCTCCAGGTTGGTTTTGCTGGCATTTGCTGGGATTAGTGGTTGTTCTATTGGAGTTTACTCACCATATTTATAGTTTGTTCCCCTTTTCTCTCTTAGTATCGTTCTTATCTCTCTTACTTTTTTTTTCTCTTTTATTTTTTTCTTCACTTTTCCCAAGTTCATTTTCACATTCCTTTTTTTGTTCTTTCTTTTTACTCTTCCTATTCCTTTCCTATCCCCTAATTTGTCTTTCTCTGGGGGACACCTTTATTGGAGGTTATTAATATTGTGAATACAATTCTGTTCAGTGCCTTGCGCGTTGTACCTGGTTGTGTTGTATTTTGTACCTTTAAATCAACGCAAGAGAGAGAGAACTATATAACCAGACATCCAGAGAAGAGAGACCATGGGGAGACAAAGAAACAGCCCCCATAGGAAAGAAAAGCAGGCATCACCAGAAAAGGAAGTAAACGAATTCGAGGCAAGCAACCTATCAGAGAAAGAATTCAGAGAAATGGTCATAAGGTGGCTGAAAAGAATGGAAGACAAATTCGACAATATGAGTAAGAACCAAGAGGAAATGAAGAAGAACCAAGAAGAAATGAGAAATGACATCACTGCTGTAAAGAACTCAATAGAAAGCATCAACAGTACACCAGAAGAAGCAGAGGACCACATAAGTGAGCTAGAAGACAAGGTGGAAAAAAAATACCCAAATAGAACAGCTTCTAGAAAAAAAAAAATTAGAAAGCATGAGGAGAGCCTAAGGGAACTTTGGGACAACACGAAACAAAACAACATCCGAATAATAGGGGTACCAGAAGGAATGGAAACTGAGCAAGGAATAGAAAACCTGTTTGAAGAAATAACAGAAAACTTCCCTGATGTAGGGAAGAAAAACCCACACAAATCCAAGAAGCTCACAGAGTCCCAAACAAAATGAACCCCAAAAGACCGATGCCAAGGCACATTATAATTAAATTGGCAAACACCAACGACAAAATAAGGATCTTAAAAGCGGCCAGAGAGAGACAGAAAGTTACATACAAAGGAACCCCCATCAGACTAGCAACTGATTTCTCAACAGAAACTCATCAGGCCAGAAGGGAATGGAATGAAATATACAAAGTCATGCAAAGGAAGGGTCTGAATCCAAGAATACTGTACCCAGCAAGGCTATCAATCAAAATTGAAGGTGAAATCAGGAGCTTCACAGACAAAAAAGGACTAAGGGAGTTTATCACCACCAAACCAGCAATGCAAGAAATGCTAAAGGATCTGCTATAAAAAGAAAAAGAAAAAGAAATAAGAAGCAAAGAAGGAACACGGGTATAGAATAAAAATGGCGACAAATAAATACCTATCAATAATAACTTTAAATGTAAATTGATTGAATGCCCCAATCAAAAGACACAGGGTAACTGATTGGATAAGAAAACAAACCCCATATATCTGCTGTCTACAGGAAACCCACCTCAGAAAAAAAGACGCATACAGACTGAGAATGAAGGGATGGAAAAGGTTTTCCAGGTGAATTGAAATGAAAAAAAAAAAAGCTGGGGTAGCAATACTTATCTCCGACAAATTAGATCTCAAAGTGAAGGACATAACAAGAGATAATGAAGGCCACTTCATAATACTAAAGGGAGCAATCCAACAAGAAGAAATAACTCTTGCAAACATATACACACCCAATACAGGAGCACCCAAATACACAAAAAAACTCCTGGAAGATATCAAAGGAGAGATTCACAGCAATACAATCATAGTAGGAGACTTTAATACCCCACTATCACCATTGGACAAATCCTCTAAACAAAAAATCAGCAAAGAAACATCAATCCTAAATGACTCACTAGACCAGATGGAATTAATCGACATCTTCAGAACATTTCACCCCAAAGCCACAGAATATACATTCTTCTCAAGTGCACATGGGTCATTTTCAAAGATAGACCATATGTTAGGACATAGGCAAAGTCTCTCCAAATTTAAGAAGATAGAAATTATATCAAGTATCTTCTCAGATCACAGCGGCATAAATCTGGAAATCAACTACAATAAAAACAATGCAAAGAAATCAAACATGGCCGAAACCGGTTTGGCTCAGTGGATAGAGCATCGGTCTGCGGACTGAAAGGTCCCAGGTTCGATTCCGGTCAAGGGCATGTACATTGGTTGTGGGCACATCCCCAGTAGGGGGTGTGCAGGAGGCAGCTGGTCGATGTTTCTCTCTCATCGATGTTTCTAGCTCTCTATTCCTCTCCCTTCCTCTCTGTAAAAAATCAATAAAATATATTTTTTTAAAAAAAGAAATCAAACATATGGAGACTAAACAGCATGCTATTAAACAATGACTGGGTTACCAAAGACATCAAGGAAGAAATAAAAAACATCATGGCAACAAATGACAATGAAAACACAACAATCCAAAATCTATGGGACACAGTGAAAGCAGTCCTGAGAGGGAAGTTCATAACTCGACATGCCTACTGCAAAAAAACAAGAAACAATGGTAATAAATTACCTAACCCAACAACTCAAAGAGTTAGAGAGAGAGCAACAAGAAAAGCCCAGTGTAAGCAGAAGGAAGGAAATAATAAAGATCAGAGCGGAGATAAACGACATAGAGACCAAAGAAACAATACAAAAGATCAACAAAACCAAGAGTTGGTTCTTTGAAAGGATAAACAAGATTGATGAACCTCTAGCCAGGCTCACCAAGAAGCAAAGAGAGAGGACCCAAATAAACAAAATCAGAAATGAAAGTGGTGAAATAACAACAGACCCCGCCGGAATACAAAAGATTGTTACAAAATACTACGAATAACTCTATTCCAACAAACTGGACAACCTGGAGGAAATGGACATATTCCTAGAAAAATATAACCTTCCAGCTGAAACCGGTTTGGCTCAGTGGATAGAGCGTCGGCCTGCGGACTGAAGTGTCCCAGGTTCGATTCCGGTCAAGGGCATGTACCTTGGTTGCGGGCACATCCCCGGTGGGGAGTGTGCAGGAGGCAGCTGATCGATGTTTCTCTCTCATCGATGTTTGTGGCTCTCTATCCCTCTCCCTTCCTCTCTGTAAAAAATCAATAAAATATATTTTTTTAAAAAAAGAAAATATATATATAACCTTCCAAAACTCAATCAGGAAGACTCTAAACAGATCAACAGGCCAGTAACTATGGAATAAATTGAAGCAGCCATCAAAAAGCTTCTGGCAAACAAAAGCCCGGGGCCAGACGGCTTCACAGGAGAGTTTTACCAAACATTCAAGGAAGAACTAAAACCTATCCTCCTCAGACTATTCCAAAAAATTCAAGAGGAAGGAACACTTCCAGGCTCCTTCTATGAAGCCAGAATCTCCCTAATACCAAAACCAGATAAAGACAACACAATGAAAGAGAATTACAGACCAATATCCCTCATGAACATAGATGCCAAAATCCTCAACAAAATTCTAGCAAATCGGCTCCAGCAGTACATCAGAAAGATCATACACCATGACCAAGTAGGATTTATCCCAGGAATGCAAGGATGGTACAATATCCGCAAATCAATAAACGTGATACATCACATAAACAAATTGAAAGATAAAAATCACATAGTCATATCAATTGATGCAGAAAAAGCATTTGACAAAATCCAACACCCTTTCTTGATAAAAGCTCTCAACAAGGTGGGAATAGATGGCTCATACCTCAACATAATAAAAGCTATATATGATAAACCCACAGCAAACATCATACTCAATGGACAAAAACTAAAGACATTTCCCCTAAGAACAGGAACAAGACAGGGATGCCCACTCTCACCACTCCTGTTTGACATAGTACTGGAAGTATTAGCCATTGCAATTAGACAAGAAGAAGAAATAAAAGGCATCCAGATTGGAAAAGAACAAGTAAAGCTGTCTTTATTTGCAGACGACATGATATTGTACATAAAAAATCCGAAAGACTCCGTCAAAAAACTAATAGACTTAATAAATGAATTCGGCAATGTAGCAGGATACAAAATTAACGCCAAGAAATCTATGGCCTTTCTATACACCAATAGTGAGCTTACAGACAGAGAGACTAAAAAGGCAATCCCATTTACCATCGCACCAAAAAAATTAAGATACCTAGGAATAAACTTAACTAAGGAGGTAAAAGACCTATACACGGAAAACTACAGGACACTGAAAAAAGAGATAGAGGAAGACGTAAACAGATGGAAGAACATACCATGTTCATGGATTGGTAGAATCAACATCATTAAAATGTCCATACTACCCAAAGCAATCTATAGATTCAATGCACTCCCCATTAAAATACCAACGGCATATTTCACAGACCTTGACAGAACTCTCCAAAAATTCATCTGGAATAAAAAAAGACCCCGAATAGCCACAGCAATCCTGAGAAAGAAGAATAAAGTAGGAGGGATCTCAATACCAGATTTCAAGCTGTATTACAAAGCCACTGTTCTCAAAACAGCCTGGTACTGGCACAAGAACAGACATATAGATCAATGGAACAGAATAGAGAATCCAGATATTGACCCAAACCACTATGCTCAATTAATATTTGACAAAGGAGGCATGAACATACAATGGAATAAAGACAGTCTCTTCAATAAATGGTGTTGGGAAAATTGGACAGATACATGCAAAAAAATGAAGCTTGATCACCAACTTACGCCATACACAAAAATAAACTCAAAATGGATACAGGACTTAAACATAAGACGGGAAACCATAAAAATACTAGAGCAATCCACAGGCAGCAAAATGTCAGACATATGCCAAAAGAAATTCTTCACTGACACTGACCCTAGGGCAATGGAAGCTAAAGAGAAAATTAACAAATGGGACTACATCAAAATAAAAAGCTTTTTCACAGCAAAAGAAACCATCAACAAAACAACAAGAAGGCCCACTGCATGGGAGAACATATTTGCAAATGGCATCACTGATAAATGTTTAATCTCCAACATCTACAGGCAGCTTATACAACTTAATAAAAGGAAGATAAATGATCCAATAAAAAAATGGGCAACGGACCTAAATAGAATCTTTTCAAAAGAAGACAGAAGGAAGGCCAAGAGACACATGAAAACATGCTCAACGTCACTAATTATCCGAGAGATGCAAATCAAAACAACAATGCGGTACCATCTCACACCTGTCAGAATGGCTATCATCAACAAATCAACAAACGACAAGTGTTGGCGAGGATGCGGAGAAAAAGGAACCCTCGTGCACTGCTGGTGGGATTGCAGACTGGTGCAGCCACTGTGGAGAACAGTATGGAGTTTCCTCAAAAAACTGAAAATGGAACTCCCATTTGACCCAGTAATCCCACTCCTGGGAATATATCCGAAGAAACTAGAAACACCAATTAGAAAGGATATATGCACCCCTATGTTCATAGCAGCGCAATTCACCATAGCTAAGATTTGGAAACAGCCTAGGTGCCCGTCAGCAGATGACTGGATCAGAAAACTGTGGTACATCTACACAATGGAATACTATGCTGCCATAAAAAAGAAGGAATTCTCATCATTTGCAGCAACCTGGGAGGAATTGGAGAACATTATGTTAAGTGAAATAAGTCAGTCAATGAAAGAAAAATACCACATGATCTCACTCATTTATGGATAATAAAGAACATTATAAACTTGAACAAAAAGATAGATACAGAGACAGTAAAGCATCAAACAGACTGTCAAATTACAAGGGGAAGGTTAGGGAGAGGTGGGGGAGATAAGAGATCAATCAAAGGACTTGTATGCATGCATATAAGCATAACCAATGGATGCAAAACTCTGGGGGGTGGGGGCATATATGGGAGTGGGGGGTGGGGAGGGCAATGGTAAGATATGTACACATATAATACCTTAATAAAAAAATTGGAAAAAAAAAGAAAAAAAGAACCAAGAGGAAATGAAGAAGAACCAAGAAGAAATGAGAAATGACATCACTGCTGTAAAGAACTCAATAGAAAGCATCAACAGTACACCAGAAGAAGCAGAGGACCACATAAGTGAGCTAGAAGACAAGGTGGAAAAAAAATACCCAAATAGAACAGCTTCTAGAAAAAAAAAATTAGAAAGCATGAGGAGAGCCTAAGGGAACTTCGGGACAACACGAAACAAAACAACATCCGAATAATAGGGGTACCAGAAGGAATGGAAACTGAGCAAGGAATAGAAAACCTGTTTGAAGAAATAACAGAAAACTTCCCTGATGTAGGGAAGAAAAACCCACACAAATCCAAGAAGCTCACAGAGTCCCAAACAAAATGAACCCCAAAAGACCGATGCCAAGGCACATTATAATTAAATTGGCAAACACCAACGACAAAATAAGGATCTTAAAAGCGGCCAGAGAGAGACAGAAAGTTACATACAAAGGAACCCCCATCAGACTAGCAACTGATTTCTCAACAGAAACTCATCAGGCCAGAAGGGAATGGAATGAAATATACAAAGTCATGCAAAGGAAGGGTCTGAATCCAAGAATACTGTACCCAGCAAGGCTATCAATCAAAATTGAAGGTGAAATCAGGAGCTTCACAGACAAAAAAGGACTAAGGGAGTTTATCACCACCAAACCAGCAATGCAAGAAATGCTAAAGGATCTGCTATAAAAAGAAAAAGAAAAAGAAATAAGAAGCAAAGAAGGAACACGGGTATAGAATAAAAATGGCGACAAATAAATACCTATCAATAATAACTTTAAATGTAAATTGATTGAATGCCCCAATCAAAAGACACAGGGTAACTGATTGGATAAGAAAACAAACCCCATATATCTGCTGTCTACAGGAAACCCACCTCAGAAAAAAAGACGCATACAGACTGAGAATGAAGGGATGGAAAAGGTTTTCCAGGTGAATTGAAATGAAAAAAAAAAAAGCTGGGGTAGCAATACTTATCTCCGACAAATTAGATCTCAAAGTGAAGGACATAACAAGAGATAATGAAGGCCACTTCATAATACTAAAGGGAGCAATCCAACAAGAAGAAATAACTCTTGCAAACATATACACACCCAATACAGGAGCACCCAAATACACAAAAAAACTCCTGGAAGATATCAAAGGAGAGATTCACAGCAATACAATCATAGTAGGAGACTTTAATACCCCACTATCACCATTGGACAAATCCTCTAAACAAAAAATCAGCAAAGAAACATCAATCCTAAATGACTCACTAGACCAGATGGAATTAATCGACATCTTCAGAACATTTCACCCCAAAGCCACAGAATATACATTCTTCTCAAGTGCACATGGGTCATTTTCAAAGATAGACCATATGTTAGGACATAGGCAAAGTCTCTCCAAATTTAAGAAGATAGAAATTATATCAAGTATCTTCTCAGATCACAGCGGCATAAATCTGGAAATCAACTACAATAAAAACAATGCAAAGAAATCAAACATGGCCGAAACCGGTTTGGCTCAGTGGATAGAGCATCGGTCTGCGGACTGAAAGGTCCCAGGTTCGATTCCGGTCAAGGGCATGTACATTGGTTGCGGGCACATCCCCAGTAGGGGGTGTGCAGGAGGCAGCTGGTCGATGTTTCTCTCTCATCGATGTTTCTAGCTCTCTATTCCTCTCCCTTCCTCTCTGTAAAAAATCAATAAAATATATTTTTTTAAAAAAAGAAATCAAACATATGGAGACAAAACAGCATGCTATTAAACAATGACTGGGTTACCAAAGACATCAAGGAAGAAATAAAAAACATCATGGCAACAAATGACAATGAAAACACAACAATCCAAAATCTATGGGACACAGTGAAAGCAGTCCTGAGAGGGAAGTTCATAACTCGACATGCCTACTGCAAAAAAACAAGAAACAATGGTAATAAATTACCTAACCCAACAACTCAAAGAGTTAGAGAGAGAGCAACAAGAAAAGCCCAGTGTAAGCAGAAGGAAGGAAATAATAAAGATCAGAGCGGAGATAAACGACATAGAGACCAAAGAAACAATACAAAAGATCAACAAAACCAAGAGTTGGTTCTTTGAAAGGATAAACAAGATTGATGAACCTCTAGCCAGGCTCACCAAGAAGCAAAGAGAGAGGACCCAAATAAACAAAATCAGAAATGAAAGTGGTGAAATAACAACAGACCCCGCCGGAATACAAAAGATTGTTACAAAATACTACGAATAACTCTATTCCAACAAACTGGACAACCTGGAGGAAATGGACATATTCCTAGAAAAATATAACCTTCCAGCTGAAACCGGTTTGGCTCAGTGGATAGAGCGTCGGCCTGCGGACTGAAGTGTCCCAGGTTCGATTCCGGTCAAGGGCATGTACCTTGGTTGCGGGCACATCCCCGGTGGGGAGTGTGCAGGAGGCAGCTGATCGATGTTTCTCTCTCATCGATGTTTGTGGCTCTCTATCCCTCTCCCTTCCTCTCTGTAAAAAATCAATAAAATATATTTTTTTTAAAAAAAATATATATATAACCTTCCAAAACTCAATCAGGAAGACTCTAAACAGATCAACAGGCCAGTAACTATGGAATAAATTGAAGCAGCCATCAAAAAGCTTCTGGCAAACAAAAGCCCGGGGCCAGACGGCTTCACAGGAGAGTTTTACCAAACATTCAAGGAAGAACTAAAACCTATCCTCCTCAGACTATTCCAAAAAATTCAAGAGGAAGGAACACTTCCAGGCTCCTTCTATGAAGCCAGAATCACCCTAATACCAAAACCAGATAAAGACAACACAATGAAAGAGAATTACAGACCAATATCCCTCATGAACATAGATGCCAAAATCCTCAACAAAATTCTAGCAAATCGGCTCCAGCAGTACATCAGAAAGATCATACACCATGACCAAGTAGGATTTATCCCAGGAATGCAAGGATGGTACAATATCCGCAAATCAATAAACATGATACATCACATAAACAAATTGAGAGAAAAAAAATCACATAGTCATATCAATAGATGCAGAAAAAGCATTTGACAAAATCCAACACCCTTTCTTGATAAAAACTCTCAGCAAGGTGGGAATAGAAGGATCATACCTCAACATAATAAAAGCCATATATGACAAACCCACAGCAAACATCATACTCAATGGGCAAAAACTAAAACCATTTCCCCTAAGAACAGGAACAAGACAGGGATGCCCACTCTCACCACTCCTGTTTGACATAGTACTGGAAATATTAGCCATTGCAATTAGACAAGAAGAAGAAATAAGAGGCATCCAAATTGGAAAAGAAGAAGTAAAGCTGTCCTTATTTGCAGATGACATGATATTGTACATAAAAAACCCAAAAGACTCCATCAAAAAACTAATAGACTTAATAAATGAATTCGGCAATGTAGCAGGATACAAAATTAACGCCAAGAAATCTATGGCCTTTCTATACACCAATAGTGAACTTACAGAAAGAGAGACTAAAAAAGCAATCCCATTTACCATCACACCAAAAAAACTAAGATACCTAGGAATAAACTTAACTAAGGAGGTAAAAGACCTATACACGGAAAACTACAGGACACTGAAAAAAGAGATAGAGGAAGACGTAAACAGATGGAAGAACATACCATGTTCATGGATTGGTAGAATCAACATCATTAAAATGTCCATACTACCCAAAGCAATCTACAGATTCAATGCACTCCCCATCAAAATACCAACAGCATATTTCACAGACCTAGAAAGAACTCTCCAAAAATTCATCTGGAATTAAAAAAGACCCCGAATAGCCACAGCAATCCTGAAAAAGAAGAATAAAGTAGGAGGGATCTCAATACCAGACCTCAAGATGTATTACAAAGCCACAGTTCTCAAAACAGCCTGGTACTGGCACAAGAACAGACATATAGATCAATGGAACAGAATAGAGAATCCAGATATCTACCCAAACCACTATGCTCAATTAATATTTGACAAAGGAGGCATGAACATACAATGGAATCAAGACAGTCTTTTCAATAAATGGTGTTGGGAAAATTGGACAGATACATGCAAAAAAATGAAACTAGATCATCAACTTACACCATACACAAAAATCAACTCAAAATGGATACAGGACTTAAACATAAGACAGGAAACCATAAAAATACTAGAGGAATTCACAGGCAACAAAATCTCAGACATATGCCAGAAGAACTTCTTCACTGACACTGCCCCTAGGGCAATGGAAGCTAAAGAGAAAATTAACAAATGGGACTACATCAAAATAAAAAGCTTTTTTACAGCAAAAGAAACCATCAACAAAATAACAAGAATGCCCACTTTATGGGAGAACATATTTGAAAATGCTATCACTGATAAAGGTTTAATCTCCAACATCTACAGGCAGCTTATGCAACTTAATAAAAGGAATATAAATGATCCAATAAAAAAATGGGCAACGGACCTAAATAGAATCTTTTCAAAAGAAGACAGAAGGAAGGCCAAGAGACACATGAAAACATGCTCAAAGTCACTAATTATCCCAGAGATGCAAATCAAAACAACAATGCGGTACCATCTCACACCTGTCAGAATGGCTATCATCAACAAATCAACAAACAAGTGTTGGCGAGGATGCGGAGAAAAAGGAACCCTCGTGCACTGCTGGTGGGAATGCAGACTGGTGCAGCCACTGTGGAGAACAGTATGGAGTTTCCTCAAAAAACTGAAAATGGAACTCCCATTTGACCCAGTAATCCCACTCCTGGGAATATATCCGAAGAAACTAGAAACACCAATCAGAAAGGATATATGCACCCCTATGTTCATAGCAGCACAATTCACCATAGCTAAGATTTGGAAACAGCCTAGGTGCCCGTCAGCAGGTGACTGGATCAGAAAACTGTGGTACATCTACACAATGGAATACTATGCTGCCATAAAAAAGAAGGAATTCTCATTATTTGCAGCAATCTGAATGGAATTGGAGAACATTATACTAAGTGAAATAAGCCAGTCAATGAAAGAAAAATACCACATAATCTCACTCATTTATGGATAATAAAGAACATTATAAACTGATGAACAAAAATATAGATACAGAGACAGTAAAGCATCAAACAGAATGTCAAATTATAGGGGGGAGTTTAGGGAGAGGTGGGGGAGATAAGAGATCAACCGAAGGACTTGAATGCATGCATATAAGCATAACGAATGGACACAAAACTCTGGGGGGTGAGGGCATGTATGGGTGTGGGGTTGGGGGGGGGGACAATGGTAAGATATGTACACATATAATACCTTAATAAAAAAAAGTGTGGAAAAAAATAAAATAAAATAAAAAGAAAACAACAAGGAGCTAGCACCGCTTCCTTATCAGAACGGCGAAAACCCAGACACTGACACGTGGAGCCCCATGAGGCCGTGGGGCGGGCGGCAGGCCTCTCACTCACTGCGGGGGAGGGGTGCCACGTGGTGCAGCCACCCCGGAGGACAGCACAGTGGTTTCTTGCAAAACGAAACATACTCGTACCATTCGATCCAGCCGCTGTGCTCCTTGCTCTTTGCCCAAAGGAGTTGAAAACTTACTTTCACACAAAAATCTGCACACGGATCCCATTGGTTCTTCCCTAAGCTCGTTCAGCACAAGAGGCCAGGAGAGTGCTGTGGTTTGTGGGACTCCCTTTTAGCTTGTAATTTAGGAGTTCAAGATTGGCATTTACTTTTCACTGTTAGTCTCTACGATTCATTGTGCACGGCTTCTGGCAGACAGGTTACACATAAGTGAGTGTTGAACTGCTCACATTAATATTTGAACATTGTATTTTATCAGAAACTAGAGTGAATCATTTACTGTAAAAAATAAAATAAAAATTACAAGAACTTTGTCAATCTAACATATGATCTCAAATTGTAATACTTAAATTAGAAACCAGTCGGCCACTTTCAAAACGTGTTTTTTGGGGGGAGGCAGGGGGTGGGGGGGTCCTGCCAGCCCATGACCTCCGGGTCCGACTTTCCCTGGAGCTGTGGTCCCCGAGAGGGACTCAGACTGAGGGCTGAGGCCTGGGACCCCGGGCCTCCGGGCAGGAAGCACCTGGGTGGGCCTCCTCAGGAGGCCAGCGATGGCTGCAGCGACTCGGACCTGCACGATGGCCTGCAGGGCTGCTGCGGGCTGCCGGTCTCCTCCACCACCAGGGACAAGCGGAGGCGTTTGCTGTCCCGCCTCCGCAGGGCGCGGCCACCCTGGTGTGGACAGAAACGCTGTTTGAGGACAAGAGTCCTTGAGTGAGTTCTTGAAATGCTGCCTTCCAGTGAGCTCCAGATGGATGTGGTTCCTGCCAGTCCGCACCTGAGGAAGCCACCCCAGCCAGACCGCAGTCCTCCTTGTGGTCCGTGCAGCAGTGACGTTTGAAGGCAACAAACAGCGGGACCTCAACCAGAACTTCCTTCTGACTGTCCAGGCCTCGCCTAGCAACACGGTGTGGAAGACAGCAAGCGAGTGCTCGGTTCCGGTTCGGGCCTGGGCCGGCTAGCAGGGCCGGGGAGGGAAACACAGATCTCACAATGCGGGGACACGAGTTCCTTTCCGTGGTGGGCCGCGCCGCCCGGAGCGGACTCTGCATTTGCTCGAGGCCCAGAGCCGCTCCCTGAGTACACGTGTCTGTCACAGATGCCTCTCCACAGGAGTACAATTTCCTGTTTCTACTTGTCCAGTGGAGAACCTGGTTCTGGAAATTCTGACGAATAAAACAACACTACAAATGTTTTTTAAAACTGTGTTTTTCTAAATATAATCTTTTTTAAAACAACTTTATTGAGGTTTCATTGCTATACAAAAAACGGCATGTGTTGAATGTGTACAGTGGGCAGGATGGTGTGGGCCAGGTCACGTGGGCAGGGCTGGGCCAGCTCCTCACTCCTCAGTTATGCTGACAGGAACGCAGGCACGCCATGCCCTTTGCAGAAGGGGAGTCGGGAGATCCTCGTCACAAAGCAGGGCGTCAGCACATCTGTCTCACTCAGTTCCCCATCGGGCAGGTCTCGCTGGGAAAGAACGTAAGAACAAGTTCAGGCCAGTCGCTGTAAGTGGTGACATTCCGAACGGCCCTTCACTAACTCAAAACATCCACATCCAGAGAAACTCCATTACCCAGGCCCCCCTCTGCCCAGCCCCTCCCCACACCAGGGTCTCACCTTTAGAAGCTTGAGAGACACATCAGAGCCCAGGGAACTGTCCCTGCTGGGGGGACAAGACAGGATGTGGTCAGAGCCCCCAGACAGGAGACTAAAGGAGGAACAATGGGGTGAGGTCCCCCACGGCTCCCGTCTGCATTGTCACAGGCCTCAGGGTCCCCTCCATACTCACTGGCAGCCTGAGCGTAGCTCCCTCCTTTTCCACCTGCGGGAAACAAACACCCTGTGAGACCAGGGAGGAGGCAGCGCCATGAGGTCCTAAGGGAAGCCCTAGTCCTGGGCCCCAGAGAAGTTTCCGGAACTGTGACCACAGACCCAGGGCAGGATCAGGAAACCTGAGGAAAGTACACACGTGGGGACTGGACCAACGGCCTCCTGGAGGTCTGCCCTCCGCAGGGACCGTCCACTCTGACCTGGGAATCACCAGGTGAGGAACCACCAGATTCACCAAGGTGATCACGTCTCCTTTTCCAAAGCAGTGTTAGCAAAAAGGACCCCAGACGGTAAGCACAGGTGTGTGGGTGGCAGCTCTCAGCATCATAGCAAGAAATTGGAAAATTTCTACCTATGGTTTGAAAATCCCAAATTGGGACAAGAAAACTCAGACCCCACCCCATTCCTACCTGAGCCCTTTCTCTCCCACGTCACAGCTCTAGTAGATGCCCTTGACAGGGATGGAGGCCTGAAGAGGTGGCCCTGGGAAGAGGAGGGAAGGGGAGGGGAGGGGAAAGGAGGAAAGGGGAAGGGAGGGGAGGGCCCTGACCCCAGGCCTGAGCCCTGAGCCCTGACCCCACTGAGGTCCCCAGGGCCCCTGCTGCCCTGAGAAGAGGCTCTGTGCCCACGGCCCTCCTCACCCCATCTCAGGGTCCGGGGCTCGAGCAGCCCCTCGTGCTGCACATGGCACGTGTATCTCTGCTCCTCGCCAGGGGGCACCCCCACGGCCGCCCACTTCTGGAAGGTCCCGTCCCCGCAGGCCTGGTCTCCACCAGCTCCATGTCCTGGGTCTGGTCCTCCCCGTCACGCTGCCAGGTCAGGCTGTGTCTGCAGGGTAGAAGCCCCGGGCCCAGCACCTCAGGGTGACCTCCCGGTCAGAGAGGGGGTGGTAGGTCACGTGTGCCTTCTGGGGATCTGAGGAGGGTGTGAAAAGTTAGGAACTCCCATGGGCCACTGAGGCAGCACTGCTGGGACCATCCCGAGGATGGACAGGACAGCGGGGGTGAGGACAGGGAAGGGCAAAGCTCCAGCCTGGACTCCGGGGTCTGAGACCCTCCTGTTCCCCGGAAAGTCCTAGAATGAGGGTAAGAACCCGGGGGGAGGCCCAGGCCTCTGCATGGGACACAGAGGCCTCTGGGCCCGCTGGGTGTAGACTGGGTACTGCAAACACGGAGTGAGGTCCCCGGGGAAGCTGGCATGGAGCAGACTACAGGCCTGAGAGTGTCAGTCCCAGTGCTGCAAGGGCTGCCAGGGTCCAAAAAAATCCATTAGCCGAATTCAGAGATTTTCCTTTCCATCTCTAGAAAGAATGAATCCCTTAAATGTCTTGAGAGGAAATCGGGCCCTTTGGGGTGAGTCACTCGAGGTACAGGATCTGAAACCCACCGAAATACGCACCTCGGGACCTAGGGGCTGAGGGAAGAATTCCGGTGTCGATTCGCTGTTTCTCCCCTCGTCTCCGGGCCGCTGGAGCCACCGTCCCAGCCCCAGGGGAGATTCCGATCCCCCGGCGGTCCCTGCAGCGTCTCCTTCCTTCTCCGGGAACGCGGGGCCACCCACGCACCGCCCTCCGGGTAGTCCCGGTGGCGCTCCGCTGCCTCGGCCGCCTCCCGCCGGCGCCGGGTGATCCCGGCCGCCTGGCCGCGGCGGCCCCGGAGCGCAGGCCTCGTTCAGAACCGCGGCCAGGTCGCAGCCAGACGCGCCCGGGAAGGTGTGGGGCCTGGCCCCGCCCCCGCGGTCAGCCCCGCCCACTCCGCGCGATCCGCAGGCGGTGATTGGTCAGAGCCCCCACCAAATAGAAAACAAAACCCCAGGGATTCCGCGCGTCTCTCCGGCTTTCGGCTGCGAGGGTCTCCTGACCGGGGGGCCCGGGCCGCCCTGTCGGAGCTACCCCGGCTGCTCCAGGGGACGCGGCCGCTCACCGGACCCGCTCTGGTTGCCGTAGCCGAGGGCCGTGTGCGGGCTCACCGGGAAGTCTGGGCATGGACCCGGGCTCTCAGTCGGCGCTTCCCACACTGCGGCCCTTCCTGCCGCATCCAGGCGCCCGCGGCTCCGCCCTCGGGTGGACCCAGTATGAAGGTCGCTCAAACTGCCAAGTATATCAATGCAATTATCTACTCAGGGAATGAAGAGATGACTCGGGGTATTTAGTATACCTAATTATGTACTAGGAGGTTCTGAAACATGGTCCGTTTTTGAGCTGGACTTTGATTGGGACTCCATTATTACTTGACCTCTGAAATCCCCCATTATAATGGGCTTGATTGATGCTGTGGATGTCAATGTCAACTTAAACATGTCTTATAGGCCTTGAAGTTTATGGTTTTTCTTTCTCCGGGGTACAGTCACCTGAGTAAATGGTGCTAGGCTCTTTCCCACAAGGACTGGGAAAACTGTCATAATATATATTTCATGGTGCTCCAATTCCTTCCTCTTGGGGATATGAATATCTCTTCAATCAATGGACTTTGAATATGAAAATTGGCTCAGTTCTGGCAGCTGAGAAAGGAATCATGATATTTTATGGATGCAACAATCTGCAGCCTTCTTTTCCTCAATTATTGATTTTTAAAACCGTAGACGTTAAGCAGCAACCATGTTGACTATCCCTCAACATCCACTCTCCTAGGGTTTGGGCCCTTGAGACACCATGCTTGACAAGCCTCCTCCACAAGTGCCTGCAAGTCAAGCTCTCGAGGCGACTCCTCCAGAGTTGTTATACTTACTGTGGCCTCCTGAATTCTAGGGATTAATGGAGCTAATAGGCAAAACCAACCCACCACTCAGCCTTGAATTCTTCAGGGTCAGGGTCATACCTTTCCCACAAATAATGAGCCCAACTCTATGACCACTTTCCTACCATCATCCCTGGCCTTCAAAGCACAACACTACCAACCTTCCTGGTGATGCCAGTGCCTCACACCAGCACATTCCTGATACCTTTAGAGAAAAAGGTGCCCTCTGGGTCCTCTTGTGGAGCATGACCCGATGGCCCACTTCATATGCAAGCTTCCCTCAGGCTCTTTCCTCTTCTCTGCCAGCTACCAGGGCAATTAAGTCATGTCTACACTATTGCCCCCAACATTAGCAGTATGTCACATCCTATCTATATAAATAAAAGGTAATATGCTAATTAGACCATGAGACCAGCTACCAGGGCAATTAAGTCATGTCTACACTATTGCCCCCAACATTAGCAGTATGTCACATCCTATCTATATAAATAAAAGGTAATATGCTAATTAGACCATGAGACCAGCTACCAGGGCAATTAAGTCATGTCTACACTATTGCCCCCAACATTAGCAGTATGTCACATCCTATCTATATAAATAAAAGGGTAATATGCTAATTAGACCATGAGACCAGCTACCAGGGCAATTAAGTCATGTCTACACTATTGAGAGCTGGACATTGTTTTTTTATTTTTTGGACATTGTTTTTTCTAGTCTGCATAGAGCCACCCCAGCCTCACACCCTGCAGTACTTGATAAACTCGTGCCTTGAGAAAGCCAATCAAATTTTGCTTCTCTACCTGGCATACTGGCCTTTCAAAATCCAACCTCGAAGTGTTCCTTGGGCTCCTACATGTACATGCTGGCTACGTTCTTGCAATTAGTTGTAGGTAAAGCCTCTCCCCTCCCCCTTACTTACCCTACTATGTCTCCCTTGCTGGATGATGCTGGGGTTTTGGCCCGTTATTGGGCTAAGGAAAGAAGGAGGGGCAGCTAGTGAGTGGGCTACCCATAGAGGTGAGGCTGCTGCAGCATCTGCCTGCAGAGTGGAAGAGCTAAGCATTCCTAGAGAAGGGCAAGCCTCCTCAAAAAGTCCAGAAGGTCCAGAAAGCATCCATCAGAATCACCTGTTCCAATTTGCAGAATCTAAGGCCTTGACTTTTACCTGATGCCGTGGTCGGCAAACTGCGGCTCTCGAGCCACATGCGGCTCTTTGGCCCCTTGAGTGTGGCTCTTCCACAAAATACCACAGCCTGGGCGAGTCTATTTTGAAGAAGTGGCGTTAGAAGAAGTTTAAGTTTAAAAAATTTGGCTCTCAAAAGAAATTTCAATCATTGTGCTGTTGATATTTGGCTGTTGACTAATGAGTTGACCTGACAGACCTGACTTGGCTGAGTGTCCAGACATCTAGAGAGCTAGATGAATTATGTATTCAGCTGCCATTCAACTCTGCCTGCTGCCCTGTGCATGCCATAAAGGCCTCTCTATAACTGCAGCACAGGCTCTCACACTCACCAGTGATGGTTTGTTAACGGTTTTCAGATTCTCATCATCCTTCCTAGGGCATCCACACAGCTCGCAGTAGCCAGCCAACTCTGCGGTCTTTGCAGGCATGCCCCTGCCTCACTCTCGTGATGGACAAACCCTTCTATCATCACACTTTCCAGAGCATTCCCCTGAACCAAGACATTTTCTCAGCTCACCACCAGTGACATCTAGCTGTTCAGCTGCCGTCATGTGCCCCACCTACCAACCTGGACGACACCTTCTTGGTCTGCAGGCAGTGGGAGAAATAAGCCCAAATCCCCGTCTTTGGCCTGTGTTATTGGACCACTCCTGACACCACTGTGTTAGTATGAAGAACAGACACTAGTACAGTATTAAATATGCCAGATATTATTAGAGAAAACACCTGCAAGAGAGAATGTGGAGGGAGCCAGAAAGCTTGGGGGAACCATCAGATCTCAATGCAAGTCTGCATCCGAGTGGAGGAGAGAAAGGAGGAAGCTGGGCTGGAGGCGTCCTAGACCCAGGGCAGAGTAAGGAGCGTTCAGGGAGCCTGGAGCCCAGCTCAACCTTCAGAGGAGTAATGGTCCTGCCTTAGTTTCCCTGCTGTTCTCAGTCACTGGCCAGATCAGCCAATGGAAGTGTGGCCTCAGCACAAATATGGCAATAGAATTCAGACGGTCCCAGCTGGAACCATCAGTCAATTATGCTTCCTCCTCCTAAGGACTGGGGTGTGCATTTTCATGGTTTCCACATGCATATAGTTGAGAACAAAAAATAATGATAGCCCTGGCCGGTGTGGCTCGGTGGATAGAGCATCAGCCTGCCGACCAAAGGGTCCCGGGTTCGATTCTGGTCAAGGGCACATAACTTGGTTGCAGGCTCTTCCCCGGCCCAGACCCTGGTCCAGGCTTATGCAGGAGGCAACCAATCGGTGTGTTTCTCTCACATTGATGCTTCTCTCTGTCTTTTCCTCTCTCTTCCACTGTCCCTAAAAATCAATGGAAAAATATCCTCAGGTGAGGATTAACCAACCAAACAAACAAAAAGTAATGATAAAGGACAGCAAAGAGGACGAACTGCTGGACCAACACCTCTAATTATACGAGAGGGATGAGGCCTGAGCGCCAGCAGGGACTGGCTCGGGCCAGGAATGTGGACAGCTGGCGGTGTTGGAGATTTCTGTAATAATTGTCTTCGAATGTACTTAGTTTTGTCAGTGAAGCAGGAAACAAGGGCACCAGCCGTAAGAGATGGGGAAGGAGGGTGGATGTCTAGCGGAGGATGGGGGAGACTGAGGGAGCCGTGCAGGACCAGGATGACTGTGGGCAGCGGTGTGGCGCCCGGGTGGTCTGGGCCATGATGTTAACGTGGCAGCGTCGCGTGGCTGTGTGGTTCTCCGCCTCCTGTAGCTCGTGGGGCAGGAGCAGGCCAGGCAGAGGGAAGTCACCGGCTGTGTAGTTTTCCAAGCGGGTGACAGCACGGGAGAGCCTAGGGAGGGACGGAAATGGCGCACCATGGAATTTAAGGAACAGGAGGACATCGAGGGGTGCGGGCAGAGAATGGGTGGCAGGATAATAAGTGGGGATCCCGGTGGGGTCAAAGGATTGCTGGGGTTGGTGTAGCACACGATGGACCCTGGCCTGGGAAGCAGGCACATTAGTGATGAATGGGTTGCTGATGCTACATTACAAGGCCCGATCCAGTAGTCGCACCAGTTTCCAGAGCTTAGGCCGCCCTGCCCTGCGGGATGATGGGGAGCGGGAAGTGCCGCTGTGGAAGGACGGGCTGTTGACAATGACAAGGTTGAGGGGACCACAAGGGAGCGGGGCCCATGGAGAGCCGAGCGGGAGGTCAGGGAGGAGAGGAGCTCAGGCTGAGCAGCAGGCTGAGAGCCCCTTTCCGGGCCGTGGTCTGTCCCTGTTGTACAGTCACCACCAGCCGAGCAGCTTTACACACGGCCCTTCACTGTCTCACCGCCGTGTAGGCTGCGCAGCCCCTGTCCTCCCGGGGCCAGAACCAGGCGTGGGCAGGTCTCTGCTCCTCACGGGGCTCTGGGGGCACCCACTGCCCAGCCCGTCTGCTTGGTTGTCTGAATGCAGATTCCTGCGGAGTAGGACTGAGGTCCCGTTTCCTTGCTGGCTGTCAGCTGGAGCCCCCCTGAGCTCCTAGAGGACGACTTGGGCCCTGGAACGTGGCCCCCGCAGCACCGACCCCCCACCCATGGAACCTCTCGGACCTCCTGCCCCTCATCTCTCCTGCTGCAGCATCTCCTACTCCAGCCGGAGAAACTGCTCTGCTTCCCGGTTTCCAGAGGTGATGGGCCGGCCCACTAACTCAGAGTCTGTCTCCCTGTCCAAGGTCCTGAACCGCAATGCAGCACCCAAGTCTCTGTGTGTAAGGACACTGCCCACAGGCTCCACGGACTGGCCTAGACGTCCTCTGATTGTGCTGGAAGCATCGAGGATCGAGGAGGGAGTACTTTGGGGAGAGTGACAGCGAGCTGGGAGCTAAAAGGAACGGGGGTACCTGCAATGAGGGGGTGGGGGCTCCAATCTGATGATGGATTAGGGCAGTGATGGGCAACCTTTTGAGCTTGGTGTGTCAAACTTCGCCAAAAAACTGAGCATAACTCAGGTAGTGTGTCACTTTGAGGAAAAAACATTATTTCGCAAATGTTTCATCCTCAGGAGCAGCAAATGTTTCATCCTCGGCATGCGGCCGCCTCAGCGGCCACGTGTCATCAGAAATGGCTACGCGTGTCAGTGCTGACAGGCGTGTCATAGGTTCGCCATCACTGGATTAGGGGGTGTTAGGGAGGTGGGAGGGTCAAAGCAGCTGAGGAGCAAGGACCCCACCCACCACAGCCCCGAGGCACAAGGTCAGAGGGAGAGGAGACCCCACGGGAGGGCCTCAGAGGAAGGGCGCCCTCAGGGAGGCCCGGTCTGTCAGGGCTGCGCGTGCAGGGACCTCCTGGGGAGGGCTGCGCAAGTTTGGCTGATCCTGGGCTGAGAAGTCTGGGGGTGCAGTGTGAGGGGGCAGGAGAGAAGACAGAGGAGGGGTGTGCGGGCCTGTGGAGAGGAGCGTGCAGGGTGTTTGGGGACAGACAATCAGGGGAAAGGACAGAATGAGGTTAGTCCTGGTGGATTCAGGGCAGATGGTGGTGTGTGAGGGAGGTGGGAGGAGCAGGGGGCTGGGGCTCTCACTGGGCTCTGGCGAGGGGAATGAGGTTTGGGGTGGTTATCTTAGTTCCTGTGTGTGGAGCCTTTCTTGACCCCTGGTTATGGGGTGCAGTGCCTGGGGCAGAGGGTCTTAGCGGATGTGCATGGCCCTCTCTTACCCCCGAGGGGGACTGTGCTCACAACAGGTCATTGTGGCATCTGCTGTCGGAGATTTGACCTTGGGGCACCAGGCGTGACCCTGCCCGGGCTCCTCTCGTCCTGCTGCGGGGCCAGAGGTCAGGGAGCCCAGTGCCGCCCACCCTGTGGGAGACTGTGTGCACAGGGAGATGCCGTTTCCAAAGAGGAGGATTTATTTCCAAGCCTGAGTGAAGTCACAGTAATAGGGGGCGGGAGAAAGTGTCTACTCTTCAGTTCCCCGCGGTGCTGCCATGAGGGCTTGCCGGGAGGGCTGGGACCCTGAGCGGAAAGGGCTCCTGAGTGCCGCTCTGCTGCAAACGAACGGCGTTGCAGGATGACACAGTCGATGTCACTGGAATTTCACAACACTAGGGAATTGCTGCTATCTTCTTCACTCTAATAATAATAGTGTTCGCCCTGACCGGTGTGGCTCAGTGGATAGAGCGTCGACCTGTGGACTCAAGGGTCCTGGGTTCGATTCCAGTCAAGGGCATGTACCTTGGTTGCAGGCTCGATCCCCAGTAGGGGGTGTGCAGGAGGCAGCTGATTGATGTTTCTCTCTCATCGATGTTTCTAACTCTCTATCCCTCTCCTTTCCCCTCTGTAAAAAATCAATAAAATATATATTTTTTAAAATAATAGTGTTTGAAGAAAAAAGGTTATTTTTCAAGAGACAAATACTGAAATGTGTAGGGGTAAGGATCATGATGTTGGCAGGCAATTTTCAAATATTTTAGCCAAGATTATAGAAATCTTATATAATAAAGACCTAATATGCTAAGTGCCTAGTCGTCTGTTCAACCAAAGGGTAATATGCTAATGATATGCTAAGGCTGCTCAACTACTCGCTATGATGTGCACTGACCACCAGGGGGCAGACACTCCAACCGGTAGGTTAGCTTGCTGCTGGGGTCCAGCCTATCGGACTGAGTGAGATGGGCTGGACACACCCTGGAGCCCTCCCAAAGCGGTTCCTCCAGAGCTGGCCAACCTCCCACGTCCCTCCCCAGCCCCGATCATGCTCTGGTGGGGTCCCTCGGCCTGGCCTGCGCCCTCTCGCAATCCGGGACCCCTCGGAGATGTTGGAAAGCCAGTTTTGGCACAATCCCACAGGCCAGACTGAGGGACCCCAGTGGTGCATGAATTTGTGCACTGGACCTCTAATAATTACATAAAGAAAATATGGCAAAATATTAAAATGATTAAACCTGGGTGACCATTGTGCTCTTCTTTCAAACTTTAAGTATCTTTGAAATTTTTCACAATAATTTGGAGAAAAATTTTTAAATAATAATGCATAATGACATGGGAAACATTCACAACATAATGTTCAATGAAAAGTAAGCTTTAATTATGCATGTGTGTGTGTGTCTGAATATGTGTCAGTGTATGAGAATGTTAGTGTGTGTCAGAATGTGTATTAGTGTGAGCGTATGAGAACGTGTGTGTGAGAATGTCAGTGTGTGTGTATATGTGTCCCCATGGCTATGGTATCTGTATTGGTGTGTAGCAGTGCGTGTGTGAGAATGTGTGTCAGTATGTCAGTGTGTGTACATGGGTATGTCCCTGTGGGTGTAGTGTCTGTGTTGGTGGGGCAGTCTGAGGATGCCTTCACTCATTCATTCACTCAACAGATGCTTTAAAATCAACAACCAGGCCCTTTGGGGGCAATGGAAATGCAGCTGTGAAAATCAAGTCCCTGTCCTTGGCCACAAAACTTATAATCTCAAGGAGGGACCAAGAGTAAACACAGAAATATATTAAAAATGTGTTAGTAACCCAGCTGGTGTGGCTCAGTGGTTGAGTGTCAACCTATGAACCAGGTCACGGTTTGATTCCCAATCAGGGCACATGCCTGGGTTGTGGGCTCAATCCACAGTAGGGAGCATGCAGTAGGCAGCCGATCAATGATTCTCATCACTGATGTTTCTATCTCTCCCTCTCCCTTCCTCTCTCTGAAATCAATACAAACTTTTTTTAAGTGGTAACCACAGTGCTGAGACCTCCCAAAGGCAAACCCCACAACATTATATGCAACAGGGACAGGACAGGCCATGCTGAGCCCGCAAGAGGAAGGAAAATTAAGGGGGAATTAAGACTAGAGCCAGAGCACAGTGGAAAAGATGGCGGCGGAGGTGAACGGCTGATCTGCTGCCTCGCATGGCAGTTTTGGAAAAACAACTAAAAGATGGACTGGTGAGCGCGGCGACTCCTGCTCGCGTCTCCCCAGACCGGGCGGCGGCTCCTCTCAGCCAGCACCGCAGCCGGGGCCATGAGCTCGTGGGCGCCGCGGCAGCTGCTGTGGCGGCGGCCGCGGACTCGGCGCAGCGGCTCTCGGTGAAGGAAGAGACCATCTTTCTGCGAGACGGGCCCACCCGCGTCACCGACCTGGCCCAGCTCCCCACTGAGATCCTCGGGGCCCCGGAGACCGCCAACACCGACTTAGAGGATTCTTAAGACTTCCTGTCTTACACTCAAGTCCTCTAGCCATTTTGAGAGAGGAGGACCAAGAAGGCAGCAAAGTCAAACAAAGGAACTTCGCGCACAGCAATTTCAAAGTTAAACAAAGGAACTTCGCCGCGCACAGAGCGTCTGCCACCCAGAACCACAGGAGAGCTGGCTGAATGGTGGATTTACAGCTAAGAGAGAAGAGGAAAGAGCGAACTCTGGAGGAGCTGAGGTGCGGAGGCGCGTGGGTCGGGGGAAGGGACTTGTGGCTTTTGCTCCAACCCTAGGGGAGATTAGCTCCCCAGACGCCTGCGGGAAGAGGCTGGACTCTCGGCCTTCCTGTCGGAGAGTGGGAGTGACTTCCTTGTGGAGGTGCGCCCAGCAATCAGTGTTTGCTGCGCTGGAGTGCGGAATGAGGGGGCTTGGAAACGTGGAAAACAGAAAAAGCAGACTTGCAGCCAGTGCGGTTCGCCTCGCCATGGCCTGGTGGAGCCCTGAGGCCCCGCCCCGCCCTGAGACCCGCCCCGCCCTGGGACCTGCCCCGCTCGTTTTGCAGGTCCGCCCCGCACGTCTTGCAGGCCCACCTGGGCTCCAAGCAACAGCTTTTGCATGTGGGTGGCCTGCCCTATGGCAGCTTGACCAGATAAACTGCGGTTCTAGTCGGACTGCTCTAGGGACGCTCAGACAGGAGGAGGAAACTGCAGTTTTTGCCGTAAGTCCTGCTGAGTGGTCTCAGGTAGTAGCTGACCTACACACCATTGGAGACCCAGAAACGAGGGCATCTAGTGGTCGGTGTGAGATGACACCAGATTTCAACCACTCGCATAAAGGACACATTCCAGAGGCAGAATCAATGAGCGCCAAAGCCTTGCTGCACCAAGACCCGGCCCATAAATCTGTCTCCTACACAGCAACTCTTCCTTTATAGACACAGAGGATCTGCACGGCCAATTGGCCTGGAGGACAATTCCTCCCAGCGACACCAACAACAATCAAGACTTAACTATACAAAGGAAGACCAAGATGGAGGCATAGGGCGGAAGCCTGATTGCTGCCTACCACAACAATTTTGAGTCTACGACGGGAGAGCGGAGCAGACACCATCCAGAACCACCGGAGGGCTGACTGAGCAGATGCTCTACAACTAGAATAAAAGAGAGGGGTACTCGGGATGATGCTGATGCCGGTGACCCAAAGATCACACTTTAAGAACTACGGCTCAGACGACACAGTGGCGGCCTGGAACGTGCCCGGCGCAGTTCCCCCGGCGGTCTCCGGCTGAGGGGAAGGTCCCACTCGCTGCCGAGCACGGACAGACGAGCCCCTGGGAGACATGGGGTGGGAGACTCCGCGCTTGCTGACCTCCGAGTCCTTCAAGAATCTCAACGCCCCGGAAGCGGCCAGGTGCGCACGCTCGGTGACTGGCCACCGCTGCAGACCCAAGGGCCGACGCAGCCACCCCGGACCAGCCCGCTGCCGCGCACCGGGCACACCGGAGCTTCGCCGAGCCCGCCGCCCAACGAGTTCTGCGGCGGCTGCCCTGGAGCTCTGAGAAAATGGCCGAAGGAATTACTGAGATGGAATTGACCAACAGGAAATGGGATCAAGAAGACGAAACCCCGCTGGGTCCCGGATCCGGGTGAAGCTGCGCGCCCCTGGGTCCGGGTGAGGCTGGGAACTGGGTCAGGGTGAGTCTGGGTCCCGGGTCCGGGCGAGGCCGCGGGCCCCTGGATCCGGGTGAGCCTGGGCCCCGGGTCCGGGCGAGGCCGCGGGCCCCTGGATCCGGGTGAGCCTGGGCCCCGGGTCCGGGCGAGGCCGCGGGCCCCTGGATCCGGGTGAGCCGGGGCCCCGGGTCCGGGCGAGGCCGCGGGCCCCTGGATCCGGGTGAGCCGGGGCCCCGGGTCCGGGCGAGGCCGCGGGCCCCTGGATCCGGGTGAGCCGGGGCCCCGGGTCCGGGCGAGGCCGCGGGCCCCTGGATCCGGGTGAGCCGGGGCCCCGGGTCCGGGCGAGGCCGCGGGCCCCTGGATCCGGGTGAGCCGGGGCCCCGGGTCCGGGCGAGGCCGCGGGCCCCTGGATCCGGGTGAGCCGGGGCCCCGGGTCCGGGCGAGGCCGCGGGCCCCTGGATCCGGGTGAGCCTGGGTCCCGGGTCCGGGCGAGGCCGCGGGCCCCTGGATCCGGGTGAGCCTGGGTCCCGGGTCCGGGTGAAGCCGTGCCCCCCCTGGGTCCGGCCGAGACCAAACCAGAGGGAGTCGGACCTGCATTATCACCATTTGTCCACCATCCAGAGCTGAGGGGTCAGTGCCGACATGTACTCATAAGGAACTGGTGGACATTGATATTGGGTCTCAAAAGAACTGTTGGTCCAGAAAGAAACTCACTACAGACTGATTTTTTGCCTGTCAGCATAACTATTATTGCCCGTCGCACATTCAATTCTTATAAGTACATCTCTAGTGACACATGATTTCGCTCATCTAGGGGAAATGATGAACAACATGGACTGATGAACAAGAACAGAACCAGAAACAAGGAGGCACCGATCGGACTATCGGGCCTCAGAGGGAGGATAGGGGAGGGTGGGGGGAGAAGGGAGAGATCAACCAAAGGTCTTGTGTGCATGCATAAGAGCCTAACCAATGGTTAAGTTCAACAGGGGGTTGGGGCATCCATGGGGAGGGGTGTGGGATGGGAATGGGGGGATGAGGACAAATATGTGACACCTTAATCAATAAAGAAATTAAAAAAAAAAAAAAGACTAGAGCCAGGCCAATGGGTAGTCTTCAAGCCAAGTAGACCTGGGTCTGAACCCTCCAGCTGTGGGGCCTGGAGCACAGACACCTGCCGGATGCATGAGTGCTGAATGAAACCCTCCAAGCCAGCTTCCTCGGCAAAACCAGACATAGTGGAACCTGTTCTCCAACGTAATTCGTTCCGGAAGGCTGTTCAAGAAGCGATCTGTTTGAAAATCATTTCCTTTAGAAATAATGTAAAATGAATTCATTCCAGACCCCCAAATGATTCCATGTTAATCTTTCTTATGTACAGTGCATGCCAAATGTGCTGTCTAATCTATAAACAACACTTCTCTTCTTTTTTAAAAAAATATATATATATTTCATTGATTCTTTACAGAGAGGAAGGGAGAGGGATAGAGAGCTAGAAACATCGATGAGAGAGAAACATCGATCAGCTGCCTCTGGCACACTCCCCACTGGGTATGCGCCCGCAACCAAGGCATATGCCCTTGACCGGAATCAAACCTGGGACCCCCGAGTCCGCAGGCCAACGCTCTATCCACTGAGCCAAACCAGTCAGGGCCAAACACTTCTCTTCTTAAATGTACCGATCCACCCCTATACAAGCCTCAAGAGTCATTTTCAGCACTTGCTCCAGGGTGTCTTTCCACTCAGCCTGGGGCATTTTCACTTGCTGTCACCAGCTAACCAAACCGCCTATGATGTTTCTTTCACATGTTAGCAACATTAGCACTCTTGATGGCCTCTTTGTTTTAAAATTGTGCTAATCATCCATTTTGCCAGCAATAAACGCAAAAAAAAAATATATATATATATATATTTATATATTTATAAATTTATATATATATAAATATATATTTATATATATATAAAAAAATATATATATATATAAATATATAAATATATATATATATATATAAATATATATATATAAATATATAAATATATATATATATATATATATATATATATTCACAGCACAATGTCCTGAGATGTTAGCGCAGTAAACTGACTCACACTGGTGTATTTTCTGTGGCCTGAGATTTTTGTCATGCGGACATCCTATATAATAAAAGCCTAGGTGGCGTTGCCCGACACCTTCACACGTCGTCACAATATGGCCACCACAAGAGGGCAGTTTTGGGAGATCAGGCCGGCAGGGGAGGCCAATTGGGGGCCTTTGGGCCGGCAGGGGAGGGCAGTTGGGGGGCGATCAGGCCAGCAGGGGAGCAGTTAGGCATCAATTGGGCTGGCAGCGGAGCAGTTAGGGGGTGATCAGGCTGGCAGGCAGGTGAGCGATTAGGAGCAAGCAGTCCCAGGTTGAGTCGGACATCCCCCAAGGGGTCCCAGATTGGAGAGGGTGCAGGCTGGGCTGAGGGACACCTCCCCCCACTCCCACCCCCATGCACGAATCCCAAGCACCAGGCCTCTAGTATCAGTATAAAAGGGTTGTCAGGTTGAAAACCGAAGGGGAGACAGAGAACTGAGGTTGGACAGTGCTTCCTTCCTTAGGGAATGGAGAGGAACAAGAAGCCAGAGCTAAGGAAACGGGCTGGGCACGTGCTCTAACGCCAGCTCTGCCTAGGCTGGCAGTATCTCCACATCAGGAACAGGAGTCTCTCTAGGGCCAGGCTGGGAGGGAGGTGAGTGCAGGGGCAGGGCCAGGCACTGAAGCAAGACGAAGGCCAAGGCCCGCCCGGCAGAAGCCAGTTCTGGTGGCAGTTGGCAGCTGACAGCTCCCTGCCTCGCCCGCCATGGTCCTGCCCTGGCTCTGGTGTTGCAGCCGTCGCCTCCTCCTGCCTTCCAGGCCGCTGGCCCCTGGCGGCTCGCAGAGATGCTGCTCCCAGAGCCCCAAGACAAGCACAAAGGAGCAGGCCAGCTCCGCCGGCAGTGGGAAGATGAGGGCCGCCACCCCGGTAAGTGGCACCAAGAGGGAGAGTAGGTGTGAGGGGAGATTTGTGCTGGGGGGGGGGGGGGTCCCCCAATCTCATCCTGTACCACAGGCCTAGAGCAGATACCAACCCAGACCCCTGGAGTCTGTTGCCTAGTTCCAATTCTCGGCTTCCCAGTGTTCCCCACCCCCACCCCTCCAGACCTCAGGGCTTACTCCCTGCTGGCAGTCCACTGTCCTTGAGCAGACATTTCCCCTCATTAAGTTAATGATTTCTGGGGGATGGGGGAAGGGGCAGGCAGTCCTTACAGCCCCTGAGCCAGTGATCTCTATCTGCCCTAGCCCCTGCTTCCCAAAAGGCCTATGCCCAAGACAGGAAGCTACCCTTAAAGGAATGGTGTCAAAAACTGGAGGCAGAATTCTGACACCAACAGCCTCAGCCTCCAGCCTCCAGCCTCCAGCCCCCTGCCCCCTGCCGTGGCTGATGCTCCCTCCCCACCCCTCCCCCAGGGTCCTGGGCTCCCTGCTGAGCTAGCCCAGGCAGAGGAGCTGCTGGAGCAGCAGCTGGAGCTGGCCCAGGCCCTGCAGGAAGGGCAGGAGGGGGCCTGGGAGGCCCAGGCCCTGGTGCTCAAGACCCAGAAGCTGAAGGAGCAGATGAGGAGACTCCGCGAGAGCCTGGGCGGAGGAACCTAGGCTGCTCTGGTGCCCACCGCACCTCCGACGTGGGCAACACCGCACGCCACCTGCCCCGAGACGTCAGAGACACGGCAGCCTCTCAGCCACCAAGAAACACAGAAGACGCCTCCAGAGGGCCAGGCTGCAAGCAGCGGGAACCGGACCGCCGCAGTCTCCCTGGCCCACAGCAATAACCTAGAACCACCTCACCCAAAGCCAATAAAAGGAGCACTTAGACACCACAGACGCATGTTTTTTGTTTTGTTAAAAAAAGTTCTCACAAATAAGGAAGCGGGGACTTAGAAGTGGTGATGCAAAAGAGGGAAGGCCGGGGTGGGGCTGGGCTGTCAGGGGTAGGGGCCGTAGTGTCTCCTTCACCCCCACGCCTGGTGTCATCTCCTGAAGAGGGACAGACGGCACATTCCGGAACAGGCGCTGTGTCCTCTATCGTGTCTGTTCAACTGAAAAGAAGATGTGGCGGTTAGAATAAGACACGAGAGCCCGGCTGGTGTGGCTCAGTGGTTGAGCATAGACATGAACCAGGAGGTCACGGTTCGATTTCCAGTCAGGGCAATGGGATTGCAGGATCGATCCCCAGTGTGGGGGGTGCAGGAGGCAGCCGATGAATGATTCTCTCTTATCACTGATGTTTCTCTCTCTCTCTCTCTCTCTCTCTCTCTCTCCCTTCCTCTCTGAAATCAATATTTATTTAAAAAAAGAAAAGGAAAAGAGTAAGACACGAGAGCGAAAAGGCGAGGCTGGCAGAACACATGCTCATGCATGCAGATGCCTGTGCAGAGTCTGGTCTAAAGAGCAGACTTGGGGGAGTGAAGAGATCCCAAGTGGACGTGAACTAAACATCCCAACAGGGTGTCGAGCTCAGGGGGCTGAGCTAGTCAGGTGCCCATTATGTACCAGGGCAGTGGTTCTCAACCTTCCTACTGCCTCGACCCTTTTACTACATACAGTTCCTCATGTTGTGGTGACCCCCAACCATAAAATTATTTTCGTTGCTACTTCATAACTGTAATTTTGCTACTGTTATGAATCGTAATGTAAATAGCTGTGTTTTCTGATGGTCTTAGGCGACCCTGCTAGCGGTTGAGAACCGCTGCTGTAGAGCCTAAGACCATCGTGGCATTAGAAAAGGTTGAGAACCACTGTACTAGGGGCTTTACCCACATAATGGGATTTAAGTCAAACACAGTAAGGAACAAGGAGAATTTCACGAGGTGGGGCAGTTCATGTGATCAATACTCACTGTAGGAGGAGATGTCTATCTCATCAGGCAGCTCACTAATATTGACCTCAAAACGATCCTGCACATCATTGAGGATCTTGGCATCATTCTCATCTGACACAAACGTGATGGCCAAACCCTTGGTACCAAACCGGCCTGCTCTGGCCACCTGGAAGGAGACAGAAGGTAGGACAGGAAGACCCAGAAGACAACACCCAAAAGGAGGGAAGATGTATGCTATGAAGACACAGAAAATGAGGGGCGGGCGAGGTCACTGACCGGCCCGTGGGTGCGGGGCTTACCCGATGCAGGTAGGTGTCCGAGTCCTCAGGCATGTCGTAATTAAAGGCAATGTTCACCCTCTCGATGTCCATGCCTCGGCCAAACAGGTTGGTAGCCACAAGAATTCGTCGTTGAAAATCTTTAAATTGCTGATACCGAGAAAGCCTTTGTGAGAAAGGAAATTAGAAAATGATGCGTCCTTTCTCTCAAGTCTCTTCCTCCCAAGAACACAAAGTATCTTCCCCATCTCCAACTCGCCTCTCCTCCTGGGGCATCCCGCGGTGGATGGCGATGGCGGGGAAGTTCTGCTCCACCAGGAGCTGGGCCAGAGCGATGCAGCGCTGCACAGACTTCACGAAGATCACCACCTGTGTGTGTGTGTGTGTGTGTGTGTGTGTGTGTGTGATGTGGGTCCATACACGTGTGGGGTTATATGAAAAAGGAATTTTCAGTAATTACTCTTCTAAAGGAATTCCTCAGTCCCTATCATATGTTTCCTCTTCTGCTCTAAATGTAACCTTACCCCAAGTCTAGATAAATTTTATTGCAAATAAACTAAGTAATAGCCCTAGCTGGTTTGGCTCAGTGGATAGAGCATAGGCCTGTGGGCTGAAGGGTCTTGGGTTCGATCCTGGTCAAGGGCACATGCCTGGGTTGCAGACTCGATCCCCAGTGTGGGGTGTGCATGAGGCAGCCAATCAATGATTCTCTCTCATCATTGATTTCTCTCTCCCCCTCTCCGAAATAAAAACACACACATACAAATCCTACATTAATAGGTAAAGTGATGAAACACATCTCCTCAGTAAATAGTACATGAAAAACAAATTTAAAAACCTAAACAGATGATCAAGACATTTCAGAGCCATTACAACCTTATTAAAACCCTTTAAGGATTTTATTTTGAGGTCTGCTTTTATTTACTGAGTACCTGTCTGTGCCAGCAACGGAACAGAACAGCAGCTCCCACCTTGCTCATGCTCAGCTCTAAGACATTTATACTCTACTTTAAAAGAATTTCATGCCCAGCCAGCGTGGCTCAGTGGTTGAGCATTGACCTATGAACCAAGAGGTCATGGTTTGATTCCCCGTCAGGGCACATGCCCAGGTTGCGGGCTCAATCCTCAGTATTGGGGGTGCAGGAGACAGCCCATCCATGATTCTCTCTCATCAGTGATGTTTCTCTCTCTCCCTTCATCTCTGAAATCAATAAAAATATATTTAAAAAAATTTTTTTCACTTAAGCCCTGGCCTGGAAGCTCAGTCGGTTGGAGCGTTGTCCAGTACACCAAAAGGAAAGTTGTGTTTGATTCCCAGAGTACATAGGTAGGTTACAGGTCCGATCCCTGGTTGCAGTGCACAAAGCGAGGCAACAAATTGATGTCTCTCTCTCTCTAAAGTTTACAAAAATATCCTCAGGTAAAGATTTAAAGAAAAAGATTTCCCTTGAGACTGTCTCCTCCATCCTCTCCCATCACCTACGTGGTGTCCTCTACAACAGGGGGCCGAACACACAGCTCTGCTACAGTTGGAGACGTGCTCATCCTCCCACTGGGCCTGGAACAACTGACCTGGTTGAACTCAAGGACATCCAGAAGGTCAAAGAGCTTCCGGTTCTTCTCGTTGTCCTTCAGTTTCACGTAGTACTGCTGCAACCCATGCAGCGTCAGCTTCGTCTCATCATCCACGAAGATCTCCATTGGCTGAGGGGGAGGGGGAGGTGGGGTGGGGAACGGGAGGAGGGCAGAGTGGGGGGGTTAAACCTGGGGGGGTGGAGGAAGTTGATCTCCAATACACCCCATGGGGGGAATGGGGAGAAGAAAAGACTGAAAACTTCACCCCACTCCCAAAAGCATGCCCATTTTCACATGGTCTCTTCCACCTTGGACCTAATTTCCTTCCTATCAATGGAGTTCTAAGAATGTCCACTGAAAACTGTCAGAGGAAGGAAGTTGCAGGGAGGGAAAGGAGCAGAGAAACCACCCCATGGCAAGATGCCATTACCTCAAATGGAGGCGGGGAAAGAACGTCAGTAGAAGATTCTCAAAGGGAAACAGGATTCAAACACCTGGGAAAGCATGGGAAATACTGCCTGGACGTCAGAATAACTCCATCCAGCAAGTCTAAGAATGCGGGGAGGAGGACTGCTCCCTGAGTGCTCTCTCCACTGGGAGTCACACCCTCGTAAAGAGGCTGGGAACCCCTCCCTCGATGGACACGACCGACATGCCACGGAAGGAGAAGCAAAAACGATTCAAAACGAGAAACAACTTGCCCTCAACCACAAGGGCATGGCTCTAGCTGACACTGGTCCTGAGCTAAGACTCCAGCCGTCGGCAGTGTCACAGGGAAGGCATCAGTAAGTGGTGCTAAGAAATCAGAGTTGCCTGGCTCAGGGGTTGAGTGTCGACCTACAAACAGAAGGTCGTGGTTCGATTCCCGGTCAGGGCACATGCCTGGAGTTGCAGGCTCAATCCCCATACAGCTGGTCAATGATTCTCTCTCATCATTAATGTTTCTATCTCTCTTTCTCTCTGAAATCAATAAAGTATTTTTTAAAAGAAATTCAGAGCTGCAGATATGCACTTATGTTTTTACCCTTGAAGGGGAGGAAGGTAGCATCAAAAAAGACAAATTACATTTTTTAATAAAATAAAAAAATTTTAAAGATAGAAATTGAGACAAAAGCCAACTCCAGAGCCCACATTTCCTAGCACCTTCACCACCTGGGGAGCATAGTTAACTGGAGACCCAGGGGACAGGCTGTGTCACACGAGACAGCCAGAAGCCGGGCGCAGAGGCAGGCTTTCCAAAAAGGCCTGTGGCCTCCAAAGCTCACGGCAGCCCAAGTCCAGCTACAGACAAGGAGCTGGGAGGAGCAGAGCCAGAGGCAAAGGACACTCCGCTGCTTACACGGGGCGCCTGGCCCAATCCTAGCCCACGGGGTCACAGCAAGTGGGCGCTTCCCTTTCCCTGCCCCCTCTCCCGAGCACTACACAGAAGGGGGAAGCTACCACCCCGTCAGGACACTCCGCCCACCCCACACATATGGTGGAAACAAGGAGCACGGCACGCCTTGGTTCAGGAAAAAAACCGGGAACAGAAAAAGAGGCTGGTTTGGTCCTCATCTTCCTGGTCAGGTTTCCCCGCGGCCTCCGCTGCCGCCATCCGCGCCGGTGCCGTCTGAATCCCCGCTGCGCCAGTGCTTCTCTCTGCTGCTGCTCATGGCTCATCAACCGAGGTTCCACGTGGGTGCGAGGAGGTTCGGGTGGGAAGGCGTAGGGGATCGGGGACTGAGGTGCCAAAGGCCCCCACCCCTGGAGGTGGGGAGGGAGCGGATTCATTTGTGCTGTTTGCTCTTCGTTTGCACATGCCTTGCCATCTGTCTGTCCCTCTCTTGCTCTCCTGCCACCGGGAGGTTACGAGTTTTGGGGAGCAGAAGGCTCCAGTTGTATGCTCGATGCCACCTTGAGGGTGCGTGGCTGTAGGGGACGTGTAGGAGACGATGGGTGGGTGGTAGGGCAGATAACCCTGCCCTCCCCCAAAAGGGAGAAGAGGTTCAAAAATGCTGTGATTTAAAAAAAAAAGTCGAACACTACCCGCTCTCACGTTAACCCGACCAAGTCTTCCGGAATGTCCCTGGCACCCGCGCAGACCCTAACGCTAGCTGTCTCTGCCTCTGTGGTCTCTTCAAGGAGTCATCACTCCCAGATGGGCTCGTGCCCTTCTTGGTGCTTGAAGGACAGGGAGTCTGGAGGGAGCGGGCCCGCAGGGGAGGAGGCAGTGGGCGGGAGTGGAGGGAGAGAAGGGAGAAGGTATTTACGTCTTGCATGAACTTGCGGCAGACGGGGCGGATCTCTTTGCTCAAGGTGGCACTGAACATCATGACCTGCTTCTCGTGGGGGGTCATGCGAAAAATTTCCTGGACATCCCGACGCATGTCTACGAGGAAAGGGAAAAAGCAGCATGTGTCACAAAGACCTCCCAATGAGGTCGAGACCATTGGAAACGGGCAAGCAGAGTCCATTCGAGGCAAGATTTGCCTCAGGTCTCTCTCTACTCTATTTCCTCTCACCCTCACGAAATTACATCCATAGTAATAATACAATACGTTTAAAAAAGCAATGAATTTGGAATCAAGATTTGGGATCAGAATCCAGTTGTGTGTTTGTTTTAAACAGGCAAGAAATATGAGGAAGCCCCAAAGCCTACAACTAAACAGGGAGAGAGCCCGCCACGAGGCCCCAAGAATAAGCCCTTTGAAAACACTTTACAAGCCCCTTCGCCCTCCCCTCCCCAAGCCCCGGCTCCCTCCAAGTACGGCACACCTGGGCATTCCAGCTGTCAGCCTGCTCCCTGCTTCCTCTGGGTCACTTTCCTACCAGCCAGGGAACATGACATCCCTACCTGGAGCCCACCTCATAGCTTGCCATCTAGAACAGCCAAAGATCATTTGGAATGGCTGACCCCTAAGGCTACATCCACCCCTATTCTCTCCTTCACCAAATGTGAGTTCTTACAGAATATTTTCTGTGACCCCACTTAGCACACTAGAATACCAAGCCACACAAACGCCCAGCAACACCCTCCACATTAACCCTGTAACTTAAGTCTACAGATCTATTCAGCTAGAAAGTCTCAGGATATATGCTGTGCGAGGATGTCAGAGGGTAGACCATCCCCCCTACAGTTTGGCATCTCCCCTAAGACATCCCGTAGAGGGATCTGTAAAGGAAAGGGTGATGTGACGGAGGTCACTGCCAGCGAAGTCCTTCCTCTCGAAGATAAAGAAACACCCAGCACAGAATGGAAGAACAGAACGCCCTTCTCCCCGAGTGTTGGAGACCGGGTGTAAGCTGACACACCCGAAGGGACCGGCAAGGCTGTCCTCTACCCACAGTTTTCCCAGGCCTGTTGGGATGGCGGTTATCAGTAGAATGAGAGCAACCTTTCATGGCTTACCAAGAAGTCTGTAACTATTTACTGAGATTTGCTGTACTGAGAATCTGCCTGATTTGCTGTACCGTGAATTTGTCCTTCTGCTCTGTCTCTCCCTTAGCGTAAGAGGAACAAAGAATACATTCCTCTTGACAGACCTCCTATTCAGTGTTTGTGTATAAAAGGCATTACGCAGTTAATAAACTCGCTGCAGTCTCTCAATGACCTGTAGTCCGCCCGATCCCGCTCTCCTGTCTGTCTGTCTTTTCTCAATTCCCACCTCCCTACCTCAGCCCGGTTCAACCTGTCAGGCTGGCCCTGGCACCTGAGCACGACAGCTGCTTAAAGAGCGCGATCAAGACCAACCAAGGGAGCCAGCGCCCTCGTGAGGGTGGCAAATGAAGGGTCGTCCTGCACGACAGTGCTCCTGTATCAACCAAACAGCACTTGTTCCAAAGGCCCAGTCCCAGCACTGCCACTCACCGAGTTGTTCAAGCATCTTATCACATTCATCCAAGATAAAGTGTTTAATGTGTTTGAGGTTGAGGCTCTTATTTCGAGCTAAGGCTAGGATGCGGCCAGGGGTCCCCACGACGATATGCGGGCAGTTCTTCTTCAGCACCTCTTCATCCTTCTTGATAGACAGACCTCCAAAAAACACTGCCACCTGCCAGCGGGGAGAGAGTGTCTCACAATGAAACACTGATTCCAGTCTCTCCACAGCCCCCGTTCTTCCAGCTCCATCTAAGCCACTTCTGGACCATTTCAGAGCTAAAAGGAACACTAAGGGCCATCCAGCCTAAAATTACTATATCCCCAACCCTGAGGGAGAAGCCAGTGGCTTGCCTGAGGCTACAGGGCTGACCTGAGCAGTCAGCACAAGCCTCCAGCCCCGCCGCCTTACCCTAACCACTTTCTTCCCAGGACTCTGAGATCAGGCTTTGCTCTAAGAACGAGAGCAGCAGGAATCACCAGGTCAAGGATCACCACAAAGCTCAGGGAATACCAAGTTTTCCTAACTCAACCCGGATTTTTAAACTCCTTTGTACAAGCCCTATGTAATTACTGATTCAGGCGAACCATATTATACTCCATATTAAAACCATTAGGGGAATGGTTGTTGAGGATCTGGGACTTAGTACAATATAACACCAAAAACTGCTTTCTAGTTTCAAGAGGGGAAGATCAATCAAGGAATCAGGCTATCATAACCCTCGTCCTACAGTAAATCTAAAATCACTAAATGTGGGACACCAGGTTTACAACAAAACAGGAGGTGCACAGGATACCCATGAAGAATTCTTGCCAAAAAATCTGTTCACAGGAAGTACTGGGAGGAAAGTACAAGCTAACTACCACAAAGGAGTAACGAGACAAGCCCTGGCAGAGTGGCTCAGTTGGTTGGAGCATCGTTCTATACACCAAAAAGGTTGCAGGCTCGATTACAGTCAGGGCCAGGGCACCTACAGGAGACAACCGATGGCTGTCTCCCTCACATCAATGTTTCTCTCTCCCCCGCCCCTCCTCTCTCTCAAAAAAATAAAAACAAAAACATCAATGAAAAACATACCCTCGGGTAAGGATTTAAGAGAGTTAACCAGAGGAACCCAGAGGTAGGGCATTCTGTAGAACGGGCCCAGCCTCTTCAAGTCACTGTAGCATAATTTTGGGCAAAAGAAAGTGTCATGACAATTTGTATCTGATCTGGACACCAAGAATATAGGCACAAAGGTGATGAGTTGGACCTATACACCTAGTCAAATGGCTAGGAGGAAGTGCAGTCCACAGAGCTCAACGATAAATGTTTCCATAGTTTTAACAATGGAAACTGGTTCCTGGTTTCCAAGTTTTAGAATCAACCCAGACAAAACTGCTTGGAGAAAGGACAGAAGTCAATGCTATTGACACAGACAGTGTAAAAACAGAGGTAAACATAATGTGGACGCCTACATATATACAGCATTCAGAACATACTTAGAGAATTAGAATTAATGTTTCAAAACAACAATGTAAATGAGCTGAGTGAAAAAGGCCTATAAATTGGTCAGTTGAGGAAACAGTGCCTAACACTTCATTTTACAAAACCAGCAGCATTTTCAGATGGTAACAGTGACTCGCTTCCGGAAGCAGGGCCAGAGGGAGAACACAACCCTTCACTGTGAGGCCGTGGGCGTTCGGAGGCCCTCTCACCAGGCAGCTACCAGCAGCACCACACTTAAGCTGTTAACCTTATTTCTAAATCATAGTAACAGGGTTGCAGGCTCTATCCCTGGTACAGGGCATGTAAGAGGCAGCTGATCAATGTTTCATCCTCACATCCATGTTTCTCTCTCTAAAAAAGTCAATTAAAAACGTGTATAACAGGAAAAACTATAACAATCTGAACAAAAGTATTCCTTTTTGTCTGTTTCGTGTTTTGTTTTTGTTGATTTCTAAGAGAGGAAGGGAGATAGGAAGATTAATGAGACAGAATCGTTCACCAGCTGCCTCCTATACACCCCCTACTGGGGATCCAGCCTGCAACCCCGACCAGGAATCAAACTGTGACCTCCACAGGTCAATGCTCAACCACTGGGCCACAACCGGCAGGGTTGTGTTTTGTTTTTGAAATAAAGCTTTGGTTAGTAAAGCCATAACCTGGAGGCAGTTTTCATTTTCAACCATAAAGAGTTACAGACTTTAAGCTTCACTCAGTATGTTATTAGTACTGATACAATTTTAAAAATAATTCTTTATTGTTGAAAGTATTACATATGTCCCCCTCCCCCCCCCCACTGACCCCCTCCAGCCCGCCCCCACCCCAGGATTTCAGCACCCTATTGTCTGCCCCTTCCCCCCGAGATTCCGCACTCTCTTCCAGGCTTCCATGGCTCTGGATCCACTCCATTCATCAGTTTATTTTGTTCCTTAGATTCCACATGAGTGAGATCATGTGAGACTTGTCTTTCTCTGACTTTTCACTTAGCATGATACTCCCCAGGTCCCTCCATGCTCTCACAGGGTAAGAGATACTTATTTTTCACTGCTGCATAGTATTCCATGCTATAAATGTGCCACATATTTTATCCCCTCATCTACTGATGGGCACGTGAGCTGTTCCCAGACCTTAGCTATTGCAAATTGTGCCGCTATGAACATAGGGGTGCATATATTCTTTCAGATTGGTGTTTCGGGTTTCTTAGGATATATTCCTAGAAGTGGGATCACTGGGTAAATGGCAGTTTCACATTTAATTTTTTGAGGAAAATATACTATTCTTCACACCATCCTAACCAGGAAGATTGGAGGTTATAAACATCAAGGTTATACCATGGAGAACTTAAGCCAACTTTGTTATGGCTCCCAGAAATTTTTAATTTTCTGCCACTTTTAAATAATTCTCAAAATTCACATCACACTAGAGCCATTTTGGAGTTCCAGCATTCTCTTGCCATACACCCCCAAATTCTCAAACTGTTACCCAAAGCACGCTGAAACGATTCAAAGTGTCAGCTTAAGAAAGCAGTAAGCAAAAGGGTGGTCTGCGGAAACTTCCTCCACAGTCCAACCACCCAGTCTCGTGATACACAAGCATCTTTACACACTATGTTTAAAAATAAGACAGGAGGAACCCAGCTGGTGGTGTTTCAGTGACTGAAACTGACCCATGAACCAGGAGGTCACAGTTCAATTCATTAGGGCACATGCCTGGGTTGAGAGCTCAATCCCCAGTACGGAGTATGCAGGTGGCAGCCGATCAATGATTCTCTCTCCCCCTCTCCCTTCCTCTCTGAAATCAATAAAAATAAGTTTGCAGGAACTAACTATTAGATGTAATTGAGGTTCACGTACGGTATTGGAATTTAACATCTGTGGGACATGAAGACTGATGGTCTGTAAGTCCCAAATGCCTCCAACTATCCACACCCTCATTCTCCCCGTCTCTTTACCCTGGCTTACCTTGACATTGGGCATGTACTTAGAGAAGCGCTCATACTCCTTGCTGATCTGAAAAGCCAGCTCCCGGGTGTGACACATCACCAGCACAGACACCTTGGGGGTAAGTAGAAAGAAAGTCTCTCTTCACTACCCCTCTGGGGAAGTGACTATCACAAAAACATACCTGGCAGATCATAAATGACTTCAATTCTGAGATCTAAATCATTAACCCCATGACTACTACAAAATATTCCCCATTGAGATGCGGGCGGGGGGGGGGGGGGGGGGGTCGGTGAGGAATAAAAAAAAAAAATATTCCTCGTGGCCTCAAGGGCGACAGAGGTCATCTGAGCAACAAGCACCCATGGTTGTGAATACATCATGTAGCTGAGCTAAAAACACTCTGCCCCACATTCCTAACCCCAACGCCCGCCCCGACACTTTCCCCAACTGTACCTGCCCAGTAACTGGCTCCAGCTGCTGCAGTGTCGCCAGCACAAACACTGCCGTCTTTCCCATGCCCGACTTGGCCTGGCATAAGACGTCCATTCCCAGAATGGCCTGAGGGATGCACTCATGCTGAACTAAATATAGAAGAAAAAAGATAAATAGAGCTTCAATCTCCAGATAACATTTTTCACCAGCCACACCCATTTCATGCCACCAAATTCTTAAGTGGTTTTTGTCAATTTCTAGACACTTTCTAACTCTACGCTCCTTCAAATTCATCTCCAAATCAGACCCTCCTAGTCCCTTCTAGCTTTAGCTTCCTCCAGCACCAACCAAACCCCCTGCCATGCCACCCCCCCCCAACCACCCATTTGCATCTATCAACAGCCCATCTTTGGTGGCCCTGGCTGCCCTTATTTTCCTTCATCTTAAACAACCCATGGCATTTGCATGCCTGCTACAGGCCATATCTCCTGCTTAGACTGCCATCCTTTGGATCATGGAACCCTGCAACCTTGCACTAAATGAAGGACCTGGTACCTGACCCAGAAGCCAACCACCTTTAGAAGAGCCATAAAGGTGTCCGGAGACCAGAGTTGGCCTGGCCCGAGAGAGAACTAAAAGTGCAACCAACTCCTCTCTGGATATTTAAAATTACAAGTTAAAGTGACAAAATTCAAAGCTAGAAGGGGAAAAACCAGTCACAAAAATGAACAGCAGACCTGTAAGTTGCTTTTGTTTGATGCTATCCTGTCCTATATAATAAAAGGCCAATATACAAATTGACCAAATGGCGAAACAACCAGTTGCTTTGGGGTGCACTGACCACCAGAGGGAACGCAGCTCAGCCCGAAGCCGGGCTCAGGGCTGGCAGGCACAGCAGCGGTGGCCTTTCCAGCCCCCACAGCAATCGGACGTCCCCTGTGGGCTCTGGGACTGCTAGAGGGCGCAGGCCCGGCTGAGGGACCCCCTCCCCACCCAGTGCACGAATTTCATGCACCATGAATAAAAGACAACCGATATAAACCTCTTCTAGTGCTAAAACAGTTTCTGGGACTCCTGGGACTTCCTTACTTCCTGGTCTATCCTAAATGCAGGTCTGTATCACTGAGGGACCAGGAACACATCTTTTTCAGGATCATTCAAGTGCCTTGTGAGTACTCTATGCCCAAGAGAAAATTTACCTTCTGATGGATGCTCAAAGCCACAGTCAACAATGGCCCGGAGCAACTCTGGCTTGAGCAGGAAGTCCCGAAAGCCAGAGCTATGGATGGAGACGTAGGAGCCCTTCACATCCTTCTTGGCGGGGGCCTCAGCCCCATCTCCCCCAGCTGCGGTCTCCACCTCGTCATCTTCATAGTCCAAGAGCTCGTTGTCCACATCGTTCTCCGCCATAACTGGGCCGACAGGGGGAGGAGGGAGGGTCTCTGAATGGGTTCACGCAGATTAAGTGAAAACAAAGGAGGAAAGTGGGGCTTAAGGAATAGAAGATACACTCGTTTCTGACAGAAGAGCTAGGAAAAAAAACAAAAACGGGAAAAAAAGGACATCAGTCATGAGCAGAGCCTTCGCCACTTCTTTTCCATCCCCACGCCCTTCCCACTTTCCCTAAACTATGAAACCTTTACCTGGGTGAAACAGTAACAAAGAAACACGAAACACAAAGGCAAGAGTACTAGGGGCTGGGAAAAGGGTTCCAGGGGAGGTGGTCAGGTCACAGACTCCAGCAAGACTAGGATCTGATGGTGGGAGAGCAGCTTAGGAACTCGTCCCTAACAGCGAGGAAAACGAACAGGTGAGGAAAGCAGACGCCAGGAGTGGAGACGGAGCGAAGGGGGGCAGTCCCGAAACCCTGCACGGAAGACCCGCGCTCCCTGGCCTCCAGCTGTCAAGCCCCCGCGCGGCAGCCATCAGTCCAGGGTGATAGATGAAGGTCATCACTGCGCAGAGCGCTCACCTCTCAACATGAAAACATCATGTGGCTGCCGCTCACCCCACAGCCCACCAGCCTCCCCCTCGGCAACCCCACCTGCGGCTTAGAACTCCGTGGGATCAGCCAATGGCGGGGGTGGCTCCGCCGAAAGCAATGTCCACCTCTCCATCACACAGTGCGTCCGAGGCAGAGAGGACGGCCTCGGCTGCAGGAGCCTTTAGCGCGCGCCTCCACCCCCGCGGCGCCACTCCGCAGCTGAGAGTCCGAAAACACACATCTCCCGAAAGCGCTGGCAAAGCGCTCCCAATAAACGTGGGCCAGTCGAGGTAGGAAGTCCAACGAGGCCCAGAAGCGGGCTCCCCCGAGTCCCACGCCGGCCGAGAGGACCCAGAAACGAGGGGAGCCCCGCCCAGCACCGCCTCTCCCCGTCGCTAGGGCCTTTAGGGAACGAGGCCGCCGGAGGAGCGGAGAGCTAAGGGGACACAATGGCGCGAGGCCACCATCTTGGATTGAGCCTTTTTAGCTCCCCAGGAGCTCTTTGCTCTCGAAAGGGATGCAAGTGATGGAAATAACGACCCAACGAGGCCCCAGCGACCAGGCCATCGCCTGCGGAAGGGGTATCAGGACTCCATACGGTAGGATGGCTGCAGGGAGACGCAGATGGAAATGGATGGTACCGAAGGCCAAATCTTACCTGAGCAAGGCGAACGCGTATGGCGGCAGCAACAGCGACGAAGGAGGCAATCTGCCTTCACTTCCGGTTCCCAGTTTCCCTCCACCCCGGCCTCCCGCCTTCGCGGCTGCTAGCGTCAGGCTCCAGGCACCGGAAGAAGGACCTTCCGTGGTTCTGTAGTTCCGGGGGCCCTGGGGTTGCCTTTAGAAGCTGCCTGTCTGAAGTTTTTTAAAAAGCCGCTTCTAACTCCTTCGCTATTGCCCGTAACGAAAGACATAGAGGAAACTAGCATCCCCTCCCACTAGCATCCCCTTTCTCTTGTCCCACTTTTCTCCACGCCCCTCGCTTCCTCGCTTAGGTTCTTGCCGCGCAGGTCTTCTCTCTGGGCACCCCTCTGCGGCGAGCGAGGCTGGCGAGGCTGCGGGTTCCCACGGGGTCCTCGGCCCGGTAGTCAAGGTGACCTGGGGCGTCCGCGCTGGAGATAGGCAGCCGTGGGGACCGCGGCCTGACATTTGCCCAAAAGCAGTGTTGGCCCATACAGCACATGTCCCAAGGGCCCTAAGCTGCGAGTGGGCAGGGGCTGCGAGTCAAGGCGTTCCGAACTCAGAGTGGGAACGGGGTCTAGATTGGGCCCCAAGTGTTAAATGACAGGGCTTGAGGGTTATGCAACATTCCCTAAGTACTGTTAATGGCGCTAGAATGTTCTTAGCCCCACCCCAATAGCCCCATTGTTCAGCCTGGATTTTTTCGTGAATGAAGCATCTGATACCCTGTCTTTGATATGCTATAGAAACCAGACTTGATGTCTGCTGCTTGACAAAAATGACAACAAACGTTTGGCCCTGTAATTGTTATTAAACAACCATTTAACAGTGAGGAGTGGAGACCATTATTCCCATTCCATTAACAAGCACAGACTGAAGAGAATAAAGCAACATGTGGGAAGTAATGCAGCTAGTAAGGTGACAGAGCCAGGATAAAAACAAACACCTCTTATTCTCTACTAGGGGCCCGGTGCATGAAATCCGTGCATGGAGGGGGGGGTGTCCCTCAGCCCAGCCTGTACCCTCTCCAATCTGGGACCCCTCGAGGGATGTCCGACTGACTGTTTAACGGGCAGTCAGACATCCCTCTCACAACCCAGGACTGCTGGCTCCCAACTGCTCGCCTGCCTGCTTTCCTGATTGCCCCTAACCGCTTCTGCCTGCCAGCCTGATTGATGCCTAACTGCTCCCCTGCCAGCCTGTTTGCCCCCAACTTCCCTCCTCTGCCGGCCCGGTCACCCATAACTGCCCTCCCCTGCAGGGTTGATCGCCTCCAACTGCCCTCCCTTGCAGGCCGGGTGCCTCCCAACTGCCCTCCCCTGCTGGCCATCTTGTGGTGGCCATCTTGTGTCCACATGGGGGCAGGATATTTGACCACATGGGGGAAGCCATATTGTGTGTTGGAGTGATGGTCAATCTGCATATTACTATTTTATTAGATTGGATAGAGGCCTGGTGCAGGAGTGGGGGCCAGCTGGTTTGCCCTGAAGGGTGTCCTGGATCAGGGTGGGGGTTCCCTTGGGGCGTGGGGCGGCCTGAGCAAGGGGCCTGTGGTGGTTTGCAGGCCGGCCACGCCCCCTGGCAACCCAAGTGGAGGCCCTGATATCTGGAATTTATTTACCTTCTACAATTGAAACTTTGTAGCCTGGGGCGGAGCCAAACCTCCTGCATGCTCCACGGCCAGCAGCCATTTCTGTTTGGGTTAATTCACCTTCTATAATTGAAACTTTGTAGCATGGAGGGGAGGCCTGGGCCTGGCCAGGGTGTGCGGAAAGCTTTGCTTTCTCTGTTGCCGCGGGCAACCCTGGCCTGGTCTCTCCAGCTCCGTGGCTGCCGCCATTCTGTTTGAATTTGTTTACTTTCTATAATTGAAACTTTGTAGCTTGAGTGGAGGCTTAGGCCTGGCAAGGGCATGCGGAAAGCTTGGCTTCCTCTGTTGCCTGGGAAACCTTGCTCTCTGTGGCTGTAGCCATCTTGGTTGGGTTTATTTGCATACTCACCCTAATTGGCTGGTGGGCGTGGCTTGGGCTGGTGGGCGTGGTTCGGGTGTCGCGAAGGTGTGGTCAATTTGCATATTACCATTTTATTAGGTAGGACTAGAGGCCCGGGGCATGAAATTCCTGCTGGGGAGGGGTGTCCCTCAGCCCATCCTGCACCCTCTGGCAGTTGGGGAGCCCTCAGGGGATAAGCTGGCAGTCTGACATCCTTAGTGCTCCTGCCATCACTGCTGCGCTCGCCAGCGGTGAACCTGGCTCAGGGCTTCTGACTGAGCAGCGCTTCCGCTATGGAAGCGCACTGACCACCAGGGAGCAGCTCTTGCATTGACCGTCTGCCCCCTGGTGGTCAGTGCACATCCTAGTGACCAGTTGTTCCACGGTTCAGTCGATTTGCATATTAGCCTTTTATTATATAGGAGGATGTATCCTGCCTCCCTGCTTAGAGTCTGGTTTAGAGGCTTGTTTTCTGTGGCCAAGAAAAATGCAGTAAGTGATCCATCCAAGGATCCCAGGATGGTGTCATAAAAGGGCTGTTTTTCCAACCCTATGTATCAATTTATTCAACAGTATTTATCTTGCGTACTCTGTCCAAAGTGCTATTCTAGGGTCTGGGGACATAGCAGTGAATGGCCCTGTCATTACAGAGTTCACCAACAGAACAGACAACACACAAACATAAATATGCCAAGTAGTAGTTCATAAACATTTTGGAACAACTGCTTCAGGGACACATGGACTTTACCTGCTCCTCATAGTTTTTGCCTCCCTCATTTGCATGTTAGAACCAACCAATCCCCAGCCAGCGATCCTTCATTTACATGAAAGAATTGCACTTTTTTGTGTTTTTTGCTGTTATAAACCCTGCCTTTCTTTGTTCTCTCCGAGAGCAGTTTGAGTAGTTACCTGGATCTGCATGGTAGTGCAGGCTTTTTGTTCAAATAAATGCCTTTTGTGCTTACTACAGCCTGAGCCTCTGTGGTTACTGAAGGGGCAAATGCTTGTTCCTACACCCCAGCTTTTCTCTACAGTCGCCATCTAAAGCCTTCAATTTCCCAAACTCGGAATCACTTATGTTTCTCACTTTAGAGAAATATGGTTTTTAAGATTTTCTTTTTTAAAAATATATATGTTTATTGATTTCAGAGAGAGGAAGGGAGAAGGAGAGAAATAGAAATATCAGTGATGAGAGAGAATCATTGATCAGCTGCCTCCTGCATGCCCCCTACTTGGGAACAAGCCAGCAACCCAGATTGTGCCCTGACAGGGAATCAAACTGTGACCTCCTGGTTCTTAGGTTAAAGCTCAACCCCTGAGCCACACCGGCCGGGCAATAATAATGTATCATTTGCTATGTTTCTACTACAAGTCTCCAAGGGCAGCTCTTTTGAGTGTTTGGAGAACACAGAAAGCAGACACAAGAGCGGGGCTAAATGAGAAATGATGAAACAAAAGGATTTTCCCATAGTCACTTTATTGACAGTTTTTATTGTTACAAAGGAAGTCCATGCACACATGGTGACAAGCTTCACTTCATATCTCAGGAAGCAGCGATCATCTGATAGGTCTTTGGGGTAATAAGAAATGGGAGAAAACCAATAAAGAGAAAGACCAACTTAAGAGAGATGAAGGAGAGGCTAAAAAATGCACCATCTTTCTGGAACTACAGTAAAGGGGCTAAATTAAATCATCATTTTATCTTTTCAGGTAGTGCAGGCTCTCTGAGAAAAGAGAGGTGGGAAGAACCAATTCTTCAGAGAATTACTAGGGTCACAGAACGAATGAGTAGAGTTAGAGTCACAGACAGAAGTGAGGAAACAGCTGTGTTTAGGTTTTGGCAGGTGGACATGGGGTGGTAATAATATAACGGGGTTGCCATTAATCGAATCATAACTACTACATGCCAGAAACCTGCTAGGCTCTGTAGAGAATGGTTCCTGATTACTGCAGCAACACGGGAAGGTGGGCATTGTTGTTCCCGGGGAGGCACTGAGGCTACAGGTTAAGTAGCTTGTTCTGGTTGCCTGTCAACTAGTAGCAGGGTCAGGAGAGGGATCCAAGCCTGCCGGGCTCTGGAGTTAGGGTGTTTTCTATATCCCTGCTTTTTCATGCTACAAGTTTCACAGGGGGAATGGGTGAGGGTGACTTGGGAGTTTATAAGGTCTCAGTGAAGGTTAACAAACAACAAGGAGATTCAGGTCTGAGCAGGGTATCTATATTTCACAGAAGAATTACTGGGTCTTGCCTCCGAGAATTTCTAGGGAATGGAAAACAGAGTAGGATTAGGAGGGAGGTGACTCTGATTTGGGGATTTCTTTTGAGGGGGATCAGGCACTAGGTTTGTCCTAGGCAGCAATCCGGTAGTTGGGGTGGACCTGGGGCCTGACGTCGCAGACCATGCCAAGGAGCTGGGCCAGGACGCGTTCTCGGTTTTTCTGCTGGGAGCTCTGCATGCCCTGCACCTGGCGCCTGGTAGCCTGCTCCACTTCCGCGGACAGGTCTCCCTGGGAGCCCATGGCCTGGGAGGTGAGGAAGGGGCAGGAGAGGAAAAGGAAGAGACAGAGAAAGAGGGTCCAGGCATGTGGAGGAAAAGGTCCTAGAGCAAGGCCAGAGAGAAAGGCCCTCTCCAAACCGCCCATCCCACGGAAACAGCCAGACACCAGGACACAACACAACCCCTTTCCTCCAGACCTGACGTGCAACGTCAGACTGTACAACCCCCACCCTCACCACCCATGACCACTGCACTCTGCCCCCCACCCAAATGCCATCATCCTCCACACAGACTGGCAACCCCCCCTCCCCCAAGCTGCTCAATTCCTTCAGGTGCCCAGGCTCCAAAATACCACAAAGCTTGACCAATGTCACATGGCCCCCACCAGGACCCCCTTCTGTCCTTGGCCATCTTATTTTATCGTAGAATCACCCTCACCAGATGCATCCACCAACATGCACTCTGGGTGCCAGCCCCACTTCTCCCCAGACTCACCGCTTGCTGTTTGCTCTGGAATTCCAGCTCTCGCTCCCGCCGGTATTGCTCCACTTCCATCTGTGCCTCTTCCTTTGCCTGCTTCAGACGCCGGGCCTTCCCTGGAAGCAAAACAAGGATGGGGGTGGGTGAACCCGACATAAAATATGATAGTGGGGGTCACTTCTTCCCAGAAAGTTATTCTGCGCTCAGCCAACCAGGTGCTAGATTCTAACACTCCCCCATTTCTTCCCTTCTAACCAGCCCCCCAGCCCTCAGCTCTCTCCCCATCAGGCGTGGGTATTCCTCAGGACTCAAATGTTTGCTGTCCTCCCACCCCCAATTTTCTTTCCAAACTACTAATGGAGGAAGGGGGAGACTCACTCTTCCTGGCATCTGCCACCTTCTCAGCCGCTCGTTTCTCTGCTTGCAGGAGCTGCTGGATACCCTGGGATTGGCTGGCCATTTCTGTCGTTATGGCAGATTCTGTTTCGGATGCTACCAAGGTACCAAATGGCTCCCAGCCCCCCACCCCACCGCCTACTTCTCCTCTTCCAGCTCGTCGCTGCAGTCCTCCACTATCCCTGGGTCTTAGTGCTCCCCTTTTCGCTTAGCCTGCACCGGGTGTCTCCCCCAAACTGATCCTCCGATGTTGGCTGGTCCTCCTCGCCCACCTCACTCTGGCAGTACCGAGAAGGGCCTCTCGGGGGCAGCGGAGACCAGCCCCAAAGCTGCCCGCTAGAGTTGGGCGCCAGGCCGGCCCAGTCCGGGAGGGCCCGGGCTGAGGACGGTATTGGGAGAGAAGGCGGCTGGAGGGGCTGAGACTGGGTGAGGAAGTAGGAAGTCACCATCCGTGGTGCGTCGGGAAGAGTACGTTGGACTTCTGAACTCGGCCAACATCTCCTCCCTGTTCTCTCCCAGCCGTTCCCATTTCCAATCTCTTTTCCAAGTCCAAACTTCTGATCCACCTCACTTGCCTTTATGTCTTTTCATGCCTGTTTTTCTCTTTTTGATCTGCCCCTGTTCTTGGCTTCAATGTGTTTTTTTCTTTTTCACTGTGATTTTTACTCCCTTATCTCTCCTGTTTTCTCTCTTTTTTCATCTTTTCATCTATCTCGGAACCACTACTCTCTTCCCAGCTGGGGAGGTGGGGGTAAACCTCCAGGCCGCCCACCTTTTTCTGCGCCCGCCCTCCACTTTCCCGTTCCAGGTAGACCCTTTATCTTAGGGTCCCTGGTTTCCCGCCGGAGGCCACCCCGCGGAAACACACCTCCCCGCCGCACCACCGCGCGTCCTCGGGGAGGAACGACATCCGGTAATGCTTCTTAGGTCATTTCCGCCCTTTGCCTGCGTCTAGTTGCGCCGTTTCCGCCCTCCTGCCTCCCTCGCTCGCAGCGCCTGAACCCCGGCCTCGGGCCGGCGGCTCTGAGGGTACTTGGGGGGCGGGGGCAGGTCTGATGAGTACCCCCACCCACCCCCCTGGTCCAGAGGGAGAAGCCTTTATTTTACATCATTCGACCGGGTGCATTATATTCAATTTCTAGATCATTATTTGAAATTGCCCATGACTTTAAAATTCTAACTTGATAAAAATGTCCCCTATCAGTCCCTATTCCCCCTTTCCAAAGTTCTTTGTTTAAACTTTAGCGCGGCTAATGGGCCGCAAAGTGATCATTGGTCCTTTTCTCAACTTTACATTAAAAAGCAAATGTGTGACGCCAGCCCTCCCCCCCCCCCAAAAAAAAATGTTTTCAAACCGATCATCTGGTAAGGGGGAGGGGGAGGGGGGAACAGGCCTCATCTCTTGCTGCGGATGTGAGAACCCGGGCCGAAAGGAGGGACGGGGTGGCCGGGTGGCGGGAGGGGCCGGCCAAGGCTGGGTCCCCTCTGATGCCTCCTCCTTCTTCAGCCCAGGAGTTCCATGGCCTCCGCCTCCCGCCGCCAGCGCCGAGAGCGTCGCTTCCGGCGGTACTTGTCTGCAGGTCGGCTGGCCCGGGCCCAGGCCCTCCTGCAGCGACACCCCGGCCTCGATGTAGATGCTGGGCAGCCCCCGCCACTGCACCGGGCCTGTGCCCGCCACGATGCCCCCGCCCTGTGCCTGCTCCTTCGGCTCGGGGCTGACCCTGCCCACCAGGACCGCCACGGAAACACGGCGCTGCACGCTGCCGCCCGCCAGGGTCCTGATGGTGAGTGTGCCTGCGGGACAGGCCCTGAGCTACTGACCGGGTCTGAGATGGAGGCCAGCATCCTGGGACCTAGGGGGAGATGCCCAAGTTGGCATTGGCTATCACTTGTGCCGTTACAATGCTAAACTACTATTGTCTGAAGAGCCCAACGCTCAGATTTCGCGTAGCTACTTTGTCTCTTGAGTGGTGGTTTGCCTATAGTGCAGAAAGTAGCACAGAGGGTAGGCTTAGAGCTAGGTTGCCTCGGTTCAAATCCCAGCTGCACTCTTAATAGCTGGAACTTCTTGGGCAAGGTACCGAACTTCCCTGAGGCTTAGCTTACCCACGTGCAAAGTTACATAATAACAACGCTTGCTATGTGCCAGGCACTTCTCACAACATAACTCCTTTCATCCTCACAACAACCGTGTAAGTACCAACAGAGAAGTAATTTGCCAAAATGGTGCAGCAGTGACTGTAACCAGGCAGCCCAGCGAGGGCGCTGTCCGGTGATTCGGTACAGAGTTGTTATGGAAATACACAGTGATGGTGCCTGAGCTCCACCCCATGCTGGGTGAGTGCTAAGAATCACCGGAAACAGGACGCTTGGTGAGCACTCAGTAGATACTAACCGTTGTCCTGCCTGTTGTCAGCACGTCCCTACTCCCTTACCGACGGTTCTGAAACGAAAACGCTCTGAGAGGCAAACAGTTATGTCAGCCTGCCACCAAACTCATTCAGGGCAAAGCCTACCCTGACCAGAGTGAGGCCACCTGCGATGTGTTTTTGTCATGCTGATGTCAACATTCAGAAGCCTTCGTGTGTGTGGCCCCGGGGCTGCCCAGGTCCTCCCGGGCCACCCCGTACACCGTGTGCACTTCAGATCAGCTCTCAGACCCACAGCATGTACGCCGCCCGCCGGCCGCTGTGCTTCCCGGGCGGCCTGTGGCTTCTGTCGGGGCGGCGGTCCAGATTTGCCCTCCTCAGGAGGTTTTCCTTCCAGAGTAAGATCATCTGAGGAGAACCTCTGGGTTGGGATGAGCAGCCTTCACTCAGTTTGATTGCTCCCCCAGCACCCCAAGCATAGGAACCCGTGTCCACCCCCACACCTTCCCCTTACAGTAAAGAAAAATCCCCCCTTTCTTTAATGTTTCTTAACATAAGTGAGCTAGGCCAGCACAGGAGGAGGTTTGAAACTTAAAAACAAAGGAGGTTGGCAAAGTGCAGGTGGCTGACTGAACAACCGGCATTGCAGGTGGCAAAAGCTGAGCCCTCACCCAGGTGCCAGCCAGGGCCCTGGGGTCCGGGGCCGGGCTGGGCTGGGTGAGGGACCTGCAGCTCACCCTCTGTGAGCCTGATTTGCCTCTAAAATGCAGGTTGTGAGAGTAAGAGGCAGGCGCTTGGTACAGTTTAGCACTAACTAAATGAGAAGTAGTGTTATATTTATTCTGATATTAATTAAGGCTATTTGAATAATAAAAATATTCCTCATGGTAAGTGCTTTCTTCATCGTATTGAATCCCAAGAAACCTGTAAGATTGATATTATTATCTCACAGGTGAGGAAAGCAGGGCCTAGAAAGTTCAGGAACTTTCTTTTTTTTTTTAAATATATTTTTAGCCGAAACCGGTTTGGCTCAGTGGATAGAGCGACGGCCTGCGGACTCAAGGGTCCCAGGTTCGATTCCGGTCAAGGGCATGTACCTTGGTTGCGGGCACATCCTCAGTAGGGAGTGTGCAGGAGGCATCTGATCGATGTTTCTCTCTCATCGATGTTTCTAACTCTCTATCCCTCTCTCTTCCTCTCTGTAAAAAATCAATAAAATATATTAAATATATATATATTTTAGCCGAAACCAGTTTGGCTCAGTGGATAGAGCATAGGTCTGCAGACTTTGGGGTCCCGGGTTCGATTCCGGTCAAGGGCATGTACATTGGTTGCGGGCACATCACCAGTGGGGGGGTGTAGGAGGCAGCTGATCAATGTTTCTCTCTCATCGATGTTTCTAGCTCTCTATCCCTCTTCCTTCCTCTCTGTAAAAAATCAATAAAATATATTTAAATATATATATATACATATATATGTATATTTTTTATTGATTTCAGAGAGGTAGGGAGAGGGGAGAGGAGAGAGAGATAGAAACATCAATAAGAATCATTGATCTGCTGCCTCCTGCACACCTCACACGGGATCGAGCCTGCAACCCGGACATGTGTCCTGACTTGGAATCGAACCGGGACCTCCTGGTTCATCGGGGGACACTCAACCGCTGAACGGCGCCTGCCCAGCGGTTCAGGAACTTTCTTCCCAAGGGAGATCCACACTCGGGTCACACCCAAGCCCTTCCTTCCTCCCAGTCCTGCCACCAGGGGGCCTTCTAACTCCTAGGCAGGAAGGCCTGTCTCCGTTTCCAGCTGCTGAGAAACCACTGTGCCTTAAGTGCAAGTGTGCCCTTTGAACAGATGAAATTATCTTGGATCTCCGAGGAGGGGCATCCCCTCAGCTCCCAGGCAGGCCCAGGCCCGATGGACTTGCCTGTTCGCTGGGGAGGCTGGGCTGGGCCCCGCCTTGGGCTTTTGGTAACTTCTCTTCGGACCCATCACCTCATGGGGAAGTTATCTCAGCTGTCAGAGACCCCTGTGTGCACACACCTTAGTCTGACAATAACCATTCTCTGCGTTCAGCAAGAATTATCGAACACAGAAATAGGGTTGTTTTTTTCCACAGTCTTTGCAAAAAGAATAAAATCCAGAGCCAACCTGATTTTTTTCCAGATCTATTATTTTTAATATGGCACTCACTGCACTTCTGCTGTGTGCCCGACATGCGCTGTCCGTTACCCTCGGTCTGCGCGGCAGAAGAGGCGGCGGCCCTGCTTACAGGTGGCCGAGTCATCAGTCCACATTCCATTTGCCTTTCCAGCCTGACCTCCCACAGCACACCCGCCAGCTGCAGCCCCCTGCGTGGCTGTCTTCCGTGCCCCCAGCATGTTTTTCACGAGCCTGCCTCTCTCTTGCCTGTGGCTTTCCCGTCTGCCTGATTTCTACTTTGCTCAATTACTCTCCCTTCCCAGACCAACGTAAGCCACCTCCACCTGGAGGCCCTCTTGGAGCGCCCTGCCCGCGACTACCTTTTCTTCCTCTGTGCCCCCCTCAGTCAGCTGTCCTCACGATAAGCTTCTGACACTGGGTTTTGAGTGAGCTGTACCGGTTAGTGTGAACTTTGCTTTAAGGAAGACATCATCTTATGGGGAGGAGAAAAGCAGTGCTGTCATCACTACGACAAAGTCTGTTTTTACTCCAAACGTTTTTTTCATACACATTCTTCCCAGTAGAAAAGCACATTGGGGAAAAGGTGATCTGTACGGCTAAGCTGCTGATACAGCTGGCATTGCAAGTCACCGGAGGAAGGTGAGCTATTTAACAAGTGATAACGGAGCATTTGCTTCATCCAGGAGAAACAGTCCTCCCTCATTCCTGACTTAAAAGTAAGTTACGTGAGGGACCCGCAGCTCACCTACATATGACAGGAAGGGCACATGCCAAATTCACGGGAGGGGTTCCCCTGGGGGAATAAAACTTAGAGGGCGGCATCGAAGAAAATTTTACTTTATCCATGATGGTTTTATTTCTTTAAAACGAAATGACGTTGCAAAAATGACAATATATTAACATACCCTGTGATAGGAATAGAGGTGTTTATTGTACTATACTTTCTACTTATTTTGAATTTTTTAGTTTTCTAAAAATAAAAGTAAGTATAGTAGAAAAACACAGGGGAATTGTTTTATAATCTTGGAGTGAAGAAAACCTTCCTAAGAATGAAATAAAGTCAAAAGCTATTGATACAGATTTAACTACATTAAACTTTTTTTACAAATATATTTTTATTGATTTCAGAGAAGAAGGGAGAGGGAAAGAGGGATAGAAACATCAATAATGAGAGAATCATCTATCATATGCTTCCTGCACGTCCCCCCCTCCCCTTTGCCACTGGAGATCAAGCCCACAACCCAGGCATGTGCCCTGACCAGGAATCGAACCTTGACCTCCTGGTTCATAGGTCGGCACCCAACACTGAGCACTCTGGCATAAACTTGTGGGAATGGGAGAAAATACCCACAATGCATGTAGCACAGACACAGGGCTGACCTCTACCACATAAAGGCTGCCTCTCTGCATTATCCTTTCCGAGGGAAAAGTAGATGAATAAGAGCAGGTCACTCACAAAGAAACACAAAGAGCCAAAAGCATACGAAAAAGAAAATTTCATAATTAAAATCTTTAATCTGTCAGATGGGCCAAATGAAAAGGTTGATGAGACGCAGTTTTGGTAAAGGACGACACAGATTTCCATAGGGGTGTGTGTTGGCGCTAACGAGAGCTGTTTGGCAAAACCTCACATGTTCTTGACTCAGAAATTCCACTTCTGAGAAACAGCCCCGCAGAAACACCACAGGAGCCCACAGAGGCAGGCAGGAAGCCAGACAGTTTCTGTCGCCTGGGGGGGCGTTTGTTCCGTGCACAGTGAAACACCACGCAGTCATGAAAAAGGAGGCCACACGCGTGCTCCTGTGGAAAACGGATGAGATGCTAAGCGCGAAGAGCAAGTTGCCAAGTAAAACAGAGTGAGGTCATGTCCCGCTGACAGAGCTGTCAGCTGTGTGGTTGATGGCACCCAGATAGGGCTGGAGAAGAGCGGCCAGTGGCAGAGTGCTTACATGTGTTCTTCATTCTTTACGAGGAGAGGCATTGAACGTTCGTTATATCCGTGCACTTCAGAACGCCGAGTCAGAGTGGGAGCCACCCCGGCCCCTGCGGAGACAGAGCCTCCTCTGTTGCTGCGCCTTTTCCAGCAGGACACTTGCTCTCCTTACACAGCTGCCGTCAGGTCCCATGCACAGTTTTGTAGCCAGCTTTCTCCATACACACACGTCATCTTTAGTTACTATTTAATATCCTGTGTCATATTTTACTTATATCTTATAGTTGGAAGCCTTACTCCTTAAAACCTATGAACTTAAAGCCTTCCCGTCCTGGCCTGAGCACCTGCCACCCTCACCCCCGCCATGAGCCCTGGTCAGGAGAGCAGCGCCCTCCCTCGTCCTGATGGGGTCTGGATCCGGCTACTCGAGTGTGCCCGGAGATGCGTGGGGGCCGTGGGCCTCGGCCGGCCGAGGCTGGGCCCGTTCTGCCCGCTGCCTCCCTGGCAGTGGGAACACCCCTCCTGTCCCGTGCCTCTCCTGGATGGCCAGTGCCACGGGAAAGATGGGGGGCCGCCTGCCCTGGCGAGAGGAAGCAGGCCCACAGCAAGAGAGCCTCACGCACCCTCCTGGCCCCAGGAGTGAGGTGCTGGGTGGCACGGGTGGGCCTGGGTAGGCAGTGAAGTGAGCACACGGCCCTCGGCACATGGCCACTCGGGAGCCAATGCGGGGAAGTCAGGACTCAGGGAGGGGAGTTCCTGGGCGGAACCCCCTCTCCGTCCCTCTCCCCTCCCCTAGGCCAGCAGTCCTTGGAAAGAGCTTGCTGGTTGCCTGGAGCATTTCTCTGCTTCAAACTCTGCTGATCTGGCCCTCTACCTCCACCCTCCCAGCATACCCTGGGGAAGGCTGGCTGAGGGAAATTCCCCTAAAAACATTTATTTTATGCAGTTTATTGGAAAGTAATATAAAAAGATACCTATTCGATATTTGCATATTTATAATGGTAGAGTAGAATGTTCAAATATTTTACCAATCTGAAGTATAATGTGGGGTGAGAGGTATAAGGTGACAATATTGTCTTTTCTCTTTTTTTTTTAATCTCAGAGAGACATAGAAACATCAATGATGAGAGAGAATCGTTGATCAGCTGCCTCCTGCATGCCTCACACTGCGGATCAAGCCCATAACCTGGGCATGTGCTCTGACTGGGAATCAAACTTACTAGTTCATAGGTCGACGCTCAACCACTGAGCCACACTGGCTGGGCTAAAGTGACAATACACTGAGTGGCCAGATTATTATGATCTCCAAATGCATAATAATCTGGCCACTCAGTATATGTGTGTGTGTGTGTGTGTGTGTGTGTGTGTGTGTATACATATATGTATACACACATATACACACACACATACACATTAGAGGCCTGGTGCATGAATTCGTGCATGGGTGGGGTCTGGTGCATGAATTCGTGCAGGGGGAGGGAACATGGGCGGTTGGCCAGCCTGCCTGCTGGTTGAACTCCTGGTCGAGGGGACAATTTTCCTATTAGCCTTTTATTATATAGGATATACACTGAGGGGCCAGATTATTACACGTTCAGAGATCATAACAATCTGGCCACTCGGTATTTTCCAGCCAAAACTGGAATACAGGGTCAGAGGTTTCTGACATTGCCCGGGGGGCTGGAGGCAGAAAACATAAAGTAGCCGATGGGGACAGGCCAGAATAGCTAACCGTGGTAAACTGTCAGTGCTGTCAGGTCCAGGTGGGCAGACGGGGCGCGCGTGGCCGGCAGGATCCCAGCTAACGCCCCACCGCTCTCCCACCAACAGCCTACACGGACTTCTTCCTGCCGCTGCTGCGGCGCTGTCCCTCTGCCATGGGAATAAAGAATAAGGATGGGGAGACCCCAGGGCAAATTCTGGGCTGGGGGCCCCCCTGGGGTTCTGCTGCAGAGGAGGAGGAAGACGAGGCGTCCCAGGAGCACCAGTGGAGGCAGAAGCTGCAGGCAGAGCTGGAGGACGAGTGGCAGGAGGCCGCTGGGCGGCTTGAAGGTGAGGAGGCCGTTCCCACCCACGCTGCCCCTCCCAGCTGCCACTGCGCCTGCACCCCCTGCACCTTCCCCTGCCGCCCGCTTCTCTGGCCCTGTGACCTTCCCATGGCCTCTCCCCGACCACCCCTGTCCCACCCTCCCAAACAGACTATGCTTCCCATGAGGCCCAGGAACCCGAGTCCTTCTCAGCCTGGTCAGATCGCCTGGCCCGGGAGCATGCCCAGAAGTGCCAGCAGCAGCGTGAGGCCAAGGGAGCCTGCCGGCCCGCCCGGGCTGAGGGCTCCGGTCTCAGCTGGCGGCGGCTGGAGGAGGAGCGGAGGCTCTTCCAAGAGCGGGCCAGGGCCAAGGAGGAGGAGCTGCGGGAGAGCAGAGCCCGGCGGGCGCAGGCGCAGGCGCAGGCGGCTCACGGGGACCCGGGGCCCAGGGCCCAGCAACCCAGGGGGGTCGGCAGGGGCAATCTCTGGCGCTTCAGTGATGTGCCCTGGCCCTGCCCTGGGGGAGGGGACCCGGAGGCCATGGCAGCAGCCCTGGTGGCCAGGGGTCCCCCCTTGGAGGAGCAAGAGGCTCTGAGGAGGTACTTGAGGGCCCAGCAGGTTCACTGGCACCCGGACCGCTTCCTTCAGCGATTCCGGAGCCAGATTGAGGCCTGGGAGCTGGGCCGCGTGATGGCAGCTGTGACAGCCCTTTCGCAGGCCCTGAATCGCCGTGCGGAGGCCCTCAAGTGACCGCCGGGAGACCAGGCGGGGCTGCAGGGCACGCAGCCTTCGAGACAGGCCGGCAGGAAGGGCATGATCAGAGGCGGGGTGACGAGGACGAGGCAGGACCGCGCTGTGCAGCAGAGGATGTGGGGTGGGAGCGAAACTTGTGACGAGCGGGGGTGGGAGGGCAGCCACCGGCACTGCTCCTCGACTCCGCCACTTCCTAATAAGACCTGGTTCCACGGCTCACTCCCAGGACTCTGCCTTTTTCCACTGCGGTGGTTTTCATCGCCCACAACATCTTTCCCGCCATCTGCCGACCCCACAGCTCTGCACACCTGTGACCGGCACGCGGGGCCCTGGACGCTAGCGGCCCGCCGCCGGCCCCCTGCAGGCGGCCCTGAGCAGGCCCGTGTGCCGCCAGCCTCACTCCTCGCCCTCTGCCGGGCTCCCCTCGGCAATCGGGGCCCAAGAGATGAATGTGAACACCGGCCAAAAAAGGGAACAAAACTAGTTTCCCTCCCTCCCGGCCCCCACCAGAACCACATCCTCCTCCCCGCTCACTGCCTCCCCGGCAGACAGGGCTTTCCCTGTGCTGAGTCACCCAATGGCCCAAGTGGGGCAGCCGAGCTGGGGACCACGGGGAGTTGTGAGAGGTCGGGACGGGAGCAGGATGAGGAGGCGCCCGTGGGGGAGTGGAATTTCGGTTGCTAAAATTAGGACCAGGGGCAGTAGGCGGAAAGAGCCCAATTATGTAACCTGGGTTGTCTGTTCTTGGGCAACCGGGGACCCACACCCGCGGAGGGTGAGGAGTAACATGGACTCACTCTAGTCAAGCTGCTCAGTCACTAAAGCCAGGTCGGTTGAGGCCTGAGGAAACGACTGTGCTCATTTAACCAGCCTGGGAACTTAACTTCTCCATTTTCCCGGCCATGTCAGTGCCTGGGCATTCACAGGCCTCCTGATAGCCCTCATTACCCCCGAGAGCCTCACTACACCTTGACCTGGCACCCATTCCCCAGACACGGTGTGACCAGACCTGGTGCGCGTCTTCCAGACCGCCTGGGTCTGCCTGGCCGCCACCTGGACGGCTGGGCCCTGGCGAAGCCTGCAGGACCGACCGCTCTCGAGATGCACTCGTACGCGGAGAACTCAGCTTTTACTCGGAAACACTGCTGGGTTTTTGCCTCGTTGTGCTTCCAGTTTGCAAAGCTGTGAATAAATCGTTACCGTGTATTTCTAGCCAAAGCCTCCAAACACGTTGAGTTTGTTCGACAGCTCAATCCTCAGCTCCCTCCATGGCTTCTGCCCCCATGAAGCCTGGATTTCATCGCTGGCAGCCAGGCCTGGCCCTCCAGAGAAATGTCCTGAGGGTGGAGGGAGAAGGCCTGGGGTTCCGTGGAGGACGGGGGCACCATGCCTCCTACTGTTCATGCTCAGCTCTCAGCACCCTGCACTGGTGTAGGACTAGACGGCACCAGACCCCAGGCCGCCCCCCAGGGCACAGCAGTGGAGTGAAAAGAAAGGCAGCCCGGCAGCGCCGCAGGAGTGGCGAGTGCGGCGGGCGCTGTCTGCTTCAAGACGCTCATGAATCAAGCTGATCTTCCAGGTTGGGAGCCCCAGTCTCCGCGGGCTGGAGAAGCCGGGAGCAGGGGAGGCCTTGGAGGAGGGAAGGCGCAGCCTCAGAACGTGGCATGGCCATGTGGGGTGAGCACCAGACCCCGGGGAGACAGAGAGCCAAGAGGCCCAAGGCCTGGAGGCATCGCCAGATGTTGGGGCGGGAGGAGGAAGCGCTATGAGAGGAAGCTGCTGTGATTCAGAGAAGAGACGGGCTGTGAGCAACCCAGGCGTCCGGTTCCGCTCACAGCTGGGGGTTTCGGAAGTGGCATGCAAAGAGCTCAGGTTGGGGGGGCCGGGGGGAGGGTTAGGGTCCGACTGGGAGTTGACAGGTAAGTATCAGAAAACTTTGGTGTCCAAATTTGCTCCTCCATCCAGATTTTTCTCTGCTTTTTAAGCACATCGCTTGCCCTTTGCAAGAGTTACATAAACCACAGTACCATAAGGCCTGTTCCTGGCCCCCAGACCTCCCTCTTTCCAGTGTCCCTCCCTGGTGTCTGGCCCCCAGCCCTGTTGGGGGTTCCCCTGAGATGAGGGCTGTTCACTTTCTCTGACCACATGGTTTCCGCTTCAGTGTCTTTTTTTCCTAGGCTGATAAAAATACTGAGCCTCAGAGGCCCTGGCTTCCTCTGACCCCCTGGGCCAGGCAGCGGGCTTCCTGTCCAACACGGTGGGGGCAGGGAGGGGCCCAGGGATCCCGGGTGACTGCCTCCCGTGAAGCGGGAGAGCGCGTGTCCTCCGGAGATCGGTTCTCGGGAGGTGTGTGGGTCTCAGTCAGAGAAACAGGGTTGGGAATAAGACTGGTGAGGTGGAAGGTCTGTTTGGGGTCTGGGTTGCTTAGGAAAAGGGCCAGCCGCGCAGCAAGCCGCCCGAGAGAACCCCAGTGGGTCGGGGTGCAGCCGGGAGCAGCTCCTCGGTGGAAGGAGGCGGGGGGGGGGGGGGGCGGTGTGTGTGCACAAGAGCGCCCTGAGCAGGCGAGGGCATGGAGCATGGCTGGCCAATGGGCAGCGTTTCTGTGTGCGGGGAGGGGGGCGCCAGAGGTCACGGAAGGGCTTGAGCAGAGACAGGGAGTCCAAAGCAGAGTGTTGAGGAGAAGAGCGTGCGGGTGAGGAAGCCCAGGAGCGGGGAGCAGTGTTGGCGGGCGCGGCTCTGGCATGCCCAGATGCCCGCAGATGCCCGCAGAGGGCTCGGGCTGCGGCCGAGGGCGGGAGCGCTGCCGGGCACGCGCATGGGCAGAAGAAAGTGGTGTTTTGAACACCTGCTATGTATGACCTGGTCCGTTTCTTAACTCCAGTAACCCTGCCCCCGGCCGTCCAGGAGGGGGTCCATTGTACAGGTGAGGAGACCGAGGCTCATAACGTCCTGTGGCTTGCTCGAGGCCACACGGCTAAAGAATGAGGGAATCATCATGGACTCGCTGGCGGTAATGAGACCCCGGAGGTGCCAACAGCTGCAGGTGGTGTTAAGGAGGGAGCAGAGTTCATACACTTCCGAGGCTGTCACGGCGAGACAACTGGTGGGGTGGTGCCAGTGCGGGAAGGGGAGTCTGCGATGGCCAAGTGTGAAGCCGAGGGTCGGAAAGTGATGATGCCTGAACAAAGGAGGTGCGTGGCCACGGGGAAAGGCGGGTCCGTGCAGACACAACCAGCACCTTTCCCAGCTGCCAGACAGTGGGCACAGAGAGAGGCAGCCACTGCCGCAGCGCTTGCCATCTACCGAAACACACTACCCGTGTGCCCGTGACAACCACACACAGTAATGGAGGTGCCGCGGAGGCCTGGGAGCCGGGGTGCTGGCCGGCAGGGGCGGGTTCCGGCCGGCAGGGATGCGCCCCAGGGGTCGATTTGGGTGAAACTCCTCTCCCGTGGAGGTTGAACCTGAGTGGACAGGATCCCCAAAAGAGGGCGCACGGCAGAGCACGAGGACGACCAGAGGCCCGGAGGAGAGAGCCCTCTGAGGCTTCGGGAGGTCGGGAGGGCGGGCGGGCGGGCGGGCGGGCGGAGGCTCAGGAACTGGGTGATTACCAATTTTGAGAAGAGAGTTTCCACTTACAGAGGGCAGAAGTCGCCTCACACAGGCCAAGAGCGAGTAGGAGGTGGGGAAAGGGAGGTGGTGGGTACAAAGTCAGAGAATGGCCAATACGGAAGAAACTAAGAATTGTCTCTAGCTCAACCCACAGATTTTACAGATGAGGAAATTCTACCAGTTCCCGAAAAAGTGGTTGGTTAGGGTGGTTAGCTGTCTCTTGAGACATCACACAGAAAAGGAAGGTGAGAGATGGAAGGGAGAGAGAGAGTCGGGGAAGGATTTTTTTATTTTCAAGAAAAAAACTTGAATTTGTGAAATGAAGAGGAGCAAGAAAAGAGAAAGCCTAAGAGGGAGAAAGGGTGCGGTGAGAGGAAGTGGGGGACGGACAAAGGGCCCGCGGGCAGGAGGCGCGCTCCCCGAGTCGGAAGAAAGGGAGGCCGAGCACAGTGAAGGGAAAAGAAAGAAGCCAGGAGCCCCGCCCTGGGTGGCTTTCGCTCGGCAAAATGGATGCCAGCACGCCCTGGCCAGTGTGGCTCAGTGGACAGAGCGTCAGCCTCCGGACCAAAGGGTCCCGGGTTCGATGCCATCAAGGGCACGTACTCGGTTGCAGGCTCCTCCCCTGCCCAGGCCCTGGTTGCGGCTCATGCAGGAGGCAGCCAATCAATGTGCCCCTCTCACATTGCTGTTTCTCTGTCTCTCCCTCTCTCTTCCACTCTCTCTAAAAATCAATGGGAAAATATCCTCAGGCGAGGATTAAGAACAAAAAACAGGTGACGGCATCACAAGTGAGGGCAAAGCAGCGGTGGGAGCCTGGGGACCACATCCCTGCAGGGGACGGGACCAGGTGAGAAGGCGAGAAGGGCCTTGGGGGGCAGTGGGCAGGTGGCATGACGCCTGCATGCTTGGCTGCGCAGGAGAGAGACAGGAGGGAGACCATCACGTTTCCCAAATGACGTCTAGGTCTTCTTAGTGAACATCCGGTAGGGAGGGATTCCAGAGCTGAAGCACTGAGGCCGAGTGCAAGCCTCCTCTTTTGACTTTAAAGTCTCTAGAGATGGTGGTGGGGGTGAGATGGAGGAAAACAGCGAGGCATACCAGTTGTGAGGAGCGTGGTGATGTTGGTGAGGAAGACTGCTGTGCGGACAGGAGAGTGTGGCAAAGGCCTCTGGGGGAGGAGGAGGCTCCCAGGCCACAACCGCTGATCCTGCCCCTGCCCTAGACCCTGACTGACCCTGACCCTGACCCAGCCCCTGACCCTGCCCCTGACCCTGCCCCTGACCCTGCCCCTGACCCTGCCCGGCCTCTGCCCCTGACCCTGCCCGGCCTCTGCCCCTGACCCTGCCCAGACCCTGATCCTGACCCTGACCCAGACCCTTACTCTGACCCAGCCCCTGACCCTGACCCTGAACCTGCCCAGACCCTGATCCTGACCCTGACCCAGACCCTTACTCTGACCCAGCCCCTGACCCTGCCCCTGAACCTGCCCAGACCCTGATCCTGACCCTGACCCAGACCCTTACTCTGACCCAGCCCCTGACCCTGACCCTACTCTGGCCCCTGCCCCTGCCCCTGCCCCTGACCCTGACCCTGCCCGGCCCCTGCCCCTGCCCCTGCCCCTGGTGGCAGGTAGGAGGAAGGGCAGGCTTCACCAATGAGAGAAGGAGCATTGGGAGAGTCCAGGTTTCAGGTGCCAGAGGAGGATGCTTTCAGAAATGAAACAGAGGGTGGGAACAGGAGGCGTCCACGGAGCACCATGAAGTGGGGCGGTGGGCGTGTCCTTGTGGGGTAGGACGGCTTCGTCTCTGGAAGCAGGGGGTGCTGCTTGTGGAAGTGAGCGTGGAAGACACACAGCCGTCGTCATGAGAAACACACACCTCCGACGGGCCTCGGGATGCACAGGCGGCACACCTGCTGATGCTGACAGTGCCCAGGGTGGCCTCCGACCTCTGACCTGGCCTGTGCACCCAGACTCCTCCAACTGCCAAGTGACATCTCCCCTTGGTGTCTGTCCAATAGAGTCAGACAGCAAATCCAACCTCAGACTTCTGGTTCTCCCACCTCAGGACCCTGCAGCTCTCCCCGTCTCCCCACCTTCACCCCCACCTGGCCATCCGTCCGATCCTTCATCTGGTCCTGTCAATTCTACCCTTCATGGCTGCCCCATCTGCTCTCCAGGATTACAGCAACTGCCTCCTGACGGTGTTCCTGCTCTCAGTGCTGCTTCTGCAAGCCAGCTACACGGAGGAGCCACAGGGATCTTTTAAAAAGGCCAATCTCGCCGAAACCGGTTTGGCTCAGTGGATGGGGCATCGGCCTGTGGACTGGGGGGTCCCAGGTTCGGTTCCGGTCAGGGGCATGTACCTTGGTTGCGGGCACATCCCCAGTAGGGAGTGTGCAGGAGGCAGCTGGTCGATGTTTCTCTCTCATCGATGTTTCTGGCTCTCTATCCCTCTCCCTTCCTCTCTGTAGAAAGTCAATAAAATATATATATTTTTTAAAAAGCCAGTCATGCCGAAACTGGTTTGGCTCAGTGGATAGAGCGTCGGCCTGCGGACTGAAGGGTCCCGGGTTCGATTCCGGTCAAGGGCATGTACCTTGGTTGTGGGCACATCCCCAGTAGGGAGTGTGCAGGAGGCAGCTGGTCGATGTTTCTCTCTCATCGATGTTTCTGGCTCTCTGTCCCTCTCCCTTCCTCTCTGTAAAAGATCAATAAAATATGTTTAAAAAAATAAATAAATAAATAAATAATAAAAAAGGCCAGTCACCTCCGCCTCCCATCTCTGCGCCGTTCTCTCTGTCTCTCGCACACGCACACGCACACGCACACGCACACTGAATCCTCCAAAGCGTCCCACGGTTGACTAACCCCAGATGCTTTACCCTGCTCCCCTGGCCCGTGCGTGGTCTGGGCCCGCTCTCCCCTCTCCCTCCGACTGCATCTCCCCCCTCCCCTTCCTCTGCTCCAGCCACCCAGCTCCCTCTGCTCCCCTCACCCCTGGGCGCCCGCCTCCTGGACTGTGCAGAAGCTGGCCTGTTGCCTGGAATGCCTTTCCTCCAAACGTCACCTGGTCTCTCTTGTCATGTGGGCCTCAGCCTAAACGCCACCTCTCAGAGAGGCCCTTCCCGACCTGCCCCTCTGATCAGGCCGATCCCTCCTTGGCGCGCTTCCTCCGCCTGGCCTGGCCTCACTGGGCTGTGGGCTCCCGGAGCCGGGCCCTGGCCTCACTGGGCTGTGGGCTCCCGGAGCCGGGCCCTGGCCTGGCCTCACTGGGCTGTGGGCTCCCGGAGCCGGGCCCTGGCCTCACTGGGCTGTGGGCTCCCGGAGCCGGGCCCTGGCCTCACTGGGCTGTGGGCTCCCGGAGCCGGGCCCTGGCCTGGCCTCACTGGGCTGTGGGCTCCCGGAGCCGGGCCCTGGCCTGGCCTCACTGGGCTGTGGGCTCCCGGAGCCGGGCCCTGGCCTCACTGGGCTGTGGGCTCCCGGAGCCGGGCCCTGGCCTCACTGGGCTGTGCGCTCCCGGAGCCGGGCCCTGGCCTGGCCTCACTGGGCTGTGGGCTCCCGGAGCTGGGCCCTGGCCTCACTGGGCTGTGGGCTCCCGGAGCTGGGCCCTGGCCTCACTGGGCTGTGGGCTCCCGGAGCCGGGCCCTGGCCTGGCCTCACTGGGCTGTGGGCTCCCGGAGCCGGGCCCTGGCCTGGCCTCACTGGGCTGTGGGCTCCAGGAGCCGGGCCCTGGCCTGGCCTCACTGGGCTGTGGGCTCCCGGAGCCGGGCCCTGGCCTGGCCTCACTGGGCTGTGGGCTCCAGGAGCCGGGCCCTGGCCTCACTGGGCTGTGGGCTCCCGGAGCCAGGCCCTGGCCTCACTGGGCTGTGGGCTCCAGGAGCCGGGCCCTGGCCTGGCCTCACTGGGCTGTGGGCTCCCGGAGCCGGGCCCTGGCTGATTGGCCGCCACTGTGCCCCTCGGCCCACAGCAGCCCGGCCTCCGTGGAGGGAGGGAGGAGCCCCAGGCAAAGCGGGCTAAATCTCACTCTAGCTTTGTGGTGCAGGCTGGGTCTACACTTAGAGTCAGGCTTAACCATAGGGTTGGGCATGGTGCTAGTTGGTTTCAAGATTAGCTCTAGAGACAAGGTTGGGTTAGTTTAGAGAATCTGTTTGGGGTTCATTTATTGAGATGTGTTTAGATGTTACGTTAGGGTTGGGTTTGAGCTGTGATTTGGGTTGAGGTTAAATTTGGGTTAGAGTCAAAGTCGGTATTAAATCCCAATTTCGATTTTGAGGCCAAGTTTAGGTTTGAGGCGAGTGCCGTCTCAGCAGGTTGGAAGCCTCGGAGAGTCCCCTGGCCTCTGCCGAGACCACAGTGAGACCGGGCCGAGCTGGGGCGCAGGCTCCAGGCACCAGCACTCCCCTCGGGAAAGCCCCGGGCCAGCTGCCGGCCACCCCAAGAAAGAAACCAAATTTCACACAACCTCCTTCGAAACTGAGATCGAAACCAAGATTGGCCCATCTGAAGAGGCGCCCTCAGCACAGTGCCCCCGTGACAGCCCTGCCCCCCCTCTCTGCCTCCCTCGCCTCCCACCACGCCTCCCCTTCCCCTTTCTGTCCATCCGTGCTCCGTCCCGCTCTCTGACCTCACGGTTTCTCTTTCTCGCTGTAATTGCAAGGCCCTTTTATACTTTTCTAGAGCGGCGGTCTCTGTCCATCAGCCCTACCATTAGGGAGGCAGAGAGACGACAGGAAGAAGAAAGGGCCCCAGAGAAAGAGGGGCACAGAGAAAAGGAAAGGGGCAGGAACCCGAGGGGAACCAACGGCGACCGAGACAGAGAGGTTCGAAGAGCAGAACCCGAGAGGCAGGCCACGATATTTACAGACGCCTCTGTGACCACGGCTCTTCCTCCCTCACACCTGCTCAGCCGCCAGGCCCGTGGGCTTTGCCTAGAAACTCCTCCTTTCCACTCTCCTGCTGCGGCTCCCGCAGAAATGCAGGCTCCCGTCACCTGCGAGCCCTCCTGACTGGTCTGCACACCTCTGGGTTCCCCCGCCGCCGCCCCCCGCCCCCCCCCCCCCGGCTCCCGCCCCATCCACTTCCTCGTAGCGGCCAGACCCGTTTTCCTAACACCAATCCGGCGCCGTTTGGTGGCTCCCACCACAGTCAGCGACGTGCAGGCTCCTTGGGGGTCTCAGACCTTCAGGAGGAGTTCCCAGCCACATGCCAGGCCCCTTCCCCTGCGCCGGCAGCCAATCGTACCGCTCAGCACACGCCTGCCATCTGCGCACTCACGGCTCCCTCCGTCTGAACTCCTCCTCACCGTCCTTGCCTCGATGCCTAGTGCCTGAGCCCCTCTCCCCGAGCGCCCCGTCATGGATCTTGTCACACCTGCTGTCATGTCCCGGTAACTTCCCTGTCTCCCACTCTGGGTTTTGAGGTCCCGGAGGTCAGGAGCCTGTCCTTCGCGTCTGCATTCTCAAGGTCTTGTGCAAGGTGCTCAATACATGTCAGTGGAACAGAGAAAACGCTAAGGATACGGAATGAGAACGCAAAGAAATCACAGATAAGACTATAAGGCCTGAAAGGCAGCGCTGCGGGGCTGCGGGGGGAGCAGGGGGCACCCTGGAGGAGGGTGCACACCCTGGAGGTCACTGAGCACAGCACCCGCCCCGGGGCTCGCTGCCAGGAGAGGGCCCGCGCCCCGCGCCCCGCGCCCAGGGAGGAGGGTTGCGCCTCCATCACCACCACCCTCAGCACCAGCCCCTCCAAAACTGCGAATGGAAGCTGACGGCATTAGGGACAGCCATGGCTGTGTTCTCAGTCTCATGAAACATGAACACAATCATCTTTAGAAACCTCACTTGTTTTTAACCTGCAACTTACAAGCAAAGTGAAAACTGGCTCGTGTTCAAGAATGTTCACGTCAATGTTTTCAAGCTGGCCCAGTTCCAGGACACATCAATTAGTCTCTTCACACAACAGAAAGTCATCGCAGCCGTCCTGGGGCTCACGCAGCGCGGCCGGAAGAAGCCACACGCCAATGCGCGCTCGGTGTGGCTTCATGTATCGGCCGCGCACAAGCAGGAAGGGCCCGTCGGCGTGAGGCCAGAGTGGCCGGCCTGGCGGGCGCTCGCTGGGAGGGACCTGCGAACCTGTGCAGTGGCGGCTGCGTGGCTGCCACCAGGCGGGACCCTGCCAGGCTGCCGTCAGAGGGGGAGCCCCTCACAGCTCACAGCAAGCCGGGCCCCACGCCGAAACCCGCTGCACCCCTCCCCGGGCGCGGTGCTTGTGTGGGGCTATGGAACCCGATCTGCGGGGCCACGAAGGGAAGGCCCGGTGAGGGGGGCACCCTCTGGCGTGCGATGAGCCCGGCATCATGTCCGGGTCGGGACGTGCATGCCGCCCAGGACAGAGCCATAACCAAGGGCCCCGGCGCGGCGCGTGTCCCAGGCTCCTCGGTGTGAACCCCGACATGAGAGTGCGCACTGGGCACCGGGGCAGGGCCGCCGGGACAGGACGGGGTGCCCGAGAGGGTGGGCCCAGAGAGAAGCCCGCAGTCGGAGGGACGCCGAGCTGTTCCACGAACCGCCCTCCAGGGAGCCAGGCCTCCAGCCCACACCCAGCTGCTGCCCTGGGCTCCCCGAATTCACCGTCCTTCTCTGGAACTCCTCAGCCTGACCCCACTCCCTGGCCCTCCCGGCCCACAATTCCCCTGACCCCCCACCCTTTCCCAGAACCCAGGCGTCCGCGCAGCCTGCGGTTGGTTCTCTCGGGGCCTCAGCCTTCCTGCCTTCGGCTGAAAGGCAGCACCTCCTGAGCCCTGGGGGCTTCCCCGGCCAGCCGGCCCAGAACCGCCTGCCGCTGCCGCCGCCGCTTCCTCTATAAAGGGCCCCCGGGGCGACAGCAGGTGAGCCTCTGCCACCCCATCTCCCCGCGCCCCTCGGTGGCTCTCCCCACGCCTCCCGCGCCTCCTGCCTGGGCCTGGGCCTGGGCGCTGGGCTTTGGTTTGTTCCTGTCTCTCACTCCGGGTCGGGTGGGTCTCTCCCTGTCTGTCACACAGCCTCTGTGTCTGCCTCCGGCCCGCTCTGCTCCCCTCCCTCCGCGTCTCTGTCTCCCCTGCTCGCTCACCTCGGTTCCCGACTGCCTCTGGTCCCGTCTCTGCCTGTCACCCTGTCTCGCGGTGGCTGTCGCCTGGGGAGGAGGCCGGCTGGGCCGTGCGCCCGCCCCGCCCCTCACGTCTCCCCCCTGCAGGTCTCCCATGCCACCACCTGGACACCTCTGCCTGCGGAGGGGGTGTGGCGCCCCCCTCCTGCTCCTGGGGCTGCTGCTGGCCCTGCCACCTGCGGCCCAGGTGAGACTGCAGGAGAAGGGGGTGCAGGGGTGGCCCAGCCGAACCTTGGGCCCCAGAGCCCCCAACTCTGCTCTCCCCTAGGGGCTCCCCGATGTTGGCCTCTCAGCTGCGCAGACTGCCCATCAGCACCCCCAGAAGCACTTCGCACAAGGCACCCTCAAACCTGCCGCTCACCTTGTTGGTAAACACCCCCAGACACAACCCCTCGCCCTCCCGCTACCCCCTTCAAGGCCCAAACAGCTGTCTACTCCACCTCCCGCAGCCCCCCCCACCCCCTGCAAACCGGCTCCCACTCCTGTCCTCCCAACACCCCCGGAACTTGGGCCGGCACCTGCTTCTTCAGGGACTGAGACCTCGGAGGCCAGGGCCCGGACACCCCCTCTGGCTCTTCCTAGGCGACCCCGGCGCCCGGGACGCGCTGCGCTGGAGAGCGAGCTCCGACCGCGCCTTCCTGCGCCACGGCTTCTCGCTGCGCAACAACTCGCTGCTGGTGCCGGCCAGCGGCCTCTACTTCATCTACTCGCAGGTGGTCTTCGCCGGGCCGGGCTGCTGCCCCGCGGCCGCCCCGCTCCACCTGGCGCACGAGGTGCAGCTCTCCTCCGCCCAGTACCCGGCCCACGTGCCGCTGCTCAGCGCGCAGAAGTCCGTGCGCCCCGGGCCGCAGGGGCCCTGGGTGCGCTCGGTGTACCAGGGGGCGGTGTTCCTGCTCACCCAGGGCGACCAGCTCTCCACCAGCACGGACGGCATCGACCACCTGCTCCTCGGGCCCAGTACTGTCTTCTTTGGAGCTTTCGCTCTGTAGAAAATTCCAGAAAGAAAAAAAGTTGGTTTCAAGGCCTTCTCCCCATGTTGCCTCCACCCTGACCATTCAAAGGTCGCCTGGCCTGTGACCTTTCCGCACGTCACCTGGGGCTTCCAAGGAGGCGCTCTGGGCACCCAGGGTTCCACCCCCCACCCTCCGCTCTGTGCTGCCGCGGCCCGCGGGGCAGGACACGGGGAGCAGGTGGCTGTCTGGAGGCAGGGAGGGGGGTATTTATGAGGAGAAGAGAATAAGTTATTTATTTATGGAGGATGGGATGGAGCGAAGGGAGAGATAGGGGACAGAGATAAGTGTGCCCACCCGATGCTGGGGGTCATCTCGGCTGCCCTGGAGGGGCCAGTGCAGGCGGCCAGGCCCTAGGAGCAGAGCCCCCGCCGACACCTCACCAGGAGACACCTCACCAGGAGACATCGGCACCTCCCTGCGGCCAATAAAGCTTTTTCTGGCCAAAACCGGTTTGGCTCAGTGGATAGAGCTTCGGCCTGCGGACTCAAGGGTCCCGGGTTCGATTCCGGTCAAGGGCATGTACCTTGGTTGGGGGCACATCCCCAGTAGGGGGTGTGCAGGAGGCAGCTGGTCGATGTTTCTCTCTCATCGATGTTTCTAACTCTCTATCCCTCTCTCTTCCTCTCTGTAAAAAAACCAATAAAATATATTAAAAAAAAAAAAAAAGCTTTTTCTGTGAGATGCGCCTGGCTCTGTCCGTCTGTCTGGGAGGGAAGAATGTCTCGGGCTGTTGAAGGAGGGAGGACAGAGGCCTTGGAGGGGAGCTGGGGCACACAGAGGTGCAGGGGCCTGCGGGGGGGAGGGCAGCCAGGCCCTGCAGGGAACCGAAGGGTTAGCTAAGAAGGTGAAGGAAGGGTGCGGGTTCAGGTCTGCAGCGGGTAGGTCAGGGGAGCCCTGGCAGATATGGCCACAGGCAGAGGCTGCGGGGAGTGGGGTTACAGGGAGCGTCCAGAGAGAAGTGACCCCACCGGAGGGTCTACAGGACTATGGGGTGGAGCATGGGGATCCCCTGAAAGCCTCCAAGGTGGGGGGCCGGGAAGCATGGTCATGCCCAGGGGCTCTGGGACTAGGCCCTTTCCAGGGGTCTGAGGAAGCAGGAGGTCTTTGGGGTCCGTGGCCACACACAGGCTTCATACAAAAATGAGGGCCTCGGGTGCCTTTGGAGCCAAGACCGAAACAGCACTGTTGAGTCCGTCAGAACGAAAGGGGAAGGCCTGCCCTGTGGGGTTCGGGGTTCCCAGGCTGCCTCCCTCCCTCTGGGTTGTCCCAGGCTTGCCCCTGCTCTTCCCCCAGGCCTCTAGGGGCCCATCCCCTTCTCTCCCAGGGACCCCAGCCCCAGCTCAGGACCAGCAGGTTTCCCCCTTTTTCTTCCGTCAAGGACTCAGCTCTCTGAACCCCTCCCATTTCCGGTGCTGCCCCCATGTGAGTCCTGTCTGGAAATCGGGGGGAAACAGGCCACAGCCCTGGTCCCCCAAAGGAATGGAGACGATGGGAATTGGGGGGCAGAGGGGAACTGAGGTCCAGCCTTTAGGGTCCTACATTCATAACCCTGACTGGCCCAGCAAGGCCACCTTCAAATCCAGATGGGGAGGGGGCCAGTATCCTTGATGCCTGGGTGTCCCCAACTTTCCAAATCCCCACCCCCGCAATGGAGAAGAAACCAACCCGAGACAGAAGGTGCAGGCCCACTACCGCTTCCTCCAGATGAGCTCATGGGTTTCTCCACCAAGGAAGTTTTCCGCTGGCTGAATGAGACTCCCCGCCCTCCTCTCCCCAGGCTATAAAGGCAGCTGCGGCACAGCCAGCCAGCAGAAGCTCCTCAGCGAGGACGGGGAGAGACCAGCTCGGACCCCCTGGAAGTGGTCTCTCAGCGACACGCCCCACCGACACCCGACGCCCTCCCTGGCCTCTGGGAGACACAGCATGAGCACTGAGAGCATGATCCGCGACGTGGAGCTGGCGGAGGAGGCGCTCCCCAAGAAGGCAGGGGGCCCCCAGGGCTCCAGACGGTGCCTGTGCATCAGCCTCTTCTCCTTCCTCCTCGTGGCAGGAGCCACCACACTCTTCTGCCTGCTGCACTTGGGGGTGATCGGCCCCCAGAGGGAAGAGGTGAGTGCCTCGCCAGCCTTGGCCCCCCCTCCTCCTGCCACCAAGAGAGAAATGGGGGAGAAGGAGGGTGAGAGGTGGGGAGGGAACACTGGGGAAAGACGGGGAGGCAGAAAGAGAAGTGGAGAGAGCAGGCTGGAGAGGGGACCTGTCACCCAGAAGGTGCTCACTGACATGTGCTGAGTGAATGGATGAGCAGGCAGACCAGCACATCTCAAGAGAGATGTGTAGAGGGACGTGGGGCACGAGTAGAGAGCAAGGGAGCAAACAAGTGATAAGAATAAAGATGCAGAGATCAACAGAGATGGGAGGCATGAAAGAGACGAGGTGAAGGAAGGAGAAATAAGGAGAGATGGAGATAGGGAGTCTGCCTCATGGACAGCACTCAACAAAAGATTGTCAAATGGGTGGGTGAGTGAATGCATGGATGGGTGGAGAGAAAACTAGACACATCAGGCAGGGAGTACACACTAGCTAAGCAGCCAGCTGTCCGCCCCCCCCCCCACCTGCTCTGATGCTAATCCTCCTCCTTCTCCCCAGCAGTTCCCGATGGGCAGCCTCCCACTGGCCCAGACCCTCGGTGAGTGTCGCCTAGCCTCTCTCCTACTTCTGGGTTTGGGTAGAGTTGGTGTTAGCCCTCGGATGGTAGCAGCGGGGAAATTTACACCTGGGGGTGGAGGGATGAGGAATGGAAGTCAAAGTAGCAGGCTATTTTGGGGGAAACTTAAGGGTTTCACCTTTTTCTTTCCTCTTTCCTCCTCAGGATTATCTTCTCGAACCCCAGGTGACAAGCCTGTGGCCCATGTTGTAGGTAAGAGTTCTGAGGGTGGTCTGAGGGATGCAGAAGCAGGTGGGCTGGGCAGGGCTAGGGTTTGGGAGCTGAGCCCAGGCTGAGGGCAGACAGTCCTTGGAGACCCTGAGAGAAGAACTGAATTCAAGGTGGGGAGGGAGGAGAAGCACCCCAGGCCTGGGGGAATGCTCAGAACCTCGTGGCAGATGGGATATGGGAAGACAGAGGGGACAGGAACAGGATGTGGGGGGTGGGCAGGATGTGGGGGTGGAACTGACAGGGTCACCCTGACTCCCCTCTCCCTCCCTCCAGCAAACCAGCAAACCGTGGGGCAGCTGCAGTGGCAGAGCAAGGTGGCCAACGCGCTCCTGGCCAATGGTGTCAACCTGACGGACAACCAGCTGGTGGTGCCATTGAGTGGGCTGTACCTGGTCTACTCCCAGGTCCTCTTCAAGGGCAGAGGCTGCCCTCACAGCCCCGTGCTGCTCACCCACATCGTCAGCCGCTTTGCCGTCTCCTACAAGGAGAAGATCAACCTCCTCTATGCCATCAAGAGCCCCTGCCAGCGGGAGAGCCCAGAGGGGACCGAGGCCATGCCCTGGTACGAGCCCATCTACCTGGGGGGCGTCTTCCAGCTGGACAAGGGCGATCGGCTCAGTGCCGAGACCAACCTGCCCGACTATCTCGATTTTTCCGAGTCCGGGCAGGTCTACTTCGGGATCGTTGCCCTGTGAGGGAGCAGGAGGTCCATTCTCGTCCGCCTCAGTGCCTGCGTCACCCACTCCTTCAGACCACGCCATCCCCTTCTGGGTCAGAAAGGGGATTAGGGGCTCAGGGCTGGGCTCCGAGCTGAAGACTTTAAACAGCACTCAGAAACCTAGGGTGCACTGTGGTGTGGCCTGGGCCACGGGGCACCGGCCGCTGCCGAGCACTCCGAATGCAGGTTTGGGTGCCTGGACGCAGCCTGGGACCCCTGGGCTGGGGCCTGGGAAGCTCTCGTTCTGGCCAGACCCCTCAGAGCACCCCGAGAAGATCTGACCCACAAACTGGCTGAGGGGCCTCAGGCCCTTCTCTCTTCAAATGCTCCGGGAAGCTTCCCTGGGACAGAGCGCCCAGAGGGCCAGCTCCTCTATTTATGTTTGCACTTGTGATTATTTATTATTATTTATTATTTATTTATTTGCTAATAAGAGTATTTATTCGGGAGGTCAGGTGTCCGGGGAGACCCAACGCAAGGGCCGCCTGGGCTCAGACATGTTTTCCGTGAAAATGGAGCTGAACTCTAGGCTCTTCCCGCCTGGCCTCCTGGTCTCGGTGTCTCCCTTTGCTTGTGTTTTTAGAAAACATTGATCTGATCAAGGTGTCTAAATAATGTTGATTTAGTGACTGACTGTCGCTACATCGCTGAACCTCTGCTCCCCAGGGGAGCTGTGCCTGTAACCGCCCTACTGGTCAGTGGCGAGAAATAAAGTGTGCTTAGAAAAGCAACTCGGTCTCTTTCTTGGAATTAACTCTGCATTGGGCGTGCGGCCTGCTCCCTGAAGTCCTCTCTCCACAGGGCTTGGGTCCCTGGACCCAGTCCTCACTCCCTGGGCTGCTGGGCTCAGGAGACCCCACAGAACACAGAGCTCAGCCAGACAGCCCCGCCCATAGGAACCTGCAGCCCAGCCTAATCGCCTCCGCCTCGGGCCTGGGAATTTCCAGCTCCGGGAATTCCAGCCGGAGAGGGGAAGTCCTGAGCTCAGGTGCTCAGGTGCTCAGGTGCTCAGGTGCTCAGGGGCGGCTGCTGGCTGCTGTGAGAGAACCAGGAGGAGCCCCGCGCTCCGGCACCTGAGTCACAGCCAAGGGCTTCCAGACAGTCAGGCATCCGGACTCCACACCCCCGGGGGCCTCCGGCCCACCTGGCCCACCTGGCCCACCTGGCCACCTGAACCAGTCACTGACCTCCCCCGTCAAATGGAGGGAGGGATGCCCACCGCGGACGCAGCCACCGGAGAACAGCTGCCTCGGTGCCCCGCACAGCACCTGACCGGGGCCGCCGTGAATCCCGGCTTTTCCCGCTCACTCAGCCCAGCCATCCTATCCCCTCCCCTCTCCGTGGGTAGGACTGAAGAGAAAAAAGACAATAAAAAGCTAGCAATAAGATGTGGGTGACGGGTCCACACGCAGCCTGGTCTCCCTGGTTTTTTTGGCAAACGATGAGGGGAGGGCTGTGCGGTGGGGACTTGGAAAGAGAAAAGCACCCCCACCCCAGGAGGCTCTTCTGGGCCCAGAGTCACAAACACACGTGGAGGCAGACCTGGAGGCCCAGCGAACAGGCGCTCTCACGGGGCCCGGACGCCGGGTTTCCTCCCTGCCGCTGAGGAACAGCCAAAGAAATACAATGTCACTACAGTCAAATTACTGAAATCAAGTAGGTTGAGGCCGGAGGAAACAATTTTATTCTTGCTTTAACCAGTCTTGGAACTTAAGCTTTTGAACGCCCCAGTCCTGTGTCAGTATCTAGATGTACATCGACCTCCTGATAACCTCTGTGGAGCCCCTGAAGGACGAAGGAGCGAATGTCCATGCAGCCAGCCCAGCTGGCGTCCCGCGGACAGAGCCGGTCATGGAGAATTCCTCTGGGACCCGTCCCGAGGCTGAGCTTGGGGAGCCGTTTCTTCTCGACAAAGGACTGTGTCCGAACAGAGCCCTCCGCCTGCTTTCTTCCTCTGAACTCTGCGTCTTGCCTGCGGTGTTTCCAGTTTGTAAGCCTAGGACCTTCGAGTGAACGGTCCCCGGTTACTACCAGCCAAAGCCTCATGATCACCAGCCTTCACCGGTTACTACCAGCCTTCACCGGTTACTACCAGCCAAAGCCTCGTGATCACCAGCCTTCACCGGTTACTACCAGCCAAAGCCTGGCGAGGCCGCGGCGCTCAGGCCGCTGGGTGGCAGCCGGGCCGGAGGACGCCCTGCTTTGACCTGCGCTGCCCTGGGCTGTGTGTGCTGCCCTTTGTGCTGTGTGTCTCCATGACCGCTCGGGAGGCCAGTGGTGAGTCCTCTAGGTTCTGACTCCCCTTCTGTTACCAGAGAGTCCAATTCCTTCCGCACGGTGGGAGTGGGGTTCTTACAATGTCTCTAGAACGTTCTAAGATTTGCATGGGAGAAGGAGTGTTTTTATTGGCGTGGAGTTACATTCCTCAGGTTGTGAAGTCCCCGGCCCTTAGCCCAGTCCTGCAAGAGGTGCGCTGGGGATCCCGCAGAGCCGACAGGAGGGCCAGTGTCCCGAGCCGCCGCCCGTGTTGGGTCCAGTGCAGCCTCAGCTAATTCAAGTCCGTTCCTCCGTGGGGCAGAGGCCACACGGCTGTAGGCCATGCGGGTGGATGCAGGAGTCCCAAGAGGGCCTGAGGGCCAAAGACCAGGAGCCAGGAGCCAGACGCCCTTTGTTCAGAAGTTTAAATAGTCAGACTCTCCCCTCGCTGTGGCCATGCCTGTCCTGGCCCATTCCCTGCTCCCTGGTGCGGCCGACAGGCAGGCCAGCGCCTTCCCACAACCCTCAGGCCTCACCGGGCACGTGTCCGCCCTCCTCCATCGCCAGCGGGAACGGACTGGGAGAGCGTTAAACTACAGCTTCCTGGCAACACTGCCCACAGGGATGTCTGGTCCTCCCTCCTCCGTCCGCTCAGTAACAGCCGGGGTGTTGTAGCAGTGCCACCCGCTTTGGCGGCGGTTCAGAGCCTCCACTCGGGGTCCCTGGCTCTGGTGTTTGTGATGGGGTGTCCTCTGTCTCAGTCCGCTACAGAAGGACAGCCCCAGCAGGAACACCAGCTGCATACGTGTTCAAAACTTAGGATTTATTCTCTATTAAATCATATCCCAATGGACCTCAAACACAACTTAGAACTGCAGTGGCCACTTTAGAGATCTTTTGAAATGCCAAAATTAGTTACATCTTAGGAATGTTAAACAACCTGAATGAGAAGCATTTTTCAGTTGGAATTTAGAGGCCTCTAAGAAATGAAATGATGCACGGATAGACAACATCTCCTTGTCTTCTTCTTTTTTTTTTAAATATATATTTTATTGATTTTTTTTACAGAAAGAAAGGGAGAGGGATAGAGAGTTAGAAACATCAATGAGAGAGAAACATTGGTCAGCTGCCTCCTGAACACCCCCCACTGGGGATGCGCCCTCAACCAAGGTGCATGCCCTTGACAGGAATCGAACCTGGGACCCCTCAGTCTGCAGGCCGACGCTCTATCCACTGAGCCAAACCAGCTAGGGCTCTCCTTGTCTTCTTGTCCAACCGTGACAGCTTTCAGGGGAACTTACCTTTAACATGGGACCCCTAAAATATCCCCAAAGCTCCTCCCTTAGGAACTCTAGCTAGCCTGTTATATATACAAACATTTTTGTCCCCCCTCAAGTGCCTTTTGGCACAAAATAGACCAACTAAGCCAAAATGACTTAGAACTCTAATAGCCATTAAGAGAAAACTTTAAGTCCACCTCAAGGGCATGTACCTTGGTTGCAATTCCCTTAGAGAGAATTTCAAACCTCTTGGGGTACTGGAATGAATTCTTTGATTGATATGCAGAAGCTTGTAATCTAAAAGACAAATTGATTTTGCCCTGGATGGTACTTTCAGTGGTTAGAGTCAGCCCACGCACTGAAGGGTCACGGGTTCGATTCCTGACCAAGGGCACATACCTGGGTTGGTCCGGATACGTGCAGGAGGCAACCAATTAAGTCTCTCTCCCTCTCTCTCTCTCTCCCCACCTCCCTCCTTCCCTTCCAGTCTCTCTAAAAATCAATGGAAAAAATATCCTCAGGTGAGAATTAACAAACAAACAAAAAAAGACAAATTGATTTTAAAAGCAGTTCTAAAAGGATCCTAAAGAAGCTTGACCATCTAAGCAGATATTTTAACTTTTCTTCCTGATCCTACCCCCCCCCCCCGCACTACCCTCCCTCCTGCCCCCAGAAACCTGATATTTCAAAGAACTTAATGACTCTATGGTCAGAAATTTGGCGAAATTGGAAGCTAAAGATTCAAACCTTGTTGGGAATTTTTAAAAAGCCTCCTCCCCTAAACAAAAATAAAACTACGCACCCAGAGGGAAAGAAGCCAATTGGGAATGATGTACGTGGATGGGTAGATCAACCCCTGATGCCACATAAGTTAAAACCCAGCTCTGTGGGTATTGAGAGCAACCGTCCTCATCTTACAGATCTGGGAAGCAGCTCTGGAGGCAGCTCGGGGCCACCTGTCTCTGCCTCCGATCCTACGGCTGGAGGAAGAAAAGGGACATGAGCATTTTTGTACAAAGCACAAACTCATGCTCTGGCTCAAGATTCCTTGCCAAGGACAAACACAAGCCTTAACTGTCTTATTCACAAACATAATAAGAAAAGGCCTTAGCCATCTGAATAAATGAACTTAACTTATCCATTAGTGGGGTTTTGCCTTATTTTACGAACTCATGGCTGAAATTTTAAAGACAAAGTACCAGGCCTCCGTTTGCATCTGTCTGTGTGTTCATGTGTGGCGTGTGGAAGTTTCTACCCCGAGATAATAGTGCTAATTTGGAAAAGTCTGCTTAATTGGCTGAAAGAAATTAAGCACTTACATACAATTTCTCAAAAATATAATAGAAACTAATCGACATGCTTCCTCAGGACCGAGGGCTGTGGGAGCACATTTGTAGGAGAGCTGGTTTCGGTTGGGTTTGGTGACACCGGCAGACCCTTAGGTAACACCCATCCACCTGGGCTCCCTAGTCAGTAGCTCGCCAGGCAGGGGAGGTCCCCGTCTCTGCTGCAGAATCTGTCAGCAAGGAAAGCAACTCGGTGCAACGAAATGTCCGTGAGGACCCACAGCCACTGAGAACAGGGGATACACGCGTCAGGGAGCTTTTCAGCGACACTTACGTTTTATGGTGTGTTTACTGAGATAGTTCATCAGAATCTCTGGGCCCGGCTGGTGTAGCTCACAGGGTCAGCATTGAGCCAGGAACCAAGAGGCCACGGGTCCAATTACTGGTCAGGGCCCATGCCCAGCTTTTGGGCTCCATCCCCTGTGGAGGGTGTGCAGGAGGCAGCGGATCGATGATGTTTCTCTCTCATCAATGTTTCTATCTCTCCATCTCTCTACCTTCCTCTGCCTCTAAAAATTCAATAAAAAGTATATTTTAAAAAAATCTTTTAGTAACTTGTATCCCAGAGTTTTGCCAAGTTAAGTTAAATGATGAGTCAGGTTAAATTCATTGAGTATCTAGATCATTTCCCCAAAAAATAAAATACTAGAACATCAATTGTTAAACAAGTCTAAGTTTATCTACTTTTGACTTCTCATTACAGATAAACTAAAACGTAAATTTGGATCTGTAAATGGACATGTTTCACACTTGAGGAAGCATATGCACCTAAAAATTATGAACTGTTGCCCTGGCCAGTGTGGCTCAGCTGGTTGGAGCATTGTCCGTACACCAAGAGGTGGTGGGCTGATCCCTGGTCAGGGCGCGTGTGGGAGACAACCCATCAATGTTTCTGATGTGGGTGTTTCTCTCTCTCTCCCTCCCTGCCTCCCTCCCTTCCTCTTTCTAAAAATCAATTTTAAAAAAACTAAAAATTATGAAATATATTTGCCAGTAAAAGAAACTATGTTTCTAGAGGTTATGAAATATATTCATAAATTTGCCAACCTAAAGCATGCTAATTGCTTAGTTTTCAGTTGTCATTAGAAAGAAATTAAGGTTTCTAAGGGTTAAGAATTCAAATTAATATGAGGTCAATGGGGGGTGAAAGGGGACATATGTAATACTTTCAACAATAAAGATTTTTTTAAAGAAAATAAAAGGATTATAATTAATATGGAAGGAAATAATATGTGTTTTCAGGAAAAGAAGATATAAGTTATGGAAATGCACTTTTTTCCTTAAACCTCTCCCAAGGATATTTTTTAAAGAGAGTAGGGGGGGGGGGGAGGGAAGAAAGGGAGAAACATCAATCACATCAATTGGTTTCCTCCTGCACGCACCCCAACCGCCCGGGATGGAACCTGTAACCCAGGCACGTGCCCTTGACCTGGAATCAAAAGGACCCTTGGGTCCGAGGGCCAAAGCTCTAACCACTGAGAAACCCTGCCAGGGCTGGAAATGCATTTTTGAGAAAATTAAAAGAAAATGGTTTGCCCTGGCCGGTTTGGCTCAGTGGATAGAGCGTCGGCCTACAGACTGAAGGGTCCTGGGTTCGATTCCGATCAAGAGCACATGCCGAGTTGGGGGCTCAGTCCCCAGAAGGGTATATGCAGGAGACAGCCGATCTATCTCTCTCTCTCTCTTCCTTCCTCTCTAAAATCAATAAAAATATATTTTTTAAAAAGTTTAAAAAATAAAGTTAGTTATTTCAGAATGAGTGAGAAGTGACAAGAGGGACAGGAAAGTTGTGAAAGGTTTGTGAAAAAGGAATCTTGAGAAAAGAATTTTATGTGTGGTCAAGCTAAATAAGATTAAAATTAGGTTAAGTAAGCCCTAGCCGGTTTGCTCAGTGGTTAGAATATTGGCCCATGGACTGAAGGGTCGTGGGTTCGATTCTGGTCAAGAACACAGATTTCAGCTGCAGGCTCAGGGCGCGCGAGGGAGACAACCTATCGATGTGTCTCTCTCACGTGGATGTTTCTCTGACTCTCCCATGCCTCTCTCCTTGCCATTCTCTCTAAAAACCAATGGAAAAATATGCTCTGGTGAGGGTTAACAACAACAACAAAAGGGTTTAATTAAGTAAATAAATTTAAATATCAAAAATTAGAATTTGGTTTTCTCTGTTAAAAGGAGAAAGTTTTTCTATACTATTGATAAACTCTTTTTAAAAAAATATTTTATTGATTTTTTATAGAGAGGAAGGGAGAGGGAGAGAGAGAGAGTTAGAAACATCGATCAGCTGCCTCCTACACACCCCCTACTGGGGATGTACCCGCAACCAAGATACATGCCCTTGACCGGAATCGAACCTGGGACCCTTGAGTCCGCAGGCCCGACGCTCTATCCACTGAGCCAAACCGGTTAGGGCGGTAAACTCTTTTTAAAATTTTATTGATTTCAGAGAGGAAGGGTGAGGGAGAGAGATAGAAACATCAATTTTGAGAGAGAATCATTGATTGGCTGCCTCCTGCACGCCCCCCACAACCCCTCATGTGCCCTGACCCGAAATGAACTGTGACCTCCTGGTTCACAGGTCGATGCTCAACCACTGAGTCAGGATATTGGTATATTCTTACTAAATTATAAAGAGAAAACAAATATTCTGTGTTTTATTAAAACTATTTTATGTCCTCTGTTCCATCAGGTCTTTAATTGCTTGGGTAAATAGTCTTCTTAATATTAAAAGAGCTCAATTTTGTTAACAAATATTTAACTTTCTGTATTTGCCTGTGAAGTCTTTAATCGTCGCAATGATTAAACATAACCGGGTATTGTTTGACGGGGACCCATGATCCTATTTGACCATTATTTTTATTATTTATTTATTACTTTGAAAGAATCATTGGAATATTTTTTGTCGTTTTAAATTAACAACCAAAGCTGTGACCCATTGGCATGTGCCGGTTAGCCCGTGTTACTCAACGCAGAAGGAGCTGCGGGCTGCCGGCCCGTGCGGCTCTCCTGCGGGAACAGCTTCTGCGGGGCTTTGTGAACCTGAGCACAGGCCGGGCTCCGTTAGGGGTCCACGCGGCGCGGAGACCTGGGTGTCAACCAAAGGCCTGTTGGAGCCCAGGCTCCGGCCGCCAGAGCTGCGCCCCGAGGAGTCGGCCGCCCGCCCCGCAGCGCCGGCTGCCGCGCTCGCTCCCCCTCCGGTGCCCAGCGGGCTCACACCCCGGGGGCCTCGCTCCCCCTCCGGTGCCCAGCGGGCTCACACCCCGGGGGCCTCGCTCCCCCTCCGGAGCTCAGCGGTGCGCAGGGGGCAGGAGCGGACGAGCCATCCCTGGCCGGGCTTTCTCTCTCCCGCCTCCGGGCCAGTGCCATGCCCGCGAGCGGCGGCAGCGCCGGTTCTCCCGGGGCGCCTGGCGGGGCTGGGGGGCCGCGGTGGCGAGCACGGAGGAGGCCCAGGACACGGCACGGTTTGGGCAGAACGGCGCCGCTGCAGTGACGCTGAGGGACCGGACGACACCGGCTCCACCAGAGCCGCCCCGTCCGTCCGACCGTCCGTCGGGCGGAGACGTGTCCCTCTGTCTTCAGCCGCGGCCCCCCGGGGAGCCCCGGTCGCCGGCGGCGGCCAACACCAGCGGGGAGCGCGGGACCCCAGCGCCCGCGCCGCCCTCAGAAAGCTGACCAATGACTTGTAAACTTTTGAAATGTTTGACAAACTTCCCAAAATTAAGAAATTGGGGTCCTTTCTTTCTTAACCTAAACATAACTTTTGAGATTTTTAAGGAAAATCCATGGCGCCTTCTAAAGGATGCCCCCCTCTCTTTACAGGAGGAGGAAAGCAGCCGGGCCGGTGGCTCGGTGCGTGAGTGTCCGCGCGTGAACCAGGAGGTCCGGGTTCGGTTCCGTCAGGGCGCATGCCCAGGTTGGGGCTCGGTCCCCAGTGGGGGCATGCAGGAGGCAGCAGATTAATGACTCTCATCTTTGATGTTTCTCTCTCTCCCTTCTCTCTGAAGTCAATAAACATATTTAAAAACAAAAGGAGGGAAAAAACAAATTAGGTCTATTTGAGTTGCTAAAATTACATGGGAAGCATTGTATTCCTCAAAGTTAACAAAAAGAGCAAGACCAACAAGAATTAATAACCTGGGATTGAATGATTACACTTTTTATGACTTTTTATTTGAAATATTGCTGCTTCTTTACTTTTTTGTTTTTCTAGACATAAAGAAACATTTTTTCTTTGGCAACCTATGAATTAGAGCAATTATACCTTTGTAAGCAGAATTGAAACATTGACCTTTTTCTCCCTACTTGATTCCTCTAGGATTCAGCAATCACAGTGAGCATTCTTATTTTCATGACATTGTTATTTGCGTGCGTTAATAAGGATCTGTTCTCCTTGTCAGAGGACACATTTGGAAAGCGGCTATGTTACCAAGCTTTCGGTGGGATGTCCTTTGAGAGAGACGTACGTAGATTCAGAGACGAGCAGACAGCTTCAAGGGATTAGGAGTGACTTATGGAAGCCAATGAAACCGTTGGCCCCGCCGGCCGGACCCTGCTTGCAGCGTCTCGGAAGCCTGATCCGATGAGTGACGAAGGCCACTTCCTGCAGGTGCAGGGCCTCAGTTACTCTGGGGACCTCAAGAAGAGAGAAACTCGCCAAACCTATAGGTTTGTCTGATGACAAGTCCTTGCCGTGGCTTTTCTGGCCTCAGGGGCCTTTAAAGTTCCGTATGAAGATTCCTTATGACAAATTCCAACAAAGCAGATTTTTTTTAATTTTTTATTTATTTTAGAGAGAAAGAGAGAGGGAGAGATGGAAACATCAATGATGAGAATCATTGATTGGCTGCCTCCTGCATGTCCCCCATGGGGATCGAGCCCACAACCAGAAATTGAACCGTGACCACTGAGCCACACCGGCCGGGTAAAGCAGATTTTTAAAAACCTATTCTTGCTGTTCCTATGTAAATAACAAGCCAACTTGATTGAAACTAGATTTATTTCACAAACAAATTGGTCTTAGCTATATTTGGTAAAAATGAGGGTTATTTTAGAGAGCAAAATTGTTTAATACACCTTTCTGGATATTAGATTCTAGTGCTGTTCATTATCTTTTTTTGGCGTTACTGTTAATCCTCACCTGTGCCCTTGACCGCAATTGGACTCGGGACCCTTCAGTCCTCAGGCCAACGCTCTCACCACTGAGCTAAACCGGTTCTTTGGAGGATTTATTCATACAGCTAAACTGGACCAGATCTCGAATTCTAGTTTCCTCTAACATCTGGCTATGCGTCTCCAAGCTGACACTGCCCGTCTTTCTCGCATCCTTTGATTTGTCATCCTTGAGAACTAAAACTGCCCTTTTCCCAAAGTCATACCCGCTAAAGCGGACGACGTGATGTAACCGTCAGAGAAATCAGCAAGATCACCGGAGACATTCAAACTGCAGAGCAGGGCGGTCAGCCTCCGCTGCTCCGTCGGAAGGGACTCGGGCCAGACATCTAGACTGGCTGCCTTCAGAGCTCAGGGATGGGCTGACAGGCAGCGCCAATCGTCCCACCCTGTTTTCTTTTGTTTCCATGGAGAGGCGTGGTTGTAAATGCCTGGTAATGTGCACCAGAGGCCTACCAGTAATTTGGGAGCCACTGCATCCCGCCTCCTACAATGAGAGGCAACTGTTTAAGTGACCTGACCTAGTCCCTGAAACTCGTGTATGTTAGTAATATCTCAGCTGGTCCTTTCCTAATGCTGCAACCTAAAAATTGGCACAAATACTGAGCTGCCTATAAACTCGTATAGGCAAGCCTGTCCCCAGCCCTACCCCCTGTCTGCGGAGCATGCCAGGTCCAAGGAAGGCACTGCCACCTTGACATCAGGGACTTTAAAATGTTTTGTTTGATCTACGATGTTTTCTAAGAGAAAAAATCCTGACCAAAAGGGGAAATGAGTAGTAGAGTGAAGAAATGAAATACAGGCGACAGCAGGCGGGGAAACCTGCGGTGTGCGCAGGGCGGGTGACCCACTGGGGTGACCTAGATAGGGCCTTGGGTCCCCCTCCGCCTGCCCCCGCTGGGGCTGGAAGTCAGTCATGGGGTGAGAGGGCTGCTGTTACTCACCCCAGGCCCCACACTTGCCCACTCCGGGAAGGGGACCTGAAGTGCGATAGAGAGGTGAGAACTTTCCATCCCGCAGGAGGCGGCACCCTTTCCTCTCCTCCTCCTCGGGTTCTCCATGGCGTCCCCAGACACCATCCCAAGCCACCCCTCTCTCTCAGCCCCCTCCCAGCCCCCTCCTCAGCATCCTCCCTGCAGCCCAGGAGCTGCCGGAGGCGAGCGGCCCGGGGGCAGTCCTGCCGGGGCCTCTCCGGCTGCTCCCCGGCTCCTCAGCATCGGCAGGGCTGCCCTTGCGCGGGGCCTTTCTGCGTGTGCGCGCCTTTTCCAGCCATGACCCCGCTCTCACTGCTGGGCGGGACCCAAGAGAAGAAAGCGGTGTGTGTGTGGGGGGGGGGGGGGGGCATGCGGCTCTGAGAATCAGGTGCTTGGCGATGCTTTGGGGGTTGAGGAGATCCCCTCCGGCCGAGCCCACGCCGGGCCAGGCCGTTCCGGCAGAGTGGGGCCGGCCGCCGGGGGAGCCCGCTGGGTGCGAGCGTCCGGGGAAACGCAGGGGCGCCCTACGCAACCGCGCGCGGACCAGACTCGGGCTCGCTCGCCGGCGGCGCTCTTCATCGTCCGCTCCCGGCCGCCGTCCCGCTCCGCTCCCCGCGGCGTCAGCCCACCATCACCGCCCCGAAGAAGGTCTTCCCGCGGCGGGCGTCCACCAGGTCGGGGTGGCTGATGTTGACGAACACGCGCTCGCCCCGCCGCAGCCGCGCCAGGCCGCCGAAGCCCACGCTCGCGTACCAGAGCCTCCCGGCCGCGTCCGGCGCGGGGCGCACGGTCTCCGCGCCCTCCAGCAGCAGCTCGGGGGCCCCGCGGCCGTAGGCGCCGCCCGCCCGGTACAGCCGGCTCTGCAGCGTGAGCCCGCGGGCGAGGGGGCCGCGGTCGGCGGGGGGCGCGCGGCCGCGGTAGCCCACGTGGCAGTAGAGGTAGTAGAGGCCGTCCCGCGGCAGCGCCAGCCCCGCGGCGCCGAACTGCGCGCCGCTCCGCACGAACGCCTCCTCCTTCGCTGCCTCCCAGCCCAGCCCGCCGCCCTGCGTCCAGGCGCCTGCGGAGAGAGCGCGGCTCTCGGGTCCCGTCCCCCATCCCCCATCCCCGGGGAGCGCCGCCGCCCGGGGCTCCCGGAGGGCGGGCAGGGGCCGGGCCGGGCAGGTCCACGAGGTCCTTACCTATGAGGTGGGCCGCCGGGGGCCCGGGGCTGGGGTCGGTTTCTGCGGCCTGCTCCGGCAGCTCCTGGGGCCCTGGAAGGGGCGAAGAGCCCAGGATTGGGGCAGGGCGGCCGCCGCGCCTGGTCCCGGGACGAGGCCCTGCATCCCCGGAGGAAGAGCAGAGTGTAGGGGGGGGGGGGGGTGCAGATGGATGGGGGCGAGGAGTCCCGGGAGCTGGAGCGGGAGGGGAGACGGTCTGCTCTTACCCAGTCGCTGCTGGGCCTGTGCTTGTGCCCCGGGGTGAGGGGGCTCTGCCACCTGGACGGGGCGGGAGGGTCACAGTGCCCAGAGGTCAGTCCAGCTGATGCCAACCCCACCTCCCACTGTAGACCCAGCCTCCCGCCAGCACCATCTCCCTGGAGGGGAGAGCAAGCCGCGCAGGTACACTGGGCAGAGCGACAGGAGGAGTAAGTCTTGGGAAGGGGAAGGAGACAGACAGACAACCGGGAAGGGGCTTGGAGACATCAGGAGGCAGCAGCAGCAAGGAGCATGGGAAAGGACCAGCACAGAGGAGGGCCAGACGGGCCGGCTGAGCAGGTGACACAGGGACCCGGCAGATGAGCAGCACAAACCCTCGGCCCTGGCTGCAGCCACTCACCAGCCCTGGCTTCGGGGGCGCCACGACCAGCACGGCCAGCACAGTGATGGGCACAGCCAGCAGCAGGGTCACCAGGGAGGCGGCTCCTGCCACAGCCAGCAGGAGGCAGCCCTTCCCCTGGGGCCTCCTCCCCCAGCCCTCCAGCCCCAGGGCCCCCATTGAGACTGAGCCAGGGCCAGGGCAGGGGGGCTTTCATATCTCAGGGGTGGGGCCACCCCCTCCCCATAGACCCACACACCTGGCTGGGACTTTCCACACACCCCTGCTCCCCTCACCCAGCTTCCTGTTTACCCAGAGCTGGGGTGGGGCAGCTGGATGCCTGGGTTCCTTGAACTGGGGAAGGTGTGGAGGCGAGGAGGCAGGCTTTCGGGGTAGATCTGGAGGGTGTCTTGAGGTCTCCTGGCTCCGGAGGGAGGGAGCGTGGCCCGAGCAGGGCAGCTGGCTTGCAGAAAGCCTGGCAGCAAAGCTGCAATGAGAACACAAAACTCCCGATACCCAGCACAGCCTGCAGCCCTCTGCACCCCAGAGGCGGGTGCTGCACAGAGGGCTGCACCCCAACCCTGAGGTCCAGAACGGGGGTCTTGAGGGATAGATGTCCCTGAGAAGAGCTATCCCTGCACTGGGCTGACCTCCATTCCCATGCTCCCCCCAGCCCCCAGAACTGGCTGCCCGGCAGCGATGGCAGCTGAGGAGGGATGGGGAGCATCACCTCCCTGGCTCCAGAGTGCACAGAAGAGCCGCAAGGCATCCCCCAAAGAGCTTGGCACCCAGAGTCCTAGCCATTGAGCAGATGCTGACTAAATGTTAGGAAGAAATGACAAAGGAATGATCCAGCAAAGTCAAGCAGCACTGATAAATGAATGCTGTGGTGGACAGTGCGGAGCACGGGGCTGATGGAGGGGTTGAGGGAAAGGCCGGGCCCGAGGAAGTTAGAGGTGGCTGCACATCATCTCCCCTTCTCAAGGGCGTGTGTGTGTTTGGATAATAACAGTAATATAGCTAATAGGGCCCTAGCCGATTTGGCTCAGTGGATAGAGTGTCAGCCTGCGGACAGAAGGGTCCCAGGTTCAATTCCAGTCAAGGGTTGCAGGCTCGGTACAACGTGCAGGAGGCAGCCAATCAAGGATTCTCTCTCATCATTGATGTTTCTACCTCTCTTCCTCTCTGAAATCAATAAAAATAGATTTAAATATATATATAGGCAAATAGCACTTAGCATGTGCCTGCCACGGATCTATACACTTTATATACAATAATTATTTTAATCCTGACAAAAATCCTGTAAGAGGCACAGAGAAGTTAAGGAACTTGTGGAAGGTCACACAGTAACGGTAGAGTCAGGATTTGAAACCCAGGCAGTCTGGCTTCAGAGCCTTGACCACGAGACAGTGGAAAAGCTAAGTGCTGGCTTCAGGTTTGTGTACTTCACTGCCTGCGAACGCCGCCTCCCTCGGCCCCCAAAACAGAAATGGAGAAGCAGACGCTGGACTCCAGTGATAAACACGGCAGAGAGGTTAGAGGTGAAATGCACTGATGTGTGCAACGTTGAAAGGTATCATAACGAGATGAATAATGAGTGATAAAGCAAATGTAGAAAAACGCTAATTGTAGAATCTAGGTGGTAGGGATATGTTCACTGTTCAATTCTTCCCATTTTTCTCTATTTAAGCTTTTTAATAATAAATCTCTTTTAAAAATGAGACGGACTATTGTCCTGTCCCGCAGTGGGGAGCGCTGGAGGGGAGAGGGAGAAAGTAGCAGAAAGTTTCTGAATTTGCATGTGGACCCGGCACCAGATCTCCTGAGCCCGGGCTCCCCATGAGCTCCCAGTCTCCGCCTCCTCAGGCCCGGGCAGTCCTGGGGCGCCTCCCTCTCCACCCCGGCGGCGCCGGGAGGCCTTTGTCCAGGCCTCTGCCCAGAGGGCCTCCGACCACTGCCTTGCTCACCTCCGTGCCCCACCTGAGAACGCTGCCTCCCGCAGGGAGTCCGCCCGGACGGCCATCCCTCCCTTCCGAACACTAGCCAGTCACAGCCCTAGACCTAACCGCAGTGCCGATTAGACTTAGTCCGGCTGCCTTGGACTTTGCGGTTGTAAATCAGTCAGCCACGCACCCTGAGAGAGGGGGGAGGGAGGGAGGGAGGGAGGGAGGGAGGGAGGGAGGGGGGCGCCCCAGCCACCAGTGAGCCACCCTGCAACCACCAGAGCCCTCCGTGTGGTGCAGGGTCAGGTGTGTGCACGCCGCCCACCGGTCAGGGCACGCGAGGCAGGTGGGAGGCGTGGGGAAGGTGGTCAGGGCAGCCCCCGAGGAGGCCAAGTCGCTGGCTCCTTGCAGGGTCGGTAGGACGGCTGGAGCTGAGCAGGTGCTCTGTCCCGTCCCAGGGTCTGAAAGGAAGGGTGTCCTCACCTAACCCTGAAAGCCCAACTTCTCTCTAAGGATGCGGGGAGACACCAAGGCTGAGGGAGAAGGGGAAGCCGGCGGGGGCGGGGGGGGGGCGGGGAGAATGCCTGCGGTGAGCACTTGCTTCCCCGGGCCGCTCACTCGGCTGTCTGTCAGCTAGAGCCCCCACCCGCCCCCTCTGTCCGCCCCCCCCCCCCCCCCCCCCCCGCCTGCAGGCCATGGGTGAGCTGGGAGAGAGCAGGGATCCTTGGCAGGGAGAGCGGACGGACACCCCAGAGTGAGATGAGGCTGTGAGGAGCCGGAGGGCATGGCTTTGAGGCTCCCTGGGCCCCAGAGGAGTCCTGCCCGGCCTCCGGCCTCCGGCCTCCGTCTCGGATCCCTCCAAAGTGAACAACAGCCCACTCCCCCTCGTGGCCGCTCGGGCCTCCTGCCACCTGGGCCTCCGCTCCACCCCCACCCCCACCCCCACACAGCAGTTCCCCTCGGGCCCAGGAGGCTGTTTCCACGCCCCGGTCTGTGCATCCGGCCGGGGTGAAGGCCGAGGCCTCCGCTCTGCCCTCAGACAGGAACCAGCGGCTGCCAGGCAGGAAGCCTGAAGGGAAGTTAGGGGCCCCAGAGGCTCCGGCCCTCGCCAGCAGGATCTGCCCGAGCTGCCGGGGCTGGACGCCTGCCCGCTGCCCTTCCACCGGCCCCCACACGCACGCCACACCCAGCCCCTCCCCGCCATCGCTCTTCCTGAGCCGAACCCAGAACTGTGCCGGGCTGGAGAGGCCCAGGCGCCACCGTCAGTCCCGGGGCGGGGGGGGGGGGGGGGGGGGGGGGGGGAGCGGCCCTCACAGAGCGGGCACCACAGCCCCATGCTGCGCTGAGGAGCGGTGACGGGAAGTGCCAGGTCAGGGCTGGGCAGGAGCGAGGCCGCTGGGCCTGGGGAGATTGAGACAGAGGTGGACTTGGCAGATGAGGAACTTGAGGCACATGACTCGCCCAGGCCACCTGGGCCGCTGGGCAGGGGCCAGTTTGCCTACCTCGGACCAGTCTCCCGTGCCCGTCTCATGGCAACTGGTGATGCTGTCCCATCAGGTGAGGCAGCCTCGCCCGGGCCCAGGCACAGTGGGTGCAGCGTGGGGTGTGCAGGCCAGGGCCAGCGGGGAGTGGGCAAAGACTGGGGGTGGGGGTGGCAGTGGGAGCCTCCAAGGGTGAGCGACCCTTTAGTACAGCTCCTCATGTTGTGGTGACCCCAACCACAAAATTGTTTTCGTTGCTACTTCATAACTGTATTTTGTTACTCTTATGAGTCGTAATGTAAATATCCGTGTTTTCCGATGGTCTTAGGCGACCCCCATGAAAGGGGTCGCGACCCACAGGTTGAGAACCGCTGCTGTAGAGCCTAAGACCATCGGAAAACACAGATATTTACATTACGATTCATAACAGTAGCAAAATTACAGTTATGAAGTAGCAACGAAAACAATTTTATGGTTGGGGGTCACCACAGCATGAGGAACCGCATTAAAGGGCCGCGGCGTTAGGAAGGCTGAGAACCACTGGATTGGAGGGATGGTGGGTGGTGCCTCTGCCGGAGGCCCGGTTACCGGCGGTGAAGGGCCTGAGGGCCTGCTTTTCTGCCTCTAAAACTGCTGGAGGGGCCGCTGAGCTCCTCGCCAGCCAGGCGGTGGGGTGAGCTGGAGAGGGAAGGGGCGCTCACACTCCCCCCTTCTCCCCAGGTGCCTTTTACCTCTATGCGGGCTTGGGGCTGGGGGGGCTCCTGGCTGTGGCTGTGGCTGTTCTGTCCGCCTGCCTGTGTCGGCTCCATCGGAGAGGTGAGCCTGCCCTGACCCCCCTCATTGCCCCACAACAATGCCCCGTGTGGCCCCCCCCACACCCTTCCTACCGCTTTCCCAGGGCGCCCCTCAACCCTGACACCCCCTGGGGAGGAAGGTGAGAAGCTCGGGGGGCGGGGAGACTGTCCGAATGGAGAGGCCAGGCTTTGGCCGTGGGAACCCCAGGAAAGGCAGCAGTGAGGGGCCACCGCTGTGGGGGGGGGGCACTCAGGGGGCTGGGGCGCCAGGGTTGGGTCCCGCTGAGCTGCTTCCTTTCTTCCAGTGAGGAAGCTGGAGAGGAGCTGGGTGAGTCTGGGGCCAGGGGCCTGGGTGAGGGGCAGCAAGAGGGGCTGAGACAGGGATGGGGGAGGCGAGAGGAGAGCAAGCAGGGGTGTGCGTCAGTGAGAAAATAGAGAATGAGTAGAAAAGAGGAAAGAAATGGTACAGATATAGGAAGAGGGAATAAGAGAAAAGAGAGAGAGAGAGAGAGAGAGAGAGAGAGAGAGAGAGAGGCAGAAATGAGACGAAGAGTGAAAGAGAAAGTAAGAGAGAAGGAAGGAAACAGACACCAAGACAGAGTAAGAGGGTGGGAGAGTGAGACACACACGAGGAAGGGCAATGAGGGGAAGGACCCGAGCTGAGGGCTGCGCGGGGGCGGGGGGGGGGGGAGCAGGGAGGGAGAAGAGGAAGGAGGGAGAGGAGGAGGGAAGGGGAGGAGGAGGAGGGAGAGGAGGAGGAGGAGGGAAGGGGAGGAGGAGGAGGGAAGGGGAGGAGGAGGAGGGAGAGGAGGAGGGAAGGGGAGGAGGAGGAGGGAAGGGGAGGAGGAGGAGGGAAGGGGAGGAGGAGGAGGGAGAGGAGGAGGGAAGGGGAGGAGGGAGGGAGAGGAGGAGGGAGAGGAGGAGGAGGAGGAGGGAGAGGAGGAGGGAGAGGAGGAGGAGGAGGAGGGAGAGGAGGAGGGAAGGGGAGGAGGAGGAGGGAGAGGAGGAGGGAAGGGGAGGAGGAGGGAGAGGAGGAGGGAAGGGGAGGAGGAGGAGGGAGAGGAGGAAGGAAGGGGGAGGAGGGAGGGAGAGGAGGAGGGAAGGGGAGGAGGAGGAGGGAGAGGAGGAAGGAAGGGGGAGGAGGAAGGGAGAGGAGGAGGGGAGGGGAGGAGGGAGGGAGAGGAGGAGGGAGAGGAAGAAGGAAGGGAGAGGAGGCTGAGGAAGTAATGAAGGAAGAAAGTGGGGGTGGGGCGAGAGCTCCCAGGGAAGGCTGGGAGAGGCCCTGTGACCCCGCCAGCCTGTGTGCCCGGCCCAGGCCCAGGCCCAGCTCCCCGAGCAGGAGGAGCTCCACTACGCGTCTCTGCAGCGACTGCCCCACCGGGAGCCGCCGGGCCATGGCCACGGCCACCGGGAAAGGGAAGACCCCCCGCAGGACCCCGGCACCGACTACACCTTCATTGCTGACCAGAAGCCCGCCTGAGCACCCGCCCCCACCCCGGTGCATCCTGTGGCTCCCCCAGTAAACACCTTGGTCTCAAACTTCCTGTGTCTCAGGCTTCTCAGTCCATCTCAAGCCCCTCAGCACTGCCACCACCAAACTTAAGTGACTTCCCTTCCCACACACTCCGGGGTCAAGTAGTGATTTCTTGGCTAAAGAAGGGTGTCTAGGGACCAAGCTCCCCTGAAGGCTTGAACAGAATACAATAGTCCCTCCTTTATCCAGGTTTGGCTTTGAAACAGTGGGAACACTGGTCCGGGTACCCACAGTCAGAAAATAGTAAATGGAAAATTCCAGAAATAATAATTCCTAGGTTTTAAATGGCGCACCATTCTGAGTAGCGTGATGAAATCTCTATCGCGCTCCACCCTGCCCGGGGCATGGCTTACCTGTTTGTCCCGCGAACCCACCCTGGATATGCTACCTGGCCTAGTCACTTAGTAGCCAACCAGGTTGCAAGATCAGCAGTCGAGGTATCACTGTGCTTGTGTTCAAGTCACCCTATCGCAGTCCAGTGCCCACGCCATTCACCTCACGTCCTCCATCACATCGGCAGGCACTGTATCCTCTCACATCACAGGAAGCAGGGTGAGTACAGGGCAATAAGATACCTTGAGAGAGAGAAACACAGTCACATCATTTATATTACAGTACTGGAGGCCCGGTGCACGATGCTGGTGCACAGTGCGGTCCCCAGGCCTGGCCGGCGATCGAAGCGTGAGTGTCTGGCGTGGAAGGGCAGGTCCCAGCTGACCTCTGGGCCCTGGGCAGCACCTGGGCCCCCGGGGCCCCACGTGCCCCCCTCTGCCTGAGTCATCGGACCCCTGCCTGACCCTCTCAGCATCTGGGAGCCAGGCAGCGGCCCCACCCACCGCCACCGCTGCTGGTCGCCATCTGTGGGGCAGTCGGGCCCCACCCACACCTGCCTGGGCCTGGCACCGCCCGCTCACCTGCTCCACCATCCCGCTGCGGTCCCGCTCTCCTCTGGGCTCATTGGGGCCAGCAGCACCTCCACTGCTGCCCGCCGCCAGCGCCGTGGCACAGACGCCCACCATGTTCCGCGCTGCCACCTGGTGGTCAGCACACATCATAGCGAGCGGTAGAACTGGTCAAACTCATGGTCAAGGGGACAATTTGCATATTAGGCTTTTATTATATAGGATATTGTTATAATTGTCCCATTTTATCATCATTGTTGTTATCTCTTACCATGCCTAATTTATAAATTAAACTTCATCATAGGCATGTATGTACAGGAAAAAACCACAGTATATAGAGGGCTCAGTTCCGACCATGGTCTCAGGCATCCATGAGGAGTCTTGGAAGGTACCCCCATGGAGGAGACTATTGTATTTGTCTGTGGGCAGTTGGCAACTGGACCAATCAGATTTGACAGCCCTCGTTTCTCAGGAGACCCAGCCTCTGCCTCCTGGGCTGGGAGAGCTGGGCCACTGCCTGTGGAGCCCAGGCTGAGCGGGGCGGGGAGTCCAGGCACAGTTGCTGGGAAGCTCCTCCTTGGACATTCCTAGGCCAGGCTTAGCAGAAGGGAGAACCCGGAGAGGGGCACACCGGGGGGTTGGGGGATGGGGAAGGAAACACAGAGACTCATTGGAAGTTAGTGGTGGGCCGATTTATTGGGGTCCCCTGAAGAGCTGGGGTCACTGGGGTCTGGAATCACTCATCAGAGGCATCCAAGAGGCGCAGTGTCCCCAGGCGGCAGTGGCCTGGGTGTGAGGTGGCCGAGTCCCTGGTGCTGCGACCCTCCTCTCGCCTTGGCCTCTGTCTCCGCCCCCTCCAGCTCGCTCGCTGCTCCGCCTTCTCTTCGGCCATCACGGCTCCAGGACTCACACTTGCCGTGGTAATAGATGGTGCTGCCCATGGCCACGGAGAGGAAACTGAAGGCATAGAATCCAGCCCGAAGGAGGAGGGCTGTGAGGGCCCCTGGCCCAGGCGGTCCTGCATGCGGGTGGTGAAGGGCTTGGTAAGGGGACTGGGGAAGAGGTGTGCACGCAGGAGGACTCTCAACTTCAGGGAGAGTGGAGCCTCCAGCCAAGGGGGGGGGGGGGGGGGGCTCACCTTTCTCCACCACCAGCAGAGTCCCATTCCCGGTCCCGACACCCAGGCCCAGCACCTCCACCCTGCACACGTAGACGCCGGCGTCTCGGCCTCGGGTATCCCAGATGTGCAGCTCCGCCTGGTGGTCATAGAGGAAGCGGGAAGAGGCAAGAGGGGCCAGGCGGCCCCCAAACTCTGGGGTCCCATTCCTCACTTCCTTCCCCGGGGCCACCTTATCCCGGTACCATGTGACAGAGCCAATGGCCGTTGTCCCTTGGCTGGCGTTGAAGGAGCAGGGCACAAGGACAGCGGCACCCTCCCGGGCGTGGATCTCAGGGGGCTGGGACACCCAGAGAGCACAGGATGCTGGGGGCAGAGAAGACCCAGGTAAATGCCTCCCCGGATAACCCAGGAGAAAAGGCAAGAGCGCTCACCGTGGAATGCCCCAGCCTGTGGGAGCCTCGTTCATCCCTTTCTCTTCACCAAGCTAATATTTAATATTGCTTATTAAACCCCTTTCTGATTCTCCCCTGGGCCGGCTCGCCCCTGCCTTTCGCTGTGTCCCGGCTGCACTCAGCAGCAGCGTCCTGCTGAAGCTTCCCCTGCGACAGCCACAGGGGAGCTCCCTGGCGAACGGGCGCCAGTTAGCTGTGTCATCGATCACATCTCTCCAGGCACCACTGCCCGAGGCGACCGCGCACCACCTTGCTGCTCTGTGTGCAGTTAAAGAGCACCAAGTACTGAAATCTCCAGGGGAAAACCTGGCTGTCACTGATTGAGATCCCCACGTAACTGATCCAAATGGATGAATTGAACCAACTCTTAAAATCCCTGATTAAATTCTCGAGTTAGTGAGATTTACCAGGCATTCTTCTATTTCAGTGGTTCTCAAACTTGACAGCACCTAGCGTCTTTGTTGAACAGGCCCTGGGCCCACCCCAGAGACTTTTACTCGGTGGGTCTGGAGGGGTGTGGAGGGGCCTGGGCTTGCCCCGGGAACCAGCTGATCTGCAGCTACAGGTCTGAGTCCAGGAATAGGCCTGACAGGGAAGATCTCTCAGTGAATTAAAGTCAGTTTCACTAGGAAACTTAGATTTAATGAGGTCTCCCGAACTCCTAATGATCTCTACACCGAGATATAAACTCATCAAATTAAAACTGACCCCTTTAAAGAAATTGACCACTTCAAGCCAATTTTGCTGGTTCTTTCAAGTTTATCTTATGGAGGGTGGCTGGGAAGAAAGGAGCTCCGGGGGGAAGCTGGGCGTGACCGTGACCGTGACCGTGACCATGACCGTGCCAGCAGGCAGCCTGAGGGAACCGAGCAGGGAGTTCCGGGTGTCAGCTCCCGTCAGGGCTCAAGGTGCAGCCCCCACCAAGCCTGCTCTCCAGACATCTCTAGCCAGCCTCCCCGGGCCCCGGCCCACCCCCTCCGGGTCCGGGAGAAAGCCGTCACCTGGATGGAGCGTGGTGAAGGCGAGCAGCAGCGTCCAGGCCGCGTGGGAGGGCATTCTGGCGGACGGACGAGGGGCCTGAGCAGCGAGGCTGGCCGAGGAGGAGCGGCCCTCGCTGAGCAGCCTTGGTCACCAAACGCCGGTGGAGCCTTCTGTGACGCACAGGGCTACATCACTCGCCAAGCACCTGGCCTCCTGGCACCTTGGGCAGGAAATGCATGGCCGAGGAGAGGCCCTGCGGAGGCGAGATCTGGGTCTCGGGAGGTGCGGCAGCCTGTGGGCAGGTGGCTTAAGTGTTTGAGAGGGAGTGGAGGCCTAGGTGTCTGGCAAGTGAGACCAGGATGTGGTTCCCCCAACTTCCGATGTTCGAGAAGACCAGCCCTTAACCCAGAAGCCCTCCGGGAGCCCTCCTGGGCCCAGAGCGAACCCGCTTTCCCACCCCACCCGTCGGCTCATCCGTGCCCAGGCCCACCCATCCGTTTCTCTCCCTGGAATCCCACCCTCCCCCGGGCCGCTCTACAGATTCTATCATCCAGGGGGTTAGAAGAAGCGAGCTGATTGGTGGTGGTGACAAGGTTTGCTCGGGGCTTGGCTCCTGTTTAACTTAGACCTGCGAGGTTTGGCGGGGTGCGTGCAGCTGATGGGGAAGTTTGAACCTTCATATTCAGGTCTCCGTGGAAGGAGTTCAGCTGGCCGGCGCGCTTTACCAGGACTGCCCCCGACTGGTAAATTCACTCGTTTACTGCTGCATCACCATTTAACCAGCATCCGCTGAGAACGCAGTGTCCATTCCATGGAATGTGTTTGCACAGACACAAATGAAGGGCACATTGTGTTACATGCAGCTCACGGTTGTAGAGGGGTTAATGCAGGAACATGGCTCACACGTGCATGGCAGAGCCGTGTGAGGGGCACAGCACGCGACCACAGGGTTACCTGTAACGTGCCTGGTGGAACAGGGCCAGCCCTCCCCACACACTTCTCTCTGGCTCCTTTTATGTTATGTATCTATTTATTTATTTTTACAATCCTTACCTGAGGATATGTTTATTGACGAGAGAGAGAGAGAGAGAGAGAGAGAGAGAGAGAGAGAGAGAGAAATACCAGCACACAGGGCTCTCTGTACCCTTTTAGATTAACCTTTTGCACTCGGATGTCGAGATTAAAATTACTCTTTGAATGTATCAATAATTTGAAATATAAAAAAATCCAAATAAATAAGTTTGTATGAAAAGAAACTCCAGTTTGTTATTCTACTGCCGCGCTTTGTAAAATCTGGGGTATTTAAAAAATTAAATCCCGAGTGGAATACAGGAATCGAGAAAAAAGCCAGCGAGTGCAAAGGGTTAGTGCGTTGCTTTTCTTTGTGCCTGTGTTTCTAGCTCCGTTCACAATACAGTGTAGATTGCTAGCCCCCCCACCCCACCCCCCGCCCCGGGGGTTTGCTCTTTATTGTTTGGAGAAGCAGTCATCTGACGGTGGAGACCGCCGGCTTGGAGTCTGGCTGGGCGCAAAGGCCAGCTCCCGGCAAACCCTAAGCTGGAAGAGTGTCACGTCTCAGAACCCCGACAAGCAGGCGGCCGCCCAGCCGGGAGGACCGCTTCAGCCCTGCCCACCCGCGGGACGGAGCTGCCAGGCTGGGCACGGTCTGCCCCCTGGTGGTCACGGAGCGTGAGGAAGCCGGCGGCACCAAGAGGCGGCTTTTCTCACCTGGCTTCCGCCCGGTCCCTTACCTTGCCTTGTCCCGTCGACACCTGTCACCACGCGGAGTCAACGTAGAGAAAACTGTGTCTTCCGCTCAACTGTGAGAAGCCCACAGTCCGGGCAGGGAGGGGCGGTCACCACTCAGCGGCTGGGGGGGGCTGCGGAGCGCACACCCTCAGGGCGCTCCCCACGGCCCAGGCAGCGGCTGCAGGCGGCCCGCTGGAGTCCGGTCCCGCTGCTGACGCGCCTGCGAAGTGGGAGTAGCATCTGTTACTCCCAGGCCCTGCTGTGCTGGGATGACCCAAGTCACAGCTGGCCTGAACTGAAGGGGGCCTTGCTCTCTTCCTCCTTCCTCTGCCTGCGATTTCCAACACCCAAAACGGCTGTAGATTCCGAAGACAACACGTAGATTCACTCGTCTACAATCAACCTGGGATGTGCGTGGGCCTTTTTCAGTAACTCTGAGACGCTCTGGGGAACCTCAGCGTGCCCGATGGGAACTGCCGTGCAAATTAACTCAGTAGGCACAAGGATGGGATCTTGCAAAAGAACGGTTTACCAGGGACTCGAGACTCAACGAAGAGAAAAAGCTGTAGAGTTGCCTGGCCAGCGTGGCATCAACTTAGGAACCAGGTCACAGTTCAATTCCAAGGTCCCAGTTCAATTCCCTGTCGGGCACATGCCTGGGTTTCGGGCTCCATCCCCAGTGGGGGAGGGGGCATGCAGGAGGCAGCTGATCAATGATTCTCTCATCATTGATGTTTGTATCTCTCTCTCCCTCTCCCTCCCTCTCTGAAATCAAGAAAAATATCTTCTAAAAGAAACGTTGTGAGGTTGATGCACACATCTCTGGTCTAACTTCTTTAACACCCAGCTGTGTGCTGACTAGAGTGTGATCCGGACCAGTAAATTCCCAACACAGAGCTCAGAGCAGGCGAAGCGGTGACAACCCCGAAGGGACCCTGGGACCCTGCACCGGTGCTCCCACCTCAGTGGGTGTCTCCTCCTCTAAGTGTTGGCAGGGGTGAGATGTGGGCGACTTCTCTGGCCAAGTCCTTAAAAATGTTTTCAAACTAATCATGGTTCCAGTTTATACTTTCAACCTCTGACCACGACTTCTCCTTTGAGGTTCACAGCGTTGGACCCTGTCACCTTTGTCCTTTCCGTCATCATCCAACTTCCCTCACGTTCTCCAAGAGCGGGACCTGCCTCTCCAGTTTCCTTTCTGTTTCAACCTCTGTCATCAAGACTTAATGTCCAGGTAGATGACATTTTAATATATATATATTTTATTGATTTCAGAGAGGAAGGGAGAGGGAGAGAGAGACAGAAACATCAAAGATGAGAGATAATCATTGATCGGCTGCCTCCTGCACCCCCCACACTGGGGGTCGAGCCCGAAACCCAGGCCTGTGCCCTGACCAGAATAATGTGCCCTTGACCGGAATCATGTGCCCTTGACCAGGAACTTTCAGTCCGCAGACCAATGCTCTACCCACTGAGCCAAGGCAGCTAGGACAGGGTAGATGACATTTTAAACACTTAGATATATTATATACAGTAACATTCACAGATATTAAGCGTACAGTTTGATGAACTCTGGCAAATATATGTCAACAATGCTGCAACTTGGGTCCCGGGTCCGGGTGAGGCCGTGTGCCACTGGATCCGGGTGAGGCTGGGTCCCGGGTCCGGGTGAGGCCGCGCCCCTGAGCCCTGGAGAGGCCACGCACCCCTGGGTCTGGGTGAAGCTGGATCCCGGGTCCGGGTGAGGCCGTGCGCCCCTGGATCCGGGTGAGGCTGGGTCCAGGGTCCGGGTGAGGCCGCGCCCCTGGGCCCGGGAGAGGCCACGCGCCCCTGGATCCGGGTGAGGCTGGGTCCCGGGTCCGGGTGAGGCCGCACCCCTGGGTCCGGGAGAGGCCACACGCCCCTGGGTCCGGGTGGGGCCACACACCTCTGGGTCCGGGTGAAGCTGGATCCCGGGTCCAGGTGAGGCCGTGCGCCCCTGGATCCGGGTGAGGCTGGGTCCTGGGTCCGGGTGAGGCCACGCCCCTGGGTCCAGGTGAGGCCACGCGCCCCTGGGTCCGGGTATAGCTGAATCCCAGATCCGGGTGAGGCCTTGTGCCCCTGGATCCTGGTGAGGCTGGATCCCAGGTCCGGGTGAGGCCGTGCACCCCTGCGTCCAGGTGAGGCTGGGTCCCGGGTCCGGGTGAGGCCGTGCGCCCCTGGATCCGGGTGAGGCTGGGTCCCAGGTCCGGGTGAGGCCGCGCCCCTGGGTCCGGGAGAGGTCACGCGCCCCTGGGTCCAGGTGAGGCCACGTGCCCCTGGGTCCAGGTGAGGCTGGATCCCGGGACCGGGTGAAGCCGCGCCCCTGGGTCCGGGCAAGACCCAACCAGAGGGAGTCGGACCTGCATTACCACCATTTGTCCACCATCCAGAGCTGAGGGGTCAGTGCCGACATGTACTCATAAGGAACTGGTGGACATTGATATTGGGTCTCAAAAGAACTGTTGGTCCAGAAAGAAACTCACTACAGACTGATTCATTTGCCTGTCAGCATAACTATTATTGCTCGTCTCACATTCAGTTCTTATAAGTATATTTCTAGTAACACATGATCTCACTCATCTAGGGGAAATGATGAACAACATAGACTGATGAACAAGAACAGACCCAGAAACAAGGAGGCATCGATCGGACTGTCGGGCCTCAGAGGGAGGGGAGGGGAGGGTGGGGGGAGGGGGGAGAGATCAACCAAAGGACTTGTGTGCATGCATACGAGCCTAACCAATGGTTAAGGACAACAGGGGGGTGGGGGCATCTGTGGGGAGGGGTGGGGGATGGGAATGGGGGGATGAGGACAAATATGTGACACCTTAATCAATAAAGAAATTAAAAAACAAACAAACAATGCTGCAACTGAGATGTAGCTCATTCCCATCACCCCAGAATTTTTCCCATGCCCATTTTTGGTCAACTCCTCCCCATTCCCAGAAGCAACCACTGATTTTTGCCCCCATAGATTAGTTTAATTTATTTTTGAACCTCATGTAAATGGAATTCCTATGGTATGCACTCTTGTACCTGGCTTCTTTCACTCTGCATAATGTCTGTGATACTTATCTATGTTGTTGCACATATCAGTAGCTTGTTCCTTCATTGTCGAGTAGTATTAGATTATACTAGCTTGTTTATCTGTTCACTTCATTATGTACAATTGGGTTGTTTCTTATTTTTTGGCTATTATAAATCAATCTCCTATGAACATTCTTGTACACATCTTGCAAATGACTTTTCAATACACAATTTCTTTAAAAATATTTTTTTATTGATTTCAGAGAGGAAGGGAAAGGGAGAGATAGAAACATCAATGATGAGAGAGAATTATTGATTGGCTGCCTCCTCCACGCCCCCTACTGAGGATCGAGCCCACAACCCAGCATGTGCCTGACCAGGAATCTAACCATGACCTCCTGGTTCATGGGTGGACGCTCAACCACTGAGCACACTGGCTGGGCTCAATACTTGGTTTCCCAGTTGCTTCACCTTGTCCACTCCAACCATAACCTTGACTCTACATGACCTACACCTTGGCTCTTACCACCGTGGAAGCTGTTCCACTTTGGAGTCTTACCGCCTCTTTCACAGAAACAGAGGGGCATTCCTGTCACAGCCACAGTGTTTTTGTTTTGTTTTTGTAAAATGTATTTTTATTTTTGAAAGTAATACAGATGTCTCCCTTTTCCCCCATTGACATCTCCCTGGCCACTCCCACCCCCAGCTCATGCCCTCACCACCCTATAGTCTGTGTCCATTGGTTATGCTCATATGCATGCATACAAGTCCTTTGGTTGGTCTCTTATCCCACCCCCCACCCTACTCTGCCTTCCCTCTGAGGTTTGATGGTCTGTTCCATGCTTCTATGTCTCTGGATCTATTTTTGTTCATCAGTTTATATTGTTCATTATATTTCACAAATGAGTGAGATCATGTGATATTTATCTTTCTCTGACTGACTTATTTCAGTTAGCATAATGCTCTCCAGGTCCATCCATGCTGTTGCAAATGGTAGGAATTCCTTCCTTTTTACAGCAGCATAATATTCCATTGTGTAGGTGTACCACAGTTTTCTGATCCACTCATCTGCTGATGGGCACTTAGGCTGTTTCCAAATCTTAGCTATGGTGAATTGTGCTGCTATGAACATAGGGGTGCATATATCTTTTCTGATTGGCGTTTCTGATTTCTTGGGATATATTCCTAGAAGTGGGATAACTGGGTCAAATGGCAGTTCCATTATTAATTTTTAAAGGAAACTCCATACTGTTTTCCATAATGGCTGTACCAGTCTGCATTCCCTCCAGCAGTGCACGAGGGTTCCTTTTTCTCCACATCCTCAAAATCACTTGTTGTTTGTTGATTTGTTGATGATAGCCATTTTGACAGGTGTGAGGTGGTACCTCATTGTTGTTTTGATTTGCATCTCTCGGATGATTAGTGACTTTGAGCATGTTTTCATATGTATCCTGGCCTTCTGTATGTCCTTTTGTTAAGTTGTATGAGTTCCCTGTAAATTTTTTAGATTAAACCCTTATCAGAGATAACATTGGCAAATATGTTCTCCCATGCCGTGGGCTCTCTTGTTGTTTTGTTGATGGTTTCTTTTGCTGTGCAGAAGCCTTTTATTTTTATGTTGTTTCATTTGTTTATTTTCTCCTTAGTTTCCATTGCCCTAGGATAGTGGTTCTTCAACCTTTCTAATGCCACGACCCTGCTAGCGGTTCTCGCGACCCACAGGTTGAGAACCGCTGCTGTAGAGCCTAAGACCATCGGAAAAAACAGATATTTACATTACAATTCATTAACAGTAGCAAAATTACATTTATGAAGTAGCAACGAAAATAATTTTATGGTTGCGGGTTCCTTTAATACAGTTCCACAACATGAGGAACTGTATTAAAGGGTCGCGGCATTAGAAAATTTGAGAACTACTGCCCTAGGAGCTGTATCGGTAAAGATATTGCTATGACATATGTCTGTTATTTTGCTGCCTATGGATTTTTCTAAGATTTTTATGGCTTCCCGTCTTACATTTAAGTCCTTTATTCATTTTGAGTTTATTTTTGTGTATGGTGTAAGTTGGTGGTCTAGTTTCATTTTTTTTGCATGTTATCTGTCCAATTTTCCCAGCACCATTTATTGAAGACTGTCGTGACTCCATTGTATGCTCTTGCCTCCTTTGTCAAATATTAATTGGGCATAATGGCTTGGGTCAATTTCTGGGGTCTCTGTTCTGTCCCATTGGTCTATATGCCTATTCTTGTGCCAGTCCCAGGCTGTTTTGAGAACAGTGGCTTTGTAATACAGCTTGAAATCTGGTATTGAGATCCCTCCTACTTTATTCTTCTTTCTCAGGATTGCTGGGGCTATTCAGGATCTTTTTTTATTCCAGATGAATTTTTAGAGAGTTTGTTCTAGGTCTGTAAATATTTTGTTGGTATTTTAATAGGGAGTGCATTGAATCTATAGATTGCTTTGGGTAGTATGGACATTTTAATGATGTTGATTCTACCAATCCATGAACACGGTATGTTCTTCCATTTGTTCATGTCTTCCTCCATCTCTTTTTTCAATGTTCTGTAGTTTTCTGAGTACAGATCTTTACCTCCTTAGTTAGGTTTACTCCTAGGTATCTTAATTTTTTTGTTGCAATGGTAAAGGAGATTGTTTTTTAAAAAATTTTTTTCTGTGAGTTCATTATTGGTGTGTAAAAAAGCCATAGATTTCTGGGTGTTAATTTTGTATCCTGCTACATTGCCAAATTCATTTATTAAGTCTAGTAGTTTTTTGATGGAGTCTTTGGGGTTTTTTTTATCTACAATATCATGTCATCTGCAAATAATGGCAGTTTTACTTCTTCTTTTCCAATTTGGATGCCTTTTATTTCTTCTTCTTGTCTAATTGCAATGGCTAATACTTCCAGTACTATGTCGAATAGGAGTGGTGAGAGTGGGCATCCCTGTCTTGTTCCTGTTCTTAGGGGAAATGGTTTTAGTTTTTGCCCATTGAGTATGATGTTGTCTGTAGATTTGTCATATATGGCTTTTATTATGTTGAGATATGATCCTTCTATTCCCACCTTGCTGAGAGTTTTTATCAAAAATGTGTGTTGAATTTTTGTCAAATGCTTTTTTCTGCATCAATTGATATGACTATGTGGTTTTTATCTCTCAATTTGTTCATGTGAAGTATCACGTTTATTGATTTGCAGATATTGTACCATCCTTGCATCCCCGGGATAAATCCTACTTGGTCATGGTGTATGATCTTGCTGATGTACTGCTGGATCCGATTTGCTAGAATTTTATTGAGGATTTTAGCATATATGTTCATGAGGGATATTGGCCTATAAATCTCTTTCATTGTGTTGTCTTTATCTGGTTTTGGTATTAGGGTGATGCTGGCTTCATAGAATGAGCTTGGAAGTGTTCCTTCCTCTTGAATTTTTTTGAATAGTCTGAGGAGGATAGGTTTTAGTTCTTCCTTGAATGTTTGGTAAAACTCCCCTGTGAAGCCGTCTGGCCTTGGGCTTTCGTTTGCTGGAAGCTTTTTGATGACTGCTTCAATTTCTTCCATAGTTATTGGCCTATTGAGCTGTTTAGATTCTTCCTGATTGAGTTTTGGAAGGCTGTATTTTTCTAGGATTATGTCAATTTCCTCCAGGTTGTCCAGTTTGTTGGAACAGAGTTGTTCATAGTATTTTTTAACAATCCTTTGTATTTCAGCGGGGTCTGTTGTTATTTCTCCTCTTTCATTTCTGATTTTGTTTATTTGGGTCCTCTCTCTTTGCTTCCTGGTGAGTCTAGTTAGAGGTTCATCAATCTTGTTTATCCTTTCAAAGAACCAGCTCTTGGTTTTGTTGATCTTTTGTATTGTTTCTTTGGTCTCTATGTTGTTTATCTCCGCTCTGATCTTTATTATTTCCTTCCTTCTGCTTACACTGGACTTTTCTTGTTGCTCTCTTTCTAACTCTTTGAGTTGTAGGGTTAGGTAATTTATTACCATTGTTTCTTGTTTTTTGCAGTACGCTTGTAGAGCTATGAACTTCCCTCTCAAGACTGCTTTCGCTGTGTCCCATAGATTTTGGATTGTTGTGTTTTCATTGTCATTTGTTGCCATGATTTTTTTTTATTTCTTCTTTGATCTCTCTGGTAACCCAGTCATTGTTTAATAGCATGCTATTTAGTCTCCATGTGTTTGATTTTTTTGGATTGTTTATATTGTAGTTGATTTCCAGTTTTATACCATTGTGATCTGAGAAGATGCTTGATATGATTTCTATCTTCTTGAATTTGAAGAGACTTTGCCTGTGACCCAATATATGGTCTATCTTTGAAAATGACCCATGTGCACTTGAGAAGAATGTATATTCTGTGGCTTTGGGGTGAAATGTTCTGAAGATGTTAATTAATTCCATCTTATCTAGTGAGTCATTTAGGATTGATGTTTCTTTGCTGATTTTTTGTTTAGAGGATTTGTCCAGTGATGTTAGTGGGGTTTAAAGACCTCTACTATGACTGTATTGCTATCAATCTCTCCCTTGATATCCTCCAGAAGTTTTTTTATGTATTTGGGTGCTCCTGTATTGGGTGCGTATATACTTACCAGAGTTATTTCTTCTTGTTGGATTGCTCCCTTTAGTATTATGAAGTGGCCTTCCTTATCTCTTGTTATGTCCTTCACTTTGAGATCTAATTTGTCAGATATAACTATTGCTACCCCAGCTCTTTTTTCATTTCCATTCGCCTGAAAAACCTTTTTCCATCCCTTCACCATCAGTTTGTGTGAGTCTTTTTTTCTGAGGTGGGTTTCCTGTAGACAGCAGATATATGGGTCATGTTTTCTTATCCACTCAGTTACCCTATGTCTTTTGATTGGGGCATTTAATCCATTTACATTTAAAGTTATTATTGATAGGTACTTGTTTGTCGCCATTTTTATTCTTTGCCCTTGTGTTCCTTCTTTGCTTCCTATTTCTTCTTTTTACAGCAGACCCTTTAGCATTTCTTGCATTGCTGGTTTGGTGGTGATAAATTCCCTTAGTCCTTTTTTGTCTGTGAAGCTCCTGATTTCACCCTCGATTTTGATTGATAGCCTTGCGGGGTACAGTATTCTTGGATTCAGACCCTTCCTTTGCATGACTTTGTATATTTCATTCCATTCCCTTCTTGCCTGATGTGTTTCTGTTGAGAAATCAGTCGCTAGTCTGATGGGGATCCTTTGTAGGTAACTTTCTGTCTCTCTCTGGCCGCTTTTAAGATCCTTACTTTGTTGTTGGTGTTTGCCAACTTAATTATATGTGCCTTGGCGTCGGTCTTTTGGGGTTCATTTTGTTTGGGACTCTGTGAGCTTCTTGGATTTGTGTGAGTTTTTTCTTCCCTATACAGGGAAGTTTTCTGTCATTATTTCTTCAAACAGGTTTTCTTTTTTTCCCCCCTCCTTTTTTTAAAAATATATTTCTTTATTGATTTCAGAGAGGAAGGGAGAAGGAGAGAGAGATAGAAACATCAATGATGAGAGAGAATCATTGATCAGCTGCCTCCTGCACAACCTCCACTGGGGATTGAGCCCACAACCCAGGCATGTGCCCTTGGCTGGAATCGAACCTGGGACCCTTGAGACAGCAGGTTGACGCTCTATCCACTGAGCCAAGCCAGCTAGGGCTAAACAGGTTTTCTATTCCTTGCTCAGTTTCCTCTCCTTCTGGCACCCCTATTATGCGATGTTGTTTTGTTTCATCTTGTCCCAAAGTTCTCTTCAGCTCTCCTCCTGCTTTTTAATTTTTTTTTCCTAGAAGCTGCTCTGCTTGGGTAGTTTTTCCTACCTTGTCTTCTAGCTCACTGATGTGGTCCTCTGCTTCTTCTAGTCTACTGTTGATGTTTTCTATTGAGTTTTTTATAGCAGTGATGTCATTTTTCATTTCTTCTTGGTTCTTCATTTCCTCTTGGTTCTTACACATATTGTCGAATTTGTCTTCCATTCTTTTCAGCCACCATATGACCATTTCTCTGAATTCTTTCTCTGATAGGTTGCTTGCCTCGAATTCGTTTACTTCCTTTTCTGGTGATGCCTGCTTTTCTTTTCTTTTTTAACATTTTAAAAATATATTTTATTGATTTTTTACAGAGAGGAAGAGGAAGGGAGAGGGATAGAGAGTTAGAAACATTGATGAGAGAGAAACATCAATCAGCCGCCTTCTGCACACCCGCTACTGGGGATGCGCCCACAACCAAGGTACATGTCCCTGACTGGAATCGAACCCGGGACCCTTCAGTCCGCAGGCCGACGCTCTATCCACTGAGCCAAACCAGTTTCAGCCCTGCTTTTCTTTCATATGCGGGCTTTTTCTTTGTCTCCCCATGATCTCTCTTCTCTGGATGTCTGGTTATGTAGTTCTCTCTCTCTTGCGTTGATTTAAAAGCACAAAATACAACACAACAAGGTACAATGCACAAGGCACTGAACACAAATGTATTCACTATAATAATAACCCCAAATAAAGGTGACCACCAGAGAAAGGTGAATTAGGGGATAAGAAAGAAAGAAGAAGAGGGGAAAAAGGGGGGGGGGGGGAAGAGTGCAAAAATTGAATTGGGTAAAGGAAAAAAAAAGTAAGAGAGAAAAGAAAGAGAATAAGAAAGAAGAGGGGAAAGAACTATTAATATGGGGAGAAAACTCCAAGAGAACAGCCACTAATCCCAACAAATGCCAACAACAAATACCTAGAGTTGAATGCAAACTACAAACAACTAATATCAAGCAAGGCAAGGGAAAACAGAAGCAAAAAACAAAAACAAAACAACAAAAACAAAAAGTGAAACAATCTCACAAATAAGCATAAAAAAACAATATAATCAACAATCAAGCCAACAACAACAAAAGGACAGAGAGAAAAAATTTGGATAGTGAAGAAAGAGGAGAGAGGTGTGTATGGATTAAGCGCAGGGAAATTGGAAATTAGATATATAAGTAGGGTGAAATTTTAACAGGGGGTAAAAAGAAGGAATAGGGAAAAGCTAAAGCAGGGATAGGGTAAGAGTAACAAGACAACAAAAGGGGAAAAGTGAGGAAGAGAGTGTTGGCATAAAGTTGAGATAGAGTAAAATGATGCTAAAGGAAAGATGAAAATAGAATGTAGAACACTAATCCCAAAATAAAATAAAGAGAAAATAAAATGACACTTAAAAAAAAAAAGGTAAAATAGTAGTAGTAATAATACTGATTAAAAATAAAAATGTACGGGTGAGGCCGTGGGCCCCTGGATCCGGGTGAGCCTGGGTTCCGGGTCCGGGTGAGGCTGTGGGCCCCTGGATCCGGGTGAGGCCACGCGACCCGGGGTCTGGGAGAGGCCACGCGCCCCTGGGTCCGGGTGAGGCCACGTGCCCCTGGATCCGGGGGAAGCTAGATCCCGGGTCCGGGCGAGGCCGTGTGCCCCTGGATCCGGGTGAGGCTGGGACCCAGGCCCGGGAGAGGCCATGCGCCCCTGGGTCCAGGTGAAGCTGAATCCTGGGTCTGGGTGAGGCCGTGTGCCCCTGGATCCGGGGGAGGCTGGGTCCCGGGTCCGGGTGAGGCCGTGGGCCCCTGGATCCGGGTGAGCCTGGTCCCGGGTCCGGGTGAGGCCGTGGACCCCTGGATCCGGGTGAGTCTGGGCCCCGGGTCCGGGTGAGGCCGTGGGCCCCTGGATCCGGGTGAGGCCACGCGACCCTGGGTCTGGGAGAGGCCACGCGCCCCTGGGTCCGGATGAAGCTAGATCCCGGGTCCGGGCGAGGCCGTGTGCCCCTGGATCCGGGTGAGGCCGGATCCTGGGCCCGGGAGAGGCCACGCGACCCTGGTTCCGGGTGAGGCCATGCACCCCTGGGTCCGGATGAAGCTGAATCCTGGGTTTGGGCGAGGCCGTGTGCCCCTAGATCCGGGTGAGGCTGGGTCCCGGGTCCGGGTGAGGCCGTGGGCCCCTGGATCCGGGTGAAGCCGTGCCCCTGGGTCCGGCCGAGACCAAACCAGAGGGAGTCGGACCTGCATTACCACCATTTGTCCACCATCCAGAGCTGAGGGGTCAGTGCCGACATGTACTCATAAGGAACTGGTGGACATTGATATTGGGTCTCAAAAGAACTGTTGGTCCAGAAAGAAACTCACTACAGACTGATTCATTTGCCTGTCAGCATAACTATTATTGCTCGTCACACATTCAATTCTTATAAGTATATCTCTAGTGACACATGATTTCGCTCATCTAGGGGAAATGATGAACAACATAGACTGATGAACAAGAACAGAACCAGAAACAAGGAGGCATCGATCGGACTATCGGGCCTCAGAGGGAGGATAGGGGAGGGTGGGGGGAGGGGGGAGAGATCAACCAAAGGTCTTGTGTGCATGCATATGAGCCTAATCAATGGTTAAGTTCAACAGGGGGTTGGGGCATCCATGGGGAGGGGTGTGGGATGGGAATGGGGGGATGAGGACAAATATGTGACACCTTAATCAATAAAGAAATTTAAAAAAATTAAAATGTAATAATTAAAAAGGTACAATGGATGCAAGACACTGGGGGGGTGAGGGCATATATGGGAGTGGGGTGGGAGGGCAATGGGGAGATATGGACACATGTAATGCCTTAATCAATAAAAAAAAATTGAAAAAAAATTAAAAAGGTAAAATCAAGTGAGAAAAAAAGAAAAAATTTGGTTTCTTAAGTAAAAGATGAAAAAAATAAAAATGTGCAGTAGTGAAGGTCATTCACTTCCTCTACTGTTCTGTGTGGCACACCTGTTTCCTAGTCAGGACAGTATTGAAGTCCCCTGCGTTCCACTGCTCCTCCGTGTTGTAGGCCACAGTCCTGATTTTCAAGCAGGCAGTACATCTTTATTTCTTAATTATTTTTTTTTGATTTTTTACAGAGAGGAAGAGAGAGAGATAGAGAGTCAGAACATTGATGAGAGAGAAACATTGATCAGCTGCCTCCTGCACACCCCCTACTGGGGATGTGCCCGCAACCAAGGTACATGCCCTTGACCGGAATCAAACCTGGGACCCTTGAGTCCGCAGGCCGACGCTCTATCCAGTGAGCCAAACTGGTTTCGGCAGGCTTTATTTCTTATACTCCTTTGTGTTTATACAAGAGTCAATTTGTGACTCAACCCCTGGGTGGCAGTGTTTCTGGATTGACCTCCGCGTCTCTAGGTCCTCTCTAGCTAGTGTTTAGGTTTTGTTTTCCCTGTGGCACTCAGTACCAGTTTGGGGGAGTGGGTTGCCCCAGAGCTGGTTCTCTGATGGTTATTCCCTGCTCTGATCCCCAGGTTCCAGAAAAACAACTTTCCCTGCAGTCTCCTAGGGTGTCCCCAATAGGGTGATCCTATGTATTGGGCTTAGTAATCAAAAGCTAGGATTTAAAGAGGAAAAAGAAAAGAAAAAAGAGCCAGAGTAAGTGTGCGAACTCCGGGGCTGCGCGAAGCCTGTGCAGTCTTTTTCCCCTTGGGTCCAAGCAGCGGGCACACCGTTAACATTTCTAGGCTGTCCTTTTGCGCCCAGTTCAGCTATGGGTTGCTTTTTAGAGTTCCCTTCTGTTAGCAGCCCTGCGGACCCCCTTCCACATTCACGGATCACGCCAGTCCCAACAGCCGCAGACTTTTCTGGGCGGAGACTTCCCCAGGTCCTCCAGCTCCTGTGTGCCTCTCCTGCCCGGACCACAGACCTCACCGTATCCCCGGCGAAATCGGACCTTTCCGTGAGGCGGTGCAGAGCTCCTCCGAATCCGCATGCTCGCGCCGCTTGGGACCAGTGTTCCCGGGTTCGCAGCTGTCCGCTGGGTGCTGTTGTTGTATATTCCCGGGAATTTCAGGCTCTGTCCCTGAAGACTTTACATTTGTTTGGTTCACTGAGCTAAGTAGCACGCCTGGCATATAGTAAGTATTCAATAAATACTGTGAATGAATGTATGAATGAAGAAATGAATTCTCCCCCTCCCCCACCAGGCAATGAGACCATTGGAAGTGCCAGGTTGCAGCTTTCTTCCAAGAAGAGAGGCAGCTGCGATGAAGGGAAGTCAAGAAGTCAGAGTCCCTCCAGATCTCCCCGCCTGCAGGGTCAGTTGCAGATGAGAAGCCATAACTCGCAGCAGCAGAAGGGGACAGGGATGGGAGGAGAGGGAAAGGTGTCTTCAGTGCTGGGGCCAGGGACATGGAGTCTAGGTAGGGAGTCTGGACAACAGGGTCTCAGTGAGGGGAACACACTGTCTCCCCCCCCCCCCCCCCGCCCCAGCAGTGACCAGCCAAACAGAGCAACAGGGGAGATGAAGGGTTTGCCTAGGGAGGGCATTCATCAGGGCTACTCACCCTCTGTTGAACCCGAGGCAGCAACCAGCACAGACACACACACACACACACACACACACACACACACACACACACACACCTGATGTCTGCCTCTCACCCTGGCTCGTGTTCATAAATGCTATCTCTCTCAACACCACTTTCAGTTCCTCCAAAGAATATACTCAAATTTCTGAGTTCTGTAGATTTCACTAAAAAATTCAAAGGGGATAAAATGAGGTTACATTGTACATTCTAAAGCAAACACGGTAAAATGCCTTTGTTATAAATTCCTGTATTTCCAAGTGCCTCTCGAGCTCCCTTTCCAGACCCTGCGCCCATGTGGCCACCATCCCGGCCCTCCCACAGCACAGACAGATCCAGCCCGCCCCGCCTCCGTGGCTCCTTGCACGGGACCCTGAAACCCATCAGATGCTGGCCTCAGTCACCTGAACCTCCAACCAGGTTTAAAGACCATTTGTTCCTGAGAATAGATGTCCCCAGGGTCTTCCTGCTTTCCCACACTCACCCCGTGGGCTTATCAAGATACTCTTTTCATGCACACACAGGGCTCTCCTTAAGAGGAATTTGAAAGAATGTCATTTTCTCATCTCCAATCTACACTCAGCTCCCCCTTCCTCCTGGGGTGCCAGTGGAAGGAATTCTAAGGACAAAATAGGCAGGTTTAGGGAATAAAGAGGGTCCATGGGGGAGGAATGCATATGTGAAGAACAAGGTATCTCTGTTCTGAGCAGCTTGGAGAGGCCAAAATGCTTATCTTACTTGTACAAAGAACAGAAAAAGGCCACAGAATAAGGGGGGAGGAAGACATACATTCACAGAGGGTAAAGAAAAGTCACAGGATAATGGAAAGAAGGAAACATTTTCACAGAGAATAGAGGAATGTTGCAAGATAAGGGGAGAGGAAGAAGGGTCACCACTGGGCTTTGACCTTTGAAACTGATACAATGCAACAAAATAACCAAGAGGAAAGCATGGGGGTCCTAAATTAATGAAAGGTCCAATTAGAAGGGGTCAGGTTCAAACAAAGAACTTCAGCATATATAAACCGGAGGTAAAAGGGCAGCAGGCAAGATTTTTTTTTTTTTCCCATTAGAGAGAGCAGGCTTTTCCCATTTGGGGGCCCCTCTTCAGGCGGTCTCCTTTGGGGACACCTCTGCCCAGATGGAGTTTGTATGTGCTTCCAATAAACTTCTACATTTTTATTAAAGAAATCTGTTAGGCCACGAATTTATTCTTCATCTTCGTCAGACAAGAACCCATGAGAAGTCTGTACCCCAAATCCCATGTTTCACCAGAGTCAGCACAAGCTGATGAGGAAGTGAGGCCTGGACCTAGAGGAGGAGGAAATGAGGGAAAGGGGAAGTTTGGGGGGGGGGGCGCCTCCCAGGAGGCTGTGGGAGAGGAGAGCCATCAGAGACACAGCCAGCCTGTCTGTCTCCACCAGCATCTGCTGAGCCATGAGCCAAGCCCGGGATTTACAGGGTAGGCAGGCGGGATAGGCAGGCGCGCCAAAAGTGAGCAGGAGCGCCCAGCTGGCACGGCTCAGTGGCTGAGCATCGACCTATGGACCAGGAGGTCACGGTTCAATTCCAGTCAGGGCACATGCCCGGGTTACAGGCTTGATCCTCATTGAGGGGGAAGGGGGGTGGGGGGGGGGAGGCAGCCAATCAATGATTCTCTCTTATCATTGATGTTTCTATCTTTCCCTCTCCTTTCCTCTCTGAAATCAATTTTTTTTAAAATATATTTTTTAAAGTGAGCAAGAGTGACAGACGTGGGCCAGGGGACCAGGAGGGCAGTTACTGGCCTGAGACGGCATAACGGCGATGCCTGGGGCCGGTGGGCCAGTGGCGGGGGTACATTAACTTTTGTGCCCCCTCAGGAGGAAAGGCCTTTGGGCTGCTGAAGGCCCAGCAGGAAGAGAGACTGGATGAGATCAATAAGGTAAAAGGGGGAACTAAGGGGGTGGGGCTGGGGCTGGGGGAAGGGGCCTGGACAGAGGGCCTATCCTGGCTCTGGCTCTCCCCACAGCAATTCCTGGATGACCCCAAATACAACAGTGACGAGGATCTGCTCTCCAAATTGGAAGCCTTCAAGAGTGAGGGGAAAACTGTAGGGGTGGATGGGAGGCGAGGGGGTAGGATTTCCCCAAACACAGAGTGGGGAGGGCAGAGACACAGTGCTGCTGTGGTTGGAAGGAGGAAGACTGCCTCCATTGCCCTGGCTGCATCCCCTTCCCTGGCCAGCCCCTCGGAGCAGCCCCCTCAGTTCAGATGCCTTCACAGGGCACTTCAACCTTCACCCCAACCCCTGCTTCCTCTGCCTGACCCTTCTCCCGCCGCCCTACCTAGCATTCGTAGCAACCCCCTTCTCAGTTCTCCGCCCCGCCCCTGCTCCTCCAGCCAGAGCTCACCTCTGCTTTCTCCCCTCACCCAGAGAAATACATGGAGTTTGACCAGAATGGAAACGGAGATATTGGTGAGAAAGGGTGGTCTGGGGGAGTGTGCAGGCCTAGGGGCGGTCCCTCCTCCCGTGCTCCATTGGATGGGGATGAGATGGTTTGGGAAAGAGCCCAGCTACCAGGATTAGAGGAAGGGACTGGGAATGTGGCGGCACAGGAGAGAGAGAGAGAGCCCCTCTTCTCACCCCCATCCTTTATCTCCAGATATCATGTCTCTGAAGCGAATGTTGGAGAAACTTGGGGTACCCAAGACCCACCTGGAGCTAAAGAAATTAATCAAGGAGGTTTCCAATGGCTCTGGGGAGACTTTCAACTACTCCGACTTTCTCAGGATGATGTTGGGCAAGAGATCTGCCATCCTAAAAATGTGAGGGAACTGCTGTGGGGGGAGCCAGAGCCGGGGTGGCCCACCGGTCCAGTCCCAACCCCCCGCCCTGACCGGTTTCCTCCACCCTGCTCCAGGGCCCAGGCTCACCTTACACAACACTCGGCATCCACTTCTTCCGTCCTCTGAGGAACCCTTCCCAGGTCTTCTCCCCATCCATGGTTCTGGTCCCACAGCCCCCAGCACTCCCACCTCAAAACCCTCATCTTCTGGACTTTCAAAGCCGCCTAAGATTTATTCTCTTGAGAGGACTGTTCCCTGACCCCTGTGTCTCTTCCCATCTCCACCAGGATCCTGATGTATGAAGAGAAAGCAAAGGAGCAGGAGAAGCCAACACATCCTCCAGCCAAGAAAGCGATCTCTGAGCTGCCCTGATCTGTGGTGGGATTAAAGGGGCTTCTAGCGACCCCAACACGAGAAAAGGAAACAAAATTGTGAGCCAGAGTTGAACTAAAATAAATTCTTCTTCTCTAGTTGAAGTCAGCTTGGTCTCTGTCTGGGGGTTTTCCCGGGGTTGGAAAAAAGTGAAGCATCTTTGAGGGAAGGGCAGCAAGCATTTGCTGAAATGAACAATGCATCTACTACGGCAGGTGGTTTTTTGTTTTGTTTTGTTTTGTTTCAATCCTCACCAGAGGATATGTTTATTGATTTTTAATTATTTTTTTAGAGAGAGAAACATCGATGTGAGAAAGAAACATCAATCAGTTGCCTCTCCTATGCACCCTGAACCTGAAACCTTTTAGTGCATGGGACAACACTCAACCGGCCAGGGCTACAGCAAATGGTTGTGTATGCAAGGGGGATTTCAGATGTATAAGATAGCCTTGACCTCAGGGAAGTTAGGGAGTATGAAAAGACAGGTATGAGCTGAAACTGGTTTGGCTCAGTGGATAGAGCGTCGGCCTGTGGACTCAAGGGTCCCAGGTTCGATTCCGGTCAAGGGCATGTACCTTGGTTGCGGGCACATCCCCAGTAGGGGGTGTGCAAGAGGCAGCTGATCGATGTTTCTCTCTCATCGATGTTTCTAACTCTCTATCCCTCTCTCTTCCTCTCTGTAAAAAATCAATAAAATATATTTTAACAACAACAACAAAAAAAGACAGGTATGACAAGAGAGAGAGAGAGAGAGAGAGAGAGAGAGAGAGAGAGAGAGAGAGAGAGAGAAGGAAAGGAAGGTGAGGAAGGAAAGAAAGGAAGGAAGAAGGAAAGAACGAAGGAAGGGAGGGAGGGAGGGAGGGAGGGAGGGAGGGAGGGAGGGAGGGAGGAATGGAAAAACTGCAGTGCCTGACGTATCATTAGCCCTCAATGATGTTTAAAGGTGAGTGGCGGTTCTAGCCGGTTTGGCTCAGTGAATAGAGCATCAGCCTGAGACCAAAGGGTCCCGGGTTTGTTTCCGGTCAAGGTCACGTGCTTTGGTTGCAGGTTCCTCCCTGGTCAGGGCACGTGCAGGAGGCAACCAATTGATGCTTCTCTCTGTCTTTCCCCCTCTCTTCCACTCTCCCTAAAAATCAAAGGAAAAATGTCCTCGGGTGAGGATTGACAACAACAACAAAAACTGGATGGATGGATGGACAGATGGATGCATAAAAGAACTGGTATAATTGAATGAAGTAAAGGATTCACCACACTATAAAGCCTGACAAATTAAGTCTTAAATGAGTCTTTGAGGTTCTTTTGGGGACAAGCTATAAAACGGAAGCTATCTAAGGAAGGGGGAAAGGGTTTGGCTTAGGAGGACCCTGAGAGCAGATGCCAGGGATATAGGGTCCCTGGACGGCAGAAAGGGTTAAACAGCCAACCCCCAGGCAGGTAGAAGCCAAAGAGCTCAGTGCGACTATTCCTGAACCTTTCCTCCAAGGCGTCCAGATGAGCTGACCAGCAACCCGCCGTCACTAGCCACTGCTTCAGATTTCCTGGCTCCCCGGAAAGAGGGAGCCCAACGGCCCAGCTTGTTTCCTGTGCTGAGGACACGCTGGGCCACTGAGGCCATCCGTGCTGGCCCTCGCAGTGGGACGCCAGGCTGGCATCCTGCAGAATGCTGCAGTGACTTCCTAGCACTTCCGATGAGGATGAGATCCTGAGTGAGTAAAACATCTGAATATAACAAAACCAACACCTCGCCTCATTAGGCACCTACCTGTGAGTGTGAAGACGAGACGAAAAGGCCCCCCTTTCTCTTTGCTGTGGCCCTCCACAACTTCTGAAAGCTTCTCTGACTCAGACAGCCGCTGTTCAAACTGCCAGACAGGACAAGCTACTCTCCGGGCTACATTCCTGCATACGTACCCCTCCTCACCGCTGTTTTTTACAACTCAGGGATAATTAGTAGAAAGTTCCCTTCTCCCCTCCTCTTCAAACAAGCCTCTTTTGAATTCTTCATAACTTTTTCTCTTTTTTTCTTTATTGATGAAGGTGTTACATATGTGTCCTTACCCCCCCATTGCTCCTCTCCCCCCCTCCCCCTCCCCTGCCCGCTCATGCCCTCGTCCCCCTGGTGTCTGTGTCCATTGGTTATGCTTATATGCATGCATACAAGCCCTTTGGTTGATCTCTCCCATAACTTTTACTCTTAGCATGTTTTACATACAAGTTTGGGTGAAGATGCTATGCTGATAAAGACACCTCCCTAGGACATCTGCCCAGACTAAAAAACAAACAGACTTTTCAAAGACAACCCCCCACCCATGTATGCTCAAATCCAGCCCCCAAGCCCCCTTCCCTTCCTTGTCACCTAGCAACAGCAGCCAAGGGGAGCAGCTTTTGGTTCTTGGCCCTTGTATTGGTTAGCATGCACCAGGCCCTTTCCCTTTGGGGAGAGTAAAAATAATAAATCTTTCTCTCTGCATCTACCTCTTCCTTTAGTTGTGAATGCTGTCACAGCCCGAGTCACAGCCATAAAACCCTAACACCACTATGTACTGGACACCACGCTAACACTTTCTGAAGCCAGTCACCGAGTCTGCGCAGATGAACATGATCTGCAGAAACTTATACAAAGCTGGCAATAGTAAAGCCGTATTACAAGACTTAAAGGCATTGAAGTCATTAAGGTCCCTGAAAATGGCTTATAAGAAAAAAATTTTTAAACATATTTTTATTGATTTCAGAGAGGAAGGGAGAGGGAGGGAGGGAGAGAAACGTCAATGATGAGATAGAATCATCGATCAGCTGCCTCCTGAACGCCCCACACTGGGGGTCGAGCCTGCAAGCAGGCAGGTGCCTGACCGGGAATAGAACCATGACCTTCTGGTTCATAGTTTGATCCTCAACCACTGGGCCATGCCGGCCGGGCCCATGTGACCTTTCTTTAGGACAATGACAAAGAGTCTCAGGCATAGGAGGTCATCAAGGAGTACTTCAAATACGAGAAATGACCAAATAAAGTTGGCTTTTGTTTCTAAAAAAAAAAAAAAAAAAAAAATGCTTTCTGTGTATTAATTCACTAATCTTTACAACAGCACTGGTGACACCAAAAAAAAAGAAAAGAGCCGGCTGGCATGGCTCAGTGGTGGAGTGTCGACCTATGAACCAGGAGGTCACGGTTTGACTCTCGGTCAGGGCACGTGCCCAGGCTCCGGGCTCCATCCCCGATCCCCAGTAAGGGACATGCAGGAGGCAGCCCTCAAGGAGTCTCTCTTATCATTGATGTTTCTATCTCTCTCTCCCTGTCCTTTCTTATCTGAAATCAATAAAAATGTTGGTGGTTTGTTTTTTTTTAAAGAAAAGAATATCTGGGAATCTTAAGTAATTTGTTTATTCAGCATGAGTAAATTGGTTTATATTCACACAATAGACTATTATTATACAACTAGAAGCCTGGTGCATGAAATTCGTGCACTGGGGGGGAAGGGGGACCCCTCAGCCCAGCCTGTGCCCTCTCCCAGTCCGGGACCCCTCACTCCTTAACGCCGGCCTGCTCGCTGCTCCTTACTGCTTGGCTTGCTGCTCCTTAGCGCTCCTCGGAGGCGGGCCAGCCGTGAGCCTGGCTTCTGGCTGAGTGTGGCTTCCCCTGTGGGAGCTCACTGACCACCAGAGGGCAGCTCCTGTGTAGAGTGTCTGCCCTTGGTGGTCAGTGCACATCATAGCAACCAGTTGTTCTGTCATAACGGTCGCTTAGGCTTTTATTATATAGACAAAAGGAATAAATAAACTATAATTACATGCAACAATATGGGTGAAATTCATTAATATGTTGAGCAGAAGAAGACAGACAAAAAAGAGCCATAACTGATCCTGGCCAGTGTTCTCAGTTGTTAAGAGTGTCAGCTGGCACACTGAAGGGTCTCAAGTTCAATTCCCCGTCAAGGGCATGTACCTGAGTTGAAAGTTTGATCCCGGCCCTGGTCGGGGCATGTGCAGGAGGCAACCAATCAATATGTCTCTCTCACATTGATGTTTCTCTCTCCCTCTCCTTCCCTTCCACTCTCTCTAAAAATCAATGGGAAAATAATCCTCCAGTGAGGATTAACAACAACAACAAAAAGCCCTTACTGTACAATTCCATTTTTGTAAAGAACAAAAACAGTAAAATAATATATGTTGTTAGAAGTCAGGATAGTAGTTAGCCTTAGGGAAGGCTCAGAAGAGACCAACTGGGCAGAGGGAAAATGGACAGAAGGGCCCCAAAGGGAGACGTGTCTGTGTAAGTGAAGAGAGTAATAACAATCAGCCCTGGCCGGTTTGACTCAGTGGATAGAGCGTCGGCCTGCGGACTGAAGGGTCCCGGGTTTGATTCCCATCAAGGGCACATGCCTAGGTTGTGGGCTTGATCCCCAGTAGGGGGCGTGCAGGAGGCAGCTGATCAATGATTCTCTCTCATCATTGATGTTTCTCTCTCTCCTGCTCCCTTCCTCTCTGAAATCAATAAAAATATTTTTTTAAAAGAGAGAGTAATAAAATCAGAGACATAAAAGAGGCCAACTCATCTAAGGTCTCATAACTCACTGTAAAAACTTTGGCCTTTATTCTGAGAAAAACAGACACATCTGTGAGCAAAGGAATCTTTTGAGGCCTCCTTTGAAAAAAGGCTGCAGTGGAGAGAATACAATAAACTGTAGGAGCAGGTGTAGACTCAGACCAGTTAAGAGGCTGTTGCTGTAACGCAGGTGAGAGATGAGGATGGTTCAGATCAAAGTAGAAGTGGAAATGAAGAGGTTGGATTCTGCCTGGGTCTGGGCGAAGTCGTGTGCCCCTGGATCTGGGTGAGGCTGGGTCCCGGGTCCGGGTGAGGCCGTGGGCCCCTGGATCCGGGTGAGGCCACGTGCCCCTGGGTCCGGGTGAGGCCACGGGCCCCTGGGTCCGGGGGAAGCTAGATCCCGGGTCCGGGTGAGGCCTGTGCCCCTGGATCCGGGTGAGGCTGGGTCCCGGGCCCGGGTGAGGCCGTGTGCCCCTGGATCCGTGTGAGGCTGGGTCCCGGGTCCGGGTGAGGCCGCACACACCTAGGTCCGGGTGAGGCCACGCGCCCCTGGGTCTGGGAGAGGCCACGCGCCCCTGGGTCCGGGTGAAGCCGTGCCCCTGGGTCCGGCCAAGACCCAACCAGAGGGAATCGAACCTGCATTGCCACCATTTGTCCACCATCCAGAGCTGAGGGGTCAGTGCCGACATGTACATATAAGGAACTGGTGGACGTTGATATTGGGTCTCAAAAGAACTGTTGGTCCAGAAAGAAACTCACTACAGACTGATTCATTTGCCTGTCAGCATAACTATTATTGCTCATCTCACATTCAGTTCATATAAGTATATCTCTAGTGACACATGATCTCGCTCATCTAGGGGAAATGATGAACAACATAGACTGATGAACAAGAACAGAACCAGAAACAAGGAGGCATCGATCGGACTATCGGGCCTCAGAGGGAGGATAGGGGAGGGTGGGGGGAGGGGGGGAGATCAACCAAAGGACTTGTGTGCATGCATATGAGCCTAACCAATGGTTAAGTTCAACAGGGGGTTGGAGCATCCGTGGGGAGGGGTGTGGGATGGGAATGGGGGGATGAGGACAAATATGTGACACCTTAATCAATAAAGAAATTTAAAAAAAAAGAGGTTGGATTCTGGATATTTTCTCAGAATAGGATTTCCTGTCTGATTGAAAGTGTGGAGAGAGATAAACAGAATTGATGTGGATTCCAAGGTTTTTTATTTTATCAGAGTTTTAAAATTGCCATCAGTTGAGATGGTGAAGGCTGTGCATACAAGCAGGTTTTGAGGGGCTAAAGATCAAATGTTCAGTTTTGAACATACTGAATTTGAAATGATCTATAGATACCCAAGAGAGGAGATGTCAAGTACATGGTTGTATATACAAGTCTGGAGTTTGAAAGCCAGATCTCCGGTGAAGATATACATTTGGGAGTCATCAGCACATAAATGCTATTTCAAACCATGAGACTGTTGTCTTTGACACACAGTTTGGGTAAAGGGTAGGGTTGAATACTTGACTGGAGTGGGTTTAAGAAAGAATGAGAGGAACCAGCTGGCGTGGCTCAGTGGCCAGGTCAGGGCATGTGCCCCAGTTGCAGGCTTGACCCCCCCAGTGTAGGGCTGTGCAGGAAGCAGCCAATCATTGATGTTTCTATCTCTCTCTCCCTCCCTCTTCCTCTCTGGGGAAAAAAAAAAATGAGAGGGGAGAAATTGGAGAGTGAGTATGAATGGCTCTTCCAAGAAATTTTACTGTTGTAGCTGATGAGGGAGAGGGGACAGGAGAATCACTAAGATTGATTCAGTTTGAGAACTGAAGCCATCTCAGCTACCTTAATGAGCCTCAAGATAGTATTCTTATCTGACTCTTGCTAATTTTTCTGCTCTCATTTTCCATAATGGTAGTCCCTTAATCTAGCCACACCAGCTTGGGCACAGGTCCCCAAACCATGGTTCCACTCATCAGTTCACTGGGCCTGAGATGTGCATGCACCCTGGCCAATCCTATTTCTCAAACCTGGCTAAATCTTATTTCTTCATATCTCGTAGTAAGAGTCACGTTTTCCTAGAAGCATTTCAGAACCTTCCCAGGCAAGGTCTGATTTTATTCCCCTGCTTCTATAATACTCTGTGCATATCTCTGGCGCCTTCAAAACATAGTTGTAGAATGATTTGGTGAAGGGGTAGTAGGTCTGATTGGTGCACAGTAATAAACAGGACAGTAAAAGGATACAAAGGAGGGAAAAGCGTCGCATTTTGTAGAATGAAACCCATTGTGAAAAGAAAGCAAATTACCAACAATATCAGATATACAAACATCTTGAAAATTACAGGTTATAAAACTAAATGTCCGAATTGTCACTGGTTGCCAATATTTTGATGAATAGGTCATTCCTAGCTTATCTTTGTTCAAACGATTTGCATATATTATGCAAATAAATAGAACTACCTAAAGATTGCCCGTGAGGCGCCAGGCAGCTGATACACTCCCCAGGACCCTTCGATTGGCCTGTCTACCCATCTCATTTGCATTACGTGATTTAATAAATGAAGGCCCCGCCCCTCTGATTCTTTCACGTCTCGCGAAAGGATGCGGGAGTTGAAACTCTTCCCTGAGTTACGTATGCTCCGCCCTCAGCAGCTAATCCCTTCCGCCCGTCCTCCCGCTCCTCTCCTCTGCTGAAAGCACGAGGGACCCTGCATCTTTTCCTTCCACTGTCGGCGTCCCTACGTCTCTCCGCTCCCATCTTTCCACGAACACACGACGCACGCACCGCCTCTTCCTCCCCCGCTGCAAATTCCGAGCCCCAACCGCCGGGGCCACATCCCCGCCCCACGTCTCAACGGCCCACGCAGGCCCGCCTCTTCAGCCAATCGGTGTCCAAGCGCCTATAAGTCCCGCCTTTTTATGCAAATGACTTACGCCGGCTTCTCACGCCCCGCCTTTTTTTTTTTTAATAAGAGCAGCCCTGGAAGTAATGAGGCTAGAGTAGAACGCGCTCCTCCCTTTATGCAAATCAAGAGGCGTGTCTAGGCGCGGAAGGAGGCGGGAGTGGGGGGGGCGCTCCCGGGGGCGGCGGTTGCCCGGATGGGCCGTTAGTCGGAGCCCTGCCGCGGAGGGAGCGAGGGAGACGGGAGGAGCCGTACCCGGCGCCATCCGCCGCCATCCGCCCCCGCCCCACCGCCATCCCACCCCGGGGAGCCCCTGGGCTCCGGTCCCGGATCCCCGTGCACCCGGCCAGGTGAGTCTGGGCGAGCTGAGTGCTTACGCCCTTTTCCAGCGCGGGAGCGGTGGGGGCAGTAGCAGCGACGGTGGTGGCGGGCCCTGGAGCGGGGGGGGGGGGGGGGGGAGGACAAGCTGCCATTAGCCGCCGCCATTTTGTCCTCCTACAGCCGGGACCTGCCTTGCCCCTCCCCCTCCGATACCACCTCCTTGGGACCAGCACTTGAGCCCCTCGCTCAGGGCTGTGGCCTGCCCCTACCACTCCCCTTCTTGACTTAATGGGGCGACCCCCTCTCCCGGACCGGTGACTCCCACCCTCCGCCGTGCGGCCACCTCACCCCTCGCTTGGCCCCCTTCGCCGCCGCTCCGAGGTGGGCCACGCCCGGCGGTCCTTGTGGAGCGTCTCCTTCCACTGCCGTCACCCAGCGCTGGGCCCCTTCGCGACGCCCCTCTTCGCGTCGAGTCACTCCCCCTCTGCAGCCTGCTCTGCTCCGCGGGTTTGCTCTGTTCCTCTCTCCCCTCCTTTCCCATTCCCCCTGTCCCTTATCTTTGCCCCCCAGCACCCCTGTTCGCCCTGGTCTCGACATTGTCCCCTTAACTTGGCTCTGCATCCTTTCCCTACCATTTCTGCTTACGTGTATTGTTTCCCACCTGCTCCCATGTTCATTCTTTTATTTTGGTCTTAGTCTCTTCACGATCCTTCTACCCCCTTTTCCTCCATATACTTATTTTCAAAGATTGGCCTCCTTAGACACCTACAAAGCAGGCTCCGTCCTCTCCTCTAAGCTGTCCTGAAGTTCTCCCCGATCCCGCTTCCCTCCTGACCCTGCTGGATGTCCCACCTCCCTCTCTTCCCTTTCCGCCACCCCCTGGGAAATGGACGCCTGCTTGGGGAGCAGGCTGCTGGGAAGAGAAATGGCTGCTGTTGGGCGCTCTCGCTGAGGGAGGGGGGTGAAGTTAGCTCTGGCCGTGGCCTCGTGGTCACGGTGTTCTTGAAGCGGCTCCATAATGCTTTGTTTTTCTCACGTCCTCATAGGTAAGCCAGAACGGCCACCGGGGCACCTGCACACTGGGATGGGGGCAAGTGCAGAAAATGATGAGGTCTTCTAACTGTTGGGGTTCTGTACCTTTGTAGTGTGTGGAACCCCAATTCCTTGAGGAATTCTCTGGCACTGGCCCTCAGTCTGGCAGAGCAAGCTCATCAAGTCCTTAGGCTCCTGGCATACCTTCCTGCAAGCCTCCCCCAGGTGGGGGTGAGGTGCTGGGAATGAACCTGGGGCACAGTTAGGGTGTTGAATAAGTCGGGATCTAAAGCTCTGTTCCTTGCATGATGGAGCTGTACGCCTCTGGTTTTCTCTGGGGCTTGGACTTGCCCTGTTTTACTTCCGGTCTTAGAAATTATTTTGGTGAAGAGATTATTGCTCGTGGGGATGATGAAGAGGTTGGTACCCTTTGTAGACTGGCACAGAAGGGAGAGGATTTATACTAGGAGGCTACTAGATTTTTACTTGGATTTTCTTGGCAGGAGGTGAGAGGGAACATGCCCTTTGGGCTCTGTGGTTGCCTTAAAGGGACCGGAGAGTTTGAATAGGCTGAAGGAAAAGAACCAGAGGGCCGGATACCTGGGCTCCTAGCGAGAAGGAAAGGGATCGCCTGCGCTTCTATTGAAGTCTGTACAGGGAGCAGAAAATGAAACACTCGATTGGCCCACAGGCTCCGGCACGTTTTGGGGGAGGTGCCTGTAAGGACCCATCGTACTCAATGAGCTTCCAGCGCAATGTCCGATCGCTCGGGGCCGACTGCCAAGGGGAAGGATGGAAAGAAGTATTCCTCGCTCAACCTGTTTGATACGTATAAGGGCAAGTCCTTAGAGATCCAGAAACCCGCTGGTGAGGGTCCTGCAAAAATTCTAATTATTGGAGGCTGGGCATGAATGGGGCATGCATTTTAGAGCACTTTGAAGGGAAATGGCTACAGTACAATTTGTCAAAAAACTAGAGGAACACTAGAGACTCCCCAACTTCATCTTGGATTCCATAGAGGACATTGGGCTTTGAGTAAACACCAATTACCCTCCTACAAAGGCGTGTCTGTGGTTCCCTGTCTTTGGACACGTAAGAATTGGAGGCAAAGAAATGTGGACTTGGAGAAGTCTGGAGCCAGCTTGCTCCCTGCAGGCTCAAGATCAACCATCCCACATAGAAGCCTTGGATGTAATGCCTCTGGGCCCTCCCACAGGATTTCAGAGATTGCTGAGGGCAAAGGAAGGGTGGTTTCTCAGGGAAGTTTGGTAGTAAGGCATGAAGGACATCTTAGTGGTACATGGAGTAGGACACCGTCAGATCTCCCATGTGAAGCATTCTTCACCCTCTCTCCTTTTCTCCAGTTGCCCCTCGCCATGGCCTGCAGAGTCTTGGGAAAGTTGCCATTGCCCGGCGTATGCCACCCCCAGCCAACCTACCAAGCCTGAAAGCCGAGAATAAAGGCAATGACCCCAATGTCTCACTAGTGCCGAAAGACGGAACAGGATGGGCAAGCAAACAGGAGCAGTCCGACCCCAAGAGGTAGAGAGAGGCTTGGGAGACCTAGAGGGATAAGTATTTTTACGCTGAACTTCGGGATGAACTGGGCTTGGTCTAGCCCAGCCACATGGCCAGAGTCAAAGAGGGAAGCCCCTCTCCTGCCTCTTCCCAGGATTCCTGTTCGATGCCTAAGGAATGGGACCTTTAGCTTTCTGTCAGGGAAGCAGCCTGAAGGCAGGGTGCCACGGTTCCAGCATTTTGTCCTAGTGTGTGTAACTATTAGCAGATGGGCTTGCATTCCATTCCTGTCCTCCAGTTGGAGAAGTAAGGGAGGCACTTAAGGCTCTGGATAACCTTCCCTCCTTCTGTCCCTAGTTCCGATGCGTCACCCGCTCAGCCGCCGGAATCGCAGCCACTGCCGGCTTCACAGACGCCTGCCTCGAACCAGCCGAAGCGACCCCCAGCAGCCCCCGAGGTACCGGAGGACGGGATGCCACTGAAGGGGCAGCAGCAGGAATGGCTTGTAGCGCCCCCCCCCCCCCCCCCCCCCACGTCACCGTTTATTCTCTCTGCTTCCCCAGAACACTCCTTCGGTTCCAAGCGGGGTAAAGTCCTGGGCACAAACCAGCGTCACCCATGGAGCACATGGAGATGGTGAGTGCGGGCTGTCGGGGAGCTGGCTCTGGGCCCCGGACTGCACCTTCAGTGCAGTGTCCTCACTCCTGTTTGGCTCCATTTGGGGGCCCTTGCTCAGTTCCATGGCGCACATGAGCAGGTTGTGTCCGTCTTGTATGAGGATGAGGCGGGCATCCAAGAACTGACCGTGTTTCTTAGGGAACAGCACCAATGCATGGGGGGGGCTGGAAGGCAGGCGCCTAGTGATCTGGGACCTATCAGAACCTTCCCCTTTAGTGGTGCGTCTTCAGCAAATGTACTTCCGCATCCTGCTTCCCAACCTCAACAGGTGGAAGGGCATCAAGCCTACTGTCACGATTCTCTCGAGAGGAATTTCCGACCCTGCAGGCGGCTGGCGACCAGGACAAGGCTGCCAAGGAAAGGGAGTCTGCCGAACAGTCGTCTGGGCCCGGACCAAGCCTCCGCCCCCAAAGTGCGTGGCTGCCATTTGGGAGGGGGTGTGGGTACGGGAGGGCTTACCTTTGAGCTCGGATATTCCTTATTCTATCTCGGAGCTAGTGTGTCTCGTCATTTTCAGCTCTGTTCACTCTGCCTTTTCCAAAATAGATTCTACCACTTGGAGGGACGGAGGTGGGCGTGGCCCTGATGAGCTGGAGGGCCTGGACTCCAAACTTCATCACGGCCATGACCCCCGGGGGGGGCTGCAGCCTTCGGGCCCAGCTCAGTTCCCTCCCTACCGAGGAATGATGCCGCCCTTCGTGAGTTCGGCTGTCTTGTTGGGAGTGTTTGCATTGGAAGGCAGAAGTTAGGACTTAGGCTTTGGAGGGGACAGCCGGAATGCAGGGGCCGCTGACATAGAGTGGGAATGGGGAGAAGGGTAGGGTTAGGGAGCTGGCAGGCTCTTTGACCATCCCTCTGAGCAGCTGCTTTTGGGCCCTTTTGCAGATGTATCCCCCGTATCTCCCATTCCCTCCACCCTATGGACCCCAGGGGCCTTACCGATACCCCACCCCTGATGGGCCCAGGTGAGTAATGCCAGGTCAGGTCTGGGTTTGTGATTGGGAATGGGAGCCTGTCGGTGGAGGGGTGATTTTCTAGCCAGGAGGCTGTCTTGTATGTGGTTATACCCGTGCTATCTTTTACCTTCTCTCCCATTTGCTTTTTCACACACAGCCGCTTTCCCCGTGTGGTAGGCCCCCGGGGCTCAGGGCCGCCAATGCGCCTTATGGAGCCTATGGGTCGGCCCTCCATTCTTAAAGAAGATAATCTCAAAGAGTTTGACCAGCTGGACCAGGAGAACGATGATGGTTGGGCAGGCAAGTTAATTGTGTGTGTGTGTGTGTGTGTGTGTGTGTGTTAATCCTCACCCAAGGATATTTTCCCCCCATTGTTTTCCAGAGAGTGGAAGGGAAGGAGGGGTGGAGAGAGATATCTATGTGAGAGAGACATTGACTGGTGGCCTCCCCCCACTGAGGGGTGGGGGGTAAACCTGGAACTGGGGTATGTGCCTTTGGGATCGAACCCGGGACCCTTCAGTGTGCAGGCCAACACTCTGACCATTGAGCACACTGACCAGGGCCAGGTAAATATTAAGGATCAAGCATTTTTGTCTCAAAAGGCAAGATCTGATAAGGAAAAAACACACTGATGGGTAGGGGAGCTGTGTGCAGGAGCCAAGGCCTGAGGACGACAAGACTCCAGTGGGTCCCGGCTTCAGAGGGAGGGTGGCATTGGTGGTACAAGTCATCGTACAGCTCCAGCCACTCCTCTGTCCCAGAAGCGCCCTGAGATCTGAAAGCAGAGTGGTGGGGGTTACTGCTCTTCACATTTCCCCCCAGGGGCTCACGAGGAGGTTGACTACACTGAAAAGCTCAAGTTCAGTGATGAGGAGGACGGACGAGACTCCGATGAGGAGGGAGCTGAGGGCCAGTGAGTTAAGGCCCTCTGGGGAGGGGAGGGACGGGGCTCAGTTTCTCTCATGCTAGTACACCCTTAAAGGAGCTGGGTTGCAGCTGATTTTAAATCCACTGTTCTGCTCACAGCAAGGAGTCCCAGGCGACTGCTGGGGAGGAACGGCCCCCGGAAGCAAATGGCAGAAAGGGCAACTCCGCTGGCAGTGAGCCGCCCCTGCCCAAGACGGCCTGGGCAGAGACCTCTCGGCCTCCAGAGACAGAGTTGGGGCCTCCTGCCCCGAAGCCTCCCCCACCCCCACCGCACCGGGGCCCCACTGGGAACTGGGGCCCTCCTGGCGATTACCCAGTGAGTGTCTACAGTGAGAGTTTGAGAGGGTCAGTTGTGGCTGATGGTGTCCGCTGCATGATTGAAGGAGCAGTAATTGAGGAAGCTGGAGGGCGGGTCAAAATGGGCTGCAGAAAGTGGAGAGCTTGGGAGAATCTCTGACAAGATTTGGAGCTTCCCTGTGTTAGGGGATCTGGGTGAATTGGGGGCTAGAGAGTAAGAACCAGGAGGCCTGGGTGTTTGTTTGGACCTCTGAAAGGAGAAAAGACACAAAAGGATTAGGATGGTGAGTGTGTCCCTACTCAGAGGACATCACCCCAAGGCCCGGTCCGGGCACCTACAGCTCTAGACAGTGAGTCAGTCTGCAGAAGAGATCATGAGAAACAATGACTGACACCTCTGGCCCGCTGGGTCTGCCCATTGACAGGATCGTGGGGGCCCGCCCTGCAAGCCCCCAGCACCTGAAGATGAGGATGAGGCGTGGCGGCAGCGGCGAAAGCAGTCTTCCTCTGAGATCTCCCTGGCTGTGGAGCGGGCCCGGCGGCGACGAGAAGAGGAGGAGCGCCGCATGCAGGAGGAGCGCCGGGCAGCCTGTGCGGAGAAGCTCAAGCGACTTGATGAGAAGTTTGGGGCACCCGACAAGCGGCTCAAAGCAGAGCCTGCTGCCCCGCCTGCTGCCCCTCCTGCCCCAGCGCCACCACCTGCTGTCCCCAAAGAGCTCCCCACACCTTCTGCTCCTTCACCAGCACCAGCCCCAACACCAGAAAAAGAACTGGAAGAGCCAGCACAGGCTCCTCCTGCCCAGGCCACCCCCACTCCAGGTGTGGCTCCATCTCCTGTCCTGGTGAGTGGTGGTGGCAGCACCAGTAGCACCAGCAGTGGCAGCTTCGAAGCCAGCCCAGGTATGGAGACGGGGACAGGTGCCACCAGGTGCAGATCTCTCCTCGCTTGGGGCAAAGCGGTGGGAGGGAGGAAGTGTAATAGCAGGCAGGTGTTTGGGCTTAGTGGACCGTCTGAGTGAGGGGGAGGTTTTGCTACCTGAATTCCTTAACAGAAACCTAAAACCACTCTTCAGAGCCTCACGTGGAGCAAGCCTCTACCGCATTAGTGTGTTGGTTTCACGGGACAGTAATCCCACCAGACCATTGGCTCTGGGGGGGTCATGTTATACGTGAGAAGGACTTGCCTTTAGAGAGGGAAGGAGCTAGAGGTGAGGGCTGCAATTGTGGGTGTTCATGGAATGTCTGGGACGGGCTAGACCACTCTGATAAGTGTCTTCTCATCAATGCAGTGGAACCCCAACTGCCCTCAAAAGAGGCTCCTGAACCACCAGAAGAGGTTCCTTCTCCTGCCACACCCCCAGCCCCAAAGGTGGAACCCAAGGGTGATGGGGTTGGTCCCACCCGGCAGCCCCCCAGTCAGGGCTTGGGCTACCCCAAATATCAGAAGTCGTTACCTCCTCGTTTCCAGCGGCAACAGCAGGTGAGATCAAGTTACTTCCTCTCTTTAGGGCTGCTTTTTTGTCTCGCTCCAATGTTTACACTGCCTCTTCGTCCCCCTGGGCCCCCTGCCATTCTGGTCCAGGTGTATGCCACAGTTGTTCTTGTACCAGCTCCTTTTCTGTCTGGGCGGGAGCGCTGATGCCTCTCTGGTCCCCTCCAGGAGCAGCTCCTGAAGCAGCAACAACAGCAGTGGCAGCAGCATCAACAGGGCTCCACCCCCCCTGCCCCAGTACCCCCATCACCACCTCAGCCTGTGACCGTAGGGGCGGTGCCAGCGCCACAGGCTCCCCCTCCCAAGGCCCTGTACCCAGGGGCTCTGGGTCGGCCCCCACCCATGCCTCCGATGAACTTTGATCCCCGCTGGATGATGATTCCTCCTTATGTGGACCCCCGGCTCCTCCAGGGCCGGCCCCCTCTGGACTTCTACCCGCCTGGTGTGCATCCCTCTGGTAAGGCCTTCAGTCCTGGGGTGGGACCGCACCTTGCTGTGGGGTAAAGGCCCCCAGTGAAGAGGGCAGACATGGTCTTAGCACTGCTGAGGGAGCTCTCTGGGACAAGGATGGGCTTGGGGAGTTAGAAACAGTGGTCTGTCCTTGGCTGGGATTGATGGATGGGTTTACAGGGAGCGGAGTGGGTGCCCTGCTTCAGGAGAGCAGGCCAGGCCGCCTCCCTGGGGCGGGCAGGCAGAGCTGATGTGGACGGGCGGGGCCTTTGGGCTGAGGACCGGTCCCCTGAGACGGGGCTGTCGTTGCCTCAGGCCTCGTCCCCCGGGAGCGCTCCGACAGCGGGGGCTCAAGCTCAGAGCCATTCGAGCGCCATGCAGGCCCCCTCTTACGGGACCGGGGCACCCCACCAGTGGATGCAAAGTTGGCCTGGGTAGGAGATGTCTTCACTACCACACCCGCTGACCCTCGCCCGCTCACCTCACCGCTGCGACAGGCTGCTGAAGAGGACGACAAGGGGATGAGGTGAGTGAGCAGTGGGTGTACTGGGTGAGTTCCTGGTGGAGGACCTAGGCCAGGAGGAAAGCACTGGGGTTAGGTGAGCGCTGGGGATAAACACGGCAGGAGGGTCCGAGTTCGGTTCCCCACCCAGTTCCAGTTGTCCTCATGCTGAGCTGTTCTCTTCTGTCTCCCTCTTCAGGAGTGAAACCCCTCCAGTGCCTCCCCCACCACCCTACCTGGCCAGTTACCCTGGCTTTCCTGAGAATGGAGCCCCGGGGCCCCCCCTCCCTCGCTTCCCTCCGGAGGAGCCAACTGCCCCAGGGCCCCGCCCATTGCCCTGGCCCCCAGGCAATGACGAGGCAGCCAAGATACAAGCTTCACCGCCCAAGAAGGAGGCCCCCAAGGAGGAAACTCCACAGCTAACAGGGCCAGAAGCCAACCGAAAGCCGCCCCGAGGAGTGGGAGGCCAAGGCCCCCCGCCAGCTCGCAGAGAGAGCCGCACTGAGACCCGCTGGGGCCCGCGCCCAGGCAGCAGCAGGCGCGGAGGCCCTCTAGAGGAGCCGGGGGCCCCTCCCCGCCGCGCCGGGCCGATAAAGAAACCCCCACCTCCTACCAAAGTCCAGGAGCTGCCTCCCAAGCCCCCCGAACAGGGGGATGAAACCCTCAAGGTCCCAAAGCCAGACCCACTCAAGACAGCAAAGGGGAAGATGGGGGCCCCCAAGGAGACGCCACCTAGTGGGAACCTTTCCCCAGCCCCGAGGCTTCGGAGGGACTATTCCTACGAAAGAGTGGGTCCTACCTCCTGCCGCGGCCGGGGACGAGGCGAGTATTTTGCCAGAGGGAGAGGTTTCCGGGGGACATACGGGGGTCGAGGACGGGGAGGCCGAAGCCGAGAGTTCCGCAGTTACCGAGAGTTTCGTGGAGATGATGGGCGTGCAGGTGGGGCCGGGGGACTCAGTCACCCCCCTGCTCCCCGAGGCCGCACTGCCAGTGAGACACGCAGTGAGGGTTCCGAGTATGAAGAAATCCCCAAGCGGCGCCGGCAGCGGGGCTCAGAAACGGGCAGCGAGACCCACGAGAGTGATCTGGCCCCTTCGGACAAGGAGGCCCCGCCCCCCAAGGAAGGCGGGCTCACCCAGGTCCCTCTGGCTCCCCCACCGTCGGGAGCTCCTCCTTCACCCGCCCCAGCCCGTTTTTCTACTGCCCGAGGTGGGCGCGTCTTCACTCCCAGAGGGGTGCCATCACGCCGAGGCCGAGGTGGGGGGCGGCCCCCTCCACCCATTTGCCCAAGCTGGACCCCTCCAGCCAAGTCTCTGGCCCCCAAGAAGCCTCCAGCCGGTCCCTTGCCGAGTAAGGAGCCTTTGAAAGAGAAGCTGATTCCAGGGCCTCTGTCCCCCGTGGCCCGAGGAGGCAGCGGTGCAGGCAGCAACCTGGGCCTGGCTGTGGAAGACGGGGAGCGGCCCCGAAGGAGGCGCCACGGCAGAGCGCAGCAGCAGGACAAACCACCCCGGTTTCGGAGGCTGAAACAGGAGCGGGAGAGTGCCGCCCGAGGGGCCGAGGGCAGGCGCTCTTCCCCGGCCCTCCCAGCCTCCACGCCCGGGCCCGAGGAGGCCCTCTCAACTGCAGCCGCTCCCCCGCCACCTCGCCGGGCAGCGGCCAAGTCCCCTGATCTGTCGAACCAGAACTCGGACCAGGCCAACGAGGAGTGGGAGACTGCGTCCGAGAGCAGCGACTTTGCCAGTGAGCGCCGAGGGGACAAGGAGGCTCCTCCATCAGCACTGCTGACCCCCAAAATTGTGGGAACTCCCGGGGGCGGGGGCAGCGGAGCCGGACCAGGCGTTACAACCATGTCGCGTGGAGACCTGAGCCAGAGAGCCAAGGATCTGAGCAAGCGGAGCTTCTCCAGCCAGCGGCCAGGCATGGAGAGGCAGAACCGGCGCCCGGGCCCCAGCAGCAAGGCAGGCGGCGGCGGGGGAGGAGCTGGAGGAGGTCCTGGAGGCAGGACTGGCCCAGGGCGAGGGGACAAGAGGAGTTGGCCCTCTCCCAAGAACCGAAGGTGGGTACCAGGCTCAGTGTGTTCTTAAGCTTCAGAAGTGGAGGGAGGGGCGGAGACCTGAGGGAAAGGAAGGTGGGTGCGGGGGAGTTTGGAGACCTGGGGCTGTTAGAAAGGCACCAGGAAGTCCTCTGCCTGAAGGAGCTGGGATGCAGTGGGTAGAGTCAGGAACACCCACCCAGTCCCCTGCTCGTCCACCCTGTACATCTGCACAGAATTCCTTAGAAATGCCGGAACACACCTGCGTTTGCATAGGGAAGAGAGGCTGAGTGAGGGTGCTGGAGGGGAAGGGTAACGGTTTGGAGAGTACTGGAGCTGGTCTGTTTCCTTCAGCCGCCCTCCAGAGGAGCGCCCCGCAGGCCTCCCTCTGCCTCCCCCGCCCCCGAGCAGTTCTGCTGTCTTCCGCCTGGACCGGGTCATCCACAGCAACCCTGCTGGCATCCAACAGGCCCTGGCCCAGCTCAGCAGCCGCCAGGGGAGTGCAGCTGCACCAGGGGGGCACCCAAGGCCCAAGCCTGGGCCTCCCCTCACCCCTCAAGGCCCCTCCCCTCGGCCCCCAACCCTCTATGACCCTCAGAGGGCCAGCAACAACAGCATTGGCATCGGTTCGGGTAAGCTGGAGGTGCTGCGGGCGGGACTGTCTACACCCCCAGAGGCAGGCGTTGAAGGGGGACGGCTCTGGCTTGGGGACCCCGGTGCTGGTGTGTGCACTGAGGCCTGGGAGGATTGGGGTGTGGGTAAGGAGGAAAGGAGGGTCAGTGACAGGCTGGTGCTGACAGATTTCCCCTTCTCCCCAGACCTCCACTTCGAGGAGCCAGGGCCGATGGTGAGGGGGGTGGGCGGGACTCCCCAGGATGCTGCCGGGGTTAATCCTTTCCCCCCCAAACGGCGGGAGCGGCCTCCCAGAAAACCGGAGCTGCTGCAGGAGGTGAGGGATGGGGCTTGAGATTGTGCTTCACTGCTCGCTCCAGGGGCTCTCTTACATTCTCTTCATTCTTTCCTGTTCTCGCCCCTCAGTCACCGCATGCCTCCTACGTGTCCCTGTCCCTCCTTCCCCACACCTCACTGTCCCCGGCCTTTGCATTCCCCAGTTCCCAGCTCATTCACGTTTTGCCTCTGGCCTTTCTCACCTTTAGGAATCTTTGCCACCTTCTCATAGCTCTGGATTCTTGGGCCCCAAACCTGAGGGCCCGGGCCCTCACGGCGAGTCTAGAGATGCAGGGACAGAGGCCCTGACCCCTCACATCTGGAATCGTTTACATACTGGTGAGTAAAACAAAACTGAGCGCAGGAAGGGCCGTGAGAGCCGGGGGCCGCAGCAGTCCCTCACAGCCTCGTCTGTCCGTGTTCTCCCCAGCCACTAGTCGGAAGAGTTACCGGCCTGGCCCCATGGAGCCCTGGATGGAGCCCCTGAGTCCTTTCGAGGACGTGGCTGCCACGGAGGTGAGTGGGGCCAGGAGGGGAGCGTCTGAGGTGGGTTTTCTCCAGCGCTGGCCATACGTCCCCGCCTGCTCTGGGTCGGGTCTGGGGTGGTTCCCTCACATCGTCTCTCCTTTCTTCAGTGTGTGCGTGTGTGTGTGCACCAGTCAGGGGTTGGGGTGCTTCCTGCCTCCCTAACTAACCCTTCTCCACTCCTCTCAGATGAGTCAGTCTGACAGTGGGGTGGACCTGAGTGGGGATTCTCAGGTATCGTCAGGTCCCTGCAGCCAGCGAAGTTCCCCTGATGGAGGACTCAAGGGGGCAGCAGAGGGGCCCCCCAAGCGGCCTGGAGGCCCCTCACCCCTGAATGCTGTTCCTGGTGAGGGTCCACCTGGCTCTGAACCCTCTGAACCTCCTAGGAGACGGCCACTTGCCCCCCCTGATGGGGACAGAAAGGTAAAAAGGGTCAAAAATGGCTACAAGGAATGTTTCTGGGACTCCGGCTGTGGCTCTTTGTCTCCCCTTCTGTGTGTCTGGGGATTCCCTTATTTGGGCTTCTGTTTCCTTCTCCAACCCCACTTCACTGTGTCCCCAACCCAGGAGCTGCCCCGGGAGCAGCCCCTGCCCCCTGGTCCCATCGGCACAGAACGACTGCAGCGTGCAGACCGAGGCCCGGAGCCTGGCTCCCTGCGGCCATCCCGTCGGCCCGGGCCCCCGGGCCAGTTTGGCACCAATGACAAGGTCTGCGTGGGCCAGATCTGGGATCTGGGGCTGAGTGGAGAGAAGGGAAGGACTGGTGGTGGGACATGGAGGACACACCTGGATCATGGGACAACCTTCCCTGCCTCATGATCACAGGACTCGGACTTGCGCCTAGTGGTGGGAGACAGTTCAAAAGCAGAGAAAGAGCTCACGGCATCCGTCACTGAGGTGCGTGGGGAGAGTCGGGTGGCAAGGTCTTCTTTTTCTGGAGAAGATGACCCAGAGAGCCCTCTTGACTCGTCTGCTCCTCCCCAGGCCATTCCCATGTCCCGAGACTGGGAGCTGCTCCCTAGTGCTTCTGCGCCCGCTGAGCCACCACCACAACCCAGGAGCCTGGGGCCCGGGCACTGTGGCCCAGAGCCCAGCTCCGCAGGCCAGCGCTTGTACCCTGAGACCTTCTATGGCAGCCCTGGGCCTCCCAGCTCGCAGGTGGGCCCGCCTTCCTGTCCCGCACCCCGTTCTGCCTGCTGTCTCGTACAGTAAAGCCTTTCCGGTCTGCACGGTTGTTGTTTCATTTCTCTCCTTGCTTTTACTGTAGGTGGTGGGGTGGGTGAGCTTTTCTTGACCAGAGAAGATGGAGTTAGTCCAGCTTTGCTTTTCTGTAGGTTTCAGGGGGAGCCATCGACTCTCAGTTACATCCCAGCAATGGAGGCTTCCGCTCTGGGACACCAGTGCACCCTTACAGGTAAGACTAGATGCTGTGGGAGTCAGAAGGAAATGGAGCCATGTTTCAGGGGAGAGGGAGGCGGGGGACATTTCTAGGTACTAAAGGCTAATGGACTTAAGGGGGTGCTCAGACTAAAGGAGTAAATGATTCTGGCTCCCTGACACCTTTCTTCCCTGTTGCCCCAATGTCTTTGCAGGTCACAGCCCCTGTACCTCCCCCCGGGCCCGGCACCCCCCTCAGCACTGCTCTCAGGGGTGGCCGTCAAGGGCCAGTTTCTGGAATTCTCAGCACTGCAAGCCGCGGAGCTGGGGAAGTTGCCGGCTGGAGTTCTCTACCCCCCACCTTCCTTCCTCTACTCTCCAGCCTTCTGCCCCAGCCCTCTGCCTGACCCGCCCCTGCTGCAGGTAAGAGGTGGGCAGGTGCTGGGCTTAGGGAGCTGGGGGTGGAGGAGAGTGCTTTGGGGGAGTTGACATACTTCTTCCCGTGCCCAACAGGTGCGCCCGGACCTGCCATCCCCCTCGGATTTTTATTCTCCTCCTCTGCAGCCTGGTGGCCAGAGTGGCTTCCTCCCCTCGGGGGCTGCCCAGCAGGTACTTTTTATCTGTCTACTTCCCCTTCAGTCTCTCTCTGTCCAGCCTTTGGCTTTTTAAAATGGTTTTGACTCTAGCTCAGGTTTTCTGACATTTCTTTCTGCCCCCAACACAGACCCATATTTCTTGTTACAGATGCTTCTACCCATGATGGACTCCCAGCTGCCTGTGGTGAACTTTGGCTCCCTGCCGCCAGTGCCGCCTCCTGCCCCACCCCCCCTTTCTCTGTTACCTGTGGGCCCCGCTCTGCAGCCTTCCAGTTTGGCTGTGCGGCCCCCACCTGCTCCTCGGGTGCTGCCTTCACCTGCCAGGCCCTTCGCCCCTAGCTTGGGGCGAGCAGAGGTAAGGTACAGGAACTGTAGTGCTGGGCAACTCCAAGAGCTAGGGGTAGGGGTTCATGATCTGAAGATGAATGGGTTGAGACAGGAGGCTCATGAGTGTTTTTTTCCTTCAGTTTCACCCAGTAGAACTAAAGCCGTTCCAGGATTATCGAAAACTGAGCAGCAACCTTGGGGGACCCGGGTCGTCATGTACTCTTCCAGCTGGAAGGCAAGAGAAGCAACTGGGAATACAGACTGCCCAGCCCCAAGGCCTTCAGCTCTCCTCAAACACTCGTTCCTCCTCTAGGTCTTTGTCTGGCCTCAGTTCCCGTCTCAAAGCCACACCCTCCACCTATAGCGGCGTCTTCCGCACCCAGCACATTGACCTTCACCAGCAGGTGAGGGAGAAGCCCCGGCCCCCATATCCCCGTCTGAATTCTCGTGTTACCACCCGAAGCTGCCAGTATGAATGGAGCCCTACTTCCTCTCACATGTGCCTTCCCCCGCGCCCCCAGGCCTCCCCGCCTGACGCCCTACGCTGGATGCCGAAGCCTTGGGAGCGGACAGGGCCACCTTCCCGAGAAGGGTCTTCCCGACAGGCAGAAGAGCCTGGGTCCCGAGGGGACAAGGAGCCTAGGTTGCCTCCACCCCGCTGAGGGAGTTCCCCTTGCCCCTACCCCCCCAGGCCTTGTATATAGATTATAAATATATAAGGGGAAAGGGGTGGGTGGGAGGGGTTGTGGGGCTGGGGCCTCGCTTCCCCTCCTCCCTGCTCCCCTGGTCCCCTATCCCTGGGGCCATTTGTTAAAAAAAATAATAATAAAAGAATTTAAAAAGTATTTCCAAATGACTTGGGGGGACAGGTTGGTTGCTTGTGATCTCACGTGTCCTATGCAATACAGTGCCTGCCAAGTAATCTGTAGGGTGGGTTCAGTCAGGGGACTACTTGTTATTTAACTTCAGTGACTCCCTCCCAACGTCATTTTATTGTATCTTCAAGTTTTAGAGCCGGGCTCTGCTAGGCAAACCTGCTTCTTGTGCCAGCCATCATCGACTGCCTACCCGTCTGCAGCCGCTAGCTGGGCTGGTCCCATAGCGCTTCCCTCATGTATCTGGGGCCTTGGTGGGGCATTTGGACTTGTCATGTGACTCCTCCAGCTAGATGTTCTAGGAGTCGTCAGATCTCTGAGGCCCATGAGCCAGTGTTCCAGACCCCAGTGGGATCTGCGAAGCTTATGGTCTTTTGAGTGTCTGCCATTTCCTCTTGGCCTGGCACTAAGCTAAAGTAGGGGAGGACAGCCCTGCATCTCCAAGGCAGAAACAGGATTCGCAGCCGTCTGTCACTTGGCTGCCATCTGCCAACAGTGCCTCTAGCGGTCACGGGCTGTGTTCACCACATGAGCAGTGGGCTGGCTCCTTGAACTGGTCAGTCTTGGCTGAGCTGTCTGGCTGCTACTGCTTGGGAAATGGTTTTTTACTGGACAGTTTCAAAGTCCTATCCTAGCATGCACCTGGAATAGGTTTCTTCCATCTCATAACTCGGGTATTTACATACAAAAGTTTTTTGCATAAAAAGTTGAAAACGGGCCTGTACATTTTAGTGTGCTACGTGAACAGTAAAATGTGTACATCTGCTCACAGCAACCATGTGTTCAAAGCTGTCTGGTGTAGTGGGTTCCTAGGATTATTGCGTTTTAAAAGTCAATTTCAGAGATTTAAGGGGCCCAGACTATGTAATGAACACAATTTACAGACAAAAGGGCCAGGAAAATCTGACTTTTATTTCTTAAATACTGTGAAGGAAGAGGGGGGAAATGGTCCCCTGATGAGGGAGGGGCAAAGAGCTAGGGATCCTCAGCAAAGGCCCGGTGGGCACTAGGGAAGCGCTGGGGGCTATAGTTGGGATCTTCCTGCAGTCGCTTCTGTAGATCAGCCCGGAGCTAGAAAGAGAACAAGCAGGTTGGAGGGCATTGGCCAAGGCCCTAGGATCCCAACCAACACGCAAGGCCATCCCTCAAGAGCTAACACTTCCCCACCAGCTCTCACACTGTCAGTAGCCCAGTAAGGCATCGCTGAGCCTTCCCAAATACCACTAGGGAAAAAGCTTAAAAACATCAAGTGGTAGCCGCACACTGACCAGTTCATCTCTGAAGGGATGTGGGAAGAGGTACCCTAGCCCAACCCCTCCCACTAGACCATCCCTATTCTGCTTCAAGGTGGGGGCACCTGCTGCCTGTAGCTCTCCTGAACCTCTGGTGCCTCCAGGTCCCGGCTCAGGCTCTCAGGGCTCGTCAGGGGCCGAGCTCCGGCTGCCTTAGCTGCCCGGCTCACGGCCTCTGAGAGAAGCAGCTGGGGGCCCTCACCCTGCATCGTCTGGGGGACGGGGTTGGGAGGGAAAAGAGGATCAACGTCAGATCCAGTGCCACCACCCAGCTCACCCTTTCCATGAGTCAACCGATATCCACGCCAGGAGAAAGAAGGGAAATAGTCCCATGTGTTTTAACAGCAGAAGTGCTGACTTAATATTGTTTGGCTCTGGCCAAAAACAGCATTTGAATGTGTTGGACTCGCTCTTCAAAGCTATCTGGTCCGTAAGAGGAAACCCACGGTAAGGAAACTGGGCCCTCGTCAGGGACGGGGAGCTTCGGTGACAGGGCTGCTGGCAGACTAATGGGGCAGCCGTGAGCACGTCGAGTCCCACAAAGGTTCCTCGTCCATTAAATGGGGCTAAACTGAAACTCCCTCCTTCCAGCTCCGTCTGTTTGATTCTAAGCATGACGGGGATTTGGACAGAGAGGGATCCTCAGGGAAGAGGCAAACCCACCTTGCGTCTCTTGGCAGGCATACCACTGAGGTAGGCATCGCTCAGGGGAGGCTGGGGTTTCACCTTCCGCTGGCTCTGAATGTCCTGCTGGATAATAGGGACCCACTCCTGGGAAAGAAAAAGATTAGGAAGTCATTGCCACAACTTCCAGCTGCCTCTGCCCACTGATCACCTGACACTTACTGGGGGGACTGCAGCTGCCCAAGGTTCTGTCTCAGCTGAAGCTCCATCCTGTTCCTCTTGAGAGCCCCCTTCAGGGGCAGGAGGTGGGCCTCGGGACATAGCCTCTTCTGCTGTTGTTCCCGGGGCTGGGGAAGCATTCTCCCGCTGCAAGTCAGACAGCAGGAAGAGTCAGAGTTCTCAACCCACGGAGCTCCACCCCCATCCCTCCACTCGGTCAGCTGGTCCCTCAGCCTCTCTCTGGTACCTGAGGCTCAGGGGAAGTTCTCTCTGATCCCTGAACTTCCATTGGCTCCTCAGAAAGTGGCTGTGAAATTGGACAGAGGAGAACACAGAAGGCCCTCTTAAATCTCTCCAGCTCCCTGCAGTCCCCGGATCCCACAGCCCCTCCTCAGGCCTTTACCTGTGGGGGGTCACCAATCCTGCGGACGTATCTGAGGATGGCGTCTGGGCCCACAGGCATGTGCTCCAGCACGACCTGAAGCCTCAGTCCCATCATAGTGGTCAGCCAGCTCACCAAGGACGGGTTCACCCCACGAGACATGCGACGCTGAGGGGCAGAAAGCAGACTCAAACACAAAACCCGCAACCAGCTTTCGAAAGGTATCAAAGGGTAAAGCATGGCAGTTTGGAGAAGAAAAATGAAACTGCAGGATGCCAAAGAGAATGGAAACCTGAGGAAACAAAGGCTGGGGGATCTGGGCGGGGTGGTGCTCACAATTCGGCCATTGATGACAGCAGCTAGCTCCATCTGCTGTCCCCCCAAGCAGTGCAGGTTCAGAGCCAGGCACTCAAACAGGCCCTGGTTACACAACTCCAGCAAACGGGCCCCAAATCCACTGTCTGTGGGCAAGACAATGAGGGAGTGCTGGCTCTGCCGCCCTGCACACCACCACGCCATGCTCCCCCGACCCAGCTGGCCTGACCTGTGCAGTGCAGAACGTGAGCTGCAATGCTATTGAACTGCTCCTGCAGAAATTCCAGATTCGTCCGGATGATGTCTACACCTGGCTGAACCTGCACCAAAGACTGAGAGACAAAACGAAGAACCAAAAATGAGGAACCCCAAGACACTGGGAGTCGAGGAGGAGGCAGGAGGAACAGAAGCTATCCTACCAGACTCAAGAGAGGATGGGATGGGGAAGGGTTACTCACAAAACTCTCCCGAACATATTCTTCTAGCCCAGTGATCAATGTGTGAGTTGCCATCTATGGGGGGAGGGGGTGGGGGTGGGGGTGGGGGGGAGACACACACACAGCACAAGTTTAGATTCAAGTCTCAGTCCTCAAAACACTTCCTCCTCCACCCCAAGACCAGGACTGCTTGGGCTGGGATAGTCACAGTTTAGGTGACAGATACACTGAGTCAGGAATTAGGTACTGAAGGTGAGGAGGAGGAGAGCTCTGGGACCCAGGCCTCCACTTACCCGGATGTTACCAGGTGTGGGCTCCTGGCCACCCAGGTAGTGCTGGTGAAAGAAGGATCGCAGCTGGGGCTGGAGCCGCTGCAGTGGCTGGAAATGCCCGTGGAGAAGCATCACCACATCCACCATGGAGAAATTCTGGCACAGAAGAGACAGCAGGGCCCCAAAGAAACCTGTGGACAGGGGCAGAAGTTAGCAACGTCTTTATCAGCTGACCTACCCACCCACCCCGGCCCATCACCCTCACCCCACCTTAGCAATACCCCTACACACAGGTCATCCACCTTCCCCTGGCTGCCCCTTCCCGGAGAAGACCAACCAAGGCGCCCCCATGCTCACCAAGAGCCCCATCAGCCCCAGGCTCAAAGATGTTGCTGGACCCACTGAGGCGCTGGATGAAAGCGGCGATGCTTTCACTGCTGCCGGCCCGAGCCCCTAGGGAGCCCAGCAGGGAGCTCAGCACTCCCTGCACCACCGAGGTAAAAAACTCCGGGGACAGGCTTTCAGGACCCAGGCCTCCAGGACTCCCGGCACCACCAGAAGGGGACCCTGGTGGGGGCATGGTCTGCTGCTCCGGGGCCAGAGGTGGAGGTGGGGGGGGTGGGGGGGGCGGAGGGGCCGTCTGTGTTGCCTGACAAAAGAGAAGACATACAGAACAGAAGATGAGGTGAGGATGGGTATAAGGACATAAAATGGCATCAGGAGGGTACGAACCAGAGGTTTGGAAAATGGGGAGCTCTACTCTACTCGACTCCTTACAGCAGAACATGCGTGGGCAGTACTGAGCAGCAGAGGGAGGCCAAGCACCCGCCTCTCCCCTCTGAATGAGTTAGGTCAGAAAGCAGTGACACGCACGCTCCAAGCCCCGTTTCCTCATCTCCAAAATGGGGGACTCAGAGTCAATGGCTCCCCAGGGCTCCTTCCAGGTGGTGATATAATGGCAACAAGACACCAGTGCCTGGCTGGGCAGAGAGGACGAACGAAGAACAAGCCAGCCACTCACCTGCAAGAAGTCAGTCATGCCTTGGAGAAAAGCGGGGACACCAGGCATCGCCACGGTGATGGTGGGAGAAGCCATGCCAGGCCCCCCAGCACCTGGCCCTGCGGGCCCCAGCAGGTTCCCCAGGAGCTGAGAGAACTGTACGTCTGTGGTGGAGGGCTGAGGGGGTGGAGGCTGGGTGGGACCCCCTGGGGCAGGGCCAGCTGTGGTGGCCGTGTTGGTGGTGCCAGCACTGGCTGACGCAGTGGCAGGGGCTGGAGGTGGAGCCATTCCTGGGGTCCCCTGAGCTGTAGGGACCAAAAGCAGCAAGGTGAGATCTAAAAAGAAACACGACTCCACAGCACCTCCACTCGTCCTCTAGCAGGAAGGTAGGACAAGCAACTCTGCAAGAACTGGGAACCACCAGGGAGGAGGTCAGGGAGGGAGGGTGGGCCTTCAGAGCCACGGAAATCGCTGAAGTTTGAGGGAAGAACGAGGACTCACCCACAAGGACAGGCTGCATAAGAAGCTGCCCTACAAGGCCGCTCACCATCTGGGCCAAAGAGGCATTGGTACCCAGACCAGCACCCTGCTGAGAGAGAGGGGCTTTTGGCCCTGCCCTTTCCATGCACTACCACAGACTCCCTCCCCAGGTACCCCTAACAAAACTCTCCCACCCTTACTCACCAGAGTCCCCGAGACTGGGGGCCCCCCAGGATGGGAAGGCCGAGCCTGTGGAGGTGTGGGCCGGGCAATCACCACCCGGGTCGGGGCTGCCGGGAAACCTGGCACCTGCTGTCCTGTGCATGGCACAGGGGAGAGACCAAACAGGGCTGAGGGCCGGGCCCATGCTCGCCAGCCAACAACACCCGCCACCATGGACCATGGCCCTCCTCCCAGGCCTCCCTTTCCAGGTCATTACCTGTGGCCGCGGAGGCAACAGCTGCCACCATGGCCTGATGAGTGATCTGGTGGGCGACGGCGTGCATGAACTCAGGGGGCAGGGAGGGCAGCTGGATGAGGGTGGAGCCTGGGGGGCGGGTCTGATGTAACCTTGAACCTGGACCCCTTCAACCCACCCAATTGGCCCTACCCCTTCTCTACCCAGAGCTCAGCCTGCTCTGAAGCCCTCACTCTTACCCAGGGTCTGGCCATGACCAGGGGGTCCCAAGGGGCCAGTGGGAGCACTCGGAACTCCACCAGGTTGTGTGCCAGAATCTGGGAAGGAAGACAGAGAGAGTGGTCCTGAGACAAGTGGGGCCAAGGCCTGACTGTATCCTCCTGAGATGGGAGTCCTTCCGGCCCCCATTCCCCACCTAGAACACCTGCCTGCCTTTCCCACCATCTAGACGGGGAGGAGGTGCTCCCTTCTCTATGTAAACAAATTTCCAAGGACAAGCAGTCCCCCCCCCTACCCCTGCCCCCCCCCACACACACACACCTGCTCTGACCCCTCTGCTACCACCAGCAGCCCTGGCCGCCCCCTTCCTCACCCTCGCACCAACCCTAATTCACCTTGAATGTTCATGTGCATCATGACTACAGGTTCCACGCTCTGGTGGGAAATCCGGATGACCCTCGGGTGGCTGGCGGTTGGGGGGGGAGCCGGCCCTGGGGGAGGCGCCCCCTCAGTTGACTCGACAGTGGCAGAAGAGGGAGCCAGGGGTGAGGCCTGCCCTGGACCAGGGGGAGATGCCTCCGCACTGGGAGTCGGGGGGGGCCGAGTCCCATTCCCAGTCATGGTCACAGTGGTCCCCACATTGATCTGGAGCAGACAGACAAGTGGGACAGAAGTGAGAAAAAAAGACGCTAACCCAGAGCACCACCCCATGACGTATTTCTAAAATCTCCCTTATCCTTCGTCATCCGTTTTCAAAGCCTCCTCTCCTCCTAACCTCCTTCAAGTCCAATAGCTATCCTGGGTCATTCCACCAATAGCCCTCCCTTCTCCCTCGGGCAGGCTGGCCCACCCCACCTGGATGGGGATGGCTGCCTGCTGGAGCACCATGGGGGTGGTGTAGTGAGACATAGGCCGGACCACATGCAGGTGTCGAGGGGGTGCACAGGCCAGATTGCAGCGCAAGTCGGACAGAGCCACAAAGGTGTTGCCCAGCAGCCGCAGGCTCTCCCCCACCAGGTTGATCAAGCGCTGGTCCTCCTCCCGGCCCTCTTGCTGTAGCCCCAGGCCAAAGGCAAGGGGGGAAAAAAAACACAAAAGGCAGAAAACATCAGGCTGGAATCCACCCGACTAACCAAAGCAACACCTGAGAATATCACACCCTCTACACCTTTAGGTGTAGCCTTGGAAGCTTCTGCAGAGACCAAATCTTTGGAAAATTCTATTGAATACAGAGTTTCCTATTAAAACAGACCTTAGAGTGAATCAATGTCATCATCTACTAATCTCCCTTACTTTATAAACTTGCTAGCCCTAGCCGGTTTGGCTCAGTGGATAGAGAGTCAGCCTGTGGACCAAAGGGTCCCGGGTTCAATTCTGGTCAAGGGCACATACCTTGCTTACAGGCTCCTCCCCAGCCTGGGCCCTGGTCAGGGCTTGTGCAGGAGGCAACCAATTGATGTGTTTCTCTCACATCAATGTTTCTCTGTCTTTCCCTCTCTCTTCCACCCTCTCTAAAAATCAATGGAAATATAACCTCGGGCCCTGGCCAGTTTGGCTCAGTGGATGGAGCATTGGTGTTCAGACAGAAGGGTCCCAGGTTCAATTCCGATCAAGGGCACATGCCCGGGTTGTGGGCTCGATCCCAAGTGGGGGGGCGTGCGGGAGGAAGCCAATCGGTGGTTCTCTCTCATCATTGATGTTTCTGTCTCTCTCTCCCTCTCCCTTCCTCTCTGAAATCAATAAAAATATATTTTTTTTAAAAAAAGAAAAATACCCTTAGGTGAGCGTTAAAAATAAATAAGTAAATAAAACAACTCAGGGGACAGAGAGGTACAGAGAGTGGGTACTGCAGAGACGATCACCTATCCTGAAAGGGAGGGGAAGACCACTTACTTACAAACCTAGGGAGAAATCATCTTGCGGACAATGTCTTTGTGGGGAGAGGGGGATGTGCGTGTCAGCCTGCTCCACCTGGGGGAAGTGGGCTGGGGGGTGGGCGGGCTCACGTTGTTGTTGTAGTCCGTGCTGGCAGCAGCACCCAGAACCTCATAGTAGCGCTGCAGGAAGGGATGCAGGCGGCTCTCAAGTCGCTGGAGCTCCTGGAGCACCTCGATGTACTCCGCAGGGGAAGGATGGCTGTGGGCAACCCCAAGAGGCTTTCCTCAGTTTCCCACCTCAGCGGACAGGGACATCTGTCTCTCCTGGCCTCCCGGAACCCTGGCCCAATCCCTTCCTGCACTAGCAGAGCCTGTCCGTTAGCCCCACCCACGGGGAGATGGGGAGAGGATGAACTGCTTCCACCCTGCCCACTGCACAGGCTGCACCTACAAGGGCAAGATGCTGGCCCTATCAGAAGACGGGGCCTCTGTGAGAGTCTGATCGGGAAGCAGCATTTGGTTCTCCTTGCCCCGGGGAGAACAGTGCAGCTCAGCTGCCCAGTCCTAACTTCCTTCACCTACTCCAGAGCCCCTCCTTGACCACAACCACCTCCACATAAGACCTCCAAGAAATCCCTCTTTCCCCATCACTCCTGTCCTGTTCCTCATCCTCTACTCAGGATCCCAAACCCCTCCCAAAGTGCCCTCCATCTCTCACTTGGGTGCATTTGTCTCTGGGACAGGTGTTGGGCCCGCTGGGGCTGGGCCAGGAGTCAGCTCCGGGCTCTGGGCTGGGGCACGCTCCTCCACTTCTGCCTCCATGGGCTCCCGAGAAGGCGCTTCGCTTTCACCCGGATCTGATGGCTGAGAGCTCAAGGCTCCTGGTTCCTGGGCCACAGTCGGTGTCTGTGCAGGCGGTTGACTGGGCTGTGCTTGGGGCCCCCCTCGACACTGAAGTGGGGGAGAGTCAGGGTGAGCCTGCTGCAGAGGACTGCGAGGTCAAAGGAGCATGAGTGGACAAAGTGCTCTGGAGGCAAGGCTCTGCATCTGTATGTCGGACTCCCTAGCAACCACCGTAAGACTGACAAATCAGAGGCTTAATAAATACCTGAAATTCTTGCAAATGAATTACTAACAAAAAGTAGAGATTATGGTTTCCTAACCTTCAGGAGAAAAAGCCATAGGTTGCAGACACAGCACAAACTAATGAAATTTGGACATTTCAGTATCAAATATCATAATTAAGAAATTAAAGGCCCTCCCTTGGCCGGTGTGGCTCAGTTGGCTGGGCGTCAACCCACACACCCAGATGTCCCCAGTTGATTCCCAGGCTGCGGGCTCAATCCCCAGTAGGGGGCTTGCAGGAGGCAGCCGATTGATGGTTCTCTCTCATTGATGTTTCTCTCCCTCACCTCTCCCTTCCTCTGTCTCTCTAAAATCAACAAAAACATGTTTTTTAAAAAAAGTGATTAAAGGCCCTGGCCGGATAGTTCAGTTGGTTAAAGAAACCTTCCGATACATCAAGGTTGGGGGTTCGATCCCTAGTCAGGGTACATGTAAGAATCAATCAACAAATGTATAAGTGAGTGAACCAACAAAATGATGTTTCTGCCGAAACCGGTTTGGCTCAGTGGATAGAGCGTCGGCCTGCGGACTGAAAGGTCCCGGGTTCGATTCCGGTCAAGGGCATGTACCTTGGTTGCGGGCACATCCCCAGTGGGGGCTGTGCAGGAGGCAACTGATCGATGTATCTCTCTCATTGATGTTTCTAACTCTCTATCTCTCTCCCTTCCTCTCTGTAAAAAATCAATAAAATATATATATTAAAAAAAAATGATGTTTCTCTCTCCCCTTTCCTCTCTCTAAAATCAATAAGTAAGTTTAAAAAAGTTATAAAGTATAAAATTCTTTTTTAATTAAAAAAAAAATGCCACGAGAGTTATCTGACAAGTGTAAAACAAACTTCCCAGACACCAGTCACCAAGAGGACTGGCAGGGACAAAATAGCCTCATAGATCATTTTTTCCGCCCAAAGAATGAAGACTGCAGAGAACAGACCAGATTAGAAAGGAAGTGACCAAAAAAAAGGAAAACAAAACAAAAAATGAAAGGAACCGGCCAGTCATGCTTTCACTCCCAGGCTGAGACAAGGGGTAGGGAGGATAGGGAGAGAGTGACAGACCACTTACCTCCATCCGGGACAGTAAGGTCTGTATATCCCTGATCATGTGCTGAGCCATCACCAGTCGTACCCGGGGCTCACTCTATGATGAGAGAGGGAGAGTTAGGGCAAGTTTGAAAGAAAGCCATGAGCTCCAGAGCCTATTGAAACAGGTCCCAGCATCTCCTCAGCCAAGTCCAATCCCACCTCACGGCCTCCTTCTCCCAGATCCCCTTCCCTGACCCTCCCAGGCCCCGTGATACCTGAACTGGGGCCTGCTCCATGTTGATGTGAACATCCACAGCAGAGCCGTCACTCTGGGGAAAGGGTAAGGGAAGTTGCTCTGGGAGAAGCCAAATACTAAGGCCCCCATATTTCCAATTCGTTCTCTGGAGACCCATCCTTTTCTCACATCTGAGGCCATTAGCAGCCCACAGGGCCCTCCAAACCCAATCTAAATACTGAGCTCTTGGCTGTTACCACAGCCAACACTATCCTTCACCACAAAAACCACCCCAGGTGGGACACAAGCTTACAGGAAGATTGAAGGTTCCAACCATGACATAGCTGTTGGCATTCCGGTCATGAACAGCGGCCCCAGGCCCCCGAGTACCAAGTGGGGGTCCCCCACCATGGGTGGCTGAGGCAGACCCTGTCCCAGAAGATGCCCCAGAAGGGAGCTGAGTCTGAGGAGGCGCGCGTTCTACCAGGTGGATAACCTTGCCCCCAACATCTGCAAAAAAAAAATAAATTATATATATATATTTATCAGGTAAGCCCATGGGTTCAGCTCATCCCTCTGCACAGCTGCCTCCAACTCCGAACTGCCTCCCCCACCCCCTTACTGTATTCCTGGAGCTTCTTATCATCCTGCAGAACTCGTCCCTGATAGATGAGCCGTTGTTTCTCAGAGGGGATGCTGACAGAGGCAGCAATGTGCTCCTTAAATTCCTTTACATTCATCTGCACAGAAGGGACGAAGAGGTGTCAGGGAATGGAGGAAGAGGAAGGACAGAGGAGGGACAACTGACTTGGAGGAGTGAGGGGTAAAAACCACCTCATTATAAAATCACTACCCATTTCTCTTGATTGTAAGGTAATTATGTGCAAAACCCCAAACTAAGACAACTCCCTGTCAAAATACTAACAATAAACTGTATCTTTTAGGCCTAGGAGAAAATTACATGGCTGAGAAACAGAAAAGCCAACTGATAATCTGTTCACTCCTCTGCCTGGCTCACAAGGGAATGTGTGTCTAAAGATATAGTTCCCCAAACACAAAATGATACAACTTTAGTCTCAAAGATAAAAGTGATGACAAAGAAGATGGGGTGGACAATCAGGTGAAGGAAAGAAGACTCAACCAAGAAGAACGAGAGAAGGGAGCAAAAAGAAGACTATTTTTCCTAACCAGACAACTTACTCTTGGGAAGATTAGGTGTTTACACAGATCTAATCACAAAAGCCTATATGGTTTCCTGAAATACATGTAATGTCATGTTTTAAAAACCATGGGTCAGCCAAAACCGGTTTGGCTCAGTGGATAGAGCGTCGGCCTGCGGACTGAAAGGTCCCAGGTTTGATTCCGGTCAAGGGCATGTACCTTGGTTGCGGGCACATCCCCAGTGGAGGGTGTGCAGGAGGCAGCTGATCAATGTTTCTCTCTCATCGATGTTTCTAACTCTCTATCTCTCTCCCTTCCTCTCTGTAAAAAATCAATAAAATACATTTTTTTAAAAAGAAAAAAAAACATGGGTCAACCCCTCACAATTTTGTCTCCCAGTATTACAGGAGCAATGACATTGATAGCTGTGCCAATGCTGTTAAACTCAAATGATTAAAATTATACCACACGTTAGTATCTCCACTCAACACTCTATTAGGTTTCTACCTGCATTATGGGCTCTGATTTCTCACCTTTAAAAACACAGTATAGACCTAACCAATTTTTTGTTTTTAAGACACACTTGCGTTTGGGGTCTGTGTGTTCTATTTTCCTTCCCAAAGGCAGGAGCCATGTCTATCCCTTTGACATACAGATTCCTCCTTCCTCCATATTTCCCTCTGCATGGAGTTCTATTGAGGTGGAGGAAGGCAGAACAAAACCTAGCTCATTCAATAGAAACCATAGCTCCTTACTCAACAAAACACATCAAAAAATGTTCTGTCTAGAATATGAACAAAGAAATCAATGGAAAAAAAGTTGAGGACCAGAAAATCAGGTTGTTCTCTCAGGTTAAAGGGCCTACAAGAGGAAAAGTCTTACAGAAGTACTGGGGTCTCACCTGGGCCCCCACAATAAAGGTCCGGGTCTGAGAGTCCAGGGTCTTCACCAGCACCTCCAGGCTGTCAGGCTCCTCCATGGTGGTACTGGTACTATTATTGGGCTCCATGGCCTACAGCTCTCTAGGAAAGAACAGAGGGAGAGAGGCCCGCTGTCGCCTAGAGCTGATTTTATATACCCAGAAGCCTCCCCGGCCCGAGTCTCCGCCCCAATGCCTAAAGAGTTTCTCCCACACTAGCACACACACTCACACCCACCCCTATCCCCCTTCTGATTCCGGGGCACAGGGAGAGAAATGCAAAGGGCAGGAGACGACGGCAAAGGAAGCTGGAGGACGGGAGGTGGGAGGGGCCCCACGATGCCAATCCCAAGAGTGGGCCACTCAGACTAGGGAGCAGGGAAGCAAGGAAGCAGGATTCCAGTGTCATCACCGGTTGCGATGGGCCCCAGATACGCTGGGACAACGCGAGAAAGGGGGAGGGGGGTCGCATTACACTCTGCGAAGAAAGTGGTTTCGCGCACGCGCGCCACGCCCACTGAGCCCGCCTAACTCACGACAGACCCAAAATGACGGGACACTCACGGGGGGCCAGACCGGCTAGCTGACTGCCCCCCTCTTCCGCCTTCTCTCGGAGTCCCAGCAGAGCGTCGCAACCAACACACATCAAATACACATACCACCCCGCGGGTCCACCCCCGACTTCCCCACGGTGCCGTCACTTCCGGTCACCTCCAACCTGCCACCGACGGCCACTTCCGTTTCCCCGATAATATTTGGAGATCGCGAGGCGGAACTTCCGGCTCCCCTCAGGTCCCCAAGCTTCACTTTCGTGGGGCACGACAAGAAAGTCCACGGCCCCAAACAGAGAGTTCCTGAGGGCGAGACGGGCCGGGGCCCGGCCTAGATGGGAGGGAGCCGAGCACCCCGAGGAGCCGCCGCCGCCGCCGCCGCCGTCGCCCGGGGGACCGTACTGCGTCTGCGTGCGTCGCACTACGCATGCGTACACACAGGCACCGCCCCACCCTCGCTGGCGCCGTTCCTTTCTTCCGTGCGCGCGCAGGAGCTATCGGAGATTGAGGTGGCCACTGTAAATGCCTGGAAAAGAATTACCGGATGAGACTCTCTGACTGCCACAAGAGGCTTTGGACGGTTATATAGGTCTTGGAGTTTGGGGACTAGAGATGGTGCCTCGTTAATCTGTGTTAAGGTCTTGGCCGGCAGAGACTTTGAGGCGGCACTGTCCCGGCCACCTAAAATTCCCCCGCGCCGCGCCGCGCCGCGCCGCTCCTGCGGCGGCCCCGGAAGTCACCCTTGGCGGGGCGGTTGGGGCTGGCTCGCGGACTGTCTTCCGTGCGGTCGTGTCGTTGGGCCTAATTTCGGTTCTGTCCAGGGCCGTTTTGCGGAGCGCGGGTGCCCTGTTTCTCTTCGGCGGTGCGCGGCCGGGAGAACACGCTGTTTTTCAGAAGCTAAGGGTTTACTACCTCTCAGGGCTTTTGTCCCCCAAAAACGGCCCCTCCGAGGTTGGGAGTTGAGAGCAAACGAAGTCCGACCGGACCGAAACACTAGATTCCGACCGTGGGGAATTGAAGGGGCCGCCCCTGGGTTTCTGCAGGCCGAGGTCCGGGGCTTCCTGCTCCGCCGCCTGGGCCCCGCCCTCTGCCCTTCTGGGATTCTTGGTTTATACCCAGGTCCGATTTCTGTTTCAGTTCAGGGTTCGACGTACTGTCACATAAGTCATTCAACAGGAGGTGGTTATTACATCCCCTTTATAAAGTGAGTACAACTAGGGAGCTGACGGATCCAGGCCGACCAGACTCCTCTGGGTCAAGCACTTCTTTACTGCCCCAGTACATTTTTTGGTTTTTTTAAATAAAAAATGTCAAACATTACCCCAAAAGAAAATAGTATGCTGAACCTTCAAATACCCTAAATCTTAAGCCTCACCTCTCAGGACAAACCTTTTTTTCCTCTTCCCTCCCCCCCCCCCCCCCCCCCGCCCTTGGCAGTCTGTAAGTTATAATTAAGAAAGTCCCACATTTCATTGCATTAACTGCTCCACCCTCTTGGTACTATTATTTGGGAATGTATTACCCACCAGAAACTAATAATCACTTTACAAGCATTACTTCAACGAATATTTCCTTTGGACTTGCCAGGTATAGGCCTTTGCAAAGGGCTTTATATGCATTATCTCTTAATCCAATGAGATTGATGATTTGCTCATTTTAAAGAAAAAACAGGCATAGAGATTGTCTAATAAATAAGAGTTAGGGCTTGAACCCACTCTGCCCAGCACCGGTGTCCATCTGTCCCCCTTTATGGCAATAAACATGGGATGAACTGTGTCTGAGCCTTTCTGAATGGTGTACATATTATTTCCCCAATTACAAACCAGAGAAAAAGCCACCCATCAGCCAGGCCCCAGAACCTGGTTCAAACCTGTCCTAAAGCACTTATCAGGTATTACAATGATTTGTTTACACAGCTAGTTTTCCTTAGACTGACTTCTTCAAGGCCAGGGCCTATGCCTCATTCATTTTTATGTCCCCAGGGCTTAGCCAATTCCTGGCAAACAGCTGGGACTTAAAGTTTGCTAAGTGAATGAATGAACCCACCTCTCCAACGCTGCACAACACAGCAGCATACAGACCACTGTCTCTACCTGCAGGGCTCAGCTCTTCTGATAATGCCCCAAAGCCCCTGGACGTGCCAGGGTGTGTGTGGAGTGGCTGCATCTAGAAGAGGGGGAGGAAGGGCCAAACACTAATCCATGTTTGGAAAACAAGGTTGAAGTTACTCATTAGCAGGTAAAGGGTCAAGGGTCAAGGCAAGGGGGCTGGAAGCAGAGTGGACTGAGCAGCCAGTGGGGGAGAGCATAGTTAAGGCACCAGCCACTCCACGAAGGACATAGCAGCTCCCTGTTGCCTGAAGATGTTCCACCAAATTTGGGCAGCGCTGCTTTACCTCTATGGCATTCTCCTCCATTCCATCTCCCAGTGCCCTGAGCCCAGTCAACTGACAACTCAGGACGTGGATGGGAAAGAGGTATGGACTGAGAAGGGGGAAGCTTGCAGTGGGGGCTCAGAGGCACTTGAGTGGGTGGCCTAGAGGGACCAGAAGCCACATTGTGAAAGGAAGGGAGGAGGAGGGTGTGAATATTGTGATGATAAAAGCAAGGACAAATAAGAATGTATTAGTACTTTGGCCATCCATGTGGAGACATGGTAGAAGTTGGGGGCTGGAGGGTTACTCGGGTTATTGAGGGCAGGCAAAGAGGGAAAGTCATTTAATGACTCCCTGTCATGGATCCAAGCCCAGTTGGAAAAAGGCAGCCGAGACCTCCCCACGAAGCCTTGCTGTCCTGACAGGTTGGATGGACGCTGCAGTGGGACACACCCTCTTTTGCTCCCCTTGTTGTCTCTCCAGTTTCCAGAGCCCCACCTGGGCCAGTGGCATTTTATTGCAGGGGCAGCTCCCACCAAGGAGGAGTTGGCCACTTTTGACCCTGTGGACAACATCGTCTTCAACATGGCTGCGGGCTCTGCCCCCACGCAGCTCCAGCTTCGCGCGACCATTCGCACGTAAGTGGTGCGGAGGCAGAGGCACCAATCGGTGCAGTCTTGGCCCAAAGTGTGAGCACCTACCCACGAAGAGTCGGGTTCACTGGCATATCCACTGTTCTTGGCCCACTAAGTTCGACGGTTCTGTTAGTTTTCGTCTGGAGAAAGATGGGCCTAGCCATCCCTTGGTAGCTTGAAACCCAGGGTGACCCAGGCTTCAAGAAGGAATAAAAGGGAATAAGTAAAGGTTGGTACTGTGTGGTGGGGGTGTCATTCAATCTTTCTTTCTTGCCACCACCACCTCTGCAGGAAAAGTGGGTCCTGTGTGCCCCGGGAATGGATCTACCACCTGACTGAAGGGGGCACAGATCTCAGAACTGAAGGTTGGCGCTCTCCAGCCCTCCCTCTCTCCAAGTCCCTGGCTTGCTTGTTTTGCATCTCTGTCCTCACACTTCCCCCAACACGCCCCGACAGGCCGCCCCGACATGAAGACCCAGCTCTTTTCCAGCTCATGCCCAGGTGGCATCCTGCTGAAGGAGACGGGCCAGGGCTACCGGCGCTTCCTGCTCTACAGTGAGTGAGGTGGCAGGCGGGAGGGGCTGGAAGGAAACTGGGAGGGGCTGGGGAGCCCCTCACGCTGGGCCCTGTGACATCATCCCCGAAGGCCTGGCGCTTCCCGGCCCTCACAGGGGTGTTGCTAAGTAGAGGCGTTGATGGGCCTGGCCCTGCTGTGCCCCTTCAGATCGCTCACCATTCCCTCCTGAGAAGTGTGTGGAGGAATTCCGGTCCCTGGCCTCCTGCCTGGACTCCAAGGCCTTCTTACTGACTCCTAGGAAACAAGGTAAAAGGACAAAGTCCCACAGGAGAGAACTAGGACTCACCAAGTCTGCTGCAGGCGCTGGGTGAAAGGGACTCAAGTGATGTCACCAGAGGGCAGGACCAAAGGCTGATATTACCAGAGTGGCTGTGTTCCTACCTCCATTGTGTTAATAGGTTGTGATGGCACCAGAGGAAGCCCGAATAGGCTGTGGGCTACTCAAGAGAGGCTCCTGAGTTTGCAGCAGATACAGGGGCGTCAGACACAGAGGGGGGAATGAGGGAACGCATTCTCCCCCACCCATTACCAGCAAGCTCGCGTCTCTTCCTGGATTTCCTTCCTTCCCATCCTCTTCCTTTCTCCCTCCTCCCACCAGAGGCCTGCACGCAGTCCAGTAAGTGACCTGTGGCTTCATCTGTGCGCCCAGATGTATGTGGTGGGACTGACTGTGGTGGAGAGAGGAGAAGCCGGAGATGCCCTTCCAAGAGTAATAAAGACGATTTTCAATCCTCATCACAGGTTGGGGTTGGTCTCCAGACATCAGTCCCACTCCCATTTCAAAACTCCCCTGAACTCCCCACCACCTAACCCCTAGCTGGGCGGCATCAGGAAGGACACTGCGTGGCAGTTAGCTCACTTTAGTGGTATATTTAGGCTTCGGTGTGACAGTGATTTATTGCTGAGTGAGCAACCCCTAATCCCTGCATGGGACTGCAAGCACACGGCCTGTCCGGGCCACCCACCCCTGACCCACCCTCTGGCAGCACCACCTGCACCATCCCCACCCCCTCCGACTCCCAGAAACACCGTCATCCCTGCAGGTCCCTGCTGCCTGTGCGCCCCATCCAGCCCCATTCTACCCTAGATGTCCCAAGATCCAAGGGACCCCTTGGGTCTCCCAACCACCCTCTTGCCCCAGCCTGAGTTCTGCCTGTCCCTGGGGAGTCTTGAAAGGTAGAGAGGGCCATTTAGTCTTTATTCTCCACCACAACATTAAAAAAAATATTTTTTGGCTTTTAAAACGTGAAGATGAGAAAACAAACTTGAAGGTAGGAGAAATATAAAATCAAAAAGTAACAACAGCTGGTGAATTCAAGGGCTACGCCCCCACTGTCCATAAACCCAGACACCCGGAGCAGCTGTTCTCTCCCGTGGGTGGGTGGGTACCCTCATACTCTGGGGTTCTTCCCCATCCCTGAGGTCCCTGTGCTCACAATCTGGGTCATGCCCCCTACTCTCCTAAAGGCCACACTGTCTTCACCCTTGCTCCCACCCCACTGGGGCGGGGGAGGGGCCTGGTCACACCCACTCTGAGGTCATAGCCCCTTCCCTGGGTCTCCCCGCTGCTCCTCACCCTCCCTCCCCAACTTATTACCCTCCAAGTCAGTGGCCTCCTCAACCCCACTTGGCTCCCGGAGGCTGACAGCCAGCACCAGGGCCTGTAGGAGACCAAAGAGGCAGGCGAAGTGCAGGGGGTGAGCAGTGAGGAGGCTCAGCACAGCATGGAGCCCGTGCAGGGCCGCCAGGAAGGACAGCAGCCCGTGCAGCCAGAGGCCCAGAGGCCCGCTCAGGCCCAGCATGTCCAGGGCTGCCCGCAGGGGCCGGGAACACAGCCCCAACAGGGCTGAGGCCAGCAGCTCCAGCAAGTGCAGGGTCAGGTTGGTGGAGATCTGCAGACACTCCTCCGGGTCCCCCAGGTACTGCGAGGGAGCCCCTGCTCCCCCCCCTTGTTCCCCCCGCAGCCAGCCCAGCAGCTTCTGACGCCGGCCAGGCTTCTCCACTGGCGCTGCGGGCCCAGGCGGGCTCAGTCCCCCTTCAGGAGACACTTCAGACCTCCTGGTGCCACCTGAGTCCACGGGGTCCCATCCCAGTTTGGGAATGGCCTCTGCTGCCTCCAGTCTCCCCGGCTCTTGAATGCCAGCGCCAGTCTTGTCCCCCTTGAGGGAATCCATCCTTCTGCTTCCCAGTTGCTCAACTTGGGGCTCCCTGCTTGGTTGTGGAGCAGTCCCAGAACTACTCCGGGCCCCCGAGTCCTTCCTCTGGGAAGGCCCCACGTCTCCCATGGTTTCGGGGGCACTGTCCCAGTCGCTCCCTGAGTTTTCAGAGGAGCTATCCACCCGTCTGGGTTCTGGGGTGGGCGGGTCAGGCCTGGGTTTGCGGCGGCTCCAAGGGCGAGGGAGCCAGCCACCAAGCCGTCGCAGGAACATGGTTGGAATGTGTAATGAACCCCCAAATCCTGAGGCCGCTTCCTGGCACTGTTCAGGCTCAGCAGCACAGGTACCTGCTTGGTGAGTGCTCCCGATTCAGAAGTACATCCAAATGCGTTCACCGCCCCACACACAGATTCCAAGTCTCAGGGTCCGACAAGGTCTCAGTCGCCCGACAGTGTCCTCCCTGTTCCCGGGTTTTCTTCCCAGCAAACAGCACACCAAGTTTCACTCACCGAGGCCACCCACGGTGTCCCCCAAACTGGAGAGGCGGTGCTCCATCCAAGAGGGAAGGAAGGTGCTCCCGCTGCTGACTTAGGGGGCTCAGCAATAGGAAGTCTCCTATCGGAGGGTGGGGGCAGGTGTCCCGCGGACCTCGGCCAGCAGGTTCATCCCTTGAACTGCAGGGCTGCGAAGCCTACAAAGCGGCCGGCCGGGCCCCGCACGCAGCTGAGACGCGGCCTCGGAAAGGTCAGGCCAAAGACGTCCTCGGAGATCGCAGTCGCGAGCCAAAGGGCGGGCCTGTCCGGGGACCCAGGCGTCGGGGTACAGTGGGCCGCGGCCTCCCGAAGGCGCCCGGAGCCGCCGAGCCCGGAAGCAGCTGCAAGGGCGCTGGAGGGCCGGGCGGGGCGGACCCTGCGGATGGCCCGCCCCCCGCGACGTTTGTGCGCAGCCCGCGGACGTCAGCAGCCGTCAGGGCCGGTGGATCAGCGCAGTCCCCCATTTTCGTCGCCCAGAGGCGCCCGGCCGCCAGTGCTCCCCAGAACTCGCCTGCCATTTTAGCCCCCTGCCTTGGGTTCTCCCCCCACACTCCACAAGTCGTTCTTGTGTCCATGACTTCAGGAAAGGCTTTCCCGGAAAAGAAAGCTGAGGAGTCCTGTTCCCTGTCCCTCCCAGCAGATTTCACTTCCTGGGCTTGCAACTGTGAGCTCTTGGTTTGCCTGGCACCTGGTAGAAGCGGCACGAGGGAGAGGGGAGTGTGGGGAAGACAAGTGTAGACGAATGGGCTGTTTCCGCCTTCAGGGATTTTCAGGGAGTGAAACCCCTTGGCTTCAAGTTTAGATGTGAGGCCAGAGTACTGGTGCCAGTCAGCTAACAGAGTGCAGGCTGCATCATCTTAGGGCTTCCCACCACGCTGGCCTCTTCCTACAAGCCCATCCCCACTCTCATCACCCTGTCCAAGACCCTGTCTTGAGTAGGTGGGGTGCTCTGAAAAGGGCTAGGGCCGTCAGGGAGGTGACCCTATCATGCCACCTGCAGGGCTGCCCCTTCTGGCTCAGGAGGGGCCTGCATGTGGTCCCCAGACTCGTTTGGCTTCCCCGTAACCGCTTCCAGAAAAGTGAATAAAGCACACCAGTGGTGCTCAGTGGTTGAGCGTCCTCCCATGCACCAGATCACTGGTTTGATTCCCGGTCAGGGCACATACTCCGATTGCAGGCTCGATCCCCAGTAGGGGGCATCAGGAGGCAGCCGATCAATGTTTCTCTCATCCCTGTTTCTCTCTCTCCCCCTCTACCGTCCTCTCTTTGAAATCAATCAATACGTATTTTTAAAATAAAACACAAAACAAGTGAGATGATTGGTTTATTTCTCAACTCTCAGCCCCTCTCTCAAAGGTAAGAAATCTGAGTGTCTGGGACTTGAGCAGACACCAGGAAGTGTCACTCAAAGTGCCAGGTCAGACGCACAAGTTCAGACTGAAGTCCAGTGTCAGACCTTGCCAAGGTCAGAACTCAAGGTTCATGTAGATCCTCAGATCCCGCTCCCAGGCTTTGTCCTTGTCCTTCTGCCTTCTCTCCTCCCTTCTGCTCAGTGTGCTTGCCTGAGGAGCTCTCTCCCTCCCAGCCACTGCCCGGGTATCCTGAGCCAGGAAGTGTGTGACTCTGGGTTGGGATGCTGATCTGTACCCTAACCCTTCCTGATCTCTCTTGAGAACAGTGGGGATGGGGTTGACACGGCCCTTGCCCCAGGGTCCCAGACCCATTCCAGGCTCCCAGCCTGCCCTCAGCAGCAGCTTGAAGCCTGGGCTGGAGGTAGGCATCCCGAAGTGCAGACTGGGGTTCCGGAGACCGCGGGACAGTGACAGCAGGTGAGCAGTAGATGTGCAGTGGTTAGAGTCTTGGAAGTAGGCATCACAGGTCTCACAGTACTGGGTGGACGGGGATTGGGACCTGCAGAGGAAGGAGAGAAAGGATTGAGGGCAGAGAAAGGGTAGAGGTGGGGGGTGGGGCGCCACAAGGTCCTTCCAGTCTTTCTAGGAACAAATTGCATTCCTCCCCACTTAGCAATGAAAGACCAGAGGGGGAAAGTTGGGTAAAGAGGTGGTAACCAGACCTCACAAGGAAGGAATACAATAGCTATAGCTAATATTTATACAGTGCTTACTATGTGGAAAGCTCTAACACTTGACATATACTAACCCGTTTAATCCTAACACACCTATGAGAAAGGTGCTCTTATTACCACCATTTCTCAGATAAGGAAACTGAGGTACCTAGACATGAGGTTGCTTGCCCAAGTTAAGCAGAGTTAGCATTTAAACCCAGAGCTCATGCTCGTAATCGTTCTAGTACACTGCCTTATCTATCTACACTGGGAGATGGGGAGGACCCTTCCGCTCTGCTGGTGGGGAGCGGCTAGGAAGGCAGAACACACCGAAGATGGGCATGGGCCGAGGCTTCCCCTCACCTGCTCCCCGCACGCCTCGTCTCTCCAGGACTCTCTCTGACCATGCGGGCCACCTCAGGAAAGCCTGCTTCTTCAGCCAGCTGAGCAGCATCCCTGCCACCCAGCTCGCAAACTCCAACCCAGGCAGCACCCCGGCCCAGGAGATAGCGCACAGCAGCCCCCTGGCCTGCTCGGGCAGCACACATCAGGGGGGTCCACCAGAAGGCATCCCGAGCATTGATATTCCCCCCAGCTCCCCCTGCCTCCTGGGGATCCAACAGCCTTCTTAGTTCTGCCAAGTCCCCCTCCTGGGCTGCCCTCAGTATCCGGTGAGTCATCTTGTCCTCAGCCTCAAGGGATCTCCTCTGACCATGTCCTCCTGATGCTTCTGTTGCAGCCTCTCGCACCATTCTTCTCTTCTTCCTCTTTCTCTCACTGGCAGGTTCAGGTTGTGATCTCTGAGGTTCAGGGGTGCTGCTCTCATCTCCAATCAAGGCCTCATAGAAAGCCCGGGCCGCAGCCCCATCCAAGGTAGGCTCCAGCTCTTCAGCCTGTGACTGCTGCTGCCCATCTTTCCAGAAGTCACTGGGGTCAGTGGCTGGGGTGAAGGTGATGAGGGAGGGTCTGGACATGGCTTGGGAGAGCTTCAAAAATGAGAGTAGGCAAGGGGAAGATGAGACCAGCAAGCTACTCCAGAGACCTGCTGGGATGAAGGAAAGTAGCCTTAGAGTAAAAAAACCTCTCCCGCCCCAAAAGTGATGCCACAACCTAAATGCCTACTGGGCCTAAGGCAATAGATCACGTGGGAGAACAGGGAACCCTGTAGTAACAGACCATGCCCGAGAGTGAAGGTGAACAAAGACTCCATGAGGCAGTTGCTCAGAGATCCTGCTTTCCACCCTCACTCCCAGCTTCATCAACAATAAATAGTAACGGCCTCTCTCTGAAACTACTTCATCACTCTGTAAGACAAACGATTAAGAAAAGCAATCAGCCTGGCTCCTAAGTCTTCCTCCATCCTATTTTGAGTGGCTATTTCGAGTGCCGTCTTCTCAAACAAAAACACCTGACACTCCTCCGAAAGCAGGAAGCAAATTTGGGGAGAGGCTGCAGTCTGCATCCCTACTGCAAAATGGCGCTACTCCAAAGGAGGTCACGTAATCAAATAGCCAGACTGTTTGAAGACACAAGCGTGGCTGTGAAAAACCCACAAAGATTACTTGAGGACGCAGGCGTGCAGAAAGCGCCTGGTTGTTTCCCGCCCTGGAACCTTCCCAACAGAATTCACGCAAAGCGCCACGTGCCGAGGTGGCGCGAGGACAGGGGAGGATCTGTCAGTTGGGGGGGGTCTTGCTTTTACATAACGCCCCACAATGCCCTTCGCCTCCCTCAACGTGGCCCCCTGCTCTGAGCTCATTTTCTGGAGCTGGGAAACCACTCTCTGGGTTAAGAAAGGCCCCGGGAAGGCGGAGAGGAAACCTATGGAATACCCAGGACTGGGAAATAAAATAACGTCACGCTGCCCCTCACCATTACTTCAACCAGGGTTCGAAGGTCGCACTTAGCGCCCGCAGCAGAAGGCCCCATTCAAGCCCTAAGAGGGAGTGGAGAAGTGCAAAGGGACGAACAGCAGAATGGCTGGCACCACCTCAGGTTAGCGCACTAGGCCGCCCGGTTCTCTCACCGCCCAGCTCAGCCCAGCGCATCCTACCCAGGTCCCTCAGCAAAATATGGGCCCCGTCGGGGGTCCCCAGAGCGCGCCTGGCGCAGGCAAAGGGTTGGCTGGGGGGAGGGCAGTCCCCGAGGCAGGGCGCGCGGGGGCCGGAGGCTCGCTGTGTGAGCGGGCGGCGGGGAGCCTCCCAGCCGGCGTCGTCCCTTACCCCACCGCCTCTCGCCCCGGATCCCGGGATCACACAACTCTGTTTCCCATACTCCCCGGCCCAGGAGTGGTACTGGGCTTCCGCTTCCGGTGGCGCCTCGCTGCGTCCCGCCCCCAGCGTCTTCCTCAGGGGCCTCGCGACACCAGGGTCGTGCGCGGGTCACCTTGGAATTCGTAGTTCGCCTTGCCCTGGTTTCGCCAGTTTCTCCCTCTCAGGAACTCTATCTCCCGACATCCACCGCGGCGCCTGACCCTTGGCGCTTGCGCGTTGCCCTCTTCCCCGCACTCCAGTTTACACACACCCCCCCCACTTCGCCTGCCGCGATCGGGTCCGCGGCCTGCGCTGTAGCCGTCGCCGCCGTTCCTTGGAAGTAGCGACTCCCCTCCCCCACCCTGGTCCCGGCCCCCGTCCAGACGGTGAGTCTTATAAGGTTGTCGCCGCGCCGAGTACCCTGTCCCTGGGCGCGGCACATGGGGGTCCCCGCGCCTCGATATGCGGGTCGGGAAGGAAGTGAACCAGACGGGCACCGAGAGAGGAAGGAAAGGGTGGCTTGAGGGGCGGAGGCGGGATGTGAGGAGACCCGCGAAAGGGACCGTAGGGCCACCCCCAGGCCATGAGAAAAGGGGGGGCCCAGCTCTTGCTTGGAAAGGATAAACTGGAAACCTTTGGGAAAGGCGCGGGGCCTGCAGAGACCTGCGGGGGTGGGGAGCCGAGCCCGGGCCGGCCTTCGGGGGCGTCGGGGGATGTGGGTAGGACGGGTAGGTCAAGACCTGTCGGTTTCCGGTGGGACCCAAAGAATCCTAATCTCAGAGAAAAGGGGCTGAGGTGTAAGTAAGAGGAGCTGAAGAGAGGTGCTCCAGGATCAGGGGTCCTTTAAGAAAAGGTGGCCCCACATTCTTCCGTGGTCGGAGGGCAGTGGGAGGAGGGAGGTAGCAGAGGCAGGGAGAGCTTGAGTCACACGGACACTCTTTCTCCAGCTGACGTGAAGATGAGCAGCTCAGAGGAGGTGTCCTGGATCTCCTGGTTCTGTGGGCTCCGTGGCAATGAATTCTTCTGTGAAGTGAGTTCTCGACCTTCCTCCCCAGTCCACATACAGCCTGCCCAGATACTCTGCACACCTCTCACGTGCTTCCCTGGAAACTTGTTCCTGTCCAGGCAGCGTCCCCTCAGTGACCCACCAACCTGTGGTGAAGTGGCACGACTGGGGCCCACCACCCTCCCGCAGTGTCATACTGGACAAGTGAATGTGTGTCTTTTTGGTTAGTAACAAAAGTGAAGATGGTAGTACCTCTCTCCAGCGACAGCCGGTATGGCTCAGTTGGTTGAGCGTAGTCCCGTGCACTGAAAGGTCAGCAGTGCCATGGTCAGGGCCCATGCCCGGGTTGCTGGCTCGATCCCTGGTCAGGGTGTGTGCAGGAGGCCACCATCCATGTTTCCTTCTCCCTCCCTCCCTCCCTCCTCCCACTCTTCTCTCCCTTTCTCCTTCTCCCTCTCTCCCTAAAATCAATAAAAACCTATTTAGGCCCTGGCCAGGTAGCTGGTTAGAACATCATCCTGATATGCCAAGGTTGAGGGTTTGAGTCCCAGTCAGGGCACGTACAAGAAACAAACAGTGAGTGCATAAATAGGTGGAACAAGAAATTGGTGCTTTACTCTCCCTTTCTCTTTCTCTCTCAAACCAACAAATTTTAAAAAGTTAAACAAAAAATTAGGTAAATAAATACATGTCGTTTTGGGGTTTTTTAAGCCAAAGCTTTTATGGGAGGGGGTGTGTGTGAACTGAGGATAGAGATAAGTACCTGTGCTGAGTTGGGAGTGGGGAGTAGAAGCAGTTGTGCTGAGGACAAGGCATCAGTGGAGCGACTTGTTCGGGTCAAAGCCAAGAATTCTGTCCTGAGTTCCCTCTTCACCTCCCATCCTGCCAGGTGGATGAAGACTACATCCAGGACAAGTTCAATCTCACTGGGCTCAACGAGCAGGTGCCTCACTATCGACAAGCTCTAGACATGATCTTGGACCTGGAGCCTGGTGAGGCGCCCTCAAGGGCTGTTTTGTGTGTGATGCTTTTTTCTTTTTTTTTTTTAAATCTTCAAATCCCTGTTCATCTGCTTCTTGATTTTCTAAATTTCCTTTTGGTTTCTGACTCCTTTAACCCCGAATCCCATACTTCATTTTGATCTCTCACCTGACCTTTGACTAGCTTAGTGACTTATACCCCTTGTGCTCATACTCTGATTCTGTAATTCAGCTCTATTCCATAATGCCAGTCTCCCCAGCGGTCTTCTTCCTGCTTCTTTCTCCTGCCTTGCACCTTCCGGGCTAGAGTTCCATCTTCCCCATTGATGTCTTTGCATTCATGTTGAGGGAGTTGGGGGAGCAGAAGCAGGCAGGGGCTGGAGAGGTATGGGGAGAAGGGAGTGCTGCCTTGGGCCCAGGTTTCTGGGTCAGAGGCCCACATGATGGGTGGGGTGAGGCTCAGAGGTGGGTGTTGAGTAGCCAGCAGCTCCTGGGGACGGGCAGGGCACCTAAGAAAGCTGTAAGACAAGTGGTTGCCTTCGGCCGGGGCCATGTTTCAGATGAAGAGCTGGAAGACAACCCCAACCAGAGCGACCTGATTGAGCAGGCAGCTGAGATGCTTTATGGCTTGATCCACGCCCGCTACATCCTCACCAACCGTGGCATCGCCCAGATGGTGAGGCCTCTGCTTCCGCTCGAGTCCTCTGAGGCAGGGAGGGGGACAGGTTCCTCAGCAAGGAGTCTGGCTGAGGGGAGCCTCCGAACCTGGGCCTGGGCTTTCAGTCCTGATGGGGAATTGTGCTGAAGCGGGTGTTTTCCGGAGGGAGGTGTGAGCTTGGGCTGGAAGTGGTTGGAGACTCTGCCTCAGAATAAACAGGGAATGGCTCTGGTGGTCTGCAGCCGCCCTCACTGGAGGAAAGGAAGCAGAGGAGTGGAGGGCCGCTGGGCCAGCGGAGGACAGGAGGAGTGGGGACAGAGTGATGGGTTGGGCAGAGGGGGGGATTGCCCCTTCTCTTCACACCCACCCCACCCCGCCAACGCTTGCCATTTTATTCACCTCAGTTGGAAAAATACCAGCAGGGAGACTTTGGCTACTGCCCACGTGTGTACTGTGAGAACCAGCCAATGCTTCCCATCGGTGAGTGTTGGAAGGAAGGACAGCATACAGCAGGTCCTCTGGGGAGGAGTTGGGGCTCAGCGAGTTGGAGCTTGTTTGGGAGGGAGTTTGGGCACGGTCAGGGGAGCCTGCACGCTGAGTCTGACTGTCTCCCAGGCCTTTCGGACATCCCAGGGGAGGCCATGGTGAAGCTCTACTGCCCCAAGTGCATGGACGTGTACACACCCAAGTCCTCGAGGCACCACCACACGGACGGCGCGTACTTCGGCACTGGTTTCCCTCACATGCTCTTCATGGTGCACCCCGAGTACCGGCCCAAGCGGCCTGCCAACCAGTTTGTGCCCAGGTGAGGAGCAGGGACAGTCACCGAGGGTCAAAGGAAAGGCCCGGGACCCGAGAGAGAGGGAGGACGGCATGGTCCTTTTTTGAGGTCTGCTCCTCCCAAAGTGAGGTCTTAGAAGAGTTCTCTGAGTGCCTGTGTCTCCGTTCCCTGGTCCACAAAGTGGGACGCTGATGGTACCTGCCTGGCAGGGTGTTCTTAGATATGTGAAGTGTTTAGAATAACGTTTGGCACTTAAAGCACCATTTAAGCTGTTCTTGCCATCACCTTGGATGTTCCGCCTTTGCAAGGAGATCCTCAGAGCCACGGTTCAAGTGTGGTTTATCTTCATAAGCATCATCTTTACTCTGGTGCGGGGTGGGGGGGAGGGGGGGCTCAATTTAATCGTGAAGCAAGTAGTGACACAGACATCCGTATGCAGACATAGCCTAGAATTTGTGTTTTAATGGGTATTTGAGATACAGACCCAAATACTCTGGTAGGGAGGAGATTGGGAACCGCTGCCCTTGAGCACTGAGCAGGCCCGTGGAGGAGCTGGGTGGGGAGGTCGGAATGTAGGCTGCTGGCAGGGCTGCATGTGGCTCACCTGCTGCCTCTCTGACCTATGCCCCGGCCCAGGCTCTACGGTTTCAAGATCCATCCGATGGCCTACCAGCTGCAGCTCCAAGCCGCTAGCAACTTCAAGAGCCCAGTCAAGACGATTCGCTGATTCCTCACCCGGTCCCCATTCCTTTGCTGCCACCCTCTATGGTTTTTAGTTTAAATTAAAGGAGTCATTATTGTGGTGGGAATATGAAATAAAGTGGAAGAAAAGGCCGTGAGCTGGTCTGCTGGTGCTTGGGGTTAGGGAAGGGGGGAAGGGGGGGTTGTGTGCTGGATGCCAGGGCCCTCACGGCCCGGCTCACCCTCCCCCAGTTGAAAGCCAGCACAGATATGTGCCCAGTGAATTGGGTGATGTTTTTAGTAGCAGAGCAGAATTCCTAGGACTGGGTATGGGGGTGTGCAAAGTCCCAAGGAAAAGACCCAGAGAAAAGTCAAACTTCAAAGATGAGGGAAATGTTTGCTTTGGACGGGAGGACGCCTATGGCTGTTTATACTGTAAGGGCCGTAACACTATCAGTTTTGGTTTTACAGGGAAAGTGGTTCGAAAATAAGGGGTGGAGAGAAGAGGGAAAAGGCCCAGAATTGCTGCTGGTGTGGTCCTGTGTGCCCCCCGCTGGGGAAGCTGGGACATGCTCATCTCAAAAGGACGGGGAGGCCGAGTTCCTGGCCAGAGTCCCCGCACAATGGGGGCTGGCTCTGATGTGAGGGGGGGCAGCATGTGCTGGGCATAGAAGCTCTTTCATGGACCCTGAGGGGCGGGAGTAGGTGTTTGGGAAGCACATTGGATACAGGCCCAGGTCCTGCCCGTCTCGGCCACTGCGCCCACATTCAGAGAGCAGGCCTCGTGGGTGAGGACACGCTGTTCCTCCTGCCAAGTTCATCACTTCCTCACCCAGCCCAGGTCCTGCCCCAGGCGGGAATATAGCTCTGCCCACAGCAGCTCCTGCTCAGGCTGTCAAAACCCCCCTGCCGCTCGGGACCCAGGAGCATGGTCCTGGGAAGGTGGAGTTGCAGGCCACCCCTCAGGCACTGCCCCTCTCCCCAGAATGCCATAATGAAGGCCCAAATGCTTGTAGGTGTGCTGGTCGTGATGGGCTTCGCAGTAGGAAAAGGTGAGTGGGGCCCAGGGCCAGGAAGGAAGGGGGTGGGGCTGTGCCCCTGGGTGCACAGGTTCCGTACAGGGCAGGGACCTTGGAGGGAGCTCTGCTCCCATCCCTCTGTCTTCCTCAGTTCCTGTTCCTGAACTCCGGACCTGCCACCTCTGCCTCTTAGAAGACCCTTCTGCAGGATGCATCTCTGGCTCGGAGAAATGCACCATCAGCAGCTCACCCGCGTGCATGGTGATCACCATCTATCACAGTGAGTTCAAGGCTCAGGGAGGGGCTGCTGGTGAGACGGCCCATTGCTTGGTCTCAGATGAGGACTACTTGGGGCCTGGGGCACAAGGAGAGAGGAGGATCCTGGAAGGTGGGGTCAGGAGTTTGGGAGGGTGGGGTAACGAGACTAAATTTCTGAAGCTGTCGGGTGGAAGTTGGGTCTGGTGAGGGATGGGGAGAGTTCTTGGTAGGGGTGCCAAGTTTGGAGACTACGGGAGGCAGCGGCTTACGAGCTGTTCTCTTCCTCCAGATACCAGGGTTCGCTTCGTCATCCGAGGCTGTGGCCAGTACAATTCTTACCGCTGCCAAGAAAAACGCAACACCTACTTCTCAGAGTACTGGTACCAGGCCCAGTGCTGCCAGTACGATTACTGCAACTCGTGGTCCAGCCCTCAGCTCCAGAGCTCCCCGCCTGAGCCCCCTGGAGGGGCCCTGGGCCTGCCCCTGTTCAAGTCCCAGATCCAACGGTTCTACCAGGCCCTGAACCTCTCACTGCCCTTCCCCAGCTCCCATGCTGGGAAGGAGCCTAAAGGCCTGGACCCCCTGGCTGCCCTGCCCTTGAACCTGGGCTTGTCCGTTGCCGACCTGCGCCGCATATACTTATTCCTCAACAATTCGGGGCTTTTGGTTCTCCCCCGGGCTGGGCCCTGACCCCTTCTTGAATTGCAGTCTGTTCAGCATCTCTCCCAACACCCAGCCCCCTGCTCCGGCCTCTCGGAACTCACATTCTCTGCTCTGCTCCTTCAGGCCTTCCCTTTGTCCTCCGTGTCTCTGTGGCTTCGGTTTCGTTCCCCACTCAGAAACCCAGCATGCCCAGTGCTCTCCTTCCTCCGGGAAAATACCCTCAAGAGCAGGTTCTGCTGGGCTGGCCTGGGGAAGGCAGCGGCTCCCTCGTCCTTTTCCCACCTGAGTGTGCCATCACCCCCATCTTCCTAGTCCCCTCTGGTCTGGTCCCCTGCCACCTCCATTTAGTTCTGGCTGTCTCCCATCCTGCCTCTCAGACGCAGGCCAGACTGGATTTGTAGCGAGGAGGATGAGGGTTGAGCTTCTGTGCAGATCCCTGACTGGGATCCTGGTGTCCCTGCCTCACTGCCTACCACCCCACTCCCACCCGGGTCTCCTGCTGCCTTTCTCAGCTCTTGTTCCGATCTCTGGCCTCAGCCTCACTCCGTGTCACTGAGTCCTGATACCACTTCTATAGGTGCCCGGGGAGGGGAGGGAAGAGGGTCCTGCTCTTCTCCGTGTCCCCCGATTCCCCTCCACAATAAACAGACAGGGTTAAGTCTGAGTCATGTTGTTTATGGGTTAGGCTCAGGTGTGGGCAGGTGTAGACAGGTGAAAAGTTAATTGGGTGTGGGGTTCAAATGGTTGGAGAGTCCTGCCCACTCCACTTGGTTCTGTGGCTTCTGGCCTGCCCCAAAGGCCCACGTCCATCCCACCTCCTGCTCTGCGAGATCAAAGCTTGAGGATTGCCTGGCCCGTGTGGCTCGGGTTGAGCGTCGACCTAGAAACCAGGAGGTCTTGGTTCGATTCCCAGTCAAGGCACATGCCTGGATTGCGGGTTCGATCCTCAGTGTGGGGCGTGCAGGAGGCAGCTGGTCAGTGATTCCCCTCATGGATGTTCTCTCTCACCCCCCCCCCTCTCTGAAATCAATAAAAATATGTTTAAAAAGAAAATAAGTTTTAAAAAAGCTTGAGGGTTATGATGCCTCCCAACCCTAAACGGACCCTGCAAAACCTAGGAAGTTCAGTCCCGGTGGTGTCAGGTTTTTCCACCTGAAAAGAGGAGAACTTCAGGGAAACTCCGGAGCAAACCGAAGGGCCCCGGGCTGCACCTCAGTCACCTGGTGCTGAGGGGCCTGCGTTTCCTGCCCGTCTTAATTTTTTATGTGTGTTTTTTCCAATTGGTTTTTTTAGAGAGAGAAACACGGATGGTTTTAACTGCCTCCTGCATGCCCTCTACTGGGGATTGAGCCGGAACCCGGAATGTGCCCTGTCCTGGAACCCTAGGGTGACCTGGTGCATGGGATGGCACCCAACCAGCTGCGCCACCCCGGCCGGTCTGCCTGTCCATTCTCTTTAGGTTCCAGGTACCCAGGACCCCCAGGCTGGGGGCCTTTTATTTTATTTTATTTTTGAAAACAGCAAGTATCCTGAAAGCAATAATTAATAGTCACAACTCCCTTTTGCCTACGTTCAACAAACTGCACACGCCTGCTCTGTGCCAGGCCCAGTGTTAAGCACCAGGACTCGGAAGGTACAGCCAGGTCTGCCCTTCAAATCTTAACCCAATGCTGGGGTTGTAAACCCATTTCTGAGAAGTGGCCGGAGCCCGATCTCCGCTCCTCCACCCAGGGGTAAGCTGGTCTCGTCGGGTCCCTGGCGAGTGCATGTGCACGGATACACACGGGGGCTTCGTGCAAACACACGTGCCTTCGGGACAAACTGACGTAGGCCTAGCTGTTTTTAAACCTCTGGCAAACATACATAAGATGGGCTTTTGAAAACCACTCACCTGTGTTAGCAGTTTCAAGCCGGCATAAAGGCCTCTGGTACCCAAAGCTGCTTCTAGGCACTGCCCTCAACTCGGGGTCACCTCCGCCCCGAGCTGGAGCAGCTCAGCTGGGTTTAAATGGCATCATACAGCATATACTCACGTACACGACACTGGCCACGTGTTAACTCCATGGCCTGTGCTCCCGTGGGAAACACCAACGTTAATGTTTAGGTCAGAAGGCAGTTGGAAGGACAAAGAGGAGTAAACCTGTGTGTCCCCCTCTTCCCATACTTCTGATTTCGGTATAGGACAGGAAAGCCCAAACTGGAAGACAGCCTCAGAGGCTGAGGACCCCAAGGCCCGAAACGGAAGCGTAGAGCTATGGTCCTGAGGGAGCTGAGCCTGGGACAAAGCCCAGGGCTCCACGAGGCCCAGCACCTCTCACCCTTCGCCCTGGGCCTGCCTTGCACAGCCCACGCCCACCGACCCTCCCCGCAGGCCTCCCTGCAGTTCCCACACGGCCCTGGGCTGACAGCACTAACAAGGGTGCCCTCTGCGCTTTTGGCCGTCACTGTATCTCCTTCCAACTCCTCTTCACCTTTCTGTGCTTAGAGCTGAATCAGATACCTAGACAGGCGAGAGCAGAGCTCAGAAGAGCTGGGAGCCCTTTACCGTCCCCCAATGGGGCAGCCAGGCAGGACCCCTCCCTCAGCCTCCACCTCCACCAGAAGAGAGAGAGAAACCATACAGTTTGTACATCAATTTATTCTGCAGGAACACCTTGGTGGGAGGAAGGGAGAAGGCCAGAGCAGAGCAGAGGCAGCCTACAGGTGGGAGGAGAGGCGAGGGAAGCTGTCGGACTGTGAGGACTTACAGGGAAAACTCCAGAGATGTCTGGAGAGGGAGCTTGTGGAGGGGCAGAGTGTGAATGGGGGTGTTGAGGGGCGGCAAGCAAGAGGCAACTAGAGCTGGGTCAGGTAACCTGGGGAGGGGGGGCGGCTGCTGGGAGGGGCTGGGAGTTGTCCTGGCTGCGCCCAGGTGGGAAGCAGGGAGCTGCTGGACCCCGGCAGCGTTTCACCGCCAAGGCCTCTGCAGGAGTTCTACGGGAGGTAGAGCGCTCTGTTCTGTGGGTTGTTGCAGAGATCCCGGAAACAGCATCGCGAGAACATCCAGAAGCCAAACACCGGGGACGTGCGGGTGTGTGAGCAGTCACTCATCTGCTCCTTGCGGCGACAGTCACTCACCATGATGTCAGACCCACTACCTGCAACAGCGACATGGTGCCCACAGAGCCCCACCCCTCCTTCCCTCCCTCCACAAGGACTCACACTGCCCACACCCCTCCCTGCACCCCCAAACGCAGACTCCTGGAACTGGGCAGGGCAGGGAGTGCCAAGGAGCAGGAGTCCCCATGGAAGGTTGGGAGAGAGCCCTCTGAAATATTGTGATAGTTGGAGGGTGCTGAGCTGGGCGGGAGAGCCAACAGCTTGAGCGGGGCCCAGGCTGCAGAGAGGAGGTTTGTTGTTTATTTTATGGATTAATAGGAACAGGGTGGGCAAAAGTAGGTTTACAGTTATGAGTACACAGAAGTTTATTCTTGTATTATGTATTTATTTATTACTGTATTATTTATGATTATTAACCCCGTTTCCCCCTCCTCCCCACACCCGGTATATTAGAGGGTGAAAAATCCCTGCCTGAGACAGTTGAAGAGCGGAAGTCACCAAGGTCCTACAGCGGGATGACAGGTGGGCCTGACCCCTGGCGAGGAGCGCTGTGCGCAGGTTGGTGGGGCACGGACGCTGTTTACAAACCGCTAGGGAAACGTTATGTTCCCGTAACTGTTAAGTTTAAAAAGCAAGTGCGGAACAGTGTCTACAGGGCTATGCTACTGTTTGTGGGGGAGGGAGGTAACGGTAGAGCACATGTATATAAGGTGGGATGCCCAAAAAGATCACAGGGGAATCCAGACATAGAAAGAGTGGTTGTTTTCGTGCGTGGGAGCTGGGGACTGGGCCAGGAGTGGGCAGGGACTCCTCTGAGCCCCGGAGCGCGGCAGTGTTGAGCCACGTGCGTGCAGCTATCGGGAAGGGTGCGAGGCGATGTGATACGGGCAGCTCCGTGCAGTGGTGGTTGAGTGCCATCTCTGAAGCCACCACAGGTTGTGGCTCAGCCCTCGGAGACTGGCGGGTGTGGGCCTCTGTCCTCAGCCGCGGGACATCTCAGAGGCTGTAAGTGCTTGGCACAGGGCCTGGCCCAGAGGCCGTGTTAGTGTTTGTTAGCGTTTGAGACGGTGAGCGGCCGGTGGAAGAGTGAGCATGAAGAACAAAGAGTTGGACAATTTTGGGCAAGTGGAAAGTTGAGGGGAGGTGTCCAGAGGGCAATTTGATGGACAGTGTGGCCACCACTCAGACTCTGTGACGTGGCTGTGCAGACGCCAGGGAACAGAGAAATCCCTCTGGGAGAGGGAAGCGGGAAGAGAGCCAAAGCTCAGATTTCGGTGAACATGAACCCTTAGGGGTGAAGGAGAACGAAGCAGACTCGGTGAAGAAGACCGGAAGAGGTAGCTGGCCTGTCAAGGCTGGCGCCGGCGGAGGGTGAGACAGAGCTGTGGGCTGAGAAGGGCGGGGGTGGCGGTGGGTCAGGGAATGCTCGGAAGGAGAGAGCGTCGGCGATGGGGCAGTGTTGAGAGTTGGGGCTAGGAAATGTAGACTCAGTTCTGGGCCCCAGACAGACGGAAGGCAGCTTACTGTTCCTGATGAAGAGAGTCATACAGCTGCTGCCAGGAGAGGCCAGGCAGATGTCAGATCCCAGCAGGCACCCCAGCTCCTTGGTCTCCAAGAGACACCGATAGCAGCGCAGGTATTTGGGGAACTCAGCTGGATGAGGGGGCTCTTGATTGACAGGATCAGTTTTACCTAGAACACAGACAAGCTCTGACCCCATGCCTCCGCCTTACTATTTTCCAGGTCAACCCCTCTGTTCCCCTCCCCCATCTCAGAAAACCATAAAATCACCAATTCTTTAAAACCATCCGGCCCAGCCAGTGTGGGTCAATGGTTGATATTCGACCCATGAACCAGGAGGTTTGATTCCAGTCAAGGGCACGTGCCTGGGTTGCAGGCTCGATCCCCAGTGGAGGGCATGCAGGAGGCAACTAGTCAATGATTCTCATCATTGATGTTTCTATCTCTCTCTCCCTCTCCCTTCCTCTTTGAAATTTAGAAGAAGAAGAAGAAGAAGAAGAAGAAGAAGAAGAAGAAGAAGAAGAAGAAGAAGAAGAAGAAGAAGAAGAGGAGGAGGAGGAGGAGGAGGAGGAGGAGGAGGAGGAGGAGGAGGAGGAGGAGGAGGAGGAGGAGGGGGAGGAGGAGGAGGAGGAGAAGGAGGAGGAGGGGAGCAAGTAAAAACAAGAATGCATCATCACAGGACAGGAAGAATCTCGGCTTCGTGCAGACAAGAGGTTTCAAGCAGCCCAGGGCCACATTCTTAGTTTGATGGTCCTATCACAGGACAGACTCATTAAACTGTGTCCACCAAAGCCCTCCCAAACACATGCATATGTAGTCTCTTGGTATCCACAGGGGATTGGTTCCAAATTGATACAAAAATCTGCTCAAGTCCCTTATATAAAACTAGAGGCCCGATGCAACTGCGGGGGCTGCCTTAGCCCTCGCAGCCCTGGCTTGGTCCGGAAGGTCATCCGGAAGGACGTCCAGAAGGTCATTTGGCTGTCTGGTCTAATTAGCATATTACGCTTTTATTATTATAGATGATGTAGTCTTTGCATATAAACTGCACACATCCTCCCAAATACTTTAAATCATCTATAGATTACTTGTAATACCTAATACAATATACTAGTAAATAGTTGTTATACTATATTGTTTAAGGAATAAAGACAGAAAAATGTCCGCACATGTTCAGTACAGACACAACCATCATAGGCCTAACTGCATAGTACACACCAGCAACAATATCATTTAAAAAGTATTTTTCATCCTCGGTTGAATCCAGGGATGCGGAACCCGCACATATGGAGGGCTGACTGTACATCTCTCTGCTCCCTGGCCAAGACCCCGGGTTAATGAGCCCCCAGTCCCAGCAGGGCACTTGGTGTGAGACAGATGCTGACGAATGTTTTGAATCCTGTTTCTATGGTGATGGTGCTTTGCAGCCAAGTGAGGAGGCTATCAGGCTGCTTCCAGCCTCTTTCTACCCTGTGGTCCTGGTGCTGTCATCTGGCTTGTCCCCAACCCTCCCTATTCTGTGTTGCCCTGAGATTTGAATGGGTTCCCTTCAGTATCTCCATTCAGGTCATTGCTGCTGAGTGGGACAACCCTGGGCTGTCACCAGCCATCTCCCTCAGAGTGACCATCAGTGCATTAGCAGTGCCCAGGCATTATCCCAGCAAGCCCACTCATCCCATCCTTCCTCCTGCCTGGGCACACGTCCCCAGACACCCGGCATCTGGGGGTCCCTCTATCCAGCAGGCCTTCGGATCCCTTTGAGCCACTTACCAAACACCAAGCTCATCACGACCAGCACCGTTAAGAGGACCATGTACAGAGCTTGGGGGGTGCTGTGGAGGCCCAGGGTCCCCAGACTCCGGCTGTGTGTAGGGCCTGCCATAAAATGCATGATTGCCCACCAGCCTCCAGTATGCGCTTATATTGGTGGAAGAGAAGTTGGCCAAGAAGAAGGAGAGGGGCGACACCCATTTGGGGTGGAAATTAGTGCCCAAACATCCCGAGGGACAGAGTGTTCTCGCCCACGGCCACTCTGGAACCTAACATCCTGGCTTGGGAACAGGAGCCGCAACAGGGGAATGAGACAGGAACATTCTTTAAATGTGTGTGTGTGTGTGTGTGTGTGTGTGTGTGTGTGTGTGTGTGTGTGTGTGTGTGTGTTTTATTGATTTTAGAGAGGAAGGGAGAGGGAGAGAGAGAAACATCAATGATGAGAGAGAATCATTGATTGGCTGCCTCCTGCACGCCCCCTACTGAGGATCGAGCCCGAAACCCAGGCATGTGCCCTGACTGGGATCCAACCATGAGCCACACCAGCTGGGCTACACCATGTTTTAATTTCCAGTCTAGTAGTCATAGTAGCTGCTTCCTGGTTATCTTTGCAAACATTCCTTTGGGAAACAAGGCTGCTTCGGTGCAGTGCAGAGGTTATTTTGCCGGTTTTAGCATTCCGAAGGTTTGAGGCATAAGGCTCGCACACAGGCAGTTCCTCTGGGATGGCAGCTCCGGCTCTATTTTAAAGTGGCTTCGTGAATATTTACACAGCCTTCCTAATGGGGGAGACAAATCAATAAGCGATGATGGGGGCGGTGGAAACCACTGACAAAGGGATTTCAGCAGAGGAATAACAGGATGGGATTCCGTCTATAAGATTCTGAGGCGGGAACCAGTTAGGCAGCTAATTCCTGAGCCCAGTCACTAGATGGTGGCCTGGTCCTGCAGAAGAGAAGTGGGGAAGCCAAAAAGTGAGTGAATCTGAGAGTATTTATTTATTTTAAATGTTTTTCAATTACAGTTTACTTTAGGAAAAAATCTTCATTGTTGAAAGTATTACTTATGTCCCCCTTCTCCCCCATTAACCCCCTCCATCCCACCCCAGCCCAGGCCCTCACCATCTAATTGTCCGTGTCCATGGGTCCAGCATATCCTATCTAATAAAAGAGTAATATGCAAATTGACCGTACCTCCACTACACCCACAAGCCATGCCCACCAACCAATCAGGAGCGAGTATTCAAATTAACTAAACCAAGATGGTTGCGGCCATGGAGCAAGCAGGAGGCTTGGGTTTCTCCCGCAATGGAGGAAGCCAAGCTCCCACAGCCCTGGCCTCCGCTTAAGGCTACAAAGTTTCAATTATAGAAGATAAATAAATCCAGATACCAGGGCCTCCCCTTGGGTCACCGGGAGGTGTGGCCGGCCTGCAAACCACCACAGGCCCCTCGCCCAGGCCACCCCACACCCCAAGGGAACCCCCACCCTGATCTGGGACACCCTTCAGGGCAAACCAGCTGGCCCCCACCTGTGCAACAGGCCTCTATCCTATCTAATAAAAGAATAATATGCAAATTGACCATCACTCCAACACACAAGATGGCTGCCCACATGTGGACACAAGATGGCCACCACAAGATGGCCAGCAGGGGAAGGCAGTTGGGAGGGACCAGGTCTGCAATGGAGGGCAGTTGTGGGCGATCAAGCCTGCATGGGAGGGCAGTTAGGGGTGACCAGGCCGGCAGAGGAGGGAAGTTGGGGGCGACCGGGCCTGCAGGGAAGGGCAGTTGGGGGGACCCAGGCCTGCAGGGGAGAGCAGTTGGGGGGGGGGGTACCAGGCCTGCAGGGGAGGGCAGTTAGGGGCAAACAGACAGGCCATTTAAACGGGCAGTCGGACATCCCTCAAGGGGTCCCAGATTGGAGAGGGTTCAGGCTGGGCTGAGGGACACCCCCCCCACACACACACACACCCTGCACAAATTTTGTGCACCGGGTCTCTAGTATCTTTGGTTGATTACCTCCCACCCACCCTCCCTCCCCTGCCTTCCCTCCGAGATTCATCTCCGGATCCACTCGGTTCAGGAATCGGAGAGTATTCGGAAGGAAGCTGGATGTAGTCAGAGTTAGACTGAGGGTAAGGTGAGGGAAGGGGCATAGACTCGCACATCGTGACTGGTGGTACCAATCTCCGAGATGAGAAAGACGTGGCACTGTCGGAAGTCCAAAACCAAGGACTCCTGGGTCCCGAGTGACTGCACCCAGCCCAGTGCCCCTGTGGGTTCCAGGAAGCCCACCCTTCCCCACGCCCCCGTCTGCCCGCCCCGCCGCGCTGGGCTGCAGGCCAGTGGCCTCATCTCCGGTGCCCACGGGCTCCGTGCGCTCCTCTCCGCGCCTGGCTGCTCCTCGGCGGGCGCCGGGCCAGGAGCCAGGACGCGGGGGCGGCCTCGCCCGCGCCCCACCTCAGCGCCCTGGGAAGAACCTGGGAGGGCACCCGCCAGGCCGTGGCTGCGGCCATGCGGTCCCTGAGACTAGCGGTTGGTCGCGCAGGGTCGGTGGGCGACGGGTAGTCATTGGCGTCCAGGTTCCGGGCAGGAGGCGCCCGCTTTGGCCCAGACCATCCCAGGGCCTTCGGGTTCGGGCGCTGATGGGGAGGGTGAAGAAGCCCCAGAGGCGCACGCAGGAGGCGGCGAGAAAGGAACAGGCAGACACGCGGCGCCCCAGAGCCTGGGGATGGGTGAAATGACGGCTGCGTTAAAAATGCTATCACTGATAAAGGTTTAATCTCCAACATCTACAGGCAGCTTATGCAACTTAATAAAAGGAAGATAAATGATCCAATAAAAAAATGGGCAACGGACCTAAACAGAATATTTTCAAAAGAAGACAGAAGGAAGGCCAAGAGACACATGAAAACATGCTCAAAGTCACTTATTATCCGAGAGATGCAAATCAAAACAACAATGAGGTACCATCTCACACCTGTCAGAATGGCTATCATCAACAAATCAACAAACGACAAGTGCTGGCAAGGATGTGGAGAAAAAGGAACCCTCGTGCACTGCTGGTGGGAATGCAGACTGGTGCAGCCACTGTGGAGAACAGTATGGAGTTTCCTCAAAAAACTGAAAATGGAACTCCCATTTGACCCAGTAATCCCACTCCTGGGAATATATCCGAAGAAACTAGAAACACCAATCAGAAAGGATATATGCACCCCTATGTTCATAGCAGCACAATTTACAATAGCTAAGATTTGGAAACAGCCTAGGTGCCCGTCAGCAGATGAGTGGATCAGAAAACTGTGGTACATCTACACAGTGGAATACTATGCTGCCATAAAAAAGAAGAAATTCTCATCATTTGCAGCAACCTGGATGGAATTGGAGAACATTATGCTAAGTGAAATAAGCCAGTCAATGAAAGAAAAATACCACATGATCTCACTCATTTGTGGATAATAAAGAACATTATAAACTGATGAACAAAAAGATAGATACAGAGACAGTAAAGCATCAAACAGAATGTCAAATTGCAGGGGGAAGGTTAGGGAGAGGTGGGGGAGATAAGAAATCAAACGAAGGTCTTGTATGCATGCATATAAGCATAAACAATGGACACAAAACTCTGGGGGGTGGGGGCATGTACGGGTGTGGGGTGGGGGGGCAATGGTAAGAAATGTACACATATAATACCTCAATTAAAAAAAAATCATTGCGTTCTACTCTAAAAACAGGTGGATTTTATGGTATGAAAATATACCTCAATAAAACAGTTAATGATCATTAAAAAAAAAATTGTACTCTTCATTCATCCTGGGGTGCCAGGGGAGGGCCTGACACCCAGTAAATGTCTGCTGGGCGGGTGAGAGGGACAGACGAGGGGAGCGGGCGAAGGGGAGGCGGAAGGGACTGTCACGGGGTCTCCGACCCCTCCGCAAGGACACCGGCGCCCGCAGGCCCAGGGTCCGGGCTCTGGTGGCCTCGCCCTCGGTCCAGGAGGACTGGCGTGGGGCTCCGCGGCCGCGGCCGGAGGGTACCAGGCGGAAGGCACGGGGTGGGCGTGTTGGGGGCGGGGCGTGACCTCCCGTCCTCACTCCCGCTCCGTCCCGGGTCCCAGCCCCTGTGCGCGAGGCGGGGCGGGGACAGTCCGCCCGCAGGCCGCGGGGGTGCGGGGGTGCGTTGCCGCGGTGAAGGGCTCCGCCGGGGCTCCGGGGGTGAAGAGGTGGGCGTTGCAGGGGTCGCCATGGTGACAGCAGGGGCTGGCGTCACGCAGAGTGCCCCGCCCCCAGGACTAGGGATGCTGGCGGGAAACGGAAGCGGTGGGCCTGAGGACCAAGACAGGGGCTGGGGCCGGGCTACCGATGCCGGCCCCCGCGGTGAGGCCCCCGCGGCGAGGAGGACCTGCAGAGGGACCCCTAACCCGAATGTAAACAATGACTGCGCTCCGAGGGAGCTGGGACGGCTTGTTGATGGGGGTGGACGGACCGGTGGGTGGGTCGGTAAGGGACTGGGCTGGCCCCCACGCCTGGCCCCCACCCCTCACTGTGACAGCCGCGAGGGAAATACATGCTCCTCTCCGGGCCTGGAGTGAACCCCCACCCAAACCGCCGTCGGCGGAGCAGGAGAGCGGAGTCCAGCACCGCCCGGGAGCCGCGCAGGTGGAGCCTGGGCCCATAGACGCGGGATAGGGCTGGCCCCGCCTGAGACCACCTCTTCTTCCCAGGTTTCCGCTCCGAAGCTGCCTCTCCTTTCTCCCAGCCGCCAGCCTCCCTGCCCGTTTGCCCAACTACTCCACACCTGGGTGTCAGGCCTCGCCTGGTGCCAACATAGCATCATCAGAGCCCGGCAGGCATGGGGTCTGCACCTCAGCTGGCCTTGCGGGAGCCGGAGCCGGAGCCTGCTGGAAACCGGCTATAGAGGGTGAGGGAGCTGGTTCCACGGGGTGGGTGAGGGTGGACTGCTGCGAGCCCTATTAGGTGGGGAGTAATTTGAGGGGGAAGACTGAGGCCCATGGGTGGGGTGGCCCAGATTCAAATGTTGAGCCTCCCCTCTCCCCACCCACTTGAGGTGCCCAGGGCTCCTCGTGGCATTCATTCGGGGGTCTCTGTAGTGCAGGAAAAGGGGAGGGGCGTGGGCGACAGGGGCAGGTCAGTAGAGCTTAGTGGCCTTTTTCTCCAGGGTGTGGGAGGTGGGCCTGGGTGCCCCGTTTGCATTTAAGGAGGTTCCCTTAGCTCAGTGGTCGGCAAACGGCGGCTCGCGAGCCACATGCGGCTCTTTGGCCCCTTGAGTGTGGCTCTTCCACAAAAGACCACGTGCGGGCGCGCACGGACAGAGCGATTGAAACTTCGTGGCCCATGCGCAGAAGTCGGTTTTCGGCCTGGGCGAGTCTATTTTGAAGAAGTGGTTCTAACGCCGAGCCACACTCAAGGGGCCAAAGAGCCGCGTGTGGCTCGCGAGCCGCCGTTTGCTGACCACGGCCTTGGCTGAACAAAAGCTTGGATTCCAGGGGGTTAACTTCTGTGGATCTGGGAGAGCCGGGTTCAGAGCCAGGCACGGTCCCAGGTCCCACAGCTTCCTGCTCGCACCACCCACCCTGTCTGCCCCTGGGACAGACGAGGAAAGGGCCACTATCCGCTCTCCCACATTTGCTAAAGGTGGAACATTTTGGAGCTGTGGCCACCTCCGCTTTAACCCCAAATGTCAGCCGCAGTCACCCAAGTCTCAGATGACCCCACCGGGAGGCGCAGCGTGCTGAGCTGGCGGGAGCAGGCACCATGCCCTCGGCTGGAGGAGACACTGAAATTAGCAAGAGGCGGTCTAGGTCATCAGAACACTGCCCCCACGCATCTTGTTCAAACAGTGGACCCAGGTGGTCTAGGGGCGTCTCATCTGGGAAAGAGGACTGAGGGGCGAGAGGGACGCATTCTGCTCCGTAAGGTCCAAAGACGGAGTGGGAGAGAAGCTACAGGGACCGGATTTCCTCAGGTTCGACCTCAGAATGTTCTAACGGCTGCCCCAAAAGCGTGGTTCTGGGAGGACAGGAGTCCTGGGCACCCAGCCCCTGCCGGGCCCTGTGCTTGCTGACTTGCAGAGGGTGTGAGGAGAGAGGCATGAGGGCATGGTGAGGAGGGGGTGCAGGATTTGCTGCATCAGACTGTTCCTCACTCCCCCTGGAAGTAGCAAGAGCTGAGCAAGAAAGACTGGGGATACTGATGTTGAAATCATGCCCGTTGGACCTGGAAGTCGGTAGAAGAGCGGAGTAGGTAAAATCAGGCACTGGAGGGCCCTTTTTGTAAACAACAAAGCTTGTGAGTTAAGCAGCAGGAGGCCACCTGGGCTCCGGGGGGGCCGGGGGGGGGGGGAGGCAGGGAGGACTGTCGGGGCCGGGGCTGCCCGGTGAGGACTGCAGGCGCACCAGGGAAGGGTGAGGCTTGGGGGCCCGATGCCTGAGGAGCAGCGGAGACGGAGAGGGCTGAACTGGCTGGATGGGCTGGGATTTCCCAAAGCCCGGCCCTCAAGGCTTCAGCACCTTGCTCCCTGGATACTTGGGCAGTCACTCAATTAGCCAGCCAGTAGAAAAAATACCTTTTTATTAATTATTAGGAAAAATCCATTCATTTAATGCAGGTGTATGCCGGGGAGGCTCGGTACTGCAGGATGGATGAGGGACCCATGCAGGAGGAACAGTGAAAAGGGGGGTGGACTCCACAAACTGCAAACGGCAACATGAACACAGAACCACAAATACGAGGGCCCTTCCTCAGTCTCCTCCACCCCGTCCTTCAGAATGAGCCCGTGCTGCCTTTAGAGAGGGCTGGGCCCTACAGGTGCCAGGGCACCTGGAAGTTCGGGACCGGGAGCGGGGTGCAGTGTGTGGCTTCGAAGTTGTGCAGATGTTTCCGGGCCTACGGCGGGACGAGTGTGCACAGCACGACAGTGAGCGGCAGCCACCAGACATCTCCCCACCCTCTACCTCCAAGTCCACCACCCACTCGATAAAAGCTGCCACTTCCAACTGTCCCCAAGCCCCACATGTGCCCCCTGGCCACTCAGGCACCCCCTTCTTGCTTCCCTCCCCTTAGCTCACCAGAAACAAAGCCAGCTGCTGCCTTCCACGTGCACTCATGTCCTCCCCTGCAGAGAGAGGTGCTCAAACATGGCCCATGCATCTGGGCATCCATCCCCTTCCTGGGCTCTCCCCACCCCCTCTCCTGCCCCAGGACCGCCTTACCCACACTCCAGGGGAAGTCCGGCCCGTGTTCCGCCTGGTAGGAGCGGAGGACAGACAGACACCAGTCTTCCTCGACCTCCCATCGGCTGTAAATCGAGGCTAGTCGGAGACATGAGCGCCCGTCAGCACCTGGCTTGGCCAGCCCCACCCAGAGCCTCCCCAGAGCCCCTCACCTTCCTCCAGCGGCGAGGAGGCCTCTAGCCACTGCCTCACCACTTGCAGACCCTCTTCTGCCATCACCTGGGGATACCTGCAGGAGCGGCGCCGGGTGGGAGTCAGACCCATTCGCTTCACTCCTCATCCCTGAGCCTTCTCCCCTTCCTCCTGATGCTGGAGTACACACATGCACACATATGTGCACATATGTACAGATACATACACCACCCCCCCGGCTCTCACCGATGCTGCAGGAGCTTCAGCAGGAGGTCATTGCCTCGGTTGGACATGATGTCCTCAGGAACCCTGGCGGTGAGAAGAATGTACACTGGAGGGGAGGAAGGGTTTGGATACCTGGGTTTCCAGTGGGCAGAGGTGGGCAGGGCAACTGTCTGGCTCTCTGGGACCCAGGAAGGTAGAGGTTCCCAGGGACTCACGTGGTGGTGATGATCTCATCCTTGGTTCTTCGGATCAGCAGTACAGGGCCCTGGTACCTTCAGGGGACAGAGCAGTGGGGCTGGGGCGGGAGAGCGGAGGGAGGCAGGTGGCACTGGCCACTCATCCTGCACTGGCTGTATTCTTAGCCACTGCTGCAGCAGGGCCCATGGGCCAGACCCTCACCCAGGGGTGAGTCAGAATATTTCAGGGCCTGCTGAGCCAGCCGGTGGCTCAGTGGTTGAGCGTCGACCTATGAACCAGGTCATGGTTCACTTCCCATCAGGCACAGGCCCAGGTGGCGGGCTCGATCCCCAGTGGGGGGCGTGTAGGAGGCAGCTGATCGATGATTCTCTCACCATTGATGTTTCTATGTCTCCCTCTCCCTTCCTCTCTGAAATCAATTTATAAAAGAAGAAGGTGGAGGGTCCCAGGGGACCTGGGTTAGGCCATCTAGGGTGGGGGCAGGGTCACTCAAGGGATTTAGGGTGGTGGTCACTTGCCAACTTGCGCTTTAGCACTTTAGTACTAACTTCAGCGGTTGCACCCCCAGCAGAGCTGTGAGGGGGCTCAGGGGGCAGGCGTTACCTGCACAGCTGCTCTGCGTTGTTTAGATTGAGGTGCTGCCTCACGGTCCTGGTCACCAGGCCCCCTAGAGTGGGACAAAAGTGAAGGGAGAACAGAGACAAAGCCCTTGCCCAACACAAAGCTCTTTGCTGTTCATGGAGAAGGAAAATGGGGAGTCTGCTTCTCAACAACGGGGCCACCCACTCCCCGCCATGGAAAAGGGAACCATCGCCAGCTCACAGTGCCAGGGCAGCCCGCCCCCTGCAAGGGCAGGCCTGCAGCGGTACTCACTCCAGCTGTCTGGCATGACTTTCAAGGCCAAGGGCACCAGGTCATCAAAGGAGGCATCCAGGATCACGGCACTGATGTCTGGGTAGGACATGGCTGCCCACGTGGCTGGTACCAGGACGGGGGAGAAGGGTAAGGGCTGAGGGACTCCCGCTCACCACCCCAGCCTCCTCCCACTGACCCTGTAGGCTGACCCCACCCTCCCTACTAGCTTAGCCTCCTGTCACTCCGGGCACTGTCTGGAGAGAGACGAGGAAAGGGCTCTGGAGACGACCCACAGGAAGCTTTTGCTTCCCTGCTCTGCCCAGCCCAGGCCCAGGCCTACTTTTGGAAACCGGGTGTAAGTGTGGAAGGAAATGTGGCGGGTATGTGCACAGGAGACCTTCTTCCAGACCGGCCCTCTCCTTCCTGAGCCTCCACCCACGCCTGGGCACTCCCCGGGGAGGGGAGCTGAATGGGCGTACAGTGCGGGGAGGAGGGAGGCTGGTACCAGTGAAGCCGCCGATGGACCAGGCATAGAGGATGATGTCCTGGGGCTGGAAGCCCAGGCGGTGGACAGCAAACTGGACCACCACGTCCATGGCATTGGCCTCATTCTGTGGGAATGGCACCCCCTGCAGGAGGACGGGCAAAGGCAGGAGTGGGTCAGCACCACCAGCCAGCCGGCCTGCCGCCCACACCCTCCCAGAGTGGACCCTTCCTGCAGCTACTCTGCAACAGAGAAGGAGTAAAGGGGGGGTGGCAGCTCTCCCCAGAAACCAGCGTGGACAGAGATCCACCCTCTGTCCACTGCCTTCCCTCCTGCAACCCCCTACAGTGAGGGGCTCCCCATGGCCTGCAGCTCCCTGCCCTTGGCACCCAGGTCACAGGTGAGTGGGAGCCCCACAGAAACATGCAGAGGGTCTCACCGTACTCCCAGCAAAGCCTGGATGGTTCCAGCCCAGGACTGAATACCCAGCTGCAACACAAGGTGGGGAGGGGCTGGGGCCTTCTGGCCTACACCCCCAGTCCCCCCCGCCTCCCCCCCAGCAGCAGGACACCAGAGACCTAACCACCCCCACCAGGGGCAAATAACGCTGAGCCTTCCCAGGATAGGGACATGACACCCACCAAAGGTTCCGGGGCGCAGAGGGAGAGGTGTGATGTGAGGAGGGGGCCAGGGCAGGCACACAGCAGGGCAGGGATGTGAGGTGCGCAAAGCAAATGGGGAGGACTCTCCCCACAGTGAAGCTGTCAGACTTGACCCACAGAAAGCGCCAGGCCAGGGGAAGTCACGTCCGTGTGGGAAGATGGGGATGTTCCATCCCAGGGGCAGAGACAAGAGGGCTGAGCCATGGCCTACCTTCCAGAGGTGTGGAGACGCAGCCCACCTCGTAGAAGCCCGCATTGCCCTCACAGCAGATGACCTGCGGGAGGAGGCGGGGAGGAGGCTGGGAAAGGGCCAAAGGGGCCGAGAAGCCCTGGGTGGCAGGGAGGGCAGCGGTGGGAGCTCCGCAGGGAAGAGGGAGGCGCGTCCTGTTCTCTCCGGGAACAGAAACCACTGGTCTCTCAAGGTCCCGGAGCTGAGAGGCACAGCCCAGGCAAACGCTGAGCGAGCAGCCAGGAAGAAGGCTTCTAGTTGCCTCGCTCAGCTGCCCCACACAGCGCCCACCTGTGCTTGGCGGCATAGGCGGTCTCAGGGATGGGAGTTGGGGTTTTTCATTCCCGGTTTGGGTCTATTTTTCTGACTGTCTTTTGTGTGGTATGGCAATCGCTTTTCCTCTCCTCTCTGAGCTCAAGTCTACACCCCACATACACTAATCCCAAGGTGCCCCAGGCCGAAGCCGAGACGATGGGGTTCTGTGGCCTGCTCCCCGGCCTGCTGGCTTCGTGCTCCTTCCAGGGCTGCGTCATGGAGGCGGGGCTTTGGAGCCTGGGTGCACATCCCGGCTCTCCACTGACCACTGTGCCCTGGGGAAGCCGTGTGCCCGTCCACCTGTCAGGGCTGACAGAAACGACCGCTCTTCCCGGGCTGGTGGGGCCTAAATGCAGGTGTGGCACGGGGTAGGTGCTTGCTTCGCCGCGACTGCGATGACGCCTTTCGGTCTTAGAATGTCAGCCCCACTTCACCTATTCCCGGGTCTTTAGGGGCAGCTGGGGGTGGGTACCTGCAGGTGCGCTTCCTGAGGGCTGCTGTGCCACTGAGACCCCCAGGACCTCACTGCCCGCCCTGCTCCCCGCTCACCAGCTTCTGTCCCTGGGGCTCAGTTGTCCCCCGCCGGTCCACAAACATGGTGTCGATCTCGTTGCCATCACAGGCCAGCAGCTTTGCCCGGCGCCCATCACACTGAGTGGGGAGATGCAAAGGCAAGTTAAGGGCAGGAGGCCACACCCTTCAGGGGCAGAGCTGTGGGGGCAGGGGCGGGGGCTCACCTCTTCCACCAGCCGGGCCTGGCCCTGCAGCAGCACAGGCATGAGGGCCTTCTGGAGCAGGTACACAGAGCCGGGGTACAGCATCCGGCGCCCCAGGGTGTGGGCCACCAGGTAGCTGTGGGAGCATGGAGTTAAGGGGGCCCAGGACTGTCCCAGACCGAACGCTCACGCTTCATTGGCCTCTTTCGGGACTTAATGAAATATATGTACAAGGCTGGTGTTTTTCAAACTTTTTTTACTGCAACCTTTGTAAGATGCACATTTTATATCGTAGCCCAGTACATGCAATTCTGAAAGTTTTATGAGACAATACATAATACTTTCTATATGTAATAAGTAAAAGCAAAGTCATTATCAAAGGTGAATCTGTTCATGTATAAATACAACTTAATAAAAGTCCCAAAATAAATAATACTTGAAAAAAAATGACGGTGATTCACTAAATTGATTTCAAGAGTCACTAATGGGTCAAGATGGGTAGTTTGAAAGACACCAACTAGACTGCAACTCCTTCGGGGCAGGGACCTGGCTGTTTTGCTCACTTTCATTTTTTAATTTATTTTATTATTATTTTTTTAAATATATTTTATTGATTTTTTACAGAGAAGAAGGGAGAGGGATAGAGAGTTAGAAACATCAATGAGAAACATCGATCAGCTGCCTCCTGCACACCCGCCACCGGGCATGTGCCCACAACCAAGGTACATGCCCTTGACTGGAATCGAACCCGGGACCCTTCGGTCCGCAGGCCGACGCTCTATCCACTGAGCCAAACCGGTCAGGGCTGTTTTGCTCGCTTTTTAAAAAAATTATTATTATTATTATTATTTTTTAAAATATATTTTATTGATTTTTTACGGAGAGGAAGAGAGAGGGAAAGAGAGTTAGAAACATCGATGAGAGAGAAACATCGATCAGCTGCCTCTTGCACACCCCCTACTGGGGACGTGCCCGCAACCAAGGTACATGCCCTTGACCGGAATCGAACCTGGGACCCTTGAGTCCGCAGGCCGACGCTCTATCCACTGAGCCAAACCGGTTTCGGCTATTATTATTATTTTATTGATTTCAGAGGGGAAGGAGGAAGGAGACAGAGATAGAAATATCTGTGATGAGAGAGAATCATTGATTGGCTGCCTTCTACTGGGGATCGAGCCCGCAACCGGGCACCTACCCTGTGCCACACCTTGACAGGAATCGAAGCAGGGACCCTTCAGTCTGCAGGCCAACGCTCTACCCACTGAGCCAAACCGGCGAGGGCTGTTTTGCTCACTTTGACGTGCCTGCTATCTGCCGTAGGAGGTGCCAGAGCCGGGCGCAGAGTAGGGCGTCATAAATTTACTAAACAAACGTGCTAATCTAGACATGTAAGATGTGATAGGTGCTGCTCCTGACGAGGACAATTAGCCACTTCCAGTTCACCCCGAGCAGGTGTGTCCCCAGAACCACTGCAGGACCCCTCCCAGCATCCCCGGGAACCCCAGCTTTGGCGCGCCCCTCTGATAGTCAGCACTGGCAGCACCCAGCCCCCACGTCCGCCCCCTGGTCCGGAACCTGCCTCTGGCGCCACCACCAGAAGCCCCACTTGTTACTCCAGCACGGTCAGTGCCCACGGCGGCACTTCCTTGGGCTCCACCTCACGCTCTCAGGTCCCCGCAAGCTCGATGCCCTTCACCACGTCACCCTACATGACGGCACCGACCCCGTGAGGCGGGTTACGCACGGATGCACAGACTAGCTTGCTCAGGTGGATGCCAGGAGCCAGGACACAGCCAGGGCTCTGTGTCCCCTCCCCACCTCCCTCTAGGCCTCATCAAAAGAGCTTTCGTGGCCCTGGCCAATGTGGCTAAGTGGTTAGAGCATTGGTCCATGCACCCAATCGAAGGTTCGCCCCAACCGGTTTGGCTCAGTGGATAGAGTGTCAGCCTGCGGACTGAGGGGTCCCAGGTTCAATTCTGGTCAAGGGCATGTACCTTGGTTTTGGGCACATCCCCAGTATGTGCAGGAGGCAGCTGATCGATGTTTCTCTCTCATCGATGTTTCTAACTCTCTATCCCTCTCCCTTTCTCTCTGTAAAAAATCAATAAAAAATATTTTTTAAAAAAGAAAAAGGAATTGCAGGTTCAATTCCTGGTTAAGGGCACGTACCTGGGTTGCAGTTCAATCCCTGGCCCCAGTCGGTAGGTGTGTGTGTGGGGGAGGCAAAATTTGATGTCTCTCTCTCTCTCTTCCCTTCCACCCACCCACCCTCTCTAAAAATCAATGAAAAAAGTACCCTCGGGTGAGGATTAACCAAAAACACCCAAAAAGAGCTTTCGTGTCAGACAGCAGTGTTACCCCCCAGCTCTCCCTCACCACCAGGGGCCCCCTTCCTTCACACGCGAACATGGATAAACACGACTTTGCCACATATGACACCAAGCACCAGCACTCCCCAACAGATGGCAGCTGTCTTACAATGGAGCACCCAGTTCCAGAGCCCTGCCCTCCCCCCTCCCCCCTGCGGGCCTCTCCTCCCTGCTGCTTCCCACCTGGTGACCTGACAAGGCAGCTTCTTGACGCGGTTGAGGAGGGTGTCTGCCGTCCCCCGGTGCAGGGGCTCTGGGCGGAGCAGGGCCACGCCCCGGCGGGAAGGGCCCCCTCGGGACTCCTTCCTGAGGAAGGGAAGATGAGGGGAGGGGGGGTCAGGAGCAGCAAGCTGGGCGTCTGAGGTCCGAGGGACGGCGGGTCTGAAGGAGAGGGTGCTGGAGGCGGGCTTGGCCGCAGGGACGGAGGGCCGAGCAGGGACGGAGGGGCGAGCAGGGACGGAGGGGCGAGCAGGGACGGAGGGAAGAGCTGCTCACCGGCTGCTGGGCTCCTCCCAGTGGAAGTCCACGGGCCAGCTCCTGAAGTCAAAGTTGTAGCCGGCCAGCTGCCTCTGTGGGCGGGAGAGAAGGGCTGGAGAGGTGGAGGGAGGCCCGGCCACCCACCCTGAGGCTGCAGAGGCCACCCTCCCGGTTCAGATGGCCGGGGCAGTCCAGAGGGCATCCTGTGGGGAGCCAGATGTGCTTCACCGACACCCAAGGCCGCCGGTGCGGGTGTCTGAGGGAGGGGGGCGCTTGGCCATTCCTGCTCCCTCCCCCACCTGGGTCCTTCGCCTGCTGCTGTCCTGGAGGCTCAGAAATCCCCAGAGGATCAGACTGCCCAAGCTTGGGTGAGAGGGGAGGAGGGAAGTCAGGTCCGAGTGGCCCCTCCGAGCGGGGAGAGGGCGCCTCCTGAAGGAAGCCCTCTGCCTGCCCCCTCACTGCAGGCGGCGGGTGGGCCGTGCCTCCCGGGTGAGTCGGAGTCGCGTGCTGTCTGGGGAGCGGGGTCTGTCTTACACGTGCCCCTCCCGCCCCCAGATCCCAGTGCTCTGCTTTATGTTGAGAGTTGTTTCTTATTTTCTGTCAGAGAAATTTTTGACATCTTCAAAAATAACTTGACTCAGAGAGAGCAATAGAAATTTTGTACAAAAATATAAAGGGCAAAACAAAACAAAACGAAGAAAAGCACAGTTCAGGCAGGCTTCGCTCCGACTGGACTCGCATTCAGACCCCGCCACCCCTCAGTGCGGGGCTCGGCCAGGTCACTGTCCTCTGCCTGTCTCCTCCGATGTGTGGGTGAGGGTGGGGAGGCCCCTCACGCGGTTCTTGTGGGGGTCAGAAAGCGCACACGCCAATCACATGACTGCAGGGCACGGCAAACTGGTGTGCAGCGACGGCCTGTGGCCCCAGAAAGCCCTGTAGCAGGAAAGAGCTTCACAGCGTCCCCGCGCCCTCCTCAAGGGCAGTCACACTCCGGCCTGGCTGGCGGGCACCGCTCCGGACCCTGTGCCCTGGCTTCCCCTCCTGGCGCCACGCTGTGCCCGGGCACAAGAGTGGACATCCCTGTCCACCTTGTCCCATCCCCAAACAAAACCGGCACAGCGCTCAATGCACACAGCAACAAAACATACACTGACTGAGCGCCGTGACAGAGAACCCCGTCAACGTTTCTACAGCTAGGCAATTCTTGCAGGTGGCGGGGGAGGGGGAGGGGAGGAAGACTGTTCCGGCAGAATACTCCATGGGGGGGCGGGGGGAAGTTCCTGGCGGACAGTTCAGGTGCAGAGAGAAGTGACAGGTCCCTGGCAGAAGCGGCACCCGCCCTGGCTCCCTCACCTTGTTCTCCGCAGACTGGTTCCTATGTGTGGCCTCCAGGATGGTGATGAACTGCCGGTACTGGGGGTTGGTCCAGCGGCCGATGCCTGGTGGAGGGAAGCAAGATGAGCAGCTTCAGGAAGAGAACAGGAGCCGGGCGAACAGAAGGCCCGGAGGAGAAATGAGAGAAAAGGGTCCCAGGTCTGGAAAACGGGAGGGCGAGCCGACCTCCCGCACAGCCAGCACTGGCCAAGCACGGCCGCCTCGCCGCCTCAGTTTGTTGCTTCCCAGACTGTTGACCGCCCACCCTGAGTGCGCATTCTCCCCGCCTGAGGCCACACATCCTCATCTCAGCCCTGCTAACACTGGGTTCCTCTCCCCCTGCCGCCCTTCGCCAACGCCTGCCGCTCTCTTTCCGCACAGTCTCGCTCCCTGCCATCTGCCCCACGGCTCCTGCCCCACACTTACTTCCTCACTGGGCCCAAGTCCCCTCGTCCATCCTCCAGCCCCTCGCCTGGGCCCTCAGCACTCTCCCTGTCCCTCGAGCTGCCTTCCTCCTCCACTCCCTGTATCCATTCTTGCCTCCTTCCAATTCCTGGACTGCTCCTCCCTGGTTGCCATGCTACCTCCCTCTCTGAACCAAGAGCCATTCTCAATGCTGAGCTCCCTCTGCTCTTCACCCAGCCCCTCAGCGATCGCATCCGCTCTCCCTTCACTGTCAAGGAGCCTCAGATCCTGACATCTCTCCTTCCAATGACCCCACAGGTGACACGTGCCAGGCCCTGCTCTGACATGGGAAAGACAGTAGTAAATGAGATGCCAGGGCCCGGGCCTCAGAGAGCTGCCACTTCGGTTGGGGGCGGGGTGGGGCTGGAGAAGGACAAAAAAGTCAACAAGAAAATTTCAGAGAAGGGTAAGTGCTACAAAGAAAGTAAAGCTAGAGTGAACTAGAATGCGCTGTGTCATCAGGGCTAGAGCACGCAGCAATGCTGAGAACGAAGCAAGCTGCAGGACAAAAATGTCAGCGCAGCCCTGGCTGGGTGCTGAGCAGGTCAGAGCACCGTCCTGACACACCCAAGCTGTAGGTTCGATTCCTGGCCAGGGCACACACAAGAATCAACCAATGAATGCAGACATGAGTGGAACAACAAGTCAGTGTTCCTCTCCCCTCCCCTCTCTAATATCAATACAAACATCTCCTCGGTGAGGATTTAAAATGCAGGAAAACCCACACCGGACCACAGTGGTTGCTGAGGGGAAAGAGGAGCAAGGCCTGGGGAAGAGGCCCTGGGGCACCAGCCCTATGGAACGCCCCGGGTCTCACTGAGGAGGACCTGACGCAATGTCACAAACAAGCTTTTTACTTATTGTTGATATTTTACTCTCTGAACTTTTTGTATTTATTTTCCCCTAAAATTGAAAATAAATAAAATTAAAACTTAAGATAGGGTGGAGGTGGAAGAGGGTATAGGGGGGATAAATGGTAATGGAAAAAATAAATTAATGAAATTAAATTTTTAAAAAATGCTCATTCTCTCAGTCTGAAGACTGTGATCTACGATTCTCTCTCATCATTGATGTTTCTCTCTCTCCCTCCTCCTTCCTCTCTGAAAATAATAAAAATATACATATTTTTGCCATAGCTGGTTTTACTCAGTGGATAGAGCATCGGCCTGCGGATTGAAGAGTCCCAGGTTCAATTCCGGTCTAAGGCACATGCCCGGGTTGCCAGCTCAATCCCCAGTAGGGGTCGTGCAGGAGGCAGCTGATCAATGATTCTCTCTCATCATTGATGTTTCTATCTCTCCCTTTCCCTTCCTCTCTGAAATCAATAAAAATACATACGTTAAAAAATATACATATTTTTAAAAAATAACAATGCCCATGGTTTTCCACTTACATACACTTCCCTTTTGAACTTCACATAAATGGAAGCATACCGCACACATTCTTGGCAGGCAGCTCCTGTCCTTCAGCATTACACGCATTAGCTTCATCTGCATTGCTGAGTGCAGCTGGTCCGTTCATCGGCATTGCTTCAGCTTGTTGCTATAGGACTATACCCCCTAATGCATCTACCCACCCTACTATTTGTGGCTGGGGAGCTGTTTTCAGTTTAGCATTATAACAAACATAGATGTGAATATATGTGGAATTATTGTAGGGTATATGCATCTTTTCTAGCTAATAGCAAACTTTTCTGATAATTATTTTTTTCATATTTTGGACTCAAGCCCTTTAAGGAAAAGATCACGCCTTGACCATTCTCAATTATTCTCCCTCAGGGCCCAATACAAAACTGCAGAAGCTGCTGTATAAATATTTACCAGTGACGAACAGATACCAACCAGGCTCTCCCTCCACCTACCTCGGAGGCAGGCCACACCTGCCAGCAGTAGTAGCAACGACCCAGCATAGTGAGAGAGCGGTACCACTTTGGACAGACTCAGGTAACCTGGGAGGGGAGAGAAACCATGTGAGAAGCTCTCCCCACTGCCCCTCAGATCCTCTTCCCAGTTCCCCCGCAACCTCCAGCCCCACACTCCCGCACTGGGGCAGCCATGCCTCTGAGGGGAAGATGCCTGAGAGAAGACGGAAACCAAGCCATCCTTGCAGGTCCCCTTTCTTCTTCAGGGGGTCGGCTCATCTGCCAACAACCTGCCCATTTCCTGTCCCACCACCTCGGAAACCACACTGACCTTTCCTGTATAAGTAGAAGAAGGCGAAGGGAGAGGAGTAGTAAGAGATGGACCAGAAGACTGAAGCCTGCAGCAGAGAGACAGGGACAAGCAGTCAATATACACACACACACACACTCACACACACACACACACACACACACACACACACACACACAAGCATATACGGCCCTGCCGTTTCCAGGGCTAGGCTCTGAGCAAAGTGGATAACCTGAGGGATATGATGTGAAGTACCTATCCTGTGCATGACATCATGCACACAGTAGGTGCTCAGTATTTGTTGAAGGCAATGTGTCAGAGCATAACAGGCTGGTAAAAGTAAGTACAAGTTCTACTTTCTTCCTGTTATCCTCTCTAGACATAATCCATCACATTTAAAGGCAAGGCTCTCTCTACTCAAGTTAATCAAGTCTTTTCATCCATTCCTGCTCAGGACAGCCTGGTCCCCAAGAGATGCACAAACATCACCGTAGGAACCCTGCCAGAGAGAACAGCTGTCCCTGCAGCCAAAGAGGTTAGTTGCCAGGAGGACAGGTCACTGGGGACTGCAGGACTCAGCACCTGCAGATGGTTCCAAGAGCAAACAAATTTCCTCCCAGCTCAGGCTGCCCCCAGAGAAAGCGGGCACAGTCAGAGGGGAGTGCCAAGTAAGCATGCGCTTGCTAGTGTGTCTGTGTGTGCTGGAGCGGTAAGCTGCAGAGCCTGGAGCATACCCACCCCACGGGCACTCCTCTCCCGGGCTGGGGAGGAGGAAGGTCAGGAGGGCCATTGGGGCTGAAAAGATGCAGTCGTCCCAGGTGCCAGGGTAGACATACCAGTGCCAGGATGCTGTCGGCATGTTTCTCCAGGGCCCGGGGCTGATAGTACGTATCCTGCCAAAACAGATGCCCACGTTCAGGGTCCTGCCCGTTGACAAGTCCTTCCCCTTCCCTTTTGGAAGCCCTAATGTGTGTTCTCTGGTTTTAGCCTCCAAACTGTCCCTCCTCGGCTCCCAAAGAAACCCCTTCCCAGCCATGCTCTGAACCTGATTTCCCACCCCAGCCATGAGAACGAAGACGGGGGGCTGGACTTAGAAGCCAAAGTGAAAGCAAGCAGCATTGGACGATTTTGGCTAGGTTTTCGAAACCCAGTTTGTTTGTTTTTAAGTTTTTTGTTGTGTTCTTTTTTATTGATTTCATAGAGGAAGGAAGGGGACGGAGAGAGAGAGAGAAACATCAATGATGAGACAGAATCATTGATCGGTTGCTTCCTGCACTCCCCACACTGGGGATCCAGCCCGAAACCCGGGCATGTGCCCTGACCGGAAATCGAACCCTGACCTCCTGGCTCATAGGTCCACGCCAGCCTGGCACCAGACCCAGTTTCAAATGGGCTGTGGACGTGTGCCTATGGGGAGAGTGGGGTTAGGGAAGAAAGGAACAGACATCATGACAACTTTAAGAGGGAAAGAAGAGCATCAGAAATAAGTAGGCTGATCATCGAAAGGAAGTGTGGCTGGGGTGGGCAGTTATAGGAGACCGGAAACATTAATCTGAGATAAAAGGGCACAGCCTACCACCAACCCCATCTTCCGTGAGTGCAATGACCCCGGGGTCTCCGGAGTAGGCTGGGGCGGTGGAGGGCAGCCGACAGGGGATCTGTTGAACAAGTCATGTTGACATTCACAGCGAACTACAGGGGGGATAAACGGGGCCGGGGAGGCACCCAGGGGCACTGAGTAAGAAGAAATCGAGAGTTTGGGGGCAAAGCCATCCAGCGCCCGAGTCCGCGCAGCGTCTCCCCCAGGACTTGGGAGTCAACTGGGACCGGCAGGAACCTCGGCGCCCGGGCGGGGCCGCGAGAGGAAAGGTAGGGAGCGCAGTGAGAAGGAGGGGGCGACGGCAGACAGCGACCAGGGGTGGCCAGTCCACAGGCGCGACTTTAACCCGGAAGCACCAAGCGGACCGTGCGCACAACTGCCTTGACAAGCAGGCTCCCCCGCTTCCCCATAATGGGCGCTTCTGCGGAGCAAGGCCGCAAAGGGGCGCGGGCCGTACCATGTCTCCACGGGGGGAGAACGCGACTCACCCAGGAGCTGGGAGGGGGGGCAGTGACTGAAGCTGGAGTCTCAGGGCCGCCGGACGGCGACCTTTCAGAGTCCCTTTCGCGGTAGATTTTGTAGAGCCGGGGGCCGAAGATACAGCTCAGTAGCCGCATCATGGCCCCGGCTCGGGCCGCCGCTCCCCGGCTGCAGTTCCCCGCTAGCCCCGCCCCCCCGGCCTCCAGGGGCTGCGCGCCCCTGACGTCAGCACGCACTGGCTCCGCCCCCAGCCCCGGCGGGCCGCCTTCAGCCCCGGGAGAGGGAAGCGTGCCGAGGGACCTACGGGTGCGGCGAGGGTCAGAAATTAGTCGGAGGAGTTTGGAACGCGGAGAGTTAGCAAGTTACTGGGCACAGTTCAATCAGCTTTTTCTGTCCCTTAGACTGGTAGGCACTGGGGCGAAATTGGGCGGGAGAGGTAGGATTAGGAACACTTGACAAGAACAACAACAAAAAGGTTAGGTGTCTAGGAATGCAAGATTTTATGAAGAAAAAATATGTAAAGTTTTTAATAGAGGTAAACGATGGACAACGACACCATGATCATGGATAGACTGAGTATGGTTAAGCTGTGTGAAAAAGAAAATGGTTGAATTATCTCTGTAATGTTGAATGTCGGGGGGGGGGGGGGGGGGGGGGAGAAGCCACAGATTACATATAACATGCCAGCATTGTATAAAGTTCAAAAACATGTAAAATGTAATCAACAACTGAAAGATAAAGAGCAAATTTGGAAAAATGTTACACAGCATAGATAATCTTTAGTTGAAATGGTAATATTCTGTTCCTTAATAGAACACAGGTTTTATTTTTCCTTGTACCTTACACCTACCTTTTGAGGACTTCTCGCATTTATTATGACCCACTGGACTTATCCTCCAGCATATCACCCTTTTGGATTTAATAAATTTAACAAGAATGTATGCCATTTGCAGTTAAGATTTTTAGATTCAATGGAAAGGATTGAGTTCTTTCATGTCCTTTTAAACTGCAGCCAGGCATCAAAGAAACTAGTTTGCAGTAAGCTCCTTTCTGGACCAACAGTTCTTTGAGTCCTCTTTCCAATCACTGTCCAACAGGTTTTATGGGTCCCCTTCCCAATCACTGTCCCCTGTGACATGACAGCAATGATATTCCAGTTCTGGATGGTGGATAAACGGTGAGCAACGGCAATGCAGGCCCGACCTTCTTTGGCTTGTCCTGGGCAACCTGCAGCGATGCACAGCTGCTGACTCCTAGCATGGCAAGGCGTCTTCACTATCCCCATCTCTGGACTGTTTCTCCTCTGTCTCCTCAGCGTGTTGCTTGGGGCCACCGCCATCTGTGGCTGGAGTAGTCTGGTTAATTCCTCTCTCGGTTCCATTGTTGCAGGAATCCACACAGGCTTGGAGGAGTTTTCTGGAAATATATAAGCATATTCTCAACCAAAGGTTAATAAAGGAATCTTTCTATAAACTAGACTTGGGATCTTTTCATTCTGCCAAAACCATTTTCCTTTGGCTTATTCTGACACCATGTGTGTCTTGCCATCAGCATTACAAGTGAAAAAAAAATGTTAAAGTAAAAATTTAATTAATTAGGGCTTGATGTAATTTACTTACAGGAGATTACTCCACTATCGTCCCTTTTTTTGTTTTAAATAATATCAAGAGGCTTTTGGAAATCCTGCAATGCAGTCTTGATAGCTTTTAATTCAATTCTTTGCACAGAAATATGACTGGTTTGGACTAATCTCATGTTAAGCAGCTTTACTATGAGATGGACCATCAGTAAAAAATTAGTTAATGCTCCAGGAGTAGTTTCCTGCCTAGTACAACTAAGTTCTTCTGAATATCCACTTATTTCAATTTGCCAATTTAAATTAATCTGAAACAAGGCTTATTTTCTAACTTTACTTGTCCTTGGCTGTGGACAGTAAATGACACTAATCGAATTTCTGCTATCAATCTTTGAGTATATTTACATAAGCTTTATTAGGGAGGCAAAATGCAAATCACTTACTGTTCTTTTTGAGGCCTAATACATTAACTTTTAATTACAGTTTCCCAGATACTTGAAGGAATTATCCTTTCATTTCCTCCCAGAGTAATTTCTAGGCCACCTTTAGAGAGTTTCTTTTGAAAACTTTTTTTTTCTTTTCTTTTCTTTTATTTATTTTTTTTAAATACATTTTATTGATTTTTTTACAGAGAGGAAGGGAGAGGGACAGAGAGTTAGAAACATCGATGAGAGAGAAACATGGATCAGCTGCCTCCTGCACACTCCCCACTGGGTATGTGCCCGCAACCAAGGTACATGCCCTTGACCGGAATCGAACCTGGGACCCTTGAGTCCGAAGGCCGACGCTCTATCCACTGAGCCAAACCGGTTAGGGCTTTTTTTTCTTTTAAACTGAGCAACACACATGGTTTCTTTTCAGATGCTGGCTCATACTGCCATGCCTATATTTTAAGTGACTCTCTTTACTTATGGTGACTATTAATGATCAAATTTAATGCTTGAATAATAACCTTCGGTTTACCCTGTAAATATTAGCGGAAGAGATTTAAAATTTTTAAATTTCTCCTTTTTTTAAAGCTTAAAATTTACAGCATTCTTTTTGGTTAGTGCTCATTTGCATACACAGAGGGGTTATGGGAGGTCTCAGGAACTATTTCAGAGGACTTTACTAGAATCCAATTATTTATAAAAATATTTATTTCTCATATAACTGAAATTATATGAGACCTTGATTATATTTTTTTAAAAAAACTAATTTATTAAGTAACTAAAGTAGGCATCTTTATTGAAAAAGCAAAGTAAGCAAATTTATACCTTGGACCTATGAAGTACAGATGATGTCCCATCCCCCCAGCCTATCTGAAGTGCAGGCCGCCAGGGCTTTTTGTCTTTTAAAATTTTGCTGTTGAATGCTCTGGCTTTACTTAAGAAATATTTAGCAACTTTGACTGCCATCCCTTAGAGGTTAAAACTTTATAATATTTAAAATATATGTATATAAATAAAATATATTTATTAATTTTTATTTGATAAAGCTTTCCATGTGATTTCAAGTATATGGAATCGGCCTAATTAAAAAATATTTCTTTTAAGAAGAGAGAACAAATTCTTGAGTCACTCCAGGGACCTTGGACTGCTTCAAAAGCCATCTCTTGGTTAAACTCTTGAAATTTAACTTGGAAAGACCATCAAAGATTATATTATATACTTTTTATAATTATTCTAAAAGATATCAAGTAAATTTAAACTGGTTATTATATTAAAAATTTGGTTGAGACCACAGAATTAATCCTCTTTTTTAATTAGACCATATAAAATATTATACTCTAGGTTGAAATTTTACCACATATAAAAACTATAATATATTTTAAAATACTAATTTATCCAGAGAAAATACAAGAATTATTTTCTCAAAAATAAATTTATATACTTTATGTATTTTGTTATCACAACTATATGATTTCTCCTAACTTAATTTGAACTTTAAACTCTTAGTAGCCTCAAATTTTAGGTGGCAAGTTAAATACTTAGCATTTCTCAGATTGGTACCACTTTCACATTTATAAGGACACTAGAGGCCCAGTGCATGATTGAATCATGCACGTGTAGGCTGTCTGTCCGCTGGTAGGGACCTGGTGTGGCCGGCAGTTCCGAAGTCTCTGGGCCCCTAGGGCGAGGTGGGGCGGGGGCATGGTCCTCCGGCGGCTGGAGCCCAGGCCGGGGTCTTGCCTTCGCCTCCCGCCCAGGAAGGCTGGGGCCGCCGCCGCCTCCTCTGCCTTCTGGCTCCCTCATGAGCCCTCCCTCGGCCGGCCCGGGCTACGTGGAAACCCTCGTCCTCTTCGGACACTGCTGCGCGCTCCTTCACCCCAACTGCCGCCAGACTCCTCCCCCGGGAGCCGCGCCGCCTCGCTGCCCCAGAGGCCCCTTCTGTGCCGCACCACAGCCATGGGGCAGACGCTGAGCTCTCGCTGCCGCTGGCGACGCGAGCTCAGCGTCCTGCCGGCCCAATCACCACCCCGGCCACCCCGAGTCCCGCCCCCTGCGCCTCCCGCTGGCCCAATCGTGGGCGTAGCGGAGTGATGGTAATTTACATATTATCATTTTATTAGGTAGGATATTTCAAATAAAATGCAAGACATATTTAATTAATAGATTCAATTCTGTCCTTTAGATTTTTCATATGAGGCAAACTCAGATTAACATTTCAGTATTTTGTCATTTCAAAATACCTAGATATTTAATAAGTTTTATTATGTAATTCAGCAAACTCCAAAGTTTTATGTTGCCAATGGCTTTGGAAGCAAGCCTGGTCTATTTAAATGTAAAATAACCACTTTCTTTCTTTAGAAGTTGCTGCCAGTGGAAAACTAGCCCCCTCCTTCAATAAAGAGTGAAACCAATTTTCCCCTGGGCTATTGGACCTTCATTATTAATACATTATTACTGAAAAGCTTTATTATAAACTAGAGGCCCAGTGTATGAAAATTCATGCACTGGAGGGGGGTCCCTCAGCCCAGCCTGCTCCTGCTCACAGTCCAGGAGCCCTCAGAGGCTGGAGGCGACCCAGCGATCAGGGAAAGGCGACGCCCCATCACACCTCTGCTGCTGCCACTGCTGGCAGCGCAAGCCTCGGCCGGCCCTGGTTACCTGAGCCTCGGGCGGCCTTGAGCAACTGGGCAGCCGCCATCCAAGGCATGCCTGTTCCTCAGGCCGGCCCTGGGTGGCTGGGGGGCTGAGGGGACTGGGGGACTCCGGAGGCAGGTGTGCAGAGCCTGCCACCCCAGCAGGGCTGAGGGGACTGGACACTGCCATCTTGTGGTTGTGGGCACCGTCATCTTTGAGGGCGGGGCAGTCAGTTAGCATATTTCCTCCTTATTGGCTGGGGGCACCGCCATCTTTGCAATGGCATGAGGGTCAATTAGCATATTACATCTTTATTAGATAGGATTCTTTTTTTAATTGATTTTTTACAGAGAGGAAGGGAGAGGAATAGAGAGTTAGAAACATTAATGAGAGAGGAACATCGATCAGCTGCCTCCTGCACACCTCCTACTGGGGATGTGCCCGCAACCAAGGTACAGGCCCTTGACCAGGATCGAACCTGGGACCCTTCAGTCCACAGGCCAATGCTCTATCCACTGAGCCAAACTGGTTAGGGCTAGATAGGATTCTTTATTTTAGTTAATATCTATTTATCCATGTTTTAATAGTTTTGAGATTCTAAAGCCAATTATTATTATCCAAGGCGTTTTCTTTGGCAAATTCTGTAACAGAGATAATTTCTTGACTTTTAATGGCCTTAAGGTTAACTTTGGAATTCAGGCCATTATTATTTAAAAAATGCCCTTTATTATGGAAATACCAATCTAATTGCCTGTATTTTTGCCTGAGTTCAGCCTGTATTTTTTCTTTTGGGTCATTTTCACCATCTTTCTTTCGAGAAAAACAGTTCTGGATTCATTCTATAGCATCCATAAAGAGATTAAACTTAGTTCAAGAAGCCATCCAAGATTGGACAGGGTGCACCATTTTTCTTAAGCCAGTCTTTTTCTCTTCACGAGTACAGAAATTCCAGACAATTCCCTTAAATTCTGCAAAATTTTATCAGGAAATAAAAAACATGGCGGAAATGAGACTTTTCTAATAGAACTCTCAGTAGTGGGCATCATTTTACAGGATCACTACGTGTCTCCCCACCCCCACATCCCGTTTCCTCTGGGGAAATTCAGTAAATGATCTGGCCGAATTTCTTTTTCTAATTAAACTAAAGGCATGCTTAATAAACTAACAATAAACATATTAAACTAAATAAAAATGACAGATAAAAACATCAATCAAAAAACATATAGAGCCGAAGCCAGTTTGGCTCAGTGGATAGAGCATTGGCCTGCGGACTCAAGGGTCCCAGGTTCGATTCCGGTCAAGGGCATGTACCTTGGTTGCAGGCACATCCCCAGTTGGGGGTGTGCAAGAGGCAGCTGATCGATGTTTCTCTCTCATCGATGTTTCTAACTCTCTATCCCTCCCTCTCTCTTCCTCTCTGTAAAAAATCAATAAAATATATTTATTTTTTATTTTATTTATTTTTTTAATTTATTTTTTATTTTATTTTATTTTTTAATTTCTTTATTGATTAAGGTGTCACATATTTGTCCTCATCCCCCCATTCCCATCCCACACCCCTCCCCACGGATGCCCCAACCCCCTGTTGAACTTAACCATTGGTTAGGCTCATATGCATGCACACAAGTCCTTTGGTTGATCTCTCCCCCCTCCCCCCAACCTCCCCTATCCTCCCTCTGAGGCCCGATAGTCCAATCGATGCCTCCTTGTTTCTGGTTCTGTTCTTGTTCATCAGTCTATGTTGTTCATCATTTCCCCTAGATGAGCGAGATCATGTGTCACTAGAGATATACTTATATGAACTGAATGTGAGACGAGCAATAATAGTTATGCTGACAGGCAAATGAATCAGTCTGTAGTGAGTTTCTTTCTGGACCAAAGTTCTTTTGAGACCCAATATCAATGTCCACCAGTTCCTTATGTGTACATGTCGGCACTGACCCCTCAGCTCTGGATGGTGAACAAATGGTGGTAATGCAGGTCCGATTCTCTCTGGTTTGGTCTCGGCCGGACCCAGGGGCACGGCCTCACCCGGACCCAGGGGTGCGTGGCCTCTCCCAGACCCAGGGTCGCGTGGCCTCACCTGGGCCCAGGACACAGCCTCACCCGGATCCAGGGGTACATGGCCTCACCTGGACCCGGGATCCAGCTTCACCCGGACCCAGGGGCGCATGGCCTCACCCGGACCCAGGGGCGCGCAGCCTCACCCGGACCCAGGGGCACGTGGCCTCTCCCAGACCCAGGGGTGCGTGGCCTCACCCGGATCCAGGGGCACACGGCCTCACCCGGACCCAGGTTCGTGTGGCCTCACCCGGATCCAGGGGCGCACGGCCTCACCTGGACCCAGGACCCAGCCTCACCCAGATCCAGGGGCACACGGCCTCACCCGGACCCGGGATCCAGCTTCACCCGGACCCAGGGGCGCGTGGCCTCACCTGGACCCAGGGGCGCGCGGCCTCTCCCAGACCCAGGGTCGTGTGGCCTCACCCGGATCCAGGGGCGCACGGCCTCACCCGGACCCAGGACCCAGCCTCACCCAGATCCAGGGGCACACGGCCTCACCCGGACCCGGGATCCAGCTTCACCCGGACCCAGGGGCGCGTGGCCTTACCCGGACCCAGGGGCGCGTGGCCTCACCCGGGCCCGGGACCCGGCCTCACCCGGATCCAGGTGCACACGGCCTCACCCGGACCCGGGATCTAGCTTCCCCCAGACCCAGGGTCGCGTGGCCTCACCCAGACCCAGGGTCGCGTGGCCTCTCCCAGACCCAGGGTCGCATGGCCTCACCCAGATCCAGGGGCCCACGGCCTCACCCGGACCCGGGACCCAGCCTCACCCGGATCCAGGGGCACACGGCCTCGCCCGGATCCAGGGGCGCGTGGCCTCTCCCAGACCCTGGGGCGCGTGGCCTCACCCGGGTCCAGGGGCGCATGGCCACACCCGGACCCAGGTACCAGCCTCACCCGGACCTAGGGTGCATAGCCTCACCCGGACCCAGGGGGCGGCCCCACCCGGACCCAGGACCCAGCCTCACCCGGACCCAGGGGCGTGCGGCCTTACCCGGATCCCGGGGCATGTGGCCTCGCCCGGACCCAGGACCCAGCGGGGTTTCGTCTTCTTGATCCCAATTCCTGTTGGTCAATTCCCTCTCAGCAATTCCTTCGGCCATTTTCTCAGAGCTCCAGGGCAGCCGCCGCAGAACTCATTGGGCGGCGGGCTCGGCGAAGCTCCGGTGTGCCCGGTGCGTGGCGGCGGGCTGGTCCGGGGTGGCTGCGTCGGCCCTTGGGTCTGCAGCGGTGGCCGGTCGCCGAGCGTGCATACCTGGCTGCTTCTGGGGCGTTGAGATTCTTAAAGGACTCGGAGGTCAGCAAGCGTGGAGTCTCCCACCCCATGTCTCCCAGGGGCTCGTCTGTCCGTGCTCGGCAGCAAGTGGAGCCGTCCCCTCAGCCGGAGACCGCTGGGGGAACTGCACCGAGCATGTTCCAGGCCGCCATTGTGTTGCCTGAGCCGTAGTTCTTAAAGTGTGATCTTTGGGTCACCAGCATCAGCATCATCCCGCGTACCCCTCTCTTTTATTCTAGTTGTAGAGCTTCTGCTCAGCCAGCCCTCCGGTGGTTCTGGATGGTGTCTGCTCTGCTCTCCCGTCGTAGTCTCAAAATTGTTGTGGTAGGCAACAATCAGGCTTCTGCCCTATGCCTCCATCTTGGTCCTTCTTTGTATAGTTAAGTCTTGATTGTTGTTGGTGTCGCTGGGAGGAATTGTCCTCCAGGCCAATTGGCTGTGCAGACCCTCTGTGTCTATAAAGGAAGAGTTGCTGTGCGGGAGACACGTTTATGGGCCGGGTCTTGGTGCAGCAAGGCTTTGGCGCTCACTGAGTCTGCCTCTTGAATGTGTCCCTTATGCGAGTGGTTGAAATCTGGTGTCATCTCACACCGACCACTAGATGCCCTCATTTCTGGGTCTCCAATGGAGTGTAGGTCAGCTACTGCCTGAGGCCACTCAGCAGGAATTACAGCAAAAACTGCAGTTTCTTCCTCCTGTCTGAGCGGCCCTGGAGCAGTCCGACTAGAACCGAAGTTTATCTGGTCAAGCTGCCACAGGGCAGGCCACCCACATGCAAAAGCCGTTGCTTGGAGCCCAGGTGGGCCTGCAAAACGTGCGGGGCGGGTCCCAGGGTGGGGCGGGGCCTCAGGGCACCACCAGGCCATGGCGTGGCGAACCGCAATCGCTGCAAGTCTGTTTATTCCGCTTTCCACGTTTCTAAGCCCCCTCGTTCCGCATTCCAGCGCAGCAAACACTGATTGCTGGGCGCACCTCCGCAAGGAAGTTACTCCCACTCTCCCACACGAAGGCCGAGAGTCCAGCCTCTCCCCGCAGGCGTCTGGGTCTCCCGTGCGTCCCCAGAAGCTGGATTTCAGGGTGATGGGGAGCTAATCTCCCCTAGGGTTGGAAAAAAAGCCGCACGACCCTTCCCCCGCCACCAGCCCGACCCACGCGCCTCCGCACCTTATCCCCTCCGAGTTCGCTCTTTCCTCTTCCCTCTTAGCTGTAAATCCACCCTTCAGCCAGCTCTCCTGTGGTTCTGGGTGGCAGACGCTCTGTCCTCCAGTTGTATTTTTAAAATTGCTGTGCGCAGAGCAGTTCATTTGTTTAACTTTGCTGCCTTCTTGGTTCTCCTCTCTCAAAATGGCTAAAGGACTTGAATGTAAGATGGGAAATCCTAAAAATCCTCTAAGTCGGTGTCGGCGGCCACCGGGGCCCCGAGGATCTCACTGGGCAGCTTGGCCAGGTCAGTGACGCGGATGGGCCCGTCCTGCAGAAAGATGGTCTCTTCCTTCACCGAGAGCTACTGCGCCGAGTCCGTGGCCACCGCCACAGCAGCTGCCGCGGCCGCCCACGAGCTCATGGCCCCGGCTGCGGTGCTGACTGAGAGGAGCAGACGCCCGGCCTGGGGAGACGCGGGCAGGAGTCCCGCGCTCACCAGTCCATCTTTTAGTTGTATTTCCGAAACTGCCATGCGAGGCAGCAGATCAGCCGTTCACCTCCGCGGCCATCTTGGCTCCTCCCCAATAAAATATATTTTAAAAAAAACACAAAAAAAACCCCAAAAACATTTAGATAAGACCCAACCAATCACAGCTCTTTTCCTGAATCTTTTCCTATTCCACTCTCCATAGCATTGACTGGCCTTTAAAGTTATTTTAGCTAAAATCTGCCTGTCCCAAAGCATCCTACGGTAATTTTTAAACAAAGCATCAGAGAGTTCCCTGGTGAGAGGATTAACAGCTCCACCCTCTCTAGCTGACACCAGAAGTGGAGGATCCAGGGCCTTTTTAATTTTTACAGACTTTTGTTCCCCAATACGAACTAGGCATTTTGCAATTTGAACAAGAACCCACATAGTTAAATATGACAATGGCATTCTTTTTCCTTGAGCCTGATTTAAAAAAGTAACTTTTGACATTTTAATTTCTTTATAATTTTGCCTTTTAACCAAATTCTTCCCCATTATGGCCTGGCTTGAAACAAAAGACGTCCTCACCCTCTTTGGATCTCAACTTCCAAAGCTGGTACGAGCTTTATATGCAGTGAATGTCCCCACCAAATTTACTGGTGAACCCACCTTTACCAGTGATTAACTTCTTTTCTTCGTTCTGGCGAATCTTCTCCAGATGTCCTTGTCTCAGGCACCATAAATGCTAGGGTCTTTCTGCATTAAGGGTTCAGGATTCTGGAGAAGGGCTGCACATAAATGAGTAGAGAGACTAGAAATATAAATTTGGAAGGCATGGGGGAGCCAGGGGAGGCTCCACTTTCTAGTGAAGTGGGCTCTCTGAATCTCCAGACCCATATCCTTTTTATTAACACATTTTCCCCTTTAGCACAGCAAATATACATATCAAAGGTAAGGTTTGGTAAACAGTAAAAAATTATCAGGTTAGGGCAGTGGTCAGCAAACCGTGGCTCACGAGCCACATGTGGCTCTTTGGCCCCTTGAGTGTGGCTCTTCCACAAAATACCATGGCCTGGGTGAGTCTATTTTGAAGAAGTGGCGTTAGAAGAAGTTTAAGTTTAAAAAATTTGGCTCTCAAGCCAAAACCGGTTTGGCTCAGTGGATGGAGCGTCGGCCTGCGGACTGAAAGGTCCCAGGTTCGATTCCGGTCAAGGGCATGTACCTTGGTTGCGGGCACATCCCCAGTAGGGGGTGTGCAGGAGGCAGCTGATAGATGTTTCTCTCTCATCGATGTTTCTAACTCTCTATCCCTCTCCCTTCCTCTCTGTAAAAAATCAATAAAATATATTTTTTAAAAAATTTGTCTCTCAAAAGAAATTTCAATCGTTGTACTGTTGATATTTGACTCTGTTGACTAATGAGTTTGCCAACCACTGGGTTAGGGGAATTGCCTTTGGCTGTTCCAGCAGCAGATAACAATATGCAGATTTTTCAGCCCTGCTGAAAGAGTCCCTTCAACCTTTTGAGACTTCTCATATTTATTATGACCCACTGGACTTAGCCTCCAGCACCTACGTAATATATATACCTGTTAGCTTTTTAAGTCCTCACCAGAGGATATTTTTCCATTGACTTTTAGAGAAGGTGGAAGGGAGGGGGAGAGATAGAGAGAGAGAAGCATCAATGCAAGAGAGACACGTCGATTGGTTGCCTCCCTTACCTGCCCCAACCAGGGCCAGAGATTGAGCCTGCAACCAAGGTACATGCCTTTGACCAGAATCAAACTTGGGACCCTTCAGTCCACAGGCCGATGTTCTGAGCCAAACAGGCAAGGGCCATCCTTTAGCTTTTTATTACAGTAAATGCACACAGAAAAGTATACCAATTGCATTTATCCATGCCTCAGCAGCCAGATCAAGGACACATCATTACCACGTAGGAGACCCTCTGCAGGTCACCACCAGTCGCTACCATCCCACAAAGTGTAACCACAACCTTGATTTTCTTAGATTACTTTTGCCTGTGTACTTTATGACTTCTTTTTCTCTCATGATGTTTGTGAGATTCAATCTGGTTGCATATCATGATGGTTGGTGCATTCTCATTGCTATCGAATGGCCCACTGTCTAACTATGCCACAGTTTATTTAGCCATTATACAGTTGTACATTAGATATAGTCTTTGGTATGCGTGGACTGTTAGGGTCACCAGAGGAGGAACTCATGAGGCCAAAAATGGTAAGGGATTATAAGTTTATAGAGGCCCGGTGCACGGATTTGTGTATCTGTGGGGTCCCTTGGCCTGGCCTGTGTGGATCAGTGGACCTCTGCAGCGCCGCAGCCTGGCCTTACCCACCAGTTCGTCGGGCTCTAGCCCACTGGCTGCCTTGATCCCGCACAGCACGAAGTAGTGCGCAAAGCTGCAGGCGGCTGGGGAGGAGCCACAGGGGGAGTGTCCGCTGATGCAGCTGAGCTCCCCATGAGCTGGGCAGGGGCTTCTGGTGCCCATCTGCCAGCTGAGCACACTCCGCAGTGGGAGCACGCTGACCACTAGGGGGCAGCTCCTGCATTGAGTGTCTGCCCCCTGGTGGTCAGTGTGCTTCATAGCTACCAGACGGTCCCCTGGTGATCGGGTTGCTTACTTTTACATATATAGACTAGAGGCCCAGTGCATGAAATTCGTACACCCTCAGTCCGGCCTGCGCCCTCTCACAGTCCGGGACCCCTTGCTCCTTACCGCTCACTTTCTCGCTCCTTACCACTTTGCTTGCTTTTCAGCGCTGCTGCAAAAGACTGAGAGGCTCCCACCACCGTCGCTGTGCTTGCCAGGTGTAAGCCTGGCTTCTGGCTGAGCAGTGCTCCCGCTCTGGGAGCGCACTGACCACGAGGGGGCAGCTCCTGTGTTGAGAGTCTGCCCCTTGGCGGTCCGTGTGCATCATAGTGACCGGTCGTTCCGGCGGTCCCGCCATAATGGTTGCTCAGGCTTTTATTATATAGATGGAACCACCTGACAGTCAATGTGCCCCCCTGAGGGGTCTTGGATGGCGAGAGGGCACAGGCCAGGCCAAGGGACCCCTCCGGTGCATGATTGGGGCTGGGAAGGGATGTGCGAGGTTGGCCAGCCAGGGAGGGACTGCAGGAGGGCTCCAGGGCATGTCTGGCCCGTCTAGCTCAGTCCCGATCAGCCGGACTCCAGAAGCAAGCTAACCTACTGGTCAGAGCATCTGCCCCCTGGTGGTCAATGCATGTCATAGTGAGCGGTTGAGCAGCCTTAGCATATCATTAGCATATTATGCTTTGGTTGGTTGAACTGAGGACCAGATGACCAGACACTTAGCATATTGGGCTTTTATTATATAGGATTAGGTCGTCTGGAGACCAGATGGGCTGAGCCCCAAAATGGTGCCAGCACCCCCAAAGATGGGGAGCCAGCGGTTTTTAAAGGACTCTAGGTGGGCTGTTTCTGGGTGGAGAATTCTCTGTGCAGGTCTGGATCCTGGGAAACTCTGGAGGGGAGAGATAATGGTCTTAGCAAGTGGAATGTGGTCTAAGCGAAAGGGAATGTCCATTGTGAAATGGTCTAAAGGTCTGTTCCCAGAGGAGGGGATATTGACTCAATTATTTGATCAGACTTAACATAGACTATTTACAAAAATAAATTTAAAAAAAGAAGTAGCCTTTAAGAACTGTAGGCCACTTGTAGATCTGCCTTGAGAGCACTGCCTGTGGCAAAGGGACAAGCCTGTGAATTTTCCAGGCCCTTGCTACTCTTCTCCCTGAGCAGTAATATACCCATCAGCGGCTGATGAGAGGAGGTCTGTGGCATGCCAGGCAGCCCCAAGGAAGGCCATTTTAGATAATTTCTGAGGTATTGACTGGTGTGCAGTCTCATGCTGGGGTCCATGGAGACCAACCTGGAGACTCAGTTCCTCCCCTCATGGCGGGCATCTCAGGGTGGAGGAGAAAAGGCTTCCAAACTGGCAGGACCCCCTCTGTGCAGGCTTCTCAGCACGGAGCGGCTTCTATCTGAGTCCCTCCGCCGCGGGGGCCAGGAGTCAGCGGGTGAGGAGGCGCCTCTGGAGAGGCCTGGACTGGGCCTTTTCCCCAGCAGGACAGAAAGGCAGTGGCCATTGTCCGCCGGTAGACGTGCTTTATCTCCCCAACTTCCCCTCTGCTCCGGAGGCCTGTGTCACCCCAGACCGGGGAGTGCAGGCCTTTATCTGGGCTCTGTTTCCTCCCGGGGACACCAGAGAACTTGAAAGGCTCTCCCATGGCGGTCTTATTCCTCCTCCTGCTGCTCTGGGGGCCTCCTCAGGCTGCTGCAGGTAAAGAGCAGGCGGTGGGGATTCTGCAAGGCAGCCATTTCTCCGTAGGGGCCTAGGGCAGGCATCTGGTTCAAGAAGGTAGATTTTCCCCAGTTGACCTCCCCCGTCTCTAATACTGGGATAGACCCAGAGACCCTGAGGATCCAGATCAGGTACAGTTTCCTTTAGAAAATAAGAATCGGTGAGTAAATGCTTCCAGAAAAGGAGAAATGAGAGGAAGAGATACGGGTATTTACCAACTATTCCCACTTTTTCTCTCTTGCCCTCAGATTCCCTCACTCATTTGGGGAAAGGGGAGGAAAGCCCCTGCTCTCATCTGTCCCTCTCACAGTTTTTGTAGCTGTCCCTTGAGAAGTGTGCTTATAGCCAGACCAGCGCTGGGAGGCCTCAGAAAGGAAGGAAGCGAGGGGTTGGAGGTTGAGTTGGGGCGGTGGGGGGGGGGGAGTTGATCTCATGGAGGTATCTGGCCTCACACAAGCCCCTCCCTACAGACAACATCCAGGCCATCTATGTGGCCTTGGGGGAAGCAATGGAGCTACCATGTCCCTCGCCACCCACCCTCCAAGGGGACGAACTCCTGTCCTGGTTCCGCAGCCCTGCAGCAGGCTCCTCCACGGCCCTGGTGACCCAAATCCAAGTGGCCAGGCCAGCCCCAGACCCTGGGAAGCCTGGAAGGGAAACCAGGCTCAAACTGCTGGGGAACTACTCTTTGTGGCTGGAAGGGTCCAAGGAGGGAGACGCTGGGCGGTACTGGTGCTCGGTGCTGGGTCGGCACCACAAATACCAGAACTGGAGGGTGTACGATGTCTTCGTGCTCAGAGGTGAGTGGGGGCATGAGACCAGGGGCCACTGGGAGATGGGGGAGCCTGAGCAAGGAACTGAGGGGTCCCTCTCTCCCACAGGATCCCAGTTATCTGCAAAGGCTGCAGATGGAGCCCCCTGTTCTGTCCTTCTGTGCTCTGTGGTCCCTGCCAGACGCCTGGACTCTGTGACCTGGGTGGAGGGGAAGGGTCCTGTGAGGGGCCATGTGCAGGCCTTCTGGGGCGAAGGGGCTGCCCTGCTCTTGGTGTGTCCTGGGGAGGGGCTTCCTGAGTCCAGGGGCCGCAGACCGAGGCTCATCCGCTGCGTCATGCCTCAGAACAAGGGGGTCAGCTTTAGCCTGGCAGGTAACGGCGGGGGGCGGGGCGGGGGGGTCTGGGAAGGGTGTTCCTTCTGGCACACCCACCCCGCAGGCCAGGGGAGGAGGTGAGAAAGGCGGGTCAGGAGGGGTGTTTCCGTGGGAGGAGGCTTTTTCTCCTCAGCTGAATCTGTAACAGAGGAGGGGGTTGGTTAAGCCAACTTTCTGGTGGAATAGACAATAGCCAAGAGGGAGGAGAAGAATTCTGTGGACTATGTCATTGTTTAGAAATAGGCTAACCTATGATTTGTGTGAAATCTCCCATAGCAGAGAGGAAGAAAATAAGAATTATTGCTGGGGTAATAATTGTCTTTTGAAGAAAAGATATATGCACTGGTGTAATAATGGCCCATTGATAGTAAAGGCAGAAGGAAAAAAATAGGATTGTTTTACCAGAGAAAGTCCATTATCCAAAGAAAGAATGCTATTGGGTGTGGAATCACCCCTTACAAGGCAGAGGGAGGAGAGGGGCATCATTCCCATCAGCGAAGGTCAACAACGGCTGTGGCGGGTGGGGCTTTCCCGCCCCCACACCCGCTCACCCCGGCGCTGGGCATGTGTGGGCACCCAGCAAGTGCTATGGAGTGAGCGACTGGAAGAACGGGCCATGGAAAGCGGTCCGCTCTGGAGTTAGCTGTCCGTGTGTGCTGGGTGTGGGAGGCGTTGCCATCCTCCACCCCTGTTGGCTCAGGGGTCAGGGTGAGAGACCTGGAAAGGGGCAAAGTGGGGGTGGATACCGGGGACAAGGGAACTTCTGAAGTCTTCTTTGGGGAGAGGCCACCGGTCAATGTGAGAAGCCTCTCTTTGGGGACAGGGACAGACCCCCTCACTGCTTCCTCCTTATCCTCTTGCCTTATACAGCCCCCACGGATGCCTCCCCTGGCCTCTGTGCCCCTTCCATGGGCTGGGATGTGCCCTGGATCCTGATGCTGTTGTTCACAGCAGGCCAGGCATTCACCATCCTGGTCCTCAGCATCATGCTCTGGAGGCGGAGGGTCCAGGGGGCTCAGTGCAGAGGTAAGGAGCCCCCCCCCCCCCCCCACCGCCCACAGAGGGAAGAAGAGAGCACTTGGGTGTGTGGCAGAGGGTGGGGCTCACACCGCCTTTGTACCCCATCTTCTCCAGGGGAGGGGGGAATGCAGCTCTGGGCTCTCTGGTGACTGCCTGCCTCACTCACTCCATGTGGCTCCTTCTCCCCAGAGGCCTCGGTTCCTCAGTTCAAACCTGAAGTCCAGGTCTATGAGAACATCCACTTGGCCCGTCTTAGGTGAGGAACAGCGAGGGGCCTGGCTGGGGTGGACGGGAGTCCTCTTCCTGAGGCAGGAATGGAAGTGTCCTTAACCTGTCTTTCTGTTTCACAAAACCCACAGCCCACCTGCCCCCAAGACCAGATGATCTCGGGGGCATCTGCTGGAGAGTGACCTGCCGTCTCCCTGGCCATGTGGCACCCGAAAGATTCCCTGAACATCTTGGCGAGAGGGGTGGGGCTGAGCGTGCTACTTCACAGCACTGGTCTCCCACAGACAAGCTGTGTGTGTTGGGGGCGGGGCGGGGGGAGGAAAGGAGGTTCATTATTTTGTGATGTCACCTTTGAAAAAGTGTGGTCTCCTATCTGTAGCAGCCAGTGGAGGGTGGCCCCGAACCACAGGCCTGGGACTCAGGGAGCCTGGGGCAGCTGGCAGGGGTGAGGAGGGTGGGGTGGGCAGAGAGGAGACAGAGGAATCCAGGGCCTTGAGCCGGAGGGCAAATGGGGGAAACTGAAGAGGAGAGAAGGGAGGAGACTCAAATCAGACCAAGGGACGAGAGGATCAGAGGTAGAGAAAAATGGCAGCACAAAGCAGGAGGCCTGAGGGATGGGGAGAATGGAAAGGAACCTCAAGTTGCCTCTAAATGAAGTCAACAGCTCCATCGTCAGGAAGCAGAGGAGACTGAGAGAGAACAGGCACCTTCACTTAGACCCCAGACTCCCTCAGATGGAAGGGGAGGGAGCTGGGTCCATATGGGGGCCATGCTAGCCCCCGCCCTGCCACCCTCCTTACCCTAGGCACTCCATTGTGGCATCCGGAGTAGTGAGTCGCTTATGTCACCCTGACATCCTGGGATCCCAGAGTCACACACTATCTCCCCGGGCAGGAGTGTCCACGGGGCGGGAGTGTGCCTTCCCGGGCGGGGCCGCGATGGGCCCTGCGTGCGTGCCAGGCTGTCCGGGGGACGGACAGGTCTGGGCTGGTGAGGCCGGGAGCGCAGGGAGGCTCCCAGCTGGTCCACGCGGTCAGGCAGGCAGAAGTGAGCTGGCCTCCGGGCCACGCCCGCACAGGCAGCTCCTCCAGCGCCCTTCTGTGTGCCCGCCCGCCCGCCCCGAGCTCCCTGGCGGGGAAAGGCTCCTGGGACGGCTCACCTGAAGCCGCCACGTCTGTCGGCAGAAGGAGGCGCGAGTGGCAGACAGAAAGCGAGGTGACATTAGAGTTCGGGTTCCAGCCCCAGCGCAACCACCAAGAGCTACGGTTTGCTTTTAGAGAAAACACATGCACGCGCGAACACACACACACACACACACACACACACACACACACACACACACACGGCAGTGTTACCAGACCCCAGATAGCACTTTATTAAATTTGCCCTTCACATTCATTCCCCAAGCCCTCCTTCCTAAGTTCCTGATCTACCATATGAACCTTCCCTAGCAAGACACCCCTCCTCTCCATACATGGGCCCTCCCATCCCTTGCCTGGGACCCACAGCTCCATCAGACACCTGCCTTGCCAGAGACCTGGGGCTTGGAGAGGGCATCAGCCTGGGCATCTAAAAAGGACAAAAGACACAGAGCAGTATTTTATGAGGCCGGGCTCTGGGCAGGTGGTAGGGGCTGGAGCAGTGCCCACAGGAATCCGCAAAGGTGTTGGCCAGGGAGCTGAGGCCTGTCTGTCACGTCGGGTTCTCGGCCACATATCAAGGGTCAGGCAGGCGTCTCCAGGGCCGCGGAGACGGAGAGGGCATCCTGGGCCGAGGGCCGCAGAGCTGAGGGAGGCTAGTGGAGGAGGTGGCCCCCGCAGGTGAAGCTGGCCGTGAGGAGCAGGGTGGGGACGAGGGGCCCGGGCCCGGGGGGCCGCTGCAGCGTCGTGGCCGCGTTGCACAGGTCCCGGTCGCAGCAGTGGTGCCGCAGCGCGTAGGCGTGTGACCAGTAGGTGGCCTGGCCGGGCAGAGGGCACTGGGCTCTCGGGAGGCAGCCTTTCCGCTGGATGACCTCACTCTGCTCTGTGGGAGGAAGGGGCACTGCTGAGGCCGGCAGGACGGAGGGAGGGCCAGGGCCGCAGGGAGGGCAGGACGGAGGGGAGGGGGGTGGGGAACCGCCTGGAGGAGGGCCATTGGACCCGAGTCCTACCTGAGGTGCCGATGCTGACGCCACAGACTTCATCATCCCCACACTCGGTGGGAAGAGGGTAGCAGGGTTTGGCGAAGCCGCAGGTGTAACAGTGGAGCCGCCCCCGGGCAGGGAGGGTGGTGAGACCTGCCGGGCCGGGTCGGTGGAGATCAGGAGGGTGGAGGAGAGGCACGCAGGCCAGGTGAGGGGCTGAGCCAAGATCCCAGACGGGGCCGCACGCCAAGATCCCAGACGGGGCCACACGCATGGAGTGAGGGGCCGCAAGTGGGGAGAGAGAAGAGCTGAAAGGGGGCACGGAGGGCGCACAGAAGTAGGAAAGGAGACACGGACCAGGGCGGGAGACAGGGAGAGAGAAAGACACAGACGTGAACAGAAGCCAAGAGAATCAGAGATGAACTTAGAGAATGACAGACGCCGGGTGGGAGGCGGCAGTGAAGAAGTTAAGCGATGGTGCCAGAGACACATGGAAACGTTGGAATTGACATTTACCAAGGAGCCCAGCGGAGAAGCCAGAGGTGAGGTGGGCGGGGAGACAGGCTGGCGCAGAGCCGCGGGGAAGAGGCCATCCATCTCCAGCGCCTTCCGAGGGAGCCGTGCCGGGCTGGCCGTCCCCGTCCCCGGGAGCTCCTCTTTCTAGCGCTCCTAAACTCTTCCTGGCATCTCTCAGACCCTCCCCAGCCCTCAGGCTTTTCCACGAACCCCTGCCCCAGCTGCTCCCCGCCCGCTGCCCCAGAGGACCCCCAACCTACCCTGACCCAGCGCCCCACAGAAGAACAGGATGCAGAGGACGGCACTGGAGGTGCCCATGGCTGGGTCCAGGCCCAGGAGTCCGGGCGAATGTGACTGCACCGGAGTGCCCCAGGTTGGAGAGCAGGAGCATCTGCGGCTGGGAGGGACCAGTAAACAAACACACCTAGGCTGGGAGCGGGCGGAACCAGCCGCATTCACCAGCCTGGGCCGCGGCCCTCTGCTCCGGCACCTCACACCTCCCTCCCTGCAGAAGCCTGCCCTCCATTCTCTCAGCGCTCTGCGCTCCGCTCCGGAGTTGTGTCTGACACCTTCCCTCCTAGTCCTCTTCCTTACCCGCTGCCCCCCCCCCCACCCCCCCAGCTCCTTGTCTCAAGCTGTTTTCTGGTCTCTCAGCTCTTCTCCTGGTCTCAGCTTTCCCTTTGCCGCTTCTGTGCATTAATGCTCTCAGGTCACCCTCCAAACAGCCTTGGCCCAGATCCGTGTAAGTGTGGGACCAACAACCTCCCTCCCACCACCAAACACAAAACCCAGCTGCTCAGGGCAGGGCCCCACGCAACTTCAGGTCCCTGCAAGCCCAACATCCCGCCCCATGATGGTCTCTCCCAGCTTTCCCACCTGACTCACGGGCGGCCAGAGGGCCTGAGGTGTTCCCCCTGGTGGGTCAGTGAGGGGCCGTAAGGACTGGGAAGGGGGACAGGGTGGGGGGGCAGGGGCAGAGTCTGGAAGACAGGGGTTTGAGAGACTGGGGAGGGGCAGGACTATCCCAGGAGGACAGGACTGGGTGGGGCGGGCGTGGAGGCACAGCTCTGCTCAGAGCAGCAGTTTTGGGGTGTTGGGGTATTGGAACTGGGGCTCTCCAGTCTCAGGCCCTCTTCACACTCTCAAAAGTTACTGAAGACCCCAAGAGTCTTTCTTAGTGAGTTATAGTAACATTTACTCGATTAGAAATCAAAACAGCCCTAACCGGTTTGGCTCAGTGGATAGAGCGTCGGCCTGCAGACTGAAGGGTCCCAGGTTCGATTCCGGTCAAGGGCATGTACCCTGGTTGCGGGCACATCCCCAGTAGGGGGGCGTGCAGGAGGCAGCTGATCGATATTCTCTCTCATCGATGTTTCTAACTCTATCCCTCTCCCTTCCTCTCTGTAAAAAAATTAATAAAATATATTAAGAAATCAAAACAGAACATTTTAAATAGGTTCGCTTAAAAATTAAAATAACCTACTACATGTAAGCCTAACATGTTTTTTTGAAAAAACACTTCTTTCCCAACATGGACGGCTGGGCTTTCGTATCTCCTTCCGCACTCAGCCTGCCGGGTGCCGCTTGGGTGCCCAGTGCCCGCTGAGGGAGACTCTGGCGCCCTTCTCACCGCCCATGCAGCTCAGGGCAAGTGTTTGTGAGGCTGGCAGGGCAGGTGGGCGTGGGGCCGCGGGAGGGCGGCGCACTGACCCAGGCAGACACAGGGAGCCCCCCTTGTGGGGCTGCCCTGGGGGAGAAGGCAGCCAAGGCCCCTGCCACACAGGCGGGCCGCCCTCTGCCCAGGTCCAGGGCCTCCTCTGGGGGCCAGGACCCCGCGCTGCTCCGACTGCAGTGCCCTGGCAGAGCCGGGACCACCTGTGGCGAGGGCCCCCTGCGCATCGCGCTGTCTGGGAACCTGTTTCCCCCTTCCCCCAGCGCTTTCCTGCTTGCAGACCTTCCAGGGTGAGGCTGGGGCTGAGCCCCTCAGGACCCCTGTCTGCTGTCCGTGTGTCCCACCTGCCCCTCTGCTCTCCAGAATCTCATAGGCCCACTCACTCACACGGTTAGAAAACCTCAGTCCCTTGAAAGGAAGGACCAAAACATTAAACCAAACTTCAACTTTCCAGCCTCAGCTAAGGACCAGGGAGGGGTGTGTGTTTACACTTTTGTTCTGAAATAATTTTAGATTGACAGAAAAATTGTAAAACTGGTCCAGAGAATGCCTGTATACCCTCCCCCGCTTCCTCCAATGTGACATCTCACATCACCAGAGCACAGCCGGCCCTCGCACACGCAGTCGGCGGTGCCACATCCGGCTCAGTCTGTGTATAACCGGTGACTCCCCAAAAACGTACCTACAAGTGCCCCTTGGTATCTGAGGGGGATTGTTTCCGGAAGACCATCCCCACCCCCTTGCAGATACCAAAATCCCCCACGCTCAAGTCCCTTACAGAAAGTGGCATTAAAAAATAAATAAATAAAACGGCATGGAACAACGCATATACACTAGTCGGCCCTGTTTTCAGTCTGCAGTTGGTTGGATCTGCAGATGTGAAACCCGGAAAAGGAGGACCAACTGTATATTTGCGGGGGGGGGGGGGGGGGAATCTTGGTGTGAGTGGACCTGCGTAGTTAAAACCCTATTGTTCAGGGGCTAACTGTACAATGACCAAACCAGGAAGTAACACTGTACAGCGCTTCTCACTGACCTGCAGGCCTCCCTGGCTTTAGCCGGTGTCCCAGGACCCATCCCAGAAGCCCACATTGCACTGGGCTCTCGTGTCTTTTTAACTGCCCCCAATCTGTGACAGTCCTGAGTCTTTGTCTTCCATGACCTTGAAACTTTTGAAGAGTCCTGGTAAGTTATTTTACTTTTAAAAAATATTCTTATTGATTTTAGAGAGAAAGGGAGAGGGAGGGAGAGATAGAAACATCACTGATGAGAATCCCTGATCGGCTGCCTCCTGTACACCCCACTGGGGATGGAGCCCACAACCCCGGCATGTGCCCTGACTGGGAATGGAACTGTGGCCTCCTGGCTCATAGGTCGATGCTCAACCACTGGGCCATGCCAGCTGGGTCTGATAAGTTATTTTATAGAACGTCCCTCAATTTGGGTTTATCTGGTATTTTCACACAATTAAATTGAGGTCATGAGCTCTTGGCAAGAACAGCATGAAGTATGGTAGCAACCATACTTAGGTAAAAACTGAGTAATGAATCTAAGGTTTAGATTCATTCCCAAAAGACCAGTAGGGAATAAAATAAGGCTTTAAGGACATTCATACATTCATCTCGGGTAAAAACTGCTGTTTAAACTTTAACCCTGCTATTCTGGTTTCTGCACTCAATTACTTGCTTAAACAATAGGGTAGTTACCTCAGCCCCCAGACTGAGACCTGGAAACTCACATTAATCCATCCCACATCACAAAGGTCATTTTCCTGTGCCCGTGGACCAGAACCACAGGAGATGGATTCCCACTGACTCAGTGGCTCCAGGAGTTGACTACCTTCAGAGATTATTAACCCTGCTCAGTCCTGCTTTTGTACAATCTGCTTTCGCAAGATAGATCCACATTCCAATGTATTTAGAACAAAGGAAAATTCTTGTAGTTTAGGCCTTTAAAAGGACTGCCTACACCTAGGATGGCGCGGTCGTGAGGGTGGCCACCTGCGTGTGGTGCCCTCGCGGCCGTCCTGGCCAGTTCAATAAATCCTCGCCTGCTTTTTTAATCAATCAGCAGCCTCCGGTGGTCTTATTTTTGACTCCAGGGTTCGACCCCACAACACAGCACAGGCATGATGTTGGTCTTTGCAGTGCGTCACACAACGGGGCACAATGCCAGTGTGAGAACTTTGATCACGTGGTTTTAGGGAGGTGTTTTCTGAGGGAGCAGAGAATCCCTTTGTGCTCCTTGAAATCCCATCTGCTCTGCCCACGCAGGCAAGTCGTCCAGCCAGGAGGCTGGCACCTCTGGCTCCATCTCCCGCAGCCTCAGTGGCCATCGCCGGCCAGCCTGTGCCACAGCCGTCACTGCATTAAGTGGGAACCACGTTGGAGGGACTCACACCGCCCACAGGGCTGTGCATCGAGGCCTGTGCAGCAGCGCTGGGGCGAGAACTGTGTGCCCGGCCTGCATCTTGGCTGCAGCAGACAGCGCCCTGGCCTGGGTCTTGCCAGGACTGTGGAGAGGGTAGCGGGACTAGAAGGCCGGAAGGGAGCAAGGGAATGAAGGAGATCTGAGGTGAGAAGACACACACTCCTCTGTGAGCCATTAAAATCTATCGGCCACTTGCCAGAACCGGTTTGGCTCAGTGGATGGAGCGTCGGTCTGTGGACTGAAAGGTCCCAGGTTCGATTCCGGTCAAGGGCATGTACATTGGCTGCGGGCGCATCCCTGGTGGGGGGTGTGCAGGAGGCAGCTGGTCAATGATTCTCTCTCATCGATGTTTCTGGCTCTCTATTCCTCTCCCTTCCTCTCTGTAAAAAATCAATAAAATATATTTTAAAAAAAAAATCTATCGGCCACTCTAGAGCTGACTGGAAAATTCCATCTCTCTTTTGTTGATGGGAGGACTGAAGGCGTTATATGACTAGTTTCAGGGTTATGGTGATGCATTCCTTATCCAACCCAACCCCAGAGGACAATGGAGAACCTGCTCTGTTACTCCTGGGCCTTGTTGCTAGGGAGAGCCCTCCTTAGCAATGAGGATCACCCAGGGGGCGGTGCTGGGCTGAGTGCGGCTCACAGAACCAATGAGCCTGTTTGTCTGGGTGGTTCTCCTTTCCCCTGCTCGCAGCTGGGCTCCTAGTAGGACTCTTGAACTGAGAGGAAATGAATGGAAGCCTGTGCTAGGAGGCTCACTCCGTGCCCCACTTAGTGACCGGGCCAGGTGAGGCCTCTGACTCTAACCTTGGGACTGACACCTGCAAAGAGGGTCCTGGGTCCCATCCCCATGGGATTTTCCTACCCTTTTTGGGGAGCCCTCAAGCCGGGCTGCACCTCCTTCTTGGCAATCCCTCAGAGGTGTGACCTACGTTTGAGATAAGGATTGTCTCCAAACACTGGGACCTGTGTGCCACCCCCATACTGGGAGGGAGGGTGGAGGCCAGAAAAACCTGTTCCTCCATTTGCCCCAGCCCAGCTGCCAGGGAAACTCCCTGAAGGGTCCTGGGGAAGGGTGGGGGCTGAGGGGGTTATTTCGGGAGGGGGGCCTCTGACAACAGGTCTCCTGACAATGAATGCACGACTTACCAGACACAGGCATTTATTACTCAAAATGGAAAGAGGTAAGCAGGGCAAGGTCGTCAGGTCTTTTCTGGAGCCATCACGGGGGACAGGCCCAGACCCCAAGTCCTTCCTAAGCAGGGCAGGGCAGTGCAGAGCACAAAGGGGAGCCCTTCTGGGGGCAGTGGGAGATCTGGAGTGGTCTGGAGGGACATGGGAGGGACTCAGCGAAGCAGAGAGGAGGGGATGGGATAGCATGACAGACAGGGAGACCACTGTCTAATCAAAGAAATGTGAAGGGTCTAGAGAAATGTTTTTCCGAGCAAAGGGAACTAGGGGAGACCACTGTGGGAAGCCAGGGGATCCGGAGACACGGGGAGAGAGGCTGAGGCTGAGGCAGGGGAGGAGTGGGCGTCAGTGCAGCAGCCAGAGGCCAGCGCCGGCCAAGGAGGTGAGGAGGCCCAGGCCCAGGGCTGGGGCGGGCCGGGGGGCTGGGCTGTTGCAGTTGTCCTTCTCGCAGCAGGTGGTGTTATAGGTCAGGCCCAGCTTGTGGTTGGTTTGGTTCAAGGCCTCCCGACAGGGCTCATCAGGTGTGCCACAGCGAAGGTTGGAGAAAACCCACATCTTGCCTGGGGGTGGGAGTGGGCGGTGGTGTCAGCTGGGATGGGCGCCTGGGATGCTTGTGTCCACTCCCCCACCCCACGCACCCACTCAACCTCCTTTCCTCCCAATTCTGCCCCAGCGTCCCCTTCTTTTCTCCTCTCAGTCTCATCTTCCTGCTGACTTCCAGACCCTGCCCTTCACCCAACCCCAGTCCTGTCACTTGCCGGCCGGGATGCCTTGGGCCTGTTACTGCCGCTCTCTGGGGCTGTTTCTGCGGTACAATAACAGCCACATCATAGGGTTGTCACGAACATGAATTGAAACAATCCATGTAGAGACACAGAATGGGGCCTGGTACGTGATAATCTTTGGCCAAAAGTTCTCATTGCTGTCATTCTCTGTTCCAGCTCAGCCTTAGCCCCAGTTGGGCCTCAGCCTCAGCCATAGAGTCTCCCACCGGCCCCTGGTCCGCGCTAAAGAAGGGCAGATTACCGAGGTACACATTTGTTGTCAGGCATTTCTGTCCTGGTTCCAGACGGCAGGACGTCCGGTCCACGCAGCCCAGCACAGGGACCTTGTAGCAGGAGTGACAGCGAATGTCAGCTGGGAAGACACAAATCAGGCTGAGGTGATGGGGTGTCTGACTCACCTGGGGCTGAGCCGAGCGGGGGGTGGGGGGCGGTGGGGGGGGTAAGGTGGAGAAGAACCAGTGCAGTAGGTGTTCTGACCGGTTTGGTCTGACAGGGACAGAGCAGGTGAGCGATAGAGAAAAAGTGGAAGTGGGTGAGGGTGGAGTTGCTGCTCTGTGAACAGCCACACCCTAACTGCCTTTCTCCACGCCACTCCAGCTGGGGATGAGTCAGGAGGGCAGTGCTACCAACAACAACAACACGGGGCTGGGCTACATGGAAAGTGAGGATTCCATGGGGTGGAGGCGGTGGGAAGAAGAAAGAATTCGGAGGAGGTCACAGGTAGAGACTTAAAATAGGAAGAACTATTCAAAATTAAAATCATGGCCCTGGCCAGCTGAGCTCAGCGGATAGAGTGTCGGCCTGCCGACCTAAGGGTCCCGGGTTCGATTCCAGTCAAGGTACATGCCCTGGTTGTGGGCTCAGTCCCCAAGAGGGGGCATGCAGGAGGCAGCCGATCAATGATTCTCCCTCATCATTGATGTTTCTCTCTCTCTCTCCCTCTCCCTTCCTCTCTGAAATCAATAAAAATACATTTAAAATAAAAATAAAAATCATGGAGGATACAACACATGCAGAAGTGGCTTGGAACTTGAAGCTGGCAAGAAGGCCATGTGCGGCCAGCTTTAGCAATTTACGCTTCACCTCCTGTGCCCACCGAGGAGTGGGAAGAGGCACCGACCTGAATGGATCCTCTCCCCCAGGGGCTCTCCGCAGAAGGGAATACTATCCGGGGGACAGGCCAGACTCCGCCTGGAACAGAAGGCGGCAGCCCGGAGTTTCTGCCTCAGCCAATGCGAGGTCTGGGCACGCAGGGTTTGGTGAAGGAGGGATTTGGTCCAAGGGTGAACAAGCCTGTGGCTGCCCCTCACCCTGGGGGTAGCAGCCCTGGCACTCCCTGCCTAGAAGGGGGGGGGGCGGGGGGGAATCTCCCTGGTTCCCTAGGAGGTTCTAAGAGGCCGCTGGCACCTTCCAGAAAGCTTGTGACCCTGGGGGTACGGGCCCCCGAGAGGAGCAGGAGGCCACTAGGAAAGGCTGCTGCTCAAGGGACTGAGCATGAAGTCCCTGATGGAGCAGTTGACAGGCGGGGTGCAAAAGCAGCCCCAGGCGGGGTGCCTAGGCTCTGGGAGGACACCCTGCCGAGCGTGATGGAGGGAGGAGAAAGCAGGTAAGCTGGATGGGGGCTGGCAAGGGAATTAGGGTGGCCAAGAAGGGGGCACCTTGGACTGGGGAAAAGGGGACCTGGAACCCTGGCTTGATAGTGGGTCTTGGAGGTGGGAACATGAATCCTTGAGAAATGGAGCCAGGATCCAGTCACAGGGAGACCTGGTTCTGGAAGCACAGAACCCAGCCAATGGGGCCGGGGGTGCTGGGATCCTGAGGAGTGGGTAATGTGGGGTGGGGGGTGGGGCAGGGTATAAAGTCCTGACGGGGTGAACCAGGTCCTTGGGGCCCCAGGTGCTCACCTGAGACCCAGCAGAGCAAAGAAGACAGGACGAGCAGCAGAAGGCCTTTCATGGTGAGGGTCCTGAGAAGGGCAGCAACTGCAGCAAATGACTGAGTAGATTTCCGGGGATCCAGCTCTGGGAGCCCAATGGCCTTTTTCGCTTTTATACTCCAACAGTCCCTCCCTTCCCTGCTCTGGTGGCCCCTCCTCCCCATTATGGTGGGGAGGGGCTAAACAGGACTGGGTGGGGGAGGGGAGACGGGAGACAGAGGTGAGGGAGGTGGGGCAGGATTGGGTGGAATGTAGGTGAGCCATTTTGGTTCTTGGTTTCAGACCAAGGTGCTCCTCCTGGCGCCCCCCCGCCCACAGCCCTGCTTGCCCAGGCCTCTGTTCTCCCGAGGCATCACCAAAGGCCCCTGCAATGTTACAGCCCCCCCGCAGCTGCTGGCTCCTGGGAAATAGACAATTAGTGTGGCCCGCGATGACTGCCAATCTTGGATCCCTGGGGCCACTGGTAAAACACGTGGGCAGAGATTTTGGGTGGAAAGAGCCAAATTAATCTCAATTCAGCTCCTATTTGGTCTTCCCAGTCACTGCCCAGCCACAGGATTAGGGAGTAGGGTTTGTGATGTCACCAAGGATGTCTGTGATGTCACAGCAGCAGAGGCCTGGGCTGGGCTGGGCGGGTCTCAGTTGCACCGTCCAGCGAAGGCCAGTGAAGTCCTGGATGCGGAGCGTGTGCACCTGCTCCAAGGGGCCATCCAATCAGAACCTGCGGGTTTGGGAGGTGCGTGGCTGAGGGACCGCGTGGGCACGGAGGCAGGAGCTAACAGAACAGACAGTAAGATCGTGGAAAGTACTTGGTGTTCCCGTGCGTCAGCCCTCGTCCTGGGCGTTTTAGGAGTACGCGTTTCCTTCTCACAAGCCTCTGCAAGCAGGTGCTTTTGTAGCTGAGCCAACAGGCTTGAGAGGTTAGGCGACTTGCTCACAGCACGCAGCCAGCAGTGGAGGTCAGGTTTGGAACCCAGCCGGGATCCAGAATTCGTGATGCTCCGACCTGCTCGGCTGCAGGAGTGAAAGCCTGGGAAATGCGGGCGCCAACGCAGGGCGCGCTGCAGGGCGCGCTGTTCGAGGGCTGTGAGCTTGCCCCAGTGTTCCCAGAGGGATCCCGCAGAGCTGGCCCCGCCCCCTCTTATCGGAGCCCCCAGACCCGCCGACCCCCGCTCCTCCCCCCGCATTTCCCTCCGGTCTCCTCCGCTGATTCACTCGCCTCCTCTCCCCACCACATCCAGCCATGGCCCTGGTTCTGCCGCTGCTGCCGCTGCTGCTGTGGCGGGTTCAGGGGGACCCCGGGGCCAAGCTGTCGCTGGGGGATCGGCATGAACGAGGCAAGTCTGAGGCCCGGGGCGGGGGCGACTGCGGAGCAGGATGTGTGTGGGAAGATCCAGGACGGCGGGAGAGGCGGGGGGGGGGGGGGGGGGGGGGTGGGTCCTCCTCGCCTGTGGACTTGCCCTAACCACCGCCCCCCTCGCCGCCCCTAGTTTCCTTGGACGGCCGTCCCGGGGACCGGGTCAATCTCTCCTGCGTAGGGGTCTCCCATCCCGTCCGCTGGGTCTGGGCGCCCAGCTTCCCGGCCTGCAAGGGCCTGCCCAAAGGCCGCCGCCGGATCCTGTGGGTCTCCCCGAGCGGGACCCCCACCGTGTCTCCTGTCCAGCCCTTTGCCGGCCGCCTGCGGGCCCTGGACCACCCTGGAATCCGGCGGCTGGAGCTGCTGCTGAGCGCCGGGGACTCGGGCACCTTCATCTGCAGGGGCCGCCACGAGGACGAGAGCCACACGGTGCTCCGCGTGCTGGGGGACGCGGCCGACTGCAGGGGCTCCGGGCCCAGCCCGGGTAGGTCGAAGCCTCCGCGCGCGGGGGGGCTTCAAGCGGACACGCCTCCCCCCTCCGACGGGGAAGGAGCCGTGGCCGGGATTCCAGAGAGGGAGAGCTGCTGTCCGCCCGCGAACCGCTGACCACCCCGTCCCCGTCCCCCCAGGGTCCGTGTATCCCCTGCTCCTGATCCCCCTGCTGGGCGCCGGGCTGGTGCTGGGACTGGGAGCGGCGGGTGCCGTCTGGTGGCAGCGCAGGTGAGCTCGAGAGGCGGGGCCCGGCGGGCGGGTTTCGAAGACAAACGCCAGGTCTGGAGCCCTGGGTTGCGGTTTGGTTGGAGAATGGGGTGAGGCCACAGGCCGGTGGGTGGAGCCCTGGCGCGGGAAGCTCAGCAGGAGGCAGGATGAGAGCGGGGGCGGAACCGGTGGGGTGGAGCCTGCGTTCCCCTGCGGACCGAACCTGCAAGTTGCAGGGTTGTGGTGAAGAACCAGGGAGGCGACCCTGGCGGCTCTCAGAGACGATGATTGTTCCACACCCCTGACAGGCGCTCACCCCCACGCCCGCCGCGGCCACTCCCCAGATCTGGTGAGCCTAACTCCCCCTTTTCCTTTTCCTACCGCACATCCCGACCCCTCAAGTCCGAGTCTGAGCGCTTGCAGGGAGCAGCCGAGTTGGTCACCTTCTCTCAATCCTTCAGCTCTGTCCCCCCCATATAGTCCCACGAGTGAAAGCCGAGCCCCGGAGACCAGCAAAGGCCGAGGAGCCCAAGACTGCGGGGGACCTGGACCAGGAGTCGGTGAGGGCTTGGGGATGGGAGGGGAACCGGCCAGAATCCCTGAGAAAATTGGACCGAGAGACAGAGGCCTGGATTGCTAGGGAACCAGACTTCCGAGACACTCTGCCCTCCTGCCCACCTTGCAGAGCCTGCTCTACGCAGACCTGGATCGCGCGGCCCTCAGACGGCCCTGCCGGCTGTCCTCAGTGGTCCCTGCTGACTCCTCCACCATCTATGCGGTTGTCGTTTGAAGGAAAGCCTTCCTCCAAACTTCACAAGCTGGGGGCTCCCAGCTCTCCAGAATTCTTCGGCTCTCCCGGGGAAATGAAGGCACCATAGGATAGAAATGAGCACTAGACTGGGAGTCCGGAGACCTGGCTCCAGGCTGTCTCTGCCACTGAGCTTCTCCTGCAGCCACCCCACCCCTAGAGCCTCCACGTCTCCCTTACCACTGGTCCCTCTAAAGCTCAGAGACCTTTCCCACCTTAAGGCATCAGCCACTCCTAGAGTCGCTCCCTCCCTTCCAGTCAAGCTCCTCGAACCAGGGCTTACACCTGGCTCCTCCATGTTCTTCTCCTGCACTCTACGCCCAGGGGGCTGCCAGTGAGGTCCTAATGGCCACATTAGCATTCATCTGGCTTGGCTTGGCTTTTGATCACTCCCTTCTTTAAGCTGTTTTTCTTTCTTTTTTAAAAAAAACAAATATTTTATTGATTTTTTACAGAGGAAGAGGGAGAGGGATCTAGAAACATCGATGAGAGAGAAACATCAATCAGCTGCCTCCTGCACACCCCCTACTGGGGATGTGCCCGCAACCAAGGTACATGCCCTTGACCGGAACTGAACCTCAGACCCTTCAGTCCGCAGGCCGATGCTCTATCCACTGAGCCACACCGGTTAGGGCAAAGCTGTTTCTCTTTAATGCTGCTGCCTTCCTTCTGGACTCCTCTTCCTTCCTCCCTCCCGCCACGGTATCCCCACCGTTCTAGGTTTGCCCCTTCCTCTTCCTCTTCTGGGAAGTGATCCCCAGTGGCCTCAGCCCTCACCTTGGCAAATGACACCCAGAACTCTCCCGCTCAGGTGTCAGCTGAGGGGTTTCCAAACTGTCCCTCAGACATCCCTGTCTGTCTGGCCCTACACATTTTTCATACAGCATGTCCAAAACTCATTGTCATCTCCAAACCTCCCATCAGTCCTCCTCTGTATTCCCTCTTGATCAACCCTCTTGGCCGGGCCAGAAACTGAGTCATGCAGCATCCTTCCTGTCACACAATGAACCAAGTCCTTGTGTTCTGTTCTAACATCACTGTCAAACCCACACCCTTCTTCATGCCCGCCCTGCCACCTGCGTGTATGCTCCTCGTTTCCCTGGATTACCCAGAAACCCACCTCATCCTTTTTCCCTTGCCCGCCTCCCTGAAGGCAGGTAGATCCTTCCCAAATATAACCTACTTCTGACAGCCTGTATTTCAGATCTGTAGTTTCTTTCCTTAACCGTCAGCCCTGGGCCCAGGGGCCTTGGCTTTGGGTACACAGTACTACGGCACTTTGCCTCCTCTCTAGGCTTATCTGTCACATCACACACACACAACGCCAGCCGTGGAGAACCCCCCCCCCCACACACACACCCCCACCCCGCTGCAGGCCCCAAGCGCTGTGTGCCTCTGTCCGGTGCAATGCCCTCTTCATGGATTACACTTTCCCCTCCTCTCCACTGCCTGCCTGCTAGTTCTTACTAATCCTCAGGACTCAGTTCAGTGCCGCCTCTGGGAAGCCATTCCGACCCCTCGCCACCCTGCACGCATTTTGATGCCCTGGGAGACCCCTTGTTCTCTCGTAGCAGCAGCCTCCTGTGACTTGTTCCCTCACAACCTGTCTTCCGTTGGTAAGCGATGTTCAAGCATCGTGAGTTCCCGGGAGCAGGAGACTGGCCCTTTTCACATCACTGCTAAGCCTCAGTAAATGAGTGAATAAAAATTAATATTTCTGCAAGTGTTATTTCTTCCTATCAGCTATGGGTGGGTTAGTAATCTACCAATCTCTGAATCATCTGAGATTTAGATAAATTCAGCAAGTGACCCACCCATGCGCTCTCTCCTCTGCCCTGTACATGCTCGCGCCCAAGCACCCATGACACAGGGCTGGGCAATGAGTCAGCGAGTGCCTAATGAGGGTTTGAGGAATGAAAGAGGCCTCCTTCCCTCACTATCCCCAACCTCAGGTTTCAGCCCTGCCCCTGTCCCTCTGCCCCAATAAAACAGCAGCCACAGCCCAGTCTGAAAGGTCAGTTCTATTTTATTAGTTCTGAGAGAGAAGACTCACCCAATGATGTCTATCCTTTCCCCACACTATGCCCTCCCCCTACCTTGGGACCCTGTTCCCACTATTCACCATCCTTTCTCTAATTCTCCTGCCCCTTCTACTCCCTACACTGCCCTACCCCTGACCAACCAAGACCCCAAGGCCAGGCCCTCAACTGTGGGGGCGTGTGCTGAGTACCAGGCAGAGGGAGCTGAGCCCAGCACCTGCCTTCTCCAGTTCAGAGCAGGACACAGGGACCAGGGTGACATCGGAGAGCTTCTGCAGTGCCTGCAGGGAGGACATGGGATGGGGAGATGGAGTGAGACAACCACACACCCCGTGCAGCCAGATCAGAATGGTCCCACTCAGGCTTCTGGGTAAGGACTCCCTCCCTGCTCCTCCTACGAAGGCCTGAGATGCCTTTCTCTGGTTGTTGTTGGGGCTTCTGTCTCCCCTCACCTCCTGGCTGTTGGGCAGGTCCCCCCCTCCACGGTGCAGGAGGAAAGGGGGCACCCCGGGCAACCCAGGGCGCAGAAAGAGACAGTCAGCGGCTGCGTCATCTGGGAGGGTCAGGGAGGCGTAGGGGTGGTCCGTCAGCACCGCCATGGCCTGGTGTAGAGGAAAGAGGCAGCATTCAAGTCTCAGAGCCTCTGCACCCCGAGCCTGGCTGCCCCCACCCCCAGGCTGAGTGCTCGGACGGTTACGTTGGTGAAATAATCATGACGCAGCACATACTGCGAGTCAGACACTCTTCTAAGCGCTTGAGTTACCTTTGCTAATTTCCACCTCAGATTCACACGCAGTCCTTCCACCTGCAGCCTCTTCTCCCATCTCCCCTTCTCCAGCCCCCCATCGGCCCCAAGCACCCTTCAAATCACAGCTTAGATGCCCCTCTGGGGATTTTGGAAGACCGTGTGAATGTGAACCGACTCTGTTCCCTGAGCTCCCATCGCCCTGTCCAGCTACACTCCGTTTTCACAGATGACCTGCACCCGGAGGGCAGGGGCCGGGGCTAATTTTCGGAGCCTCCCAGCCCCGCCTCCCTGGCCCATAGCCGCGCCCACGACCCTGGGCCTGGCCCCGCCCCGGCCCCGCCCCTGCTCACCCGGACCGCCTTTTGGGCAGCGTCGCTGCTCCCCGCCACCACCGTGCGGGGTCCCCCCATGCCGCAGAAGCTGCGCAGGTGGCAGGGGCTGGAGACCGGCACTGTGGAGACGGCGAAGTCCTAGGGGGACGAGGGGAAGTCCTCAGGGACCGGGAGGGTGACGGAACACCCTCAACATTTCCCTCCACCGCCCCGCTCTCGGCCTCTCCCTCCTCGGCGCCCTGCACCCCCTTCCCAAGGCTGGCCGCTCCTCACCCGGAACGTGTCGGCCACGATCTCGGCTCCTCGGTGGTTGGTCCACTTGGAGAGGCCCACGAAAAACTCCCGGCCTGCGCCCCGAGGCCAAGAGGTTTAAGGGCGGGGTGGGTGGGAAGAGTTGGAACAAGACCCGAGACGGCCCGGTCTCCCAAACTCTGCGTCCCCGGTCTCCCAAACTCTGCGTCCCCGGTCTCCCAAACTCTGCGTCCCCGTGCCCAGCTCCCGGGACGGGCCCCCAGCCTCACCGGTGAAGAGGACATCAGTGCCATCCAGCGTCGCGTTCTCGTCCCCCATCTCCACAATCCGGAGCCCCAGGTCCTGGAGGGCTTTGCGGACTCCATCCACCTGAGGGCGAGGGGAGGAGCGGGGCTGAGACATTCCCGCCCCCCCCCCCAATTCTTCCCTGAAGCCTCGGAAGCCCAGCCCCCCCCCCCCGCGCCCCCTGGCGTCACCTCTGGCCTGCGGGCAGGACTCCAGGGCCGCGTGATCAGGGCCGTGTCCCCCTGGATCACGGCGGTGTCGCCGAGCAGCGGTCCCAGCGGCAGCGACTCTTCAGGAGGCAGTTCGAGCAGCTGTAGCCCCAATCGCTGCCTCAACTTACCCCCCAGCACCCCGTGCTCCCGCTGAGCTTTAGCCAGGTCCAGGGCGGGGAGGCCAGCCCCCGCACCCTCCCCCGACGCCAGGCTCTCCGGGACCCCGCGGATCAGGGCGTGGGAGCAGCGGCCCAGCCCCTCCCCCGGCGTCCCCATCCCATCCACACAGTCGCCCCTCCGGCAGCGCTGATTTCTCAGTTTCCTCCTTTTACTTCAGCTGTCTGGGAGAGGAGACAGAATGGGGGTGCGGGGGAGAGAAAGAGAACGCCGAGAAGGGCGTGGGAAGGTGGTTAGGAACCGGGGTCTTCCTCCGGCCGCCTCTGGCACCCCTCCCTCTCCTCTCCTCCTCCGGCAGACCTTCCCCGGCTGCCCACCCAACGCCCGCACCATCGCCATTTGCTGCTCTGGGGGAGTCCGAGGGGCAAGATCAGGACCCCGTCATCTCCCAGACACCTGTTGCCCCTGCTCGGGGGCTTCGTGCGGTTCCTGCCCGGCGCCCCTCTTGGCAGCCGCTAGGATGCGCTCACTCCCCAAAAATGCAGCGGCCCCGCCCCCTTAACCCTCAGCTGCTCGCGCTGTGCAGACCCGAAGTGCGGCGAGGCACCCACTAGGGTTATGGGACCGGAGGCAGCTGGGGAGAGGGCCTGGGGGTGGAAGTCTAGGGTCCAAACGAGAAAGGGAGAGAGGGGCAAGGGGGGAGGAATCAGAGTCACAGGAGTTAAATATCATCTCCGCCCCAGCGGGTCACTCAGCTCCCAGCGCCACCCAGCCTAAACCAGACCGAGTCCCGGAGGACTGGGAGAGGTCGAAGAGGGAGTCTGAGGGCGGGGGAGCGGGGGCGTGGTTCCGGGGCGCGGGCGCCGCTCCAGGCTCCAGGCTCCAGGACCCTGTCCCTTCCCTCCGCTCTGTCTTCCCCAAAGTCCACCCCATTCAGCTCCGCAACTCAAACGCCGCCCCCCCCCCCCCCGCACTCTGTCCGGCGCAGGCACGGGCCCGGTACCCCGATTCCGGCCCCAACACAGTCCGGGGAACACCGCCCGCTCCAGACTCACCTCCAGCGCCCACCCTACTCCTGCCGTTCGCTGATCTCGGCTGGGGTCCCAACCCCCGCGAGGACAGAGTTGGTGGAGAGGAGTCCTGCTCGTCAAGCCTCGGGGGCTGGAGCTTTCGCGGCGAGGAGCCCCGGGGTAGGCGAGGCCCGGGGCCGCGGTGGGGCAGGGGCTCGGCGGTCTGGCGGCTCCGGGGCATTGTCTAAGCGGGACAGGGCCGGGCTCCGCAGACCACGCCCATCCGCCCGCGACGCCGCGCCCACTCCACCAGGGCTGCGCCCCCCTTCTCAGAACTCGGCCCCGCCCGGCGAGCGTGGCTCAGGCCCACCCAGACATGGCCGCCCCTTCAGGCTGGGCAGCAAACGCAGCATGGACCCACAAGACAAGGCGACAATGGGTTGGCAGTAAAAATGGCAAAATCACCGCCAGCACCCCTTCTAATTCCTGGCTTCTGCCGGAGCTCAAGGTCACTGACCCACCCGGCATTCGCGTTACCCACATTTCGAGCCCCCTTTGTGTAATTACAACACTAGATTTTCATTCTGTATTTTATTACTGAAATACATTGTCCTACCAATCAACCCTACCCCACCCCGCGGTAAAAATCTCACCCAGATCCCCCATCCTTCCCTTCACCCCCGGGCAGCCTGCACAAGTCTCCAGCATTCACTGCCCACTGGACATTTTGGAGTGTGCCCCTTGGGGGCCTTTGTGGGGGACATGGAGGGCAGGGCAGAGGGAGCCCCGAAGGAGCCTATTTGAGGGCCTTGGCCACTTGCTCATAGGCCAGCTCAATCTCCTCATCATCCGGACAGGTGGAGGCGAACTCTTCGCGCGCATAGGCATTGCGCAAGTACCGATGCACTCCACGGAACCCCTCGGGGATGGAGAACCCGCGGTACTTCTTACACACCACCTGGGGGGGGGGGGGGGGGGAGAGGAACACACGTTAGCCTCCGGGAAGCGGAGTGGCTGCGCCGCTGTGGTCTTTCTCTCACCCCAGCCTCCTTGGCCGGGCGCTAAGTCTCCACCATCTAGCTTTTCCTGTGATTCCTACCTGCCCCGTGAGTCATCTTCTCCAACTGGCGTTCTTAGCTCTTTACTGTGGTACACGGTCTTCACTTCTCCTCTCCTTACTGATAACAAGCCCCTTTCAGGCCAATTCCAATGGCACTACTTTTCTCCTCTGGGTTTTATTGAGCTATCATTCACAAACGATTACATTTTTCTCTTGAAATTTCCACAGCGACTTTTCTCTTGGTTTCATTTGGGGCAAGGACTAATCATCACACAACTCTGCCTTTCAGAGTTCAACAGGCAGCTCTGTGGCAGACTAACATCGGGCCCAGATTCCACAAACTAAAACCATAGCTTTAGGCTGCGACAAAAGATGGGAACCAACAGTTTTCATCTGCCACAAGCAACAGTCTTGTGGGCAATGACCGCTGAGAGGAAGGGGTGCGTTTGCTGTTAGTAGCCATCCACAGAGCCCGCCCAGAGAAAGAGATCGCTTTGGAGTGGTGGTCCTGGGCAGCCACCCCAGCCGCTCCCCTCCCCCACCATGGCCACCCACCTGCACAATGTGGAGCTTTGGCAGCAGGTTACAGTCAGCCAGAGTGAGCTCATTTCCATCCAGAAACTTCCTCTGAGAGATGCCCTCGTCCTCAGCACTGGTCTCGTCCACTTCCTCCGGGAGGGGGGACGCCAGGTAATTGTCTAACACTTTCAGGGCTTTCAGGAGCCCCTTCTCCAGGTCTGCACAGAGAGGGCATGGCAAGAGCCCGGATGACTGACACAGAAGGTCAGGGCAGGTTGCTGAGAGGCTGAATACTAATGCTGCGGCCAGTCCAAATGGACAACAGCTATGTCCTCAGCTTTCTGTTACTGTAAGCACTTTATATACAAAAACTCATTTAATTCTCACATCAACCCACAAAATAGGTATTGTCCTCATTTTATAGATCTGGAAATAGATTTATAGAGAGGTTAAATGAATTGCCTGAAGTCACCCAGCTAGTAGGATCTGTACTCAGGTAATCTGGATCTAGAGTCACTGTTCTTTTTTTTTATTTTTAATATATTTTATTGATTTCAGAGAGGAAAAGAGAGGGAGAGAGATAGAAATATCAATGATGGGAGAAAATCATTGATTGGCTGCCTCCTGCACTCCCTACACTGGAGATCAAGCCCACAACCTGGGCATGTGCCCTTGACCAGAATCGAACCTGGGACCCTTCAGTCCAACACTCTATCCGTTGAGACAAACCGGCTAGGGCTAGAGTCACTGTTCTTAAGCACAACCCTGTTCTGCCAGAAAACAGGCCAGCAGCCAAGCCAACCCAATTAACGACCCCAGTCGAGCAGAAGAGGCCAGGGGAGAAATGAGAGATGCTCAAAAGAGTCATGGCCAATGAGAATGCAAGGAGAGATGGGGGTTAAGCCAACACGTCGCCCTTGACGTTGAGATCTGAATTTCTAAGTGCTCCAAATGCCTCCCATGCCCTGGATCCTCTCGTTCCTTCTGGGACCCAGGCCCCTGGCCCACAGGACTCACTGTCATTGAGTGCTGGGTTTGAGTTCTTGATGTAGGCAGAAAATTTGGCAAATATGTCCAGGCCAGCTGTGTTTGATTCAGGGTTCAGAGCTGCCAGCTTGGGGTACCTGAAAGCCAACGGGAGAAATAAGAAATCTTCCTGGGAGGAGCCTCAGCCCCCTGCCTCAGCCCCTAAGAAACCATCTGGTTTATTTTTTAATCCTCACCCCAAGGAGTGAGGATATTTTTCCCATTGATTTTCAGAGAGAGTGGAAGGGAGGGGGAGGGGCAGAAAGAGAGAAAAAAAAAGAAACATCTATGTGAGAGAGACACATCGATTAGTTGCCTCCTGCTCGCCAGGGATTGAACCTGCAACCCAGGTACATGCCCTTGACCAGGAATCGAACCTGGTTCTTGGGCTGACACTCTAACCACTGAGTAACCGGCCAGGGCGCCATCTGTTTTTTATTTCTTCAGAGCCTCCCAGCTCCCCCCAACCCCCCTTCCAAGTGCCCCAATACCTGGGAGGACACAGCACTGCCTCCAGAAATTCCTCAATCTTGTTGGTGTCTGTGTGCACTTCGGTGCCGTACAACAGGAAAGGGAGCTGCCCTCCTGGGCACAGCTTCTGCACTGTCTCGGTTCGCCTGTAGGAGAGAGGCCAAGCATCGGGACAGGAAAAGGGGGGCAGAGAGAACCAGAAAAGGGAGATGGAGGGATGTGGGAAGAGAAAGGGGCTCTTGGGAGAAAGGAAAAAGTTCAGGATGGAAGACTCGGGTGACTGAATGTGTGTGTGTGCTTATGTGCGAGCACAAAGGGTGTTTCGAGGAACAGACGTGGGCCTACCTCTTGGTGTCAACCGTGGTGACGTTGAAGGTGACTCCCTTGAGCCAGAGCACCATGAACAGCCTCTGGGAGAAGGGGCAGTTCCCAATCTTGGCTCCGTCACTGCCAGCCTGAAAAGCAAGCCCCACCTCAAGTTAGGCCTGGTGCACCCCACCAACCCCAGGCCATTCTGGGCACATCCTATTCCCAACCCCCCTCCCACCCCCCCACCCACACACGTCTCTCTAGAACTGGGTTCTCCACCCTGGGCTCGGTCAAATCTAGAGCAGATCAGCGGAAACATTTTGTACAAAGGTTGGCTTCTGGTTTTCCAAATACTTAAGTATAGGCGAGAGGTGGGCAGAGGGAGGGGCTGTGGAGAAATGAAAGGATGGACCCCGGAGAGGGAAGACTAACAGTAGCGTAGTTCAGTTAGTACTCTCTAAGTCCTTTCCACACACAAACTCATTTTCATTCTCAGCCCAGCCCATGCAGTAGCCCCAGAGAGGGACTTTGGTGAGGCCAGAGATGCAGGCTAGCGGCCTGGGTTCGGGCTGGAGTGGAGCCTGAGGCCGAGGGGCGGGGCAGGGCCTGCAAGCAGAGCCCGGTTCTCCATACCGCCACCCGCGCTGTTTCCGGGCAGCTGCGGGGAGTCAGGGGCTCACAGCCTCGCCCTAGAGCTGGAGAGGGGCTGCTCTCCAATTGGCAAGTGGTGACCTCATCCCTCAAGGGACACCTCCCCCTGGGCTCGGGTGATTCATTTCATCGGTGTCTCCAGCCTTAGCAGCTTCCTTCCTGCCCAGGAGTGGGGGCAGGGGCCTGTGAGGGGGGCCGGTGGTAAGGCCACCTTCCTCTTCCCCGCATTGCCTGCTGGGGCTCCGCACAGCTCCTCTGGCTGCAGAGAACCCTCCTCACACAGGACCCAGGGCCAGAGCCTCTGCAGCACAGACTCACCGCGAGTGAAAACAGCCCCTGAGGCGAGTGTGAGAGTGAGGTGGGACCGCACCTGGGGCCGGCCGGCACCTCACTGAGTGAGGGGACGACGGAATGGCCGCCTGAGAAGTCAAGCATAAAGCCGAGGGAGAAACAGGCAGGAACACACAAAGACAAGACGAACAAAAGGGGGGAGCGGAGAGAAAGGGAGCAGGAAGGGGAGGGGGTGGGGACACTAGGCAGACAGAAGACGGAGTCCGCCAGGGGAAGGAGGGCGACGAGATGAGGTCCAGAGAGGGGAGAGGCACAGCCCTAGTGGGGAGGGAGCAGGGGGGAACGGAACGGTGAAGGCCGGGCCTGCGGTTGTTGCTGTTGTTTTTTAATTGATTTTAGAGAGAGAGAGGAAATGGGGTGGGGGGGGGGGAGGGGAGAAGAGAGAAACATCGATGTGTTGTTCCACTCATTTATTCATTCATTGGTTGATTCTTGTATGTGCCCTGACCGTGATCGAACCTGCAACCTTGGTGTATTCGGACAACACTAACCAACTGAGCACCTGGCCAGGTCTGGCCTGCGGTTTTGATACCCAAATGCTATGGCCACGTCTCCGCATCCACACCCAGGAGAGGAGAGTTGGGCAATTCTTTCTCTCCTGCTTCTACAACCTCTCGACCCTAAGGCCCTCGCCCAGCCTCCCCTCGGTCTGATCTCTCACCCAGCCTGGACTCCCATCTCCGCCCTTCCTCCCGCTCCCAAGCCCCAGCCCTTCGCCACCATCCTCTGCAGCAGTTTCTTCACTCCACTCCCACTCCGTGTCCTCCAGCCCACTTTCCCAGTGGGCCTCTTCCCGCTGCCAGGCCTCCCCACCACACACACTCACACACACACTCACACTCACATACCCCCACTCACACACTCACACACACACTCACACTCACATACCCCCACTCACACACTCACACACACACTCACACTCACATACCCCCACTCACACACTCACACACACACTCACACTCACATACCCCCACTCACACACTCACACACACACTCACACTCACATACCCCCACTCACACACTCACACACACTCACACACACTCACACACACACACTCACTCACATACCCCCACTCACACCCACACACACACTCACACTCACACACCCCCACTCACACCCACCCCCACTCACACACACACTCACACTCACACACACCCACTCACACCCACCCCACTCACACACACACACTCTCACACACCCACTCACACACAGACACTCACACAGACACACCCACTCACACACACAGACACACCCACTCACACTCACACACCCCCACTCACCCCCTCACACACACACACCCCACTCACACTCACACACACATCCACTCACTCACACACACTCACACACACCCACTCACACCCACACTCACACACACCCCACTCACACACACACACACTCTCACACACCCACTCACACACAGACACTCACACAGACACACCCACTCACACACACAGACACACCCACTCACACTCATACACCCCCACTCACCCCCTCACACACACACACCCCACTCACACTCACACACACATCCACTCACTCACACACACACCCACACACACTCACTCTCACACACACACTCACACACACACCCCAGTCACACTCACACACACACACTCAAACACCCACACACACACTTCTCCAAGTCTCCCCCTGCCCCTCACCCTCCTAAGGCCGCATGTGCTGGTGTTTTCCTCTGTTCCTCCCACACCCTCCTACCCTCCTACCCTCCTACCCTCCTACCCTCCTGCCCTCCTTCCCTCCTTCCCTCGGCCTGCGCCCCCCCCAGGACCCCTCCCCTTTCTCTGCCGTGTGGTCCTTCCGGCTGGTGGCAACTCGCACTTGTACTAACTTCCCAGGGTTGAGCCTAGAATTCTTTCTCCGCCACGTCAATCGCCTTCCCCTGCGGACCGGCCCTCCCTCCCATCCCGAAGGCTGCAGGTGGCGGGGCGGCGGAGGGGGCCGGGTCGGGCCGGCCGGAGGGCAGGGGCCGGGGGAGGCTCACCTTCACGAACAGCTCGACCTGCGGCTGCTCCTCGGCCATGGTTGCGACGGGGACCAGGAAGCGGCCGTCGCGGGGGAGCTGGGCGGGGCCGGAGGGCGGGTCTCTCGGGCGGAGGTGCTGGGCCCGGGCCCGACGCCCCTCGGCACCGCACTAGCCGGGTCGGACCGGACCGCTCGCGCCACACTCGGCCGCCCACCAGCCCGCGACCTCGCCCGGCTCCGCGGCCGGTCCGCTCCCGGATCGAGGCGCTGACTCACCGGCCGGCCCCGCCTGGAGCCTGGGGAGGGGACGAGAGGGGCGGGCCCGGGCCCGGGAGGGGGCCGGGAGGTGGGGAGCGCCTCGGCCCCCCGGAGGGAGGGAGGCGGCGCGGGCCCGGTTCCCCGGCTCCATCGGGCGGGACTCCCCACCCCGCCCTCCTGGGAGCTGGGCACCCACAGGTGGCCCCGGAGGCCCCGGGGAACTCGGGGAGACTTGAGGACGGGTGGTCCGTCGTTTATCCCTCTTTCCGAGCTCCTTCCAGATTTCAGTCCGGTTCTAGGGTGGGGGAGAGAGTGGTGAAAGGTGGGGCCGGGGGTGGGCAGACACCCAGACCTGTGCTGGGACCCCGAGGCCGAGCGCACCCCTGGGGAGGTCTGCTCCCCTCTGAAGCCCTCAGCTTCAGTGCTGCCACTTCTGCCCCCGAATGGGCCCTTCTTACGGACAGGTTGCTTTGGAGATGGGGTGAAAGGGTGAGGTCGTTTTGACCCCAGGAATCCTGGGGGGAGCGGGGGGCGGCAGAGGGGCAGCTGGCCCTCTCCTGGGTAAAAAGCGAAGATCAGCCAGAGCAGGCAGAGTGAGTGGACTCTTCGGGGACACACATGAATTGGGCCGCGGGAGAGTAGCCCGTGCCCTCCCCGTCACCTTGACTTTGGAGGTCTGTAGACTATGACCTGCTGAAAGACAGCCCAAGAATATGTGCTCCGAACTGGGTGCTTTCCAGCCCCTGCATCTGACGCTCCTATCCAGCCCCCCTTCTTTCGTCCTCATCCACCTCTGTCCAACAAAGACCTACAGTTCCAGAAGAACTTGGTGGAGTGAAGGACACAGGAGCAAAACAAAGCCTGACACTTGAAAAGATGGAGGAACTTGGGCAGGAGTGGGGCGGGTGACAGGGTGCTGGAGACCAGCAGTTAGTGGTTTCCTCTCCTGCTTCCTCTTCTGTGGGTTTGCGCCTGGGGGGGGGGGGGGGGTCGCTAATCTTTCCTCCCAGGGAGGGATGGATACCTTTGGTGTTTGCTCCTTTGGGTTGTAACATCCTATAATGAGGTGGAATGGTTCCTAAGTAAAGAGGATTCCTTCCATGGTAACCCTCAAACCTGCACACAGGCCCCCTTCCAGCTGAGGGAGGTCACAGCGGCCCTATTCCCGGGTCCTCTTGGGCTCCAGCTTGTCAGTGTCCCCCAGAGAAGCTGCCCCACAAAGATGTCCCCTCAAGCAAGTGGGGCCAGCCCTGAACTCAGGCAGGTTTGGCAACTTCTCCCGCCTCTTTTCTTTCCCACCGCTTTATAGCTAGAGCTGCCCTGATCATCAATATTGACTTTGGCCTCTGGCGTGGCTATCCACAAGGGATGTTTTGCCTTAATCTCCCAGGTGACAGGTGATGCTGCCCTCTCCTGGTACCATCCAGCAATGCCCCAAATCCTGCTTCAGAGGTCTCCCCCCCCCCCCCCCCCCCATTTCATCTGCTTGCCCCCGATTTTCTCCGGTCTCAGTATCTCCCCTTTCCTTTTCTGGGCAGGTTTTTCTTTCCACTCTCTCCCCTTCCGGGGCTTGGTAAACCAGTCCCTAATCTCTCCCACCCCAGATTGGAAGGTGTCCCTCCCAGACACTCCTCAGACACGCCTCACAGCCTTCTCCAGGTTTCCATAGTTCCATTGCTCAACAGTTTGCCAAGGGTAACCATTAACCTTGCCCTTAACTAGCTTCCCCACCTATCTCGATAGAGGGGATTCTCCAATCATTGTTTAGCAGAGCCAGGTTACCCCACCATCTTTCCTAAAGTCTTGGGTGGGATCTCCCAATCTCAGAGCACCCAGGACAAAGCTGGGAGGAATATGGATCTTAAGGGATCTGTTTCTTTTTTTTGTGTGTGTGTGTGTGTGTGTGTTTTTGTTTGTTTGTTTCTTAAAGGTATGCATTTATTTCTGTTCACAATCTCCTTGCTTCTCCTACACTCACACACACTCAAAAGTTAGCTTCATGGAGCTCAGACTTATGTTCATTACTTTGAGTCCACCACCCAGAGTAGGCACTACATAGTTGCTGTAGGAATGAATGACACCCCTCTGTCCTTACAGGGTGTGTGTGCACAGGGGTTGGGCATGTCCCCAAAGGAGTGTAGGTGTTCTTATCAGGTCTACTCTGTCAGGATTGGGTGCAATTCCAACGCTTTCACTTCGGGGTGGGGTGGGCCTGAAATTATAAACTAGGCCCTGTAGTGGCCCCGTGGGGTGTTCATACACTGTACCCAGGAAATCCGCAGAGGAGGGCTGAGATACGAGTCTCACTTAATTTCTGCTTATTTGTTTATAACACTCACATAGCTCTTACTACGTTTGCCAGGCACTGTTCTAAGCTCTTTATAAATAAACCAAGAGGAACAAATATTAACTTAGAGTTGTTGACACAGTTGAATTGCTGTTGCTTATCTCCACTCTCCGGAAAAAACAATGCGCCTCTGGCCCTTTAAAGTCGTTCTCCCCCCCAGATTCCCCCTCCCCCGGCAAAGCCCCTGGAACAGTCTCCGAGGCTAGGACTCCAGCTCGGCTTCCGGCCTCCTCCAGGCTCCACCCCGGGTTAATCAGATCCCGGAAACCCTGGGGCAGAGGCCCGGGGCTGAGCGACGGCCGAGGGCGGGAAGTTTGAATGTCCTGGCACCACCCCGCTTAAGAACTGGCCAATCAGCGTCCAGCCTTCTGATCCGGGTCTCGCTGACCAATAGCGGTTAAGGGGGTGGGGCCTGTGCGCGCGCACCCGTCCTGGCGTCCGCGCGCTCCTCCTGCAGGCTCGTGGCTGGTAGTGACTCGGTCTCGCGCACGTCGAGGTCCCGGTGACAGAAAAGGCGGGAAAACTCCGCAAGTTGTCCGCCCGTGGGGTGGGGAAGCCTAGAGCGCGGGCCCGCGGCCTTGGGGGCGTGGTTGGCGGGGGCGGGAGCGGGAGCGGAGGCTGGCACCGCTCGCCCACACGGCCCGCAGGCCGTCTCCATCCCAGTGCAGCCTCGCGTGACAGGAATGGGAGTGGGCGAGCATTCCACAGACTGTCCGCCCGTGAAATCCGAGCAGCCGCCCCTCGGCAGGCCCCACAGATGACGAAAATAAACGTGACCTTTCCCTCGCCTCTGCCCTCCCCAGACCTCCCGGTGCACTTGCGCCCGCCTCGCTCCTGAACCGCCTTCATTTTTCGCAGCGCAGAGCCGCCCTGCCCATGGCCTCGGGGGGAGCGACCGCCGGCGGGCTGCGGCAGGGGCCGGGAGCCGGGGCGGCCCGCTGCCCCAGCCCGGCCCCAGTGCCGGGCCCCGCGGGGGCGGAGGACGACGCGGAGGAGCCGGCGGAGGTCTCTGGGGCGGCGAGGCCGGGGAGCGGGAGCGAGAACCAGTCGGGGGGGCGGGGGTTGCCGGACGTCCGGGCGATGGGAGGGGGGCCGCGGCTCAGCCCGCACAGGTACCCACGCGGGCGCTGCTCCCCCTGAGAGCTGAGAAGATGGTGACAGTTAAACAAGGCCCCGCGCTGAGGAGGGGTCCACATGCTGGCTTCCCTGTTTCCCGGCGAAGACCCACCTGTGCGTGCTGTGGGGTGCGGGCTGCTTGGGCATGGCCTACTACGACACCGGTGACGCCGCCGTCCACTTCATGCCGGACGCCCCGGACCTCGAGAGCCTGCAGCTTCTGCAGAGAGGTGGGCTTGGGCGCGAGCGCGGCTGCCTCGGCCCCGGGGCCCGTGTCTCTCGCACGTGCTCACCTGACTCAGTCGGTTTTATTGGTTGACTTCCAGAGGAAGGTCTGTTGTTTTTAAGACTCCATTTCATGATTCAACAGATATTTATTAGGTGCCTGCAAGGTGTCAGGTGCTGGAGAGACAGTCCTGGCAAACCCGCCATGTCTGTCCTCTTGGGGGGGCTTATACTCCAGTGACCATCTCCAGGGCACCCCTTCCCTGCCACCAGCCCACCAGCCCGCCGCCCTCTCCTCTCCCAGCTCTCATGCCTGGCTCCTGACGAGGCCCCGCACGTGTTGGGCGCTCCCTGCTCTTAGAGGAAATGCGTTTTTGAGACGGGGAGGCAGATAGCAAGGAAAGGGCTGTGGGTTTCCTCTTAGTAAAGGGATAAAGATTCTTTAACTCATTTGGTCTGCATTCTCCTTCCAAGTTCTGGATGAAATCAATCCCCGGTCTGTTGTTACCAGTGCCAAGCAGGATGAGAATATGACTCGGTTTCTGGGGAAGCTTGGTAAGGACGGGTAAAGTATGGAATGTTACAGGAGATTAAAGGGTCTTGGAGGGAGGTAGAGTCAGGGTGAGAGAGAAGGTGGGACAGAGGCACAAAGACTGGAATGTACTACAGGCTAATGGCCCTTTCTTTGCCTCCCTCACAGCCTCCCAGGAACACGGAGAGCCTAAGAGACCTGAAATCATATTTTTGCCAAGTGTGGATTTCGGTATCTCCTTTTGCTTGGCTCATTTCCGCATCCCAGTTTCCCAACCCTTTCTCCTAAATCCACCCCATCGTCAGGAGGTCTCTCCTCAGCCTTATCTCATCCTGAACCTTTGAGTCCTCCAAGCGCCACGACCAGTCTCAGGATCTCTCCTGCTCCCTACCCTTTAATAACCTGCACTTCCTATGAAACCTCCACTTAGGTGTCTAGGAATGCGGGCCTCCCCTGAGAAGAGAGTGGTGACACTATTTGGAATTGGAATTCCCCCCTTTAAGCCAAAGCATTTGTTGGGGGGCGAGGGGGAAGCTACTGCCTCAGTGACCTTGATGATCCATAAGGCACTTCCATAATCTCCCCAGATTTGCAAAAAAGACAGGGAATGTTCTATCCTAATTAGATGTTAACACATTAGTCTTATATGATCTTTTTCACCAAAAATCCCCAATTCCAGACAGATATCTTTCTTAGGCTGTGATCTCAAGCCAAACATCCTTATATTTTATATAGAGATAATTAGACCAAGGGTCTGAAAATTTGGTTCTTGTTTCAGTTTTCCGTTAACTGCCTGTGTAAACTTGACAAATCAGATCATCTGTCTTCTATTTTCTTTCTTAAAATAGAGTGAAAAATTGGATTACAAGGCCTTTCTCTTTCCAAAATAGGTCTGGAGATAAGCAAACAGCGCCTCCTTTCTGGAAGCTACTCTTTTATCCCAGACTCCATGACCACCACTGAGAAAATTCTCTTCCTCTCCTCCATAATTCCCTTTGACTGCCTTCTCATGGTGAGATGGGTCCTGGGAAGTCAGGGCTGGGATGCCACAGGTTGGAGAAAGGCAAAAGCACCCCAGTCCTTGGGTTGAGTCCTGGGAGTTTCTAGCCCAGCCCTGGAAAATAATAGCTTTCCCTGGTATTGTCCAGCCTTCAAGACTTTGGGATTTACCCAGCTCCACCCTTTAAAAAAAAAGTTGTTAATTGATTTCAGAGAAAGGGAGAGAGAGAGAAACATTAATTATATGAGAGAATCATTGATCAGCTGCCTCACGTCCCCCACTGGGGTCCAGCCCTCCACTGGGGGTCCAGCCCAACATGGGCACGTGCCCTGACCAGGAATCTCACCAGTGATCTCCTGGGTCATGGGTCACTGCTCAACCACTGAGCCACACCGGTCGGGCCCCCAGCTCCACTCTTGATCCTCTCAGGTTCGAGCACTTGGAGGGCTGCTCAAGTTCCTGGGTCGAAGAAGAATCGGGGTCGAACTGGAAGACTATAACGTCAGCGTTCCCATCCTGGGCTTTAAGAAATTTGTGTTGTAGGTGATTTACCCTAACCTCAGCCAAAGTAAGATGGAAAGTCTGACTAGTGACAGGGTGGGGGGGGAGGTAGTGATGGGGGGGTGGGAGGTAGTGATGGGGGGGGAGGTAGTGATGGGGGGTGGGAGGTAGTGATGGGGGTGGGCAGTGTGACCTGTCTCCAGGACACAGTGCAGCACCTGAGGGGATGTGGAGCTCCGGGACGAGCCTGAGACAGTATTCTGGAAGGTGGGGCAAAGGGGATGAAACTGAGAAATGAACTCCGACCTCATACCCCAGCACCTTCCCTTCTGCTTATTTTTTGCCCTCAGGACCCATCTAGTGAGCATAGATCAAGATACTTACAGGTAAGGAGATGGAGGCAGGCTGTCATCTCTGGGAAGGGAGAAGGATTAAGCTTAATGCGCTAATAATCCTAATGAGGCTCCAGTTTTTTTAATCCTGGGGCTATTAGGATAAATCTCCCTGAAGGAAAGAGTGGGAGTGAGTGGGAGAGAAGAAGAAAAGCATGAATGTGTCACTCTTCTGAAGAGAGAAACTGAGGCAGAGAGAAGTAGAGGACAAAACTTTTATCAAGACTTGATCTCAGCAGGATGTTTTCAACTCCTATTTTCTCAATTCCCTTTAAAAATCCAGCCTTAGCTGGTTTGGCTCAGTGGATAGAGCATTGGCCTGCAGACCAAAGGGTCCCGGGTTTGATTCCAGTCAAGGGCATGGACCTCAGTTGCAGGCTCCTCCCTGGCCTGGGCCCTGGTTGGGGCACGTGCAGGAGGCAACCAATGGATGTTTCTCTCATATCAACATTTCTCTGTCTTTCCCTCTCTTTTCCACTCTCTCTGAAGATCAATGGAAAAATATACTTGGGTGAGGATTAAAAAAAAAAAATCCAAGTTACCCAGAACTCCCCCATTTCTCCCTGACAGTGTTCTGCAGATATTTAAGAGTGAGGCTCACCCCTCAGTGTACAAAGTGGCCAGTGGACTGAAGGAGGGGCTCAGCCTCTTTGGTATGTGTGTCCCCTCCCTCATCCCACACTACAAAAGCCTTCCAGAAAAGCAGCTGCCTCCAAAATGTGTCCCAGCCCCTCTCCTCCCACTTCATTCCCATTGCCAGATGCCTCTGTCCTCCAACCCAACTTTCTTAGCCTTTTTGTACCCTTCCTGAACTCGGGCACCTCCCCTTACCCTGTAGTTACCCAATGTCATTAGCATATCTCTTACTTTACCAATTCCATGTTTATTCCTTAGGTTTGTATGAATGTCTCCACTAGCTGTGTACCTGTCTGGGGACTTGGGAGGCCCTTTGTATAAAGGAGAGTTAGTAACTGTGAAACTGCCCATATTTGATTTGCACTGAGTTGTTTCTGAGTTTAGGGTGTACTGGGGACATCGCCCCAAGTATCCACCTGGTTTCACTATCATATATCAGTGGGTTGTGTCTAATGTTTACATATATGTATTCGACTCTTTGTGAGTCTAGCTATGCTTGCTCTGCCTTTTTTTTTTTTTTTTGGCTGAGTGTTCCCTCTCCTAAGCCCATGTAAGGTAATACTGGCTCAGACTTGTGGCCAGCTGCTGACTTTGGCTGCCTTTGTGTCCTGTATCTGGGAAATGCCCCCCAAGCCCGCCTGCCCAACATTGGAATCTCTGATCCCATGTCTCAGCTTAGACACAGCCACACATTCCTTTCCCTGCCCCCTCACCTCCACAGGAATTCTCAACAGATGCCGCTGTAAGTGGGGAGAGAAGCTGCTCAGGTGAGTGGGACTCATACTCGTGCTATAAGCTAATGCATGCAGTCTGCAAACATACACACCACCCCATGTAGTAATAAAAACAACTGCCCTTTCCGTAATGCTGACTAAACGCATTTAATCCTTATAATGACCCCACGTGGTAGCTAGTATCATCCTCATTTTACATTGTCAGCACAGATAAACATACTCATTGATGATACTCTGACTTGGACACACACAAGCAGCAGAAACACAATCACAAAACCCTAATGTATACATGGTAATATCTTTAATTAGGAAAACCACACTTCAATTTGAGTTATTCTCTGATAACTCTCAAATTTGTGTGTCTAGTTCAGAGCTCCGTATGTAGAATGCTAATTACATATCATTGCTACCTGCAATTTCCACAGGCAGCTCAAACTCTGAGCATCCAAACCGACACCCATTGGTCCTGTTCCTCTTCCTGCATTCCCGATTCTGGGTGATAGCACTGCTGGCAGTACAGCTTCCCAAGCTCTGACTCCTGGATTGAGGTTCTCCCTCACCCTCCATATTTAATCATTCACTAGGGCCTGTTGTTGCTAGCCTCCAATGTCTCGGCCATTCCTTTCTCCCTCTTTCCACTGCTCTAATTCTGGCTATCATTTCTAACTGGGAGCATCGCATATGCCTCCAAATGGGTCTCTCTGCCTCTCCTCTCTTATTTTTCCCAGTCTATCTCTTATTCTAAAATACCGGTTAATTCAGAACAGAGATCTGAGCATGTCACTCCACTTTTTAAAAAACCTTAGGTAGAGCCGAAACCGGTTTGGCTCAGTGGATAGAGCGTCGGCCTGCGGACTGAAAGGTCCCAGGTTCGATTCTGGTCAAGGGCATGTTCCTTGGTTGCGGGCACATCCCCAGTAGGGGGTGTGCAGGAGGCAGCTGATCGATGTTTCTAACCTCTCTATCTCTCTCTCCCTTCCTCTCTATAAAAAAAAATAATAATAAAAAATAATAAAAAAAAAAACCTTAGGTAGAAACAAAAAAACAGGAGGCTTCCCCGTTACTGCAGGATGAAGATTAGCCTCATTAGCAGTATGATGTTCAGGACTCCTCCCATTCACCCCAAGTTTCATGAATAGGCTTACCTTCCCGTCACCCCTCCTTTCTTCCTGGATTCATCCTATATTCCAGTCATTTAGGGCCTCTGGCCATCTTGGAACTACACCATGCCTGTGTTTATACTGTTCCTTCTGGAAAGTCCCTGTTCACTTGTCAGACTCTTACTTCAAGGTGCAACCCAGCTGTCACCTTTTTCGTGAAGCTTTCATAGGCCCTTGTGAGGAGACCGACCTTCCCCTTCCTGTGTGCTCACGTAGTGCTTGTTTACATTTCCTAGTTGCACTAGGAATTAGTCATCTGTGAATTTGCTGGCCCTCGTAGCTGTGAACTCTGTGCAGTGGCCATTCCTGTTACCTCAGTGCCTGCCACATGGCCTTGCACTCAGTGAGTGAGCACAATGCATAGATGCAAGCATACAGGTGGCTTCATCTCTAAAAACTCAGCAGAATCCTTTGCTAGCCTACAGGTGCACAATCTTTTCCCCACCTCACCCACCCTGCAATGTGTGTTTTTTGGATGTTAATTTAGGATAATTTCCAGATAATTGGAGGGTGATATAATCTCAACCAGGGATGAGAAGGAAAGAATTCTCAATGGAGAAGAGAACTGAATTAAAGCTGGGAAGGAATGCAGATTACCCAGATAGGATTCCCCAGGGCATGGAATCATGACCCAAATGATGAACTAAGGGCCCAGCTGGCCTAAAGCCGGACAGGACACCAGGAAATTAAGTTAATGTCAAGTATGCTCTAAAAAGCACTGTCTTAGTATTCCAGAGATCTGAGTTTGAGTCCCAGCTTTACTTCTTACTAGCAGTATGACTTTGGATAAATTGTTTATGCTGTAAGGGCCTCATTTCCTCAGCTGTAAAATGAGGAAACTTGGCTTGGTTAAAGTCTCTCCTGGCACGAGCAGTAAAAACCTATATGTTTTACATGAAAGTTAGCTTAGTGAAGCTCATGTGCTCTCCAAGGTGGGGAAAGACATTCATAGACTGGCCTACACTGCCCTGGGTGGAGCAGCCTTTTGTGGTCAAGGAGCAGAGGTACCTAAAACCCACGCTCAAATCCAACTGAGCCCTCCACTTTATTCTAACCTGGGGTGTTCTAACCCAGGGTAACTGGCATAGACTACAGTGTGAGATACACATCCTCAGACCCAAGTGTCTCCACACGTCTCATATAAAACTAGAGGCTCGATGCACGAAATTTGTGCAAAAGTAGGCCTTCCTTCCCCCGGCTGCCGGCACCGGCTTCCCTCTGGCACCTGGGAGCTGGGTTTCCCTCACAGCCCTGGCTTTGTTCAGAAGGTCGTCTGGTCTAATTAGCATATTACACTTTTATTATTATAGACTAGAGGCCCAGTGCACGAAATTCATGCACAGGTAGGGTCCCCAGCAGCTGCCAGCTGGGGCCTCCCTTCGCACCCACCTTGGCCTGGCGCTGCCCGCTCACCTGCTCCACCATCCTGCCGCGGTCCTGCTGTCATCAGGACCCATCAGGCCAGCAGCACCTCCACTGCCGTCTGCTGCCAGCATCACATTGCAGACTCCTGCCATGTTCTGTGCTAACCCCCGGTTGGTCGAACTCCCACCCGTAGGGACAATTTGCATATTAGCCTTTTATTATATAGGACAGTGATGGGCAACCTTTTGAGCTTGGTGTGTCAAACTTCACCAAAAAACTGAGCATAACTCGGGTAGTGTGTAACTTTGAGGAAAAAACTAACTCCAAGACTCTAGTCGCAAATGTTTCATCCTCAGGAGCAGCAAATGTTTCATCCTCGGCATGCGGCTGCGTCATCAGAAATGGCTACGCGTGTCAGTGCTGACACACGTGTCATAGGTTCGCCATCACTGATATAGGATAATGGCTTGCTCTAATGTAGAAAAGAATCTGTGGGCTCACAGTCCTTACAGAATCTCACACTTTTCATAGCCATAGGGAGATAGGGACACCCAGAACTGGATAAACATAGATGAGACATTTATTTCTGTACACTAACTTAATTAGTAGTAAATACCTCAGATACACAAAAGGTATAAATATTAATAATACTATAAGCTGTTTTTCCACCAGTCAATCTAAAAATTAGTGTTATTGAAGCCCCTTAGATGTCCCTCCCCAATCCTCTATTCTCTGTAGAGACGACTATTATCATGAATTGAGGACTTAAATCATTACACATGGGACAATTATATACTTAAATAGGAAAAGACGGATGCTTGTGCTATTACACCAGAGACACTTTCACAGCTATACAAACTCATTCAGACTCACCCTCTCCTACTCAGCCACCAAGAAAGCTAGATTGTCATACAGATGCTTCAACACACCACCCTCTCTCTAAAATATCACATACCCACATGGAATGACACACATGGTCATATCCATCAAAACTGATACACAGACACAGTTGTGCTCATATCCAGAGATTCAGTAGATGCATGTAAACACCCCTGCATAGATACAACACTGTACTTGCCAGTACAGATACATATTGCCACAATCATCAGGGACCTGCAAACACACATTTTCACAAATTGAGATCACGACAATGCTGAGAACAGATGTAATTTCAAGTTTCTTCACCCCAACCTTCACTTCCAGGCTGTGGTTCACACGTCCCACTCATGACCTGGGGGAACTAAATTCTCGTCTAGACGTCATTCAGTTTTTCCTGCTACCCCAGAATCTGGACATGGCTCAGATGCTGCATCGGTTGCTGGGTCACATCAAGAACGTGCCTGTGAGCCCAGGGTTGGGGGCAGTGAGGTGGGGAGGAGGTTGAGGGCTGATCCAGGACATTGGGCTTCCTGAGGGGCATTAGAGTGGGAGAGGGAAAACAGTCTTTGTCCCCTGTCCGACTGTCCTTATCTGACTGTAGCTGATTCTGAAACGCATGAAGTTGTCCCACACCAAGGTCAGCGACTGGCAGGTTCTCTACAAGGTAGGACCTACCTTCTTGAATCCTAGAAGTTCAGGTTAAGCCCCTCAGCTTGTGTTCTAGACTCTGTACTGTGGTTATCTTGTCCAACTTGATCCTAACACTATTTTTAAGCTTGTATTGTCCAAAATATTTTTTTTTGTTTTTAATCTTCACCAGTCTCTCTCTCTCTCTCTCTCTCTCTCTCTCTCTCTCTCTCTCTCTCTATATATATATATATATATATATATATATATATATATATATATATATAATTATTTATTTATTTATTTACTGATTTTAGAGAAAGGGAAAGGGAGAGAGAAACATTGATGTATGAGAGAAACATCAGTTGGTTGCCTCCCATACACACCCCCACGGGGATCCAACCCACAACCAGGTATGTGTCCTGACTCAGAATCGAAGCAGCAGCCTTTCAGTACATGAGACGATACTCCAGCCAACGGAGCCACACCAGCCAGGGCTGTCCAAAAATTTAGAGAGCATAATAAGCTGAACCCTCATGTATCCACCTTGCAGCCTCAACACTTATTTCATGTATATCTTCTCCCACTTTCCACTTCCTGGATTATTTTGAAGCAATTCCCAGCCATCATATCATTTTACCCATAAATGTTTAAATATGATTTCTAAAAGAAAATTATTTTTGAAAATAAATAACTACTGCCCTGGCTGGTATGACTTAGTGGTTGGATTGGTGGCCAGCACACAGAAGGGTTGCGAGTTCAATTCCAGGTCAAGGGCACATACCTGTGGGTTGCAGGTTCGATTCAAGGCCCCAATTGGGGTGCATGTTGGAAGCAACCTATTGATGTGTCTCTCACATCAGTGTTTCTCTCTCTCTCTCTCTCTCTCTCTCTCTCTCTCTCTCTCTCTCCCTTCCCTCCCTCTCTAAAATATATAAAAACATATTTTAAAAATAAAATTTAAAAAGGATTTTCCTTAAAAAAAATCAATGGAAAAAATACCTTGAGAGAGGATTAACAAAAAAATTTTTAAAGAATAACTACCATTATCGTACCTAAAATTAACAATTACTTAATGTCACCAACTATCTAATGTCTACATATCTAATCATTTCTTAAATGTCATGATTTTTTAAATTAGTTTGTTTAATTAGGAACCAAATATGTTCAACATATGGCAATGGGGTGATGTCTCCTTTAAGTCTCTTTTATGGGTTCCTTCTTCTCTTTCTGTCTTTCTCTGTCTGTGTCTTTGTGTGTCTGTCTCCTCTCTCTCTCTCTCTCTCTCTCTCTCTCTCTCTCTCTCTCTCTCTCTCATTTTCATTCTCCTTACAAGTTATTTGTTGAAGAAGCTGAGTCATTTGTCCTATAGAGCTTCCCTTAGCCTGGATTTTGCTGATTATAGTCCCTAGGTGATTTTGATATGTTTCTGTCTCTCTTAGAATTTCTTTTTTTTTAATATATATATTTTTATTTTTGATTGTTTGGTTAATCCTCACCCAAGGATATTTTTTCCCCCATTGATTTTTAGAGAGAGTGGAAGGGAGGGGTAGAGATAGATAGAAACATCAATCCGCTGCCTCCTGCACTGCCCCCACTGGGGATCGAGCCTGCAACCCGGGCATGTGCCCAGACCAGGAATGGAATCTGTAAACTCCTGGTGCATGGGTTGATGCTCAACCACTGAGCCACACCATCCAGGTGCAAAGTGGTTATTTTAATCCTGTCATTCTTTATTTATTAGCCAGAACGTTTCCTTAAGGAAAACCTTCCTCTCGTCTGCTCTTTCCTTACCCAGTGATACAGTTCATATCACAGAAAGTTGCCTGATTTTTTTCTCTGCCTTTATTTGCCAGCTGTCATCTTAGTAAACTAGTCCCTAAATCCGCCCAGGTAGCCAATGAGTTTTTTGTTGTTGTTATTTTAGTATCATTATGAACTCATAGATTTACACACGCTTCAGTCCACTGCATTTTTAATCTTTTTTTTTTTTTTTTTTGCATTTTGATCCGTCTGTGTTGGAAAGCAGCTAAAACACTTCATATGTGGCTGTGCAAAAATAGTCAATATCCTATTACCCCGTTACTTCACCAGCAAGTCTAATTTTCTAAAAACACCAAGGTTAGCCTGAGGTTACTTCAGGTTTTCCGTCTGTCAAGGAGACCTGGAATAAAAATCTTCAGATTACCAACAGGGTTCCCAAGCGGCTGTGAGATCCGCGGCTGCCTGCGGCTCTTCCTCCTCAGCTGGGATCTGCATTTTTAATCTTTATACTTGTTCAAATTATTCTGTCTTTTGCTGATGGGAGCCTCTTGAAGTTGGCTCCTGAGTCCTTTAAACACAGTTCTGGTAGATTTTTAAAAATATATATTTGTATTGATTTCAGAGAGAAAGGGAGAGGGAGAGAGAGATAGAAACATCAATGATGAGAGAGAATCATTGATCAGTTGCCTCCTGCACTCCCCCTACTGGGGGTTGAGCCCACAACACAGGCATGTGCCCTTGACTGGAATCGAACCTGGGACCCCTCAGTCTGCAGGCTGACGCTCTATCCACTGAGCCAAACTGGCTAGGGCCGTGGTCGGCAAACTGCGGCTCGAGAGCCACATGCGGCTCTTTGGCCCCTTGAGTGTGGCTCTTCCACAAAATACGATGGCCTGGGTGAGGCTATTTTGAAGAAGTGGCGTTAGAAGAAGTTTAAGTTTAAAAAATTTGGCTCTCAAAAGAAATTTCAATCGTTGTGCTGTTGATATTTGGCTCTGTTGACTAATGAGTTTGCCGACTACCGGGCTGGGGCAACTCTGGTAGATTTTGATAGCCTCCCTGCCTCTGGTTTGACAAGGTACATAATTCACATCTCCTGGTTCTGACCGGGAACCAGACATTTCCCCAAGGAGCCCTGGTTCTTTGTAGTGAGAAGTGTTATTTCTGCACCACAGTCTGCAGCCTAGAGGGGACTCCTCATGTTTTGTTATTGCTTCTAGGTCTTTTCTGTGAACAGATCTAGGAACGTTAAGAACAATAAAATACATGATAAATTAGCGCTAATACCACCATTTTACACTTGGAACCACAGTATTCTTAACTTGTATATTCCTTTACTATACTTACCTTTTCAGTATTTTCTTCTTCCATATTGGAAATTCTGGTTCTGAGTAACACTAGGAATGATAAAATTACAATATCACTCATTTGCTTTTTCCTACATTATATCCACAACAATCTTATTATGGAAATATCAGCACTACTACCAACTATACGATTATTGAAAACTGTTAAGATTTTTTATTTTTAAAAAATATATTTTACTTATTTTTTACAGAGAGGAAGGGAGAGGGAGAGAGAGTTGGAAACATCGGTAAGAGAGAAACATCAATCAGCTGCCTCCTGCGCACCCCCCACTGGGGATGTGCCCGCAACCAAGGTACATGCCCTTGACTGGAATCAAACCTGGGACCCTTGAGTCCGCAAGCCGACGTTCTATCCACTGAGCCAAACCGGCCAGGGCTGTTAAGATGTTTATGAGGGGAGAGAGGGGAAGTTCTTTTTGTCCCCACTGGGGATATACAAATCACTGTATTTTAGTCACTTGGAAAAGTTCCACTCAGTGTGGTTATGCCACTATATGGACATACATATTTATTTATGTTCCTTTGTTTCATTCTGTTTTTTTATTATTAGGAATTTCTTTTTAAATTTTAATTTAATTATAGGATTATATAAAATATTTACATAGTTTCAAAGTCAAATCTCCCAAACAAAGATATAATAAACTAATTCTAGCTTCTATCCTTGCCACCTACAGATAATCTTTTCTTTTTTTAAGATTTTTAAAAATATTTTTTATTGATTTCAGAGAGGAAGGAAGAGGAAGAGAGAGATAGAAACATCAATGATGAGAGAGAATCATTGACTGGCTGCCTCCTGCACGCCTCACACTGGGGATCGAGACCAACCCTGGGAAATGCCCTGACCAGGAATCATACCGTGACCTCCTGGTTCATAGGTCGACGCTCAGCTAGGGGACTCCACTGAGCCACTCCAGCCGGGTGATAATCTTTTCTTTTTAAAAATATGTCTTGCCCTGGCCGGGTAGCTCAGTTGATTAGAGCGTCATCCTGATACGCCAAGGTTGCGAGTTTGATCCCTGGTCAGGGCACATACAACAATCAACCAATGAATGCATAAGTGGAACAACAAATCATCGATGTTTCTCTCTCTCTCTTTCCCTCCCTCTCTCTCAAAAATAAATAAAAATTCCATGGACACAGACAGTAGTGCAGTGAAGGCCTGGAGAGGGGGCAGAAGTGGAGTGGAGGTGGCCAATGGGGACATTTGTAATACTTTCAACAATAAGGACACAGCCCTGGCCAGTGTACTCAGTGGTTAGAGCATTGGCCTGCAAACCAAAGGGCTGCAGGTTCGATTTCCTGTCAAGGGCATGTACCTGGGTTGCAGATTCCATCCTGTACCAAGTCGGGGTGCGGGAAGCAACCAATCGATATGTCTCTCTCACATCGATGTTGGTCTCTCTCTCCCTACATCCACTCTCTCTAAAAAACAATGGAAAAAATATCCTTGGTGAGAATTAACTAAATAAATAAACAAATTTGAAATTAAATTTAAAAAATTTTTAAAAGTGTATCTTCTTGCCTAGGCTGTAAGCTCATGTGGACAGGGACCACATTTTGGTTGTCTTTTTACCTGTGTTCAGTGCAGTGCCTGGCACATTTCCTCCCTCGTTGTTTCATTTTGCCTTTGAGATCTTCTCTCTGTCTTTGTTATTGTGTTTTTCCGCGTTGATCTTCGATCTCAGTTCATCCTTGTCCCCTCTCCTCAGCCAGGGCTGGGTGTGGGCCACCATCCTCTGTCCATTTCTCCTACAGACTGTGTACAGTGCCCTGGGCCTGAGGGATGCTTGTCGCTCGCTGCCCCAGTCCATCCAGCTCTTTCGGGACATTGCCCAAGAGTTCTCTGATGACTTGCACCACATCGCCAGCCTCATTGGCAAAGTGGTGAGTAGAAGGAAAAAGGCCAAGCCCCTGGGGAACTAGAGGCAAGAGATACGCTGTGGAAGCTGGGGAAGCCGGGGAGACACTGAGGTCAGCTGAATGACCAATAAATGGGATGGTGACAGGAGGCAGCAGAACATCAGGAATGTGCTTGGAAGGTTAGGGTTAAATCAGGGGCTGCAGGGGGAAGTGGAGCCCAGCTGGAGGTGAGCAACAGGACGGAAAGATGGTGCTGGCTGATAAGCAACTGGACGTCTTGCCTCCTCAGGTGGACTTTGAGGGCAGTCTCGCTGCAAACCGCTTCACAGTCCTCCCCAACATAGACCCTGAAATTGATGAGAGTGAGTATTGGGTGTGGGGACGGGCCTGTGAGCCCCGAAACACACGCCTGCAAGTGATGGGGTGCCATCCTTGGTGCGCGGCCACTGCAACGGCATAATCATGGCAACCAGGGCAGGAACCTCACTTTCGATATCCAAGTGTCTTCCACCCCCTAGAAAAACGAAGGCTGGTGGGACTTCCCAGTTTCCTCACTGAGGTCGCTCGGAAGGAGCTGGAGAATCTGGACTGCCGCATTCCTTCATGCAGCGTCATCTACATCCCTCTGGTGAGGGCAGGAGGCTGGGTGTGACCTCTGGGGGCTTCTGGAGGAGATAGTAGACTTATGGACACATTAGTAGATAAGAAAACTTCTGGAGAAGTTTGAAGAACATGAACACCTTGTGGTGGCTCTAGCCCCTGAGGGAAGCACTGGGGATCGGGAGAGCAAGTGCCCAGTACATCACGTGAGCTCTGCTTTCTCTTCATGCTCTCCAGATCGGCTTCCTCCTTTCTATTCCCCGCCTGCCTTCCATGGTGGAGGCCAGTGACTTTGAGATCGAGGGCCTGGACTTCATGGTAAGACCCTTGACCTCTGTAGGGAGGTGATAAGGAAAATGAATCAGCAGCTGCCAGGAGGCTTAGCCCTATCAGCACTGCCCAATATGGGATCTCTCTTCGGTCCTTTTACTTTCATCTTTATTAGCTCCGAGATGCAGGAGAAAGAAGTCGGGTGGGGGCCTGCAGACGGGGCTATAATTGTGGGAGAGGATGGGGACCGAGAGATGCAAAGCCACAGCGTGAGCCCCTTACCCAGTTCCTCTCAGAGGAGAAGCTGCACTATCGCAGTGCTCGAACCAAGGAGCTGGACGCATTGCTGGGGGACCTGCACTGCGACATCCGTGGTGAGGAGGAGCGAAAGGCTGGGCGTGGGCAGCTCTGAGAGGATTCCAACAGGCTCCTTTTCTTCCTGCTCTCGCTCTGCACTCGGACTCCCCTTCTCTGAATGCCTCTGGGGTCTCACACAGCATCCGCCAGCCTGTTTCCAGGTCCCTCTGCTGGCTTCTTTCTCTCCTTCACGTTCCCCCGGAGCTGACCCCCAGCTCCTCCCTCACCTACCATCAGACCAGGAGACCCTGCTGATGCACCAGCTGCAGTGTCAGGTGCTGGCTCGGGCGGCTGTCTTGACCCGGGTGTTGGACCTTGCTTCCCGCCTGGACGTCCTGCTGGCTCTTGCCAGTGCTGCCCGGGACTATGGCTACTCAAGGCCCCGTTACTCTCCCCGACTCTTTGGGGTACGAATCCAGAATGGCAGGTGAGAACAGAAGTGGGTGGAGGCATAGACACAAGGAGCCTGAAAGCCCCATATTCTGGGGGCTTCACCCATCTGGGCGATGTGTGAAGTACTTCTCCACCCACTGCAGACATCCTCTGATGGAACTCTGTGCCCGAACCTTTGTGCCCAACTCCGCAGAGTGTGGTGGGGACAAAGGGAGGGTCAAAGTCATCACTGGACCCAACTCCTCCGGGAAGAGCATATACCTCAAACAGGTAGGAGAAGCCTACACGCTGGCCTCTGGCATCTTCATCATCTCCTCCCCCACCTGCTAGCCAACCCAGGTCGCTCAGCTCTTCTCCTGCTGTGTTCTGACCCTGCCTGTCATGCAGACACTATAACCCACACCCTGTTCCTCACCTTCCCTTGAGGGAGAGCCATGCCCTAATAGAGCTTTGCATGGCCTCAGTCCCCTTCCCTCACCTCTGAATAGGTCCATGCCATTCCCCAGTGTGCCTCTGCCCACTCCGTCCCTCTCTACTGGTTCTAAAGTGAGTGGAAGGGGCCACGGCCATCTAGTAAACTGTGTCCGTCTCTCCTTGATCTGTCATTCACCCCTTAGTTTAGCCTCACCTTCACCTCAGCCCATACCACCAGGCCCAGACTCTGTCTCCTCCCTGCTTAGGTAGGCTTGATCACATTCATGGCCTTGGTGGGCAGCTTTGTGCCAGCCGAGGAAGCCGACATCGGGGCAGTAGACGCCATCTTCACCCGCATTCATAGCTGCGAATCCATCTCCCTTGGCCTCTCCACTTTCATGATCGACCTCAACCAGGTCAAAGGGAGTAAAGAGCGGTGGGATTGGGATGGGGGGAAATGGGGAAGGAACTCCACCCCTGAAAAATGATCAGGAAAAACATTCCCTCTGCTGCCTGCCCTCTACACTAGGGAACCTCTTTTTTGGGGGTGGCTAATCCTCACCCAAGGATATTTTTTCCATTAATTTTTAGAATGGAAGGGAGGGAGTGCGGGGGAGAGAAATAGAGAAACATGACAAATGAACTGGTTGCCTTCCGTATGTGCCCCCACCAGGGATTGAACCTGCGACCCAGGTACGTGCCCTTGACCAGGAATAGAACCCGTGACCCTTCAATGTGAGGGCCAGTGCTTTAACCACTGAGCACCACTGGCCAGAGCTAGGGAACCTCTTTTGAATCCTTGCTTTGTATGTGGCATTGTTGGCAATGAAAGGGTGAACAAAGCATGCACCTCTCATTAAAGACTTCCCAGTCCATTGGAGTGGACACACAAGCAGCTGTATTCATGGCAGACTGGTCAGTGTTACAGGCCTCGAATGCTAATGAAACTCTCTTTGTCCACCTGGTACCCAGCAGGTGGCAAAAGCAGTGAACAATGCCACCGAGCGGTCTCTGGTCCTTATTGATGAATTTGGAAAGGGAACCAACACGGTGAGGGGAAATCTGATGAGGAACTAAGGAGAAATGGAGGCGGGCAGAGGAGCAGGAGGGGGAGGTCGGGCTTCAGGAAAAAGGTGTGTGGGGGCCGAAAAGAAACAGCAAAGTGCAAGATGGAAAAGGCCAGGGCAGGTGGGGGGACACGGGGCACCCGTGGTTCTGCCCCTTACCCTGTCCTCGGCACAGGTGGATGGGCTCGCACTGCTGGCCGCTGTGCTCCGACACTGGCTGGCACTCGGACCCACATGCCCCCACGTCTTTGTGGCCACCAACTTTCTGAGCCTCGTTCAGCTACCCTTGTTGCCACAGGGGCCCCTTGTGCAGTATTTGGTGAGGAAACTAATCTCGTCCCTCGGGGTCCCTAAGCCAAGCGTTTCCCAGAGCTGGAGACTGGCTCCTTCATCAGAGCGGGCTCCCTGACCACAGGGACCTGTCCCTTCCCTTTCCTCACTCCCCTTAGGGATTGGCTATGGGCTTCAGGGCGGGACGCTGAGTGGCAATGACACACTGTCCCCTTCCATTCTTTTTTAAGACCATGGAGACCTGTGAGGACGGGAATGACCTTGTCTTCTTCTATCGGGTTTGCGAAGGTGTGGCCAACGCCAGCCATGCCTCCCACACAGCTGCCCAAGCCAGGCTTCCGGACAAACTCATAGCTCGTGGCAAGGAGGTGATGAGATTCATGCCAACCCCGTCCATCAGGGCTCCCTCCCCGCTCCTGCTCCTCATGGGCCGGGTTCCTGGGCCCATGGCATTTCTTCTTTTCTTACCCAATCCCCACCCTGCCCCTCCTCCTTGTTCCTAGGTCTCGGACTTGATCCGCAGTGGTAAGCCCATCAAGCCTCTCAAGGAGCTGCTGAAGGAGAAGCAAATGGAAAAGTGAGTGGGTGACCCAGGGTCCTGTTCTAGCATCTTCTGCAGCTCGTTTCCCCTTTCAGGGACTCAGAAGGCCTTTTTGCCTTTCAATGACCCGGTTTCTTTGTGAAATCCCTAAACTTCCAAGGTCCGGGCCTCCTCTGCCACCACCTCTCCCCTCTGCTCAGGACTGTTAGCCGTTCTCTCATACAGCTCTCTGTGCTCTCCCCTCAGTTGCCAGACATTAGTAGACAAGTTTCTGAAACTGGATTTGGAAGACCCCAACCTGGACCTGGACAGTTTCATGAGTCAGGAAGTGCTCCCTGCAGCCACCACCGTCCTCTGAGTCCTTCTTCGCCCTCCCCACTTCCCAAGCCCTGTGGGCTGCCGCGCCCTTTTTGTTTCTTCAGACCCAGAGTTCTCAGTTTCCCCAGAAATTGTTTCACATTAGGAATAAAGTTTACTTTGGAGAAAGTTGTTTCCTTAGACCAGCCAAAACAAAGCAAGAGACCAGAAAAGAGATGAAACACCAAGCAGGAGTCCACAGAGGGACCTGCCCTGCCTCATTAGGACGGGGGGGGGGGGGGGGGGGCGGGGGATAAATGGTGATGGAAGGAGACTTGACTTGGGGTGGTGACCACATACAATACCCAGATGTTGCATGATAGACTTGTACACCTGTATAATTTTATTAACCAATGTCAGCCCAATGAATTCCATCGAAAACTACAGTGACATTTCTGTGGGGAGATGGGGGAGTCTACCCAGGGGGACTTGATGAGAACCAACTTCAGACCCTACAGAACAGATGAGCGGGAAGACAGAGGAGCCTAAGGGAGATGGTCTTTCCCGGCCTCAGACGCAGCAGGAAGAGCTGAAAGACTAGGTAGGAGGTTGCAAGGAGCAGGGAGAGAGGGGAGGGGCCAGCCCGGGTCGCCAGTGGGCGTGGCTCCACCCTTCCCACCTCAGAGCCATGGGGAGCCAGGCCTCTTCCAGTTCTGCTGGGGACAAGCCACCAAGACCCAGCAGCCTGCCCTAGCTGGTCTGGCTCAGTGGATAGAGTGTCAGTCTGCAGACTGAAGGGTCCCGGGTTCGATTCTGGTCAAGGGCACATGCCTGGGTTGCGGGCTTGATCCCCAGTAGGGGGCGTGCAGGAGGCAGCTGATCAACGATTCTCTCTCATCACTGATGTTTTTATCTCTCCCCCTCCCTTCCTTTCTGAAATCAATAAAGATATATTTAAAAGCAAACAAACAAACAAACAAAAAAACCCAGTGGTCTGAAGCTTCTTCCTCTGGGTATTAGTCCACCAAGAGGACCCAGGGGAAGCCCCTCCTCCTAGATCTGCCCTCTACATTTCCACTCAATTTTGAGGACTCGTAAGTCTTCCCCACTGCGTTCCCTTACCCTCCGTGGCAGTCTGGGCTGGCATTCAGTGACCAGACAGAACCCAAGCAGGGGTTTCTAGAAAGGCCGTGGCCCAGAGCCCTAATGTGGAGTAAGCCTCTGCTCCTTGCGTTTTCCAGCTGCGAGGAGGCAGGCTCTGGAGCGGGAACAGTGTGCCCTGTGCAGGGACTGCAGGGGCTGGAGCTGCTGGAGCATGGCCAGGCCTGGTTTGAGGGCCCGCTGAGAGGCACAGCAACAGCGGCTATGTGCGGGGCCTCGGGTGAGACGCGGAGCAGCCCCAGGGGTGTGGGGAAGGGGCAGGGACCACATGTGGACACAGCCTGACACTGCCCTGGAAAGGAGACAATGGCCGGAGATCATGAATTAGGAGCAGCATTGTGATGACAGGATGCCACCACCAAGTGCTAGGCATGCATTGTTGGGTTGGACGAGGCGGGTCTGCGTTCTGTTCAGGGGGATGGGATTGGATCACACTGAGGTGGGAGAGTGGCCTGCTTCACGCCAACGGGCCAGGGATGGACAAGGCGGCTTCATAAAGAACGGGGAGATGGGAAAAAGAAGGAAGCCAAAGAGGGGTACCTGGGCTCACCTCAAGCGCCAGCCTGCTCCCCCAGAGCAGCACACTGTGAGAGCCCATGGGAATGAGCCTGAGCTGCTGGGACCCGTTCCCTGAGAATTCAGGCATGGTAAGTGGAAAAAAGAAAAAAGACTTCTGTGCTGATAAAAATGTTTCTCTCAATTGAGTGGAAGTGTGGTATCCCTTTCCCCCAAAGGATAATGAAAGAAAACTTTGTGTCTAAAAATAAAAAAATTAAAAAATAGGAAGCCCTGGCCGACATGGTTCAGTATTTAGAATGTCAACCCATGCACAGAAGGGCCGCAGGTTCGATTCCTGGTCAAGGGCACATACCTGGGTTGCAGGTTCGATCCCTAGCCCTGGTCGGGGCATGTGCAGGAGGCAACCAATCGATGTGCCTCTCCCTTACATCAATGTTTCTCTCTCCTCTGTCTCTTTCCCTCTCTCTCCCTTCTTTCTGAAAAAGCAATGGAAAAAATATCCTCGGCTGAGGGTTAACAACAACAAAACAACTTTAAAAAAGAATAGGGGGAGAGGGTAATGTGCTACTTGAGGGGACGGAGGTACTGGCCTGTTAAAGAGATGGAGGGGAGAGTATCGGGATGAGGGACTCCACATGGAAAAGGATGGCCTGTGGTGACAGGAGAGTGGCAGATGGACCTCAAGTTTTCACACAGTCAGCCTCCAGCTCCTCCTCTAGAATTTTCTAACATTCACACTCAGAGCCTGGTAGTCCACAGTTAGCCCAGATTCAAAAGGTGAACATCTGTTTGAGAATCTGATTCAGGGGAAGGTGTTCATTGTTTCCAGTTGAGACTTTTGAGAGGTTGGGGTAGAGAGATTTGGGGTCAACACTGGTTTAATGGAGAACATCAAATACCCACCCCACCCCACCCCACCCCCCCCCCCGTTCTCCCCACGTCTTTGAACGTGCCAGTTCCTGTGCATCCAGGGCGGGAAGGGAAGGCCAAGGAAGCAGGGCTCGTGGCAGCCACAGGTAAACGGGGGACCCAGGGAGGGGGGCAGAGCACAGGCGCCCGGAACTTCTCTCTCTGGGGGTTGTCAACGCAGCAGAAAGGAACCATTCAGCCACAAGGGGCGATGGCTGGCCAGGCTTCCCACGCGGGAGGGCCTATCAGTGTCTCAGGCCTCCCTCATTCCCCGCAGTTGGGACAGAAGAGGCTGAGTCAGAACCTCCTATTTGGCCTCTTGACTCCACAGCTAAGTAGCTCCAGGTGGTGGGCCACCTGAAGTCCGAACATCAGGGTGTAAAGGGTCTTCTCTGCTCCTGAAAACTCCCATTCACCTTCTTGGTATTCTATGCCCTCACTCTCCCATATGCTGTGCATAAATGATCTTTCTTGGAAACCCCTCTGGGGAAAAGACGTTTATTGAAACTGTCCTTCAAATTTAAATACAAAAATAAAATAGAAGCTTCTCCAGAATTTCAAATAAAAACAATTCTATAAATAACACTTTCTAGTACCTTCCTACCCCAGTCTTTGGTTAGGGAAAGTGCATTGTGGGAAAATCGATCACCCTTTATCCCAATCTTGCTAAGAGAAGGGACAAGTGCATGAGATGGAAAACCTCCAGCCCCGCTGGGAGAGGTAGGGTCCCGAGGCCCATGCCATCTTCTCACCAACGGGGAGAGATTGAAAATAGCGCTGGAGACCCATCCTTAGGGGCTGCTGTCACCAGGAGGCCAGGCCTAGGAGCAGCAGCACCCCTCCGACTGTGCCCCACCAGGGGCTGCCTGCCAGCCCTCCCCCAGCCCTGCCCCAAGTCACCAAAGGGGAGGGAGGGAGGGTGGGGCTGGCCATGGTGAGGACGGGGCCGGACGAGTGGGCAGGGACAGCGAGCTGGTCCTGGGGAGAAGAGGGAAAGTCTGTCTGGGTGTCTACACCCAAGTTAACCCCCCCCCTGCCCTGCCTACCCTGCGATGGAGAGTGGGGGCGCGTCACCTGTGGGTCCGGGGCCAGCACCAGGAGCCGGAGGAAGGCATGGGTCGGGGGCACTGGTCTGGCTTCTCGACCCATCGCAGCCACGGTCACCGTCACCACGGAGTCCAGGGCAGCCGACTCTGGGACCTCCAGCCACAGGCGCCCCCAGGCGGACTCGTTGTGCTCCAGGCGAACCCTGTGCGGCGGGTAGAAACAGCCGGGCTGCCAGGAGCCCAGAGTGAGGGGGCGGGGCCCAGCGCTGGCGGAAGGGGAGGTGGGAACCGGAGGGCCAATCAGAAGGGGCGGAGGCGGGGCTTAGCGAACGGGCACCAGAGCCCCGCGAGAAGCCGAAAGGGTGGGGCGGGAAGAGGCCGGAGGCTCGGCTGCACCTGGAGAGGTTGGAGGTGAGGGTGAAGCTGGAGTTGACCCACGTCCTGAGGTCGAGATCCCGAGGCCCCGAGAAGCTGGCGATGCGGAGGCTGAGGGGGGCCTTGCTGCCCGGGGCCAGGAACCCCCCCGGGCCACTGAGCTGCGGAGGAGGGCGGTCAGGGGGGAGCCGCGCTCTCCGAGCCCCCGCTGCGCCCTCCCCCGCGGCTCACCTCCAGGAGGACCGGGACCACCGTGCAGGGCTGGGGGGCCGCCCGGTGCAGGTCCCGCCCGCCGCCGTCCCGGCCCAGCAGCTCCAGAGAGAAGGGCCCCGCGGTGGACAGAAGCGGGGGTGGAAGCGAAGCCACCAGGAGACCTCGCTCCGGGGCTCCCCTGGGCTCCAAGGGCACCCGGCCCAGCTCGGCGCCCTCCGGAACCCCTCGAAGCACGACGTGGGAGAAGTGGGGCAGAGGCCCTTGCCGGCGGCTGGAGTGCAGCCCTGTCACCTCCACCAGCAGCTGGGTCCGGAGACCTGGGCCGGAGGGCGGGGGGACAGTGGTCTGCGTGAGTCGGAGTCAGGAGAAAAGAGAATGAATGGCTTTCAGAATAGGGCTGCCCCGGGGAGTATTGGTGGGAGGTCCGGAGGGAGTTCTGTGCACATTTACGTAAAACATGTCAATTGTAACCCAATGGAAAGTTAAATACACAGAGGATTTTGTAAGTGTAGAATCAATGAACAAGTTGGGGTGAGGGGTATAGATGCACCTGCAACTGGCTGGGTCAAGGGGCAGAGGCCAGGGTGGGGGCCCTCCACCGGGATCCCAAAGTGGAAGAGGAAGTCCAGCGCCGTCCGAGCTGAGGGGGGAAGGCAGTCAGGGGCCTTCCCCGGCTGGATGTGACTCATCTCTGAGCTCTGCCGCGCCCCCCCCCCCCCAGGAATGCCTTCCGCCTCACCTTGCACTCTCACCCGGGTGTTGCCCTCCGCGGTGACCTGGATCTCCCAGGTCCCTGTCTGTGGGGGGTCATTGATGCTCACCATCCAGAACTGCCCAAAGCGGCGAGTGTGGCCTAGAGGCCCCTGGCCTTCCTCCTGGCCCTGGGAGGCCCCTGGGTGGGAGAGGAGAGCAAGCTGTCACGGGAAACACTTCCTTCCCTTCGTGTACCGCCCTCAGTCTCCTGTTCTCCCCTCGGCCCGGGCACGCGCACGGAAGCACCTGCTGGGCTCCGGATCCGGAAGCTGCGGACCTCCCCGTGGATGCGGACGGTCACCCTCCGGAGCAGTCCGTCCACAGTGAACACCAGCGGCCTCCCAGGCACCACCACCGGAGGCTCCAGGGGCAGGACCACCTTGAAGGGTGGGCAGGACCAAAATATGGGGGAGAGAGAAGGCGTGGAACGGGTGGGAACAAAGACGAGAGACAGGTGGAGACAGAAAGAGGCTAAGTGACGGACGCCAGGACAAGAGGGGCCATGACCCAGGGACGAAGTCACAGAGCGTGACAGCTGGAGCGAGGCTTAAGGATGAGTCCCTCACTGTCCCCAGGACAGAACATTGGAGCCCAAGATTGGGGGGCGGGGCGGGGCGGGACTAACACGGGAGGGGCGGCGGGCGGTGGGTGGCCTGGCTCTCCAGGAAGACAAACAGCCCTTCCCACCCGACACCTTCCGGCAACACGGCGATGGGAGCCATTGCCTTCCTCCTGCGAGAAAGAAGTGCAGTCACTCACCCGCCTGAGCTGAAAGCCTGGCCCTCTGGCCGTACACTCACCAGGTCGGCCACGCTGTCCCCAACAACAGTTGCCACGTCCCGAATGTGCTGATCTTTGGTGAAGATCACCTCCCCTCCAGAGGCCAGGGCCACCACTTCATAAGGCTCAAAGCGCAGAGGGGACAAGACCTCACGCCGGACGCGGCGCTGTCCCTGCGATGGGTCTTCAGTCACCAGGAAGGTTACCTGTGCGCAGAGGAGGGGCCAGGACTCAGGAGTCCACGCGCCATCTCCCGTGGGCGATGCGGCCTCCATGCTCCCGTCCCCCTGCTGGTGGTAAGGTCTCCCAGTGACACCCCCGCCCCGTTAGTAGTTGCCACTCCTGTAACTGTTGCCGTGTCATCCACATAGGGGTTGTTGGCGCTAGGTCTCCCGGTGTTCAGATGGGTTACTGAGGGCAGGTTCAAACACCAGGTCAGTCCAGTAAGGGCAGGGCCTCCCACTCCTCAGTTGTGAAGGGATCAGGAAAAGTCAAACTCATTGTCCAGGCTCCCACGCCATGCCACGCTGCTTGGACCACCAGTGTGGCGTGGCCCTGGGGTCTCCTGGGACCCTGGGGAGCTAACGTCCTGTTGCCCGCCGGCTGTGCTCACTCTGCAGCGCCGCTCCTGAGCCAGGGCTCCCACGCGGGGGGTGAGAAAGGCATCCTTGGGGGAGGCGTCAGTGAAGACAAAGATGTCTGAGAGCGGAGGTGTGTGCAGCAGGGCCAGCTGGCAGGGAGGAAACGCTGGTGTGAAGGTGGCAGCAGGGACGGGGTAGGGCAAGGGAGAGCTGGAGTGAAGCGAGTGGGGCCAGACTCTGGGGGAGGGATGGGGACAGGGTCCCAGGAAGGCTCTCACGCCCCCTGGTGGTGGGGCCTGAAAAGGGGGAGAGCGGGGCGGGGAGGGCAGACCTCCAGGGCTGACAGGCTCATCTCAGGCTCGTCTCCGCCTCCCACGGCCTGGATCTCATTGAGTTGCTGCCAGAAGCTGTCAGGGTCACTGGTGGTAAAGACGGGGCCAAACCCTGGGAGGAAGAAACGGGGTGGAGAGAGTGAGGAGCCCCCGCCCTCCACACGCCCACCTGGCAGGAGGCCGCTGTGCCCCTGGGCTGGGCAGTCCTGAAATACCACCATCCATCATGCCCTGATACTGCGAGGCAGGGCCGCTGCTGGGAAAGTGGGCCTCATTTCCTTAGCAAAGTGGCGAACTTCCTGGGGCCTGGGGGCCTTTTCGGGAATGTGTGTAAGAATAAAAAACAGCCTAAGCCAGAACAATAACAGCACTCACCTCAGCGGTACTGGGAGACTAAAGGAATTGGTTTTGTGAATCTTGGAATAGTGCCTTTGACATATAAGTGGCTGAATTCATTATTCACTTGCT